>NC_052327.1:8094883-8726021 GCF_016432855.1 Salvelinus namaycush
CAGAGTTACACATGGGATAAACAAACATACAGTCAAAAATACAGTAGAAAAAGTCTATATACAGTGTGTGCAAATGAGGTAAGATAAGGAAGGTAAGGCAATAAATAGGCCACGGTGGTGAAGTAATTACAATATACCAATTAAACACTGGAGTGATAGATGTGCAGAAGATGCATGTGCAAGTAGAGATACTGGGGTGCAAAGGAGCAAGATAAATAAATAAATACAGTATGGGGATGAGGTAGTTGGATGGGCTATTTACAGATGGGCTATGTACAGGTGCAGTGATCTGTGAGCTGCTCTGACAGCTGGTGCTTAAAGCTAGTGAGGGAGATATGAGTCTCCAGCTTCAGTGATTTTTGCAGTTCATTCCAGTCATTGGCAGCAGAGAACTGGAAGGAAAGGTGGCCAAAGGAGAAATTGGCTTTGGGGGTGACCAGTGAAATATACCTGCTGGAGCGCGTGCTATGGGTGGGTGCTGCTATGGTGACCAATGAGCTGAAATAAGGGGGGACATTACCTAGCAGGGTCTTGTAGATGACCTGGAGCCAGTGGATTTGGCGACGAGTATGAAGCGAGGCCCATCCAACGAGAGCGTACAGGTCGCAGTGGTGGGTAGTATATGAGGCTTTGGTGACAAAACGGATGGCGCTGTGATAGACTGCATCAAATTTGTTGAGTAGAGTATTGGAGGCTATTTTGTAGATGACATCGCCAAAGTCGAGGATCGGTAGGATGGTCAGTTTTACGAGGGTATGTTTGGCAGCATGAGTGAAGGATGCTTTGTTGTGAAATAGGAAGCCGATTCTAGATTTAATTTTGGATTGGAGATGCTAAATGTGAGTCTGGAAGGAGAGTTTACAGTCTAGCCTGACACCTAGGTATTTGTAGTTGTCCACATATTCTAAGTCAGAACCGTCCAGAGTAGTGATGCTGGACGGGCGGGCAGGTGTATGGCAGTGATCGGTTGAAAAGCATGCATTTAGTTTTACTTGCATTTTTACTGCATAAGAGCAGTTGGAGGCCACGGACGGAGAGTTGTATGGCATTGAAGCTCGTCTGGAGGTTAGTTAACACAGTGTCCAAAGAAGGGCTAGAAGTATACAGAATGGTGTCGTCTGCGTAGAGGTGGATCAGAGAATTACCAGCAGCAAGAGCGACATCATTGATGTATACAGAGAAGAGAGTCGGCCCGAGAATTGAACCCTGTGGCACCCCCATAGAGACTGCCAGAGGTCCAGACAACAGGCCCGCCGATTTGACACACTGAACTCTATCAGAGAAGTAGTTGGTGAACCAGGCGAGGCAGTCATTTGAGAAACCAAGGCTGTTGAGTCTGCTGATAAGAATGTGGTGATTGACAGAGTCGAAAGCCTTGGCCAGGTCGATGAAGACGGCTGCACAGTAATGTCTCTTATCGATGGCGGTTATGATATCGTTTAGGACCTTGAGCGTGGCTGAGGTGCACCCATGACCAGCTCTGAAACCAGATTACATAGCGGAGAAGGTACGGTGGGATTCAAAATGGTCGGTAATCTGTTTGTTAACTTGGCTTTCGAAGACCTTAGACAGGGTAGGATAGATATAGGTCTGTAGGAGTTTGGGTCTGGAGTGTCTCCCCCCATTCTTTGGGAATCTCAGACGATACGAAAGAGAGGTTGAACAGGCTAGTAATAGGGCAACCATTGCAACCATTTCGGCAGATCATTTTAGAAAGAGAGGGTCCAGATTGTCTAGCCCGGCTGATTTGCAGGGGTCCAGATTTTGCAGCTCTTTCAGAACATCGGCTATCTGGATTTGGGTGAAGGAGAAATGGGGGAGGCTTGGGCGAGTTGCTGTGGGGGGTGCAGGGCAGTTGACCGGGGTAGGGGTAGCCAGGTGGAAAGCATGGCCAGCCGTAGAAAAATGCTTATTGAAATTCTCAATTATAGTGGATTTATCGGTGGTGACAGTGTTTCCTAGCCTCAGTGCAGTGGGCAGCTGGGAGGAGGTGCTTTTTTTCTCCATAGACTTTTTTGAGTTTGTGCTACAGGATGCAAATTTCTGTTTGAAAAAGCTAGCCTTAGCTTTCCTAACTGCCTGTGTATATTGGTTCCTAACTTCCCTGAAAAGTTGCATATCACGGGGGCTATTCGATGCTAATGCAGAACGCCACAGGATGTTTTTTGTGCTGGTCAAGGGCAGTCAGGTCTATATCTGTTCCTGGTTCTACATTTTTGGAATGGGGCATGCTTATTTAAGATGCTGAGGAAAGCACTTTTAAAGAATAACCAGGCATCCTGTACTGACGGGATGAGGTTTACCCAGACACATTTGTCTAAATTGATGGGTCATGTGAAAGAAATGCTATAACCCCCAGCCACATCTAACTAAGTGGATGGGTCTCTACAGAAGGGGGAAATGGTACAGTCAAATGGTTACTTGCAATATCAAAACAGATAGTGTCAATATTAAGAAAATAATATACAGTATGTACAAGAACAATATCATTAATGATATCAGTGATAGATGAGGTAGTTATATGCATACAATCAGGGGTAAAGTGGCTGAGCAGCAGGATATAAAGAATATATAAAAAAAAAAATAGTAGCAGCAACGTATGGCATGTGTGTTAGGAGAGAGTCATGTGAATAGAGGCACTGCAGATAGTGCTGATGACTGGGAACTCGCCCCCAGTGATGAACTGGTCTGTCCGAACCAAACGTGAACAAGGTAATCTATATTAGGAGAGCCTGTTTCTGTCCTGCCTTTGACTTTAGTGCAGGGCACGTGATGTCCATAGCCCCTTCGTCGCAAAACTCCCTGATCTTGTCAAAAATATAGTTTGTCTAGCTGTGTCCAGTCCAGGTGGTGCTTTTACAGGCAGACCATCTATGGGAGGAAGGATGTCAGCGTTATGCAGCAGCTGAAACCTGGTCCTGACTGAGTCCGAACTAGAGGTCGACCGATTATGATTTTTCAACGCCGATACCGATTATTGGAGGACCAAAAAAGCGAAACGATTTGTGTATATATATATATATTTGTAATAGTGACAATTACAACAATACTGAATGAACACTTTTATTTTAACTTAATACATCAATAAAATCTATTTAGTCACTAATAAATAATGAAACATGTTCAATTTGGTTTAAATAATGCAAAAACAAAGTGTTGGTGAAGAAAGTAAAAGTGCAATATTTGCCATGTAAAAAAGCTAACGTTTAAGTTCCTTGCTCAGAACATGAGAACATATGAAAGCTGGTGGTTCCTTTTAACATGAGTCTTCAATATTCCCAGGTAAGAAGTTTTAGGTTGTAGTTATTATAGGAATTATAGGACTATTTCTCGCTATACCATTTGTATTTCATATACCTTTGACTATTGGATGTTCTTATAGGCACTTTAGTATTGCCAGCCTAATCTCGGGAGTTGATAGGCTTGAAGTCATAAACAGCGCAATGCTTGAAGGACAGCGAAGAGCTGCTGGCAAACGCAGGAAAGTGCTGTTTGAATGAATGCTTACGAGCCTGCTGCTGCCTACCATCGCTCAGTCAGACTGCTCTATCAAATATCAAATCATAGACTTAATTATAATATAATAACACACAGAAATACGAGCCTTAGGTCATTAATATGGTAAAATCCGGAAACTATCATTTCGAAAACAAAACGTTTATTCTTTCAGTGAAGTATGGAACCGTTCCGTATTTCATCTAACGGGTGGCATCCGTAATTCTAAATATTGCTGTTACATTGCACAACTTTCAATGTTATGTCATAATTATGTAAAATTCTGGCAAATTAATTACGGTCTTTGTTAGGAAGAAATGGTCTTCACACACTGCTGCATATACCCTGACTCTGCTTGCACAGAACGCAAGAGAAGTGACACAATTTCCCGAGTTAAAAGGTTTTTAAAAAAGGTTTAAAAATATATACATGTGTATTGATTTTAAGAAAGGCATTGATGTTTATGGTTAGGTACACATTGGTGCAACGACAGTGCTTTTTTCGCGAATGCGATTGTTAAATAATCACCCATTTGGCAAAGTAGGCTGTGATTCGATGATAAATTAACATGTAAACATCGATTATATGCAACGCAGGACAAGCTAGATCAACTAGTAATATCATAAACCATGTGTAGTTAACTTGTTATGGGTAGACGTTCCGCTAGCGGAACCCCTCGACAACATCCAGTGAAATGGCAGAGCACCAAATTCAAATTAAATTACTATAAATATTAAACTTTCATGAAATCACACAACACACCAAATTAAAGCTACACTTGTTGTTAATCCAGCCAATGTGTCCGATTTCAAAAAGGCTTTACGGCGAAAGCAAACCATGCGATTATCTGAGGATAGCACCCCACCAAACAAACATATGACATTCATATTTCAACCTGCCAGGCGCGACACAAAACGCAGAAATAACGATATAATTCATGCCTTACCTTTGAAGATCTTCTTTTGTTGGCACTCCAATATGTCCCATAAACATCACAAATGGTCCTTTTAGTTCGATTAATTCTGTCGTTATATCTCCAAAATGTCCATTTATTTGACGCATTTGATCCAGAAAGACACTGGTTCCAACTTGCGCAACAAGACTACAAAATATCTAATAAGTTACCTGTAAACTTGTTCCAAACATTTCAAACAACTTTCCTAATACAACTTTAGGTATTTTTTAACGTAAATAATCGATCAAATTTAAGACGGGATAAACTGCGTTCAATAGCAGATAAAAACTAAGTGGAGCGAGCTTTCAGGTCATGCGCATCTAACAAACAATACACTTCACTCGACCCTCGTTCTGAACTGCCCTACTTCTTCATTTCTCAAAGGAAAAACATCAACCAATTTCTAAAGACTGTTGACATCCAGTGGAAGCGATAGGAACTGTAAGCAAGTGCCACAGAAATTTAGATCCCATACAAAACCCTTTGAAAAGAGAGTGACCTCAAATTCTTTTTCCCTGGATGGATTCTTCTCAGGTTTTCGCCTGCCATATCAGTTATGTTATACTCACAGACATTATTCAAACAGTTTTAGAAACTTTAGAGTGTTTTCTATCTAATATATATGGATATCCTAGCTTCTGGGCCTGAGTAGCAGGCAGTTTACTTTGGGCACACTTTTCATCCGGACGTGAAAATACTGCCCCCTAGCCCGAAAAGGTTAACTAGTGACTATGTTAAGATTGATTGATTGTTTTTTAAGTAAGATAAGTTAATAAGATAATAAGATAAGTTTAATGCTAGCTAGCAACTTACCTTGGCTCTTGCTGCACTCGCATAAAAGGTATTCAGCCTGCCACACAGGCGCGCAATATAATTGGCCATAATCTGTGTCTAAAAATGCAGATTACCGATTGTTATGAAAACTTGAAATCGGCCCTAATTAATCGCCCATTCCGATTAATCGGTCGACCTCTAGTTCGAACGCTCCTTGGTGACAACAACAACACCAGGCTCCAGAGCATCATATGGTAATTTGGTAAAAGCCAATTTGACATTTGCTCAGTACATTGTTTTCACTGACAAAATCTACTAGTCTGCTGGATTTTCCCATGGTTGCTGTTGCCGCATATCCCACGGTAGTTATCGGGGTCAAAGTTGTCTCCACTTTTGTGGATAGGAGTGATCAGTCCTTGGTTCCAAATTTTGGGGAAGATGGCAAAGCTGAGGATGATGTTAAAGATTTTAAGTGTAGCCAATTGGAATTTGTGGTGTGTATATTTTATAATGTAATTGAGGATACCATCAACACCACAGGCCTTTTTGGGTTGGAGGGTTTGCATTTTGTCCTGCAGTTCATTCAATGTAATTGGAGAGTCCAGTGGGTTCTGGGAGTCTAGGGCCAAAAAGATGGGAGAACTGGATTACCCCATTTTGGATAGTTGTTTGTTTAGTGTTTTATAAATCTCTCTTTCTCAATCTCACACACATATACATACACACACACACACACACACACACACACACACACACACACACACACACACATACACATACACACACTCACTCCTTGTTAGTTTTGCTTCACCCACCCCGTCCCCAAGCCCCTTGCCCTCAGCCGGCACCACTCTCTTCTCCAAGTGCTCTGTGAACACAGAATGTAGCCGAGTACAGATAGAGAGAGAAGGGAAAGGAATAGAGGAATCTAGCATAGTTAGCCACCCTGTGCCTGTAGACATCTTGACTGGCTCTGTATGTACAGTGCATACGGAAATAATTCAGACCCAGCCTTATTCTAAAATGGATTAAATTGTTCTGTTTTTTTGTCATCAATCTACACACAATATGAAAAATCAAAACAAGATTATTTTTGCAAAAAAAAAAACTATCACATTTACATAAATATTTTCCTCAGTACTTTGTTGAAGCACCTTTGGCAGTGATTACAGCCTAGAGTCTTCTTGGGTATGATGCTACAAGCTTAGCACACCTGTATTTGGGGAGTTTCTCCCATTCCTATGAAGATCCTCTCAAGCTCTGTCAGGTTGGAAGGGGAGTGTCGCTGCACAGCTTTTTTCAGGTCTCTACAGAGATGTTTCAAGTTCGGGCTCTGGCTGGGCCACTCAAGGGCATTCAGAGACTTGTCCCGAAGCCACTCCTACGTTGTCTTGCTGTGTGGTTAGGGTCGTTGTCCTGTTGGAAGGTGAACTTTCGCCCCCAGTCTGAGGTTCTGAGCGCTCTGGAGCAGATTTTCATCAATGATCTCTCTGTACTTTGCTCGGTTCATCTTGTCCTCAATCCTGACTAGTCTCCCAGTCCCTGCCGCTGAAAAACATCCCCACAGCATGATGCTGCCATCACCATGCCTCGTGACTCTTGACATTCAGGCCAAAGAGTTCACAGGTAATATAGAGCTGGCTGGGTTTCCCGTGCATCGGCAGGACAACAGCTATGTCTGGTAAGACGATGGGTGGGGGTGTGTGTCTAATTGTCAATAACAGCTGGTGTGTGATGTCTAATATTAAAGAAGTCTCGAGGTATTGCTCGCTTGAGGTAGAGTACCTTATGATAAGCTGTAGACCACACTATCTATATTATTCGTAGCCGTCTATTTACCACCACACATCGATGCCAGAGCTAAGACCGCACTCAACCAACTCTATAAGGCCATAATCAAACAAGAAAAAGTTCATCCAGAAGCGGCTCTCCTAGTGGCCGGGGACTGTAATCCAGGTAAACTTAAATCAGTTTTACCTAATTTCTATCAGCATGTTAAATGTGCAACCAGAGGGAAAAAAACTCTAGACCACCTTTACTCCACACACAGAGACGCATACAAAGCTCTCCCTCACCCTCCATTTGGCAAATTTGACCATAATTATATCCTCCTGATGCCTGCTTACAAGCAAAAACTAAAGCATGAAGTACCAGTGACTCGCTCAATACACAGGTGGTCAGATGATGCGGATGCTACGCTACAGGACTGTTTTGCAAGCACAGACTAGAATATGTTCCGGGATTCATTCACCTGCTTCATCAATAAGTGCATTGACGACATAGTCCCCACAGTGACCGTGCGTACATATCCTAACCAAAAGCCATTGATTACAGGCAACATCCCCACCGAGTTAGAGTTGCCGCTTTCAAGGAGCGGGACACTAATCCGGACGCTTATAAGAAATCCCGCTATGCCCTCAGATGAACAGGTGGCAGGCTTCCAAACTATTACGGACTACAAAGGGAAACCCAGCCGCGAGTTGCCCAGTGACGCGAGCCTTCCAGACGAGCTAAATACCTATTTATGCTTCGAGGCAAGCAACACTGGAGCATACGTGAGAGCACCAGCTGTTTTGGACAACTGTGTGATAACGCTCTCCGTAGCTGATGTGAGCAAGATCTTTCAACAGGTCAACAAGGCCGCGGAGCCAGACGGATTACCAGGAGGTGTTCTCACAGCATGCGCGGACCAACTGGAAAGTGTCTTCACTGACATTTTCAACCTCTCCCTGACCGAGTTTAATACATACATGTTTCAAGCAGACCACCATAGTCCCTGTGCCCAAGAACACCAAGGTAACCTGCCTAAATTACTACCGACCCGTAGCACTCACGTCTGTAGCCATGAAGTGCTTTGAAAGGCTGGTCATCAACAACATTATCCCAGAAACCTTAGACCCAATCCAATTCGCATACCGCCCCAACAGATCCACAGATGATGCAATCTCAATCGCACTCCACACTGCCCTTTCCCGCCCTTTCCCACCATTTTTGGTCTCTTTGTTGCCTCTCCAATTAATGCCCTCCTTGCCTGGTCCATGAGTTTTGGTGGGTGGCCCTCTCTTGGCAGGTTTGTTGTGGTGCCATATTCTTTCCATTTTTTATTAATGGATTTAATGGTTCTCCGTGGGATGTTCAAAGTTTCTGATATTTGTTTATAACCCAACCCTGATCTGTACTTCTCCACGACTTTGTCCCTGACCTGTTTGGAAAGCTCCTTGGTCTTCACGGTGCCGCTTGCGTGGTACTGCCCCTTACTTAATGGTGTTGCAGACTATGGGGCCTTTCAGAACAGTTGTATATCTACTGAGATCATGTGACAGATCATGTGACACTTAGATTGCACACAGGTGGACTTTATTTAACTAATTATGTGACTTCTGAAGGCAATTGGTTGTACCAGATCCTATTTAGGGGCTTCATAGCAAAGGGGGTGAATACACGCACCACTTTCCCATTTTGAAGTTATTTTTTAAATTTCACTTCACCAATTTGACCTATTTTGTGTATGTCCATTACATGAAATCCAAATAAAAATAAAATTCAATTACAGGTTGTAATGCAACAAAATAGGAAAAATGCCAAGGGGGGTGAATACTTTTGCAAGGCACTGTATGTAAGAACGCTGTTCATCAACTACAGCTCAACATTCAACACCATAGTACCCTCCAAACTCATCATTAAGCTTGAGGACCTGAGTCTCAACCCCGCCCTGTGCAGTTGCGTCCTGGACTTTCTGACGGGCCGCCCTCAGGTGGTGAAGGTAGGAAACAGTATCTCTACTTCGCTGATCCTCAACACAGGGGCCCCACAAGGGTGCGTGCTCAGCCCCCTCCTGTACTCCCTGTTCACGCCTGACTGCAAGGCCATGCATGCCACCAACTCAATCATCAAGTTTGCAGACTACACAACAGTAGTGGGCTTGATCACCAACAACTACAAGACAGCCTAAAGGGAGGAGGTGAGGGCACTCGGAGTGTAGTGTCAGGAAAACAACCTCTCACTCAACGTCAACAAAACAAAGGAGATGATCGTGGACTTCAGGAAACAGCAGAGGGAGCACCCCCCTATCCACATCGACGGGACAGCAGTGGAGAAAGTGGAACGTTTTTGAGTTCCTCTGCAATTGGGTCCTGGACTTCCTGACAGGCCGCCCCCCAGGTGGTGAAGGTAGGAAACAACACATCCTCCGCACTGATTCTCAACACAGGGGCCCCTTAGGGGTGCGTGCTCAGTCCCCTCCTGTACTCCCTGTTCACTCATGACTACATGACCGGCACGACTCTAACACCATCATTAAGTTTGCTGATGACACAACAGTGGTAGGCCTGATCACCGACAACGACGAGACAGCCTATAGAGAGGAGGTCAGAGACCTAGCTGTGTTGTGCCAGAACAACAACTTCTCCCTCAACGGGATCAAGAAAAAGGAGATGATTGTGGACTACAGGAAAAGGAGGACCGAGCACGCCCTCATTCTCATCGACAGGGCTGTAGTGGAGCAAGTTGAGAGCTTCAAGTTCCTTGGTGTCCACATCACCAACAAACTAACATGGTCCAAGCACACCAAGACAGTCGTGAAGAGGGCACGACAAAACCTATTACCCCCTGGGAGCCTGAAAAGATTTGGCATGGGTCCTCAGATCCTCAAAAGTTTCTACAGCTGCACCATCGAGAGCATCCTGACTGGTTGCATCACTGCCTGGTATGGCATCTGCTCGGCCTCCGACTGCAAGGCACAGAGGGTAGTGCGTATGGCCCAGTACATAAGTTGAAGTCGGAAGTTTACATACACCTTAGCCAAATACATTTAAACTCAGTTTTTCACAATTCCTAACATTTAATCCTAGTAAAAATTCCCGGTCTTAGGTCAGTTAGGATCACCACTTTATTTTAAGAATGTGAAATGGCAGAATAATAGTAGAGAGAATGATTTATTTCAGCTTTTATTTCTTTCATCACATTGCCAGTGGGTCAGAAGTTTACATAGACTCAATTAGTATTTGGTAGCATTGCCTTTAAATTGTTTAACTTGGGTCAAACTTTTCGGGTAGCCTTCCACAAGCTTTCCACAATAAGTTGGGTGAATATTTTGTAGGCCTACTTGCTCGCACATGCTTTTTCAGTTCTCGCCCACACATTTTCTATAGGATTGAGTTCAGGGCTTTGTGATGGCCACTTCAATACCTTGACTTTGTTGTCCTTAAGCCATTTTGCCACAACTTTGGAAGTGTGCTTGGGGTCATTGTCCGTTTTGAAGACCCATTTGCAACCAAGCTTTAACTTCCTGACTGATGTCTTGATGTTGCTTCAAAATATCCACATCATCTTCCAGCCTCATGAAGCCATCTATTTTGGGATGTATGATGCTGCCACCCCCGTGCTTCACGGTTGGGATGGTGTTCTTTGCCTTGCAAGCCTCCCCCTTTTTCCTCCAAACATAACAATGGTCATTATGGCCAAACAGTTCTATTTTTGTTTCATCAGACCAGAGGACATTTCTCCAAAAGTACGATCTTTGTCCCCATGTGCAGTTGCAAACCGTAGTCTGGCTTTTTTATGGCGGGTTTGGAGCAGTGGCTTCTTCCTTGCTGAGCGGCCTTTCAGGATATGTCGATATAGGACTCGTTTTACTGTGGATATAGATACTTTTGTACCTGTTTCCTCCAGCATCTTCACAAGGTCCTTTGCTATTGTTCTGGGATTGATTTGCACTTTTCACACCAAAGTACGTTCATCTCTAGGAAACAGAACGCGTCTCCTTCCTGAGCGGTATGACTGCAGCGTAGTCCCATGGTGTTTATACTTGCGTACTATTGTTTGTACAGATTAACTTGGTACCTTAAGGCGTTTGGAAATTGCTCCCAAGGATGAACCAGACTTGTGGAGGTCTACAATTTATTTTCTGAGGTCTTGGCTGATTTCTTTTGATTTTCCCTTGATGTCAAGCAAAGAGGCACTGATTTTGAACGTAGGTCTTGAACTACATCCACAGGTACACCTCCAATTGACTCAAATGATGTCAATTAGTCTATCAAAAGCTTCTAAAGCCATGATATCATTTTCTGGAATTTTCCAAGCTGTTTAAAGGCACAGTCAACTCAGTGTATGTAAACTTCTGACCCACTGGAATTGTGATACTGTGAATTATAAGTGAAATAATCTGTCTGTAAACAATTGTTGGAAAAATTACTTGTGTCATGCACAAAGTAGATGTCCTAACCGACTTGCCAAAACTGTAGTTTGTTAAAACGAAATTTGTGGAGTGGTTGAAAATCCAGTTTTAATGACTCCAACCTAAGTGTATGTGAACTTCCGACTTCAACTGTATATTTCATTTTTAAGTATCGTTTTTATATCATTTTTAAGTAAAACTTGTTCAGTGGTCTTCCATATCACACCTCATCCTCAGCAATGCTGTTTCACTGCCAAGTCATTCCCGGAACAGCCTTTTGATTTGCAGGCATCAGAGGACACAGCTTGGTGATGATGTCCATCATCTTGAACTCTTATTGCCGTATTGCTTATTTAGATTGCATGGACGGTCAATGACAAGAATAAAACCTTGTATTGATGTGGTTGTACAGTCCTAATGCACCCTCATATGGCAACAATCCCCATATATACTTTAATCATCTAGATTGGTGGAAGTCATTTTGGCAAAACAGTTTTTCCCTGTATTCATGTAATGACGGCACTGAAGCAGACACATTGAGCACACATTTGGCATGGCAAAGCTTGTTGTGATAATTACAAAGGTGATGGATACAATTTGGGATTTTAACTTTCCTGACTGGGACAGTCATGCAATACTGGAATATAAAACAACACCAAAAACCCTGGACATGTGAGTGGATATATTACTATAGAAGTAGCAATGATGTGTGTGTGCTCAACCGGAAAACGAGGGTGGCAATTCAGTACGGGGTGCACATATAACTGACTGGCTAGAGATCGTGTGTGTGGTGTATCATTACTATTAATCATTATTACTCAAATAACCCATGGAATGTCAGAATACAATTACAGGGTTTATATTCATTATCGGAATAATAGATTGAAGCTAGTATAAATTGCTGATCGCCTCTTATGGGAGCAGGTAGCACAAATGTATTGCTTCATGCTAATGCTAGCTAGGTAGGTTTTTACATTTTGTTAGGGGCGTGTCAGTTCTAGCTAGGTGGCTTTCACTGGCTAGAAATTGTGTGTGTGGTGTACTGATTCAAAGAATCCATTTCTGAATATAATTCAGTATAGGGCTAAGAGATTGTAGTTAGATTTAATTGCAGATCTCTTATGGGAGCCGGTAGCATTGTTAGTCTATGCTCACTAGCTAGTTAGCTAATTAAATATGTTCTCAGATCTACTTAGCAAGCTAGTTCTTACTGATACAGGTGTTGTGTCCCTAGATAAGCATATTCTCAGAACTTTATTTACCTTCAAATAACAGAGAATTTCCATTGTCAGAATGATAATAAAACCTCCCAGGAAAGCTTTTAGGGAACAATTGTAAAACATTCTCAGAATCTCCCTTCAACTTAAAAATGTATGTTCCCAGAACAGAGGAAATGTTCACTTTCGTTCTTAGAGCATTTTTTTTTTAAACGGTCAGACTTGGGGGCCAAAAATGTACGTTCCCACAACTTCCAAGGAACCAAATGTGCTAGCTGGGCTGTCCCTTTTACAGTGGGTGTTGGGAGAGGGCACTGTGTGTGTTTTTAGCAGGGGGAGGGGTGTGTGCGTGTAGCGGGGGTAGGAGGGTATGTGTGTAGCAGGGGGTTGTGTGTGTAGTGGGTAGATGTGTGTGTGTGTGAGCAGAGCCACACCCAGGCTGATTGGGGGACCACACCTCCGTGAGGAATCTGCTGCAGCTGGGTCACATGTCTACCCCTTATCTCTCTCGCTCGCTCTCTCTCTCTCTCTCTCTCCAATTAAATTGAATTCAAAGGGCTTTATTGGGATGGGAAACATATGTTTACATAGTTTATGTCACTTTATTACCTATCCCAATCAGAAATGAACAGTAAACATTACACTCACAAAAGTTTCAAAAGTTCTCTCTCGCTCTCTGCTAAGCTGTATTCTGGCTTTCTGCTAAGGAGCTGGGCTGTGGCATTTCCATCTAAAAGGACCCATGAGCACCAACATGTGAAGTTCATAGGAGCATGTCAAATGAAAGCTAAGAGTCTCTATTTTGATACAGAACGAACTGTAAGAGGCATTTCCATCTAAAAGGACCCATGAGCACCAACATGTGAAGTTCATAGGAAAATGTCAAATGAAAGCCAAGAGTCTATTTTGTTACAGTACGAACTGTAAGAGGCATTTCCATGTAAAAGGACCCATGAGCACCAACATGTGAAGTTCATAGGAGCATGTCAAATTGGGACCGACCGACCAAATCGGTCTTATGTGGCAAAATTTAAAATTGTGTTTTTCACATTGGATAAAAGCAAAGACACAGAGCTACAAAATGGTATATCATACACTGCATTTGAGGAACAATGGGAACGTAATTCTGCTTTGAAAGTTGATAAACTAACATTGGCTAGCTACTTCTAGACACATAATGAGAGAACACCCCACTCTGACCATTTTACTCACCCTAGCAGAGCTGGGTGACTGTAATTGTGCTACTGGCAACAATTTAATTATGCTTTTTTAGCCAACGTTTACTGACATCGGGATAATTTCAACCGGTGTTGAGCGTTCGTAAATTCATCAGTTATTCTGCGCTCTGGCACACTCCGAGCATCTCTACTGTTAAAACAATTAACCATAATCCCAACTCATGATGTTACTACCCTGCATGATTCTTCAGGTAGCTAACCAACCACGTTCAATGTTAGCTAGTTAACATTAGGCTATAACTAGTCAAGCAAATGGCTCTGAGATACAAATAATAAGATCATACACGTAACATTAGCTAGCGAGCCAGCCAGCCAGCTAACGTTAGTTAGCTAGCTAACAGTACACTTTAACTTTTAATGGAAATACTTTATGTCAAAATTAGAAACGTGTAATATCTGAAAGTCTAGCTAGCTACATTATTTTACCCCTGTTCTAAAATTGGAGTAGATAGCCAGAGCGAATTTACCAGCTAGTACGTCTATCAACAGTTGTCACAGTGACATTCTATTGAAATGGATAATTGCATAGTGGAGTCTTTTGTTAAGACACATAGCTAGCTAGCTAGCTAAACAATGAACCAGAATCCCAACTCATGACGTTACTACCCTGCATGAATCTGCAGATAGCTAACCAACCAGGTTCAATGTTAGCTAGCTAACATTAGGCTATAACTAGTCAAGCAAATGACTCTGAGATACGAATAATAAGATCATACACGTAACATTAGCTAGCGAGCCAGCCAGCTAATGTTAGCTAGCTAACAGTACACTTTAACTTGAAATGAAACCACTTTCTGTCAAAATTGGAAACGTGTAATATCTGAAAATGTAGCTAGCTAGAATATCTTACCCGTATACATCATGGGTGGACGCGTCTCCTGTCAAATGCCACGGTTGCCCTTAGTTTGAAGATATAATCCAGAGACAGGTGTTTTCTCCATCTCCTTAGCTATCATATTCTAATTCCACTGATTTCAAAACTCTGTCTGCCAGAAAGTGGAGAGCATACATGTAGGCTTAGCTAGCGAGCCAGACAGCTAACGTTAGCTAGCTAACAGTACACTTTAACTTGACATTAGGCTTATGCAGTTTTACCACACGATACATTTAAAAAAAGCTGCGTTAGACAGGATTACCTAGACATACTGACCAGCTGAAATAGACAGTGTGCTATATGGCAGACCAATCCAAACTCATCTCTCGGCATGTCTAGCCCACTCATTATCTCAGCCAATCATGGCTAGCGGGAAGGTTGCTGACTTTTTCTGTGGCTAAACCAACTAGGCTCGTAATTTTAACAATGTATTTGTGTTTACAGATGGTATACAAGTTTGTTATTAGGCACATGAAAGTTCATATGTTCCAGAAGGCATTTCTGCCACAAACAAAAACGCATTTTGATTAAAAAAAACATGTTTTTATGTTCAAACAGCTCTCCTGTGAAGTAGTGACCCGCAACAGGAAACTAGGCATAATTTGTTGTCAAATGAAAGCTAAGAGGGTCTTCACACACACTGTAACGGCTCTCGTTTGTAGAAGGAAGAGTGGACCAAGGCGCAGCGTCGTAGGTGTACATCGTCTTTTTATTGATGACACCAAAACAAAATAACAAAGACAAAAAACGAAGGCGAACAGTTCTGTCGGGCACAGACACTAAACAGAAAACAAGATCCCACAAAACCCAAAAGGAAAATGACAACTTATATATGATCCCCAATCAGAGACAACGATAGACAGCTGCCTCTGATTGGGAACCAGACTCGGCCAAAAACAAAGAAACAGAAAACATAGACTTTCCCACCCGAGTCACACCCTGACCTAACCAAACATGGAGAATAATAAGGATCTCTAAGGTCAGGGCGTGACACACACAGAGACTTGCAGATGTTATCGCAGGTGCACTGAAAGGTTTGTTTCCAACACCGCATTAATAATACCTAGCAATACAAAACAATACACACACAATGCAAAAGTAAAAATAAAGAAATGAATAAATATCAGAACAAGCCATATAAAAAATAATAATTGATTATGTGCGTATTATTTAAGGGATAATGCCAGAGAAACCGGTGTTTGGAGGATATATTGGCACGGGTGTTGTTAGGCCCGAGACAAAGTCAAACACCGGCTTCGATAGCATTATCACTTTTATACAACGGGTTACCAACATATAAAACAATATACAGTGGGGCAAAAAAGTATTTAGTCAGCCACCAATTGTGCAAGTTCTCCCACTTAAAAAGATGAGAGAGGCCTGTAATTTTCATCATAGGTACACTTCAACTATGACAGACAAAACGAGAAAAAAAAATCCAGAAAATCACATTGTAGGATTTTTAATGAATTTATTTGCAAATTATGGTGGAAAATAAGTATTTGGTCACTAACAAAAGTTTATCTCAATACTTTGTTATATACCCTTTGTTGGCAATGACAGAGGTCAAACGTTTTCTGTAAGTCTTCACAAGGTTTTCACACACTGTTGCTGGTATTTTGGCCCATTCCTCCATGCAGATCTCCTCTAGAGCAGTGATGTTTTGGGGCTGTTGCTGGGCAACATGGACTTTCAACTCCCTCCAAAGATTTTCTATGGGGTTGAGATCTGGAGACTGGCTAGGCCACTCCAGGACCTTGAAATGCTTCTTATGAAGCCACTCCTTCGTTGCCCGGGCGGTGTGTTTGGGATCATTGTCATGCTGAAAGACCCAGCCACGTTTCATCTTCAATGCCCTTGCTGATGGAAGGAGGTTTTCACTCAAAATCTCACGATACATGGCCCCATTCATTCTGTCCTTTACACGGATCAGTCGTCCTGGTCCCTTTGCAGAAAAACATCCCCAAAGCATGATGTTTCCACCCCCATGCTTCACAGTAGGTATGGTGTTCTTTGGATGCAACTCAGCATTCTTTGTCCTCCAAACACGACGAGTTTAGTTTTTACCAAAAAGTTCTATTTTGGTTTCATCTGACCATATGACATTCTCCCAATCTTCTTCTGGATCATCCAAATGCTCTCTAGCAAACTTCAGACGGGCCTGGACATGTACTGGCTTAAGCAGGGGGACACGTCTGGCACTGCAGGATTTGAGTCCCTGGCGGCGTAGTGTGTTACTGATGGTAGGCTTTGTTACTTTGGTCCCAGCTCTCTGCAGGTCATTCACTAGGTCCCCCCGTGTGGTTCTGGGATTTTTGCTCACCGTTCTTGTGATCATTTTGACCCCACGGGGTGAGATCTTGCGTGGAGCCCCAGATCGAGGGAGATTATCAGTGGTCTTGTATGTCTTCCATTTCCTAATAATTGCTCCCACAGTTGATTTCTTCAAACCAAGCTGCTTACCTATTGCAGATTCAGTCTTCCCAGCCTGGTGCAGGTCTACAATTTTGTTTCTGGTGTCCTTTGACAGCTCTTTGGTCTTGGCCATAGTGGAGTTTGGAGTGTGACTGTTTGAGGTTGTGGACAGGTGTCTTTTATACTGATAACAAGTTCAAACAGGTTCCATTAATACAGGTAACGAGTGGAGGACAGAGGAGCCTCTTAAAGAAGAAGTTACAGGTCTGTGAGAGCCAGAAATCTTGCTTGTTTGTAGGTGACCAAATACTTATTTTCCACCATAATTTGCAAATAAATTCATAAAAAATCCTACAATGTGATTTTCTGGAATTTTTTTCCTCATTTTGTCTGTCATAGTTGAAGTGTACCTATGATGAAAATTACAGGTCTCTCTCATCTTTTTAAGTGAGAGAACTTGCACAATTGGTGGCTGACTAAATACTTTTTTGCCCCACTGTATATATTTACATATATTCATGAACTTTATTTTGATGGATTTATTCATACTATTTCATCCTTCCACAAGATATAGTCCCGAAACAAATCTAGGGTTGGTACACAAGCCAGCTGGTCGTTAGTTCTATTGGTTTGGTTGCCAGAGATGCGACACAGAACAAAAAGACTGAACGACTGGATCTATGAACGCAACCCAGTTGTTAATTTTAAATGTTCCATTACCATACTGGCTGGCAACGTGCTTATCCCTTGCTTGCTAGTTAGCCAACTACGGTCAACTTAGTCACGTCACACAGTGCAGACAGAATAACAACAGTAGCTGCATTTGTTCAAGCTGTTTTCTAGTGACATTTTATTTGGATACATCCATAACAATGAGCTAATGAGGCACAATTTCGCCTGGCATAGAAAATGGGTTCTCTCGTTAGGACACTGTCGTTCAGAGGAGCTAGCCAACAACAAACTGAAAGACTGCAAACTAGCTGCACTTCGTTTCGTTTGACCTTTTTTCAATTGGCATTTCTTTGTATATATCCATACAAATGACGCCAGCTGATTCATGATTTCGACTGGCTGAGAAAACGCTCTCTCGTCCTGACTCCCGACGCCCAACACATTCATTACTGTGTAACAGTTGGAGATCGAATTTGAATGTTGAAACAATGTTGCAAATGTCAGAGAGACAAACAGCAAGGTTTATACACATCTCCGCTGTTGAAAACGAAATGTTAGTCAGATAGTGGATTACTCCGTCAGACTGAACAGAGTAAATAGGCATTTCTAGGTCATAGATTTAGCCGGTGGTAACTTGTGGAATAGACACCGGCTGGAATGCGTTCAGGATTAGACCCACCCGTTGTATAAATACTTTGTATATATATAATGGTGTGTATAGACAGTATGAACAGTATAGGAATAGAAAAGGTGTGTACAGCAGTAGCTATATAGGATGAGCCATGACTAGAATACAGTATGTACATATAAAGTGGGTAAACGGCATGTAAACATTTTTAAAGTAACCAGTGTTGAAATACTTTATGTACATAGGACAAAGCAGGTGGTAGCCGGCTAGTAACAGTGACTAAGGTTCAGGGTACTGGGCGGAGGCTGGCTAGTGGTGACTGTTTAACAGTCTAATGGCCTGGAGATGGAAGCTGTTTATCAGTCTCGCAGTCCAAGCTTTAATGCACTGTACAGGGTGAACATGCCATGGCTCGGGAGGTCCTCGATGATCTTCTTGGCCTTCCTGTGACACCGGGTGCTGTAGATGTCCTGGAGGGCAGGCAGTATGCCCTCGATGAGTCGTTGGGCTGACCGCACCAAATCAAATTACATTTTGTCGGTTGCGTACACATACACTCAGTATACAAAACATTAAGAACACCTGCTCTCCATGACAGACTGACCAGGTGAATCCAGGTGAAAGGTATGATCTCTTGTCACTCGTTAAATCCACTTCAATCAGTGTAGATGAAGGGGAGGAGATGCGTTAAAAACATTTTTTTTAATGTTTAATGTTCAATTGAGACATGGATTGTGTATGTGTGCCATTCAGAGGGTGAATGGGCAAGACAAACCCATTCAAAATGTCTTTGAACGGGTGATGGTAACTGCTGGGTTTTTCACTCTCAACAGTTCTTGTGTATCAAGAATGGTTCACTACCCAAAGGACATCCAGCCAACTTGACACAACTGTGGGAAGCATTGGAGTCAACATGGGCTAACATCCCTGTGGAACACTTTTGGCACCTTGTAGAGTCCATGCCCTGATGAATTGGGGCTGTTCTGAGGACAAAAGGGGTTCCTAATGTTTGGTATACTCTGAAGAGCCACCCTCTGAAGAGCCCTGTGGTTGCGGACGGCGCAATTGCTGTACCAGGCGGTGATACAGCCCGACAAGATGCTTTCAGTGGTGCACCTGTAGAAGTTTGTGAGGGTCATGGGGACCAAGCTACATTTCTTCAGCCTCTTGAGGTTGAAGAGGCACTGTTGTGCCACTGTCTGGCGGAACTTGAAGCTTTTGACCCACTACGGTGTTGAAGGCTGAGCCTTCAAGTCGATGAACATCATTTTTACATAGGTATTTATCTTGTCCAGGTGGGATAGGGAAGTGTGCATTACAATGGCTTTTGGGTCGTCCGTGGATCTGTTGGGGCGGTATGCGAATTGTAGTGGGTCTAGGTTGTCGGGTAAGGTGGAGGTGATATGGTCCTTTACTAGCCTTTCAAAACACTTAATGATGACAGAAGTCAGTGCTAAGGGGCGATAGCCATTTAACTAAATATAAATGCAACATGTGAAGTATTGTTTCATGAGCTGAAATAAAAGACTCCAGAAATGTTCCATACAAACAAAACTATTTTCTCTGAAACATCCCTATTTGTGAGCATTTCTCCTTTGACAAGATAATCCATACACCTGACCGGTGTGGCATATCAAGAAGCTGATTAAACAGCATGATCATTACACAGATGCACCTTGTGCTGGGGACAATAAAAGTCCACTCTAAAATGTGCAGTTTTGTCACACAACACAATGCCACAGATGTCTTAAGTTTTGAGGGAGCGTGCAATTACCATGCTGACTGCAGGAATCTCCACCAGAGCTCTGCCACCACAACTGGCAGCTTCATTAAATAGTACCCGCAAAACACCAATCTCAACGTCAACAGTGAAGAGACGACTCCGGGATGCTGGCCTTTGTTTTTAGGACTGAAAAACAGCTTCTATCTCAAGGCCATCAGACTGTTAAACAGCCACCACTAACATTTAGTGGCTGCTGCCAACATACTGACTCAACTCCAGCCACTTTAATAATGGGAATTGATGGAAATGTATGTAAAAATGTATCACTAGCCACTTTAAACAATGCCACTTAATATAATGTTTACATACCCTACATTACTCATCTCATATGTATATGTATATACTGTACTCTATATCATCTACTGCATCTTGCAATCTTTATGTAATACATGTATCACTAGCCACTTTAAACTATGCCACTTTATGTTTATATACCCTACATTACTCATCTCATATGTATATACTGTACTCTATACCATCTACTGCATCTTGCCTATGCCGTTCTGTACCATCACTCATTCATATATCTTTATGTACATATTCTTCATCCCTTTACACTTGTGTGTGTATAAGGTAGTAGTTGTGGAATTGTTAGGTTAGATTACTCGTTGGTTATTACTGCATTGTCGGAACTAGAAGCACAAGCATTTCGCTACACTCGCATTAACATCTGCCAACCATGTGACAAATAAAATTTGATTTGATTTGACTACAGTACAAATACAAAGTTGCCAATGTCTTTGCAATTGATACAGACACGCGACGTATGAAAAGATGACTGCATTAAAATATATACAGTAGTATATACTACTATATAAATATTAATACTATATAAGACCATAGGCCTATTTCAATCACGTTGACATACATTTCATGTTCAATCAATTGAGTTCTATTTTGCTACTTGTAGGCTACTGTCTGAAATTTGTGTGTAGCCTAACATGTGGGCAATGTTGTACCAAATCGTGATTTAGTGCATTTTCCTTCATTGGGTAAGAGTTCTAATAAGCCGCCTCAGTATTTTCCAGCTGTAGGTTGTAATATCTCTCTAGGAGCTGATCCGTTGTCAGTATTGTTGAATAATTATAATGTTAAAGGAAAGGTTTTATTTGAAAAAGCTGATCCGAGAGCAGCGCTCCCTTTTTTCTCTCTCGATCCAATCAGTATCGTCACATGCTCCAATGACGCACGTAGCAACCGTTCTCTCTTCATTGTGATTTGGCCTTGATGCAAGGTCCTTGATGATCTTGGCCCTCCTGAAACGCATGTTGGCCGTTGATGGAAAGATGCTAAGTTCCATCACTATCAGGATACCGGACCCTGTGTTCTACTACTGTACTGTCCAAACTTGGGAAACATCGACATCTAAGGATCCTTTCACATTTGATCTGGTCCGGATCAATTAAATGTGCTCTTGTTTAGGGGTCGAGCTCATTACAATAATAGCCAGTGATTAGAATAATAGCTAAATATGCAAAATAAGGACATTGCATATTTCTACCTTTTTTCTACCTAGGTACATCACCATGAAGAGAATGATAGTCATAACCATAATTATGAATTTCTGTATAGTACAGATCAGGGACCTATGATTCCGTTACCGTAATTCCG
Source organism: Salvelinus namaycush (assembly GCF_016432855.1). NCBI lineage: Eukaryota > Metazoa > Chordata > Actinopteri > Salmoniformes > Salmonidae > Salvelinus > Salvelinus namaycush. The sequence continues at coordinate 8,116,721 of NC_052327.1, forward strand.
TTACCAGATGTAAATCCACTTCACCTACTGTGGTTCAATAACCACATTTTTTTTTCATAGCCCATTCTTTCTGCAGACATCTTTTAATCATAATTCGTAGCCGATATTTACGAGTTTTTGGACAATTTGGTGGCATAAATAGCTGAGGGAGATTTGACTGTAATTCTGTTACTGAACTTCTGTAGTTCTTCCAGTGAATGCGTTTTTGTGAAATGTTCTGTGTAAATTGTTTCATGTAGTCCTTGTGCATAGAGGGTTATGGTTTGTTAAACTTTTTTTTTTTTTTTTGGCATACATTTTAAAGTGAAAACTTGAGTCAAAGCGTAATTGTGTGTGTGTGTGTGTGTGTGTGTGTGTGTGTGTGTGTGTGTGTGTGTGTGTGTGTGTGTGTGTGTGTGTGTGTGTGTGTGTGTGTGTGTGTGTGTGTGTGTGTGTGTGTGTGTGTGTGTGTGTGTGTGTGTGTGTGTGTGTGAGTGAGAGAGAGCGATTACATAGACCCACAAAGAATTCAAAAACAAATCCAATTTTGATAAACTCCCATATCTACTGGGTGAAATACCACAGTGTGTCATCACAGCAGCAACATTTGTGACCTGTTGCCACAAGAAAAAGGCAACCAGTGAAGAACAAACACCATTGTAAATATAACCCATATTTATGTTTATTTATTTTCCCTTTTGTACTTGAACTATTTGCAAATTGTTACAACACTGTTTATAGACATAATAGGACATTTGTAATGTCTTTATTCCTTTGGAGATGTTGTGAGTGTAATGTTTACTGTTCATTTTATATTGTTTATTTCACTTTTTGTTTTACCTATTTCACTTGCTTTGTCAACGTAAACTTAAATGGAAAGAGATTGAGAGAGAGAGTGTGAGTCTCTCCACTCCCCTCTGCTTCTAGAGAAGGGTGTGACTGCCTACCAGTAAGAGAGAGGGAGGGGACATTTCTGTTGAGCTACTCCTCCCTGTTTCTCTCTTTCTCTTTCGGTCTCATTAACTTACTGGCAGGGCAAGGACTAGGCTTTCTCTCTCTCGCTACGTATATGTCCCTATTTCCTTCTCTTTTCCTCTCACATAAGCCAACTCTTTATTGTATTTCTCTCCACTCCAAATTCGTTTTTTTTTGTTTCTCTATAGTACAGTCTCTGAGTAGTAGGCCTACAGTTTGAGAAGAGGTAATGCTGGGTATATTTGTGTGGGTGGAACTACTCTGCTTGCCATTTCCTCTTCCTACCTGTCTCTACTCCTCCCCACCCCCCCTTGTTCTCACCTCTCCTCTAATGGTTCTGTTGTCTTTCCCTCTCTACCTTTCCCCCATCCTCTATCGCATCTGTCTGTTGTATGTCAGCGTATGTAGCAGTTGGCTAACACATCTTCTCTCCCAGGGTGGCAGCAGTCTAACTGTACCCCTGTACAGATGACTGTGTGTATCTCTCTCGCTCTCTCTGTTATCTATATGTGTTATGTGGCTAACATGTCTTCTCTCCCAGTTTCTCTTCTCCATATGTACTACTGCCCGCTAACAGCCCTCTCTCTCCCTCTCCTCTGCAGTGCCTGTCGAGTCCTAAGGCCAGAGGTGGTGTCAGCTCCCAGCCACAACCCAAGAAGGAGTCCCAACCCCAGCGGCCCGAGTTGACCAAGAAGGAACCCAAGACGGAGCCTCATACCCAGGAGGAAGAAGAAAACATGCCCTCGGTACACATCAAACCAGAACCACAGGAGGTGGAGTCCACGGTGAGAGATTGAAGGAGGGGTGGAAGAGTGGGGTAGAGGGATGGGTGTTGGTGGGTGGGTTTGGGGAGTGTGGGGTGGTGAAGAAGAGGGCGATAGATGACTTAAATTGGAGAGAAAGAAAAAGAGTTCTGGATGGATGGGTTGTAGAGAGAGAGGCTAAAGGAAATCGAGTCTGGGTCTGTCTGTAGATTGTTAGAAAGGGCAGAAGAAATGGTGGGTGGAGGTGACTGGCTGGAGAGGAAAGAGAGAGCGTTCGAGAGAGAAGGGTGTAGAGCAGGGCTTTTCAATGTCGGTCCTGAAGGGCCAAAGCACTTCTGGTTTTCATCCTCTCCTAATCAGGGACTGATTCAGACCTGGGACACCAGGTGAGTGTAATTACCAGGTAGAAACAAAAAGCAGAAGTGTTTCAGCCCTCCAGGACCGGAATTGAACAGTCCTGGTGTAGATAAGACGACTGAGGGTGAGGGAGGTTGGTGAGATGGAGAAGGGGACTAGCAGAGTGGATGGGGTTTGTTGGGTGAGCTGGTGCCATATTTAGGACTGTGCAAACTAAGCTTCATACATTTCAGATAGAAATGTATTGTGTAGGACCGATTCCCTGTCATACGGAAAGGGAAATCATGCCAGCTCTATAGGTCTACATTACATTTCCATGTGCATCATTGTGAATGGAGAGATAGAGTTGGGTGAGCTGTACAACGTTATAGCGAGAGAATGTTACCCACAATGTTCGGTTGATATTTTTCTGAGGTGTAGGAGAATATTCCATCAATATCACTTCAAACATACACAGAACACGGTTGCCATGTTCTCAGAATGTAAGATATTAATGCTCTAGACGTGTTTAATGGGAACGTTGCTAGAACATGTCTGTGTATCAGTTGTCGCCTGATGGTCCCAAAGAAATGTTCTCCCCCACAACAAAAAAATCATTACACATCACGCCTAGTTACTGTCGCCCATCAAGGCCCTGGTTGGTGAACAAACCACTGATCTATTCACAGCTCTTTTTGTCTGTTGGCAAGGGATACTCACACACGGTGCTTTTAACATAGTGTTTTCATCGTACATACTTGACATACATGATTACATTGCGCATGTTCATTTATACAGTAATTAGTCTTCAACGTGTCCTCAGCTGGGATTTGACCTCACAACCTCTTGGCTCACAGCATTCTGATCTTCCTGCTACGCCACCATGTCTGTGTCAGTTATTAGCTAATTTCACAATTCTCACATCATTGATTTAATTTACTTATTTTATCATTTTAAGGGCTTTAAGTGTAGTTGTCTAATGTTGGTGGGGCATATTAACCTGTTTTAATGATACCCCTCAATCGCTATGATCAATGAAAGTTTTTCTTGAGTGTACTTTTAACAGAGCTGAGATTTACTTTGAAGTGCATTCACCCTATTGCTTACACCTATCAAGTGCCTAGGGAGGATGGGTTAGGTTTTCTTCTGGACAGGGCCTAACTATACTGGCCCGATAAGTACATGCCAGTGGTTCCCAAACTGTGGGGGCGTATAATTTATTCTCGCATCTACGTGCTCTACTCCTTTCACCTTTTCCCTTCGCTTGTGGACTTCAATGCACAACACATCAGCTGTCTGACCAGGCCAAAAAAATCTTTCTAAGCCAAACCTTCTTATCATAACCGCTAACCGCTACACACAGCCTACATCACAGCCTACATCGTTGTCACCATATTAACATCATAGTCAACATAGGTAATAGAAATAAGGTGTTAGTAAACCCGCTACAATCATGCAGTACAGTGTACAGTCAGCAGCAAGCAGTTTAGCAGTTACATCGGCGGGCCCAGGTGGCAATAACAACCAAAAGCTTACCTTGACTTGGAAGAGTTCCAGTGTTGGATAGCCATAGCCAGCTAGCTAACATAGCATCCCTCTCTGTTTGAGCCAGGTGTTTGAGTAGGCTAAACTAGCTAGATGCATTTGCTAGCTGAGTAAGTGAAAAAGAAATACAACAAAATTTAACTATCTCTCTCTCATTCTCTTCTCCTTCATTTTTGAAGAAATTAATTTGTTCAAAACTGATGGCCAACTAGCTGAAAAAGTTTGAGAGGGTTTATCTAATGTTCCCTCGTTAGATTTGATCTAATCTCACTCTGGTTAGCATTAGTTGTTGATCTTGTTGATGTGCATGACTGAGGTTGTTTGATCAATACGACTGAAAAGTTCCCAAATGTCAGAGGAATCCCGTGGTATTTACATATTTGCAGAAATCCATTCAGGTGTTTTTTATGGCTTTTGGTGAATGTGTTATAATGATCTAAAGTCGCACTGTTAATACTGCCTGTAAACACACAGTCCAGTTCAAAGTGAATAATGGCAGGGCCTACTGCCTGTAAACACACAGTCCAGTTCAAAGTGAATAATGGCAGGGCCTACTGCCTGTAAACACACAGTCCAGTTCAAAGAGAATGATGGCAGGTCCTACTGCCTGTAAACACACAGTCCAGTTCAAAGAGAATGATGGCAGGTCCTACTGCCTGTAAACACACAGTCCAGTTCAAAGAGAATGATGGCAGATCCTACTGCCTGTAAACACAGTGTCCAGTTCAAAGTAAATTATGTCAGATGGCTTATTTGCATAAAGGCCTACTGTAGCTCTGATTGGCTATAGCGCACCGGTCTGCCTAGACTCCGGTCCTGGACGAGACAGATGTTTTTATTTGGTTTTATTTACTGCAGTGTCTATTAATTGTCCAATTCGCACGGCTGCTTTCCCCACTCTATATTGCTATAGAACTTTCACAAATGCCTTAGTCTACGTCATTCCCAAACATTCTATGAATTGATCAAAGTGTGAAAATGGCCGTATCTAAGTGCTGCTTGTCAGAAAACGAAGTGTCATATTCTTCCTGGGGGTGTATATGAACACATTTGTATAAGATTTCATATTTTGCTAAAACGCTGTCAGTTCCACTTTAATATCTTATGTTCTGAGAACACGGCAACCATTTTCTCTGTATGTTGGGTGGGACGTTGATGGAATGTTCTCCCAACGGAAAACTGGACACATCAATGTGTTTGCCACGTTCCTATGAGACGTGTCAAGAACATTTATCTTATATTCTGAGAACATGGTAACCACGATCTGGGTACGTTCTATTTGACTTTAAGGGAATGGTCTCACGGGAACATTCCTGTGAAAACGTTAGTTTGTGACTTAATGAGACTCTTAAGGGAACGTTCTCTAAAGTTGTGGTAACATTTGTTGTTACCTGGGAGAGCTTTCAGAGGGGAGAAGGAGAGAGAGAGGAAGGGGTGGAAAGAGAGGGAGGAGGGGTGGGCAGACAGGGCGGTGGCTGGGTGGGTCACAGTTCCATTAGGCCTCGTGTGTGTGTGTGTGTGTGTGTGTGTGTGTGTGTGTGTGTGTGTGTGTGTGTGTGTGTGTGTGTGTGTGTGTGTGTGTGTGTGTGTGTGTGTGTGTGTGTGTGTGTGTGTGTGTGTGTGTGTGTGTGTGTGTTGACCACCCCTCAAGGAGCCGCCCAGTAAGAACACAGCAGGATAGTGGGTTTCCTGTCCAGAGATAAGGGGTTCGTCCCAAATGGCACCGTAATTCCCTACACAGTGCTCGACTTTTGACCAGAGCCCTATAGGCCTGGTCACAAGTAGTGCACTATAAATGGATACGGGCTGCAATTTGGGACACAGCTAAGGCCTTGAATTCCCAAACACAGCTGACAGACTAACTGCTACATGGGCTCTTTTGAGGGGCTCTACTTGGCACTGCTTAGTATGACATATCTGGAGAAAACCGAGGAAGAAGGTCATGTTTTTGTTGTTCAAGTTAATAAAAAATCTCCCATTTTGTGCCTACTAAACAGGACCCTGGTCTGCACCCTACCAGACAAGGAACTGGGAGATGGATAGAGACTGAGAGAATAGAGAAAGGGAAAGGGTGTAAGAGATGGACATAGTGTGAGGGAGATGGGAAAAGAGAGACACACACACTCAATGAGATGCATAAGTACAGTACACACACTACCGTTCAACAGTTTGCGGTCACTTAGAAATGTCCTTGTTTTCCATGAAAACATACATGAAGTGAGTCTCAACATGAATAGGAAATATAGTCAAGACGTTGACGAGGTTATAAGTAATGATTTTTAATTGAAATAATAATTGTGTCCTTCAAACTTTGCTTTTGTCAAAGAATCCTCCATTTGCAGCAATTACAGCCTTGCAGACCTTTGGCATTCTAGTTGTCGATTTGTTGAGGTAATCTGAAGAGATTTCACCCCATGCTTCCTGAAGCACCTCCCACAAATTGGATTGGCTTGATGGGCACTTCTTACGTACCATACGGACAAGTTGCTCCCACAACAGCTCAATAGGGTTGAGATCCGGTGACTGTGCTGGCCACTCTATTATAGACAGAACACCAGCTGACTGCTTCTTCCCTAAATAGTTATTGCATAGTTTGAAGCTGTGCTTTGGGTCATTGTCCTGTTGTAGGAGGAAATTGGCTCCAATTAAGCACCATCCACGGGGTATGGCATGGCAGATCCCTTTTACTCTGTACAAATCTCACACTTTACCACCACCAAAGCACCCCCAGACCATCATATTGCCTCCACCATGCTTGACAGATGGCGTCAAGCACTCCTCCAGCATCTTTTCATTTTTTCTGCGTCTCACGAATGTTCTTCTTTGTGATCCGAACACCTCAAATATAGATTCGCTGTCCATAACACTGTTTTCCAATCTTCATCTGTCCAGTGTATGTGTTCATTTGCCCATCTTAATCTTTTCTTTTTATTGGCCAGTCTGAGATATGGCTTTTTGTTTGCAACTCTGCCGAGAAGGCCAGCATCCCGGAGTCGCCTCTTCACTGTTGACGTTGAGACACGTGTTTTGCGGGTACTATTTAATGAAGCTGCCAGTTGAGGACTTGTGAGGCGTCTGTTTCTCAAACTAGACACTCTATTGTACTTGTCCCCTTGCTCAGTTGTGCACCGGGGCCTCCCACACCTCTTTCTATTCTGGTTAGAGCCAGTTTGCGCTGTTCTGTGAAGGGAGTAGTACATAGCGTTGTACCAGATCTTCAGTTTCTTGGCAATTTCTCGCATGGAATAGCCTTCATTTCTCAGAACAAGAATAGACTGATGAGTTTCAGAAGAAAGTTCTTTGTTTCTGGCCATTTTGAACCTGTAATCGAACCCACAAATGCTGATGCTCCAGATACTCAACTAATCTAAAGAAGGCCAGTTTTATTGCTTCTTCAGTCAGGACAACAGTTTTCAGCTGTGCTAACATAATTGCAAAAGGGTTTTCTAATGATCAATTAGCCTTTTAAAATGATAAACTTGGATTAGCTAACACAATGTGCCATTGGAACACAGGAGTGATGGTTGCTGATAATGGGCCTATGTAGATATTCCATAAGAAGTCAGCTGTTTCCAGGTACAATAGTCATTTACCACATTAACAATGTCTACACTGTATTTCTGATCAATTTGATGTTATTTTAATGGCAAAAAATGTGCTTTTCTTTCAAAAACAAGGACATTTCTAAGTAACCCCAAACTTTTGAACGGTAGTGTACATTCACACCCTGCTTTGTCACTCCCCTCCCTTACCACCTCTCCCTTCCTCACCCTCACTCTCTTTCTCTCTCGCCCCGCAACCACTATCAGTTCCTCCCATTTTTTTTCAATTCAAGGGCTTTATTGGCATGGGAAACACGTTAACATTGCCAAAGCAAGTGAAGTAGTGAACAAAAGTGAAATAAACAATAAAAATGAACAGAAAACATTAGACTCACAGAAGTTCTCTCGCTCTCTGAGTCTCGCCTAGGCCCCTAATAGGATATATCGAGGGAGGCTTCCGCTCTCTGGTAGCCATGGCAACGGGGCTCTGGTGGGAGTTGGAGCCTGCCCACACCCCTCACACACACAACCCTCCTCCACCCCTTCACTGCTACCCCCCTGCAACTCTCCCCTCCATCCCCCACAACACACCACTACTACACCCAAAGGCACAAACAAATACACCCAGTAAAACTGACACACATGCGCGCACACACAGATAAACACACACACAGATAAACACACACACACACACACACACACACACACACACACACACACACACACACACACACACACACACACACACACACACACACACACACACACACACACACACAGGGACTTGTCCTCCAGCTATCTGGAGAGCTAATGCACGAAGATATCTACCACACCCGCTCTCCCCACTCCATTTACACACACACACACTCACCACACATTACTGTAGTATTGCTAGGATGCAGCTAGCTCTATTCTCCATCCCTATTCTCCATCCAAATCAGTCATGGTGCAGAGTGATGATGTCATCGTTGGCCAGCGCGAGTTATTTCTCCTCCTGGACCAGAAATAACAGTAACGTTAGGTTGTGTGTGTGTGTGTGTGTGTCATGTTGGGTTGTGGCATTTTTTTGTAATAATCAGTCGGAATATTCAAGACTTTACATTGACATGTTTGTTTTCTCTGACGGCTCTCCATTTTGTGTGTTCGCGTCATGCACTTAGAGTCTGTGTTTTTAAGCTGTTGTAACTACAATCAACATTGGGTTCCACCCTGCTTTTAAAGCACAGATTACAGTGAGGCTAATTTAAGGTTATTACTAAGGTCTATAGGCTGAGGGAGTATCACAGCACTAGGGTGTAAACACACTGTCAATATTTGGACAATTAGGTTGTAAAGACTTTGACACAGTTTGATGTCAGTCAGGTCTGCCAGAGGCATTCTTCTTGTTGTTGTTGTCTGCTGGATATAGGCTATGTTTAAGTATTAACCCTAGGGTGTGTGTGTGCCTGCATGCGTCTGTGGGAATTGGTCTATATGGATAGGGCTCAATTTAAGTGTTTCTTACGCAATAAATATTGAACGCACGTGCATAACCTTGTTAACAATTAAAGGGGAACATTTACATTGACATTTTAGTAATAATATATTTTTTAACTTTTTTGGGGGGGGTGGATCAGCTTTAATATTGCGGATAAATTGTTGCTTCCATCAATGTAATACATACAGTTGAAGTCGGAAGTACGGCCAATCTCCAGAGATGAAATACGGGAGGCTCAAAAGAAAAATCCAGTGACCGGAAAAGTGGAGTACAAGAAGAGAAACCAGAGACCTAGTGCAAATATCATTCATACAGAGGAGGTGAGAGCCTTGCTCAGAGAATGGGGAAAGCTAGAGATCAAACCAGACGGAACAGGAGAAGTCATTACAGATGTCAACTCGTTCATCCTCTCAGCGTCAAGGAACTGCACCAGGAAATGGGACATCTGGGCACAGAAAGAACATTGAGCTTAATCAGACCCGGTTCTACTGGCCCAAAATGCAGCATGATGTGGAACACTTTGTAACAAATGAGTGTGAGTGCCTGAGGAAGAGGAAACCAAATAGACCAGCACCCATGATGAGCATCAAAATGACTCATCTGTTTGAGTTAGTTTCTGTAGACATCCTTCACCTGGAGACGTGCAAAGGAGGTTATGAGTACATACAGTTGAAGTCGGAAATTTACATACACTTAGGTTGGAGTCATTAACTTATTTTTCAACCACTCCGCAAATTTCTTGTTAACAAACTATAGTTTTGGCACGTCGGTTAGGACATCTACTTTGTGCATGACACAAGTCATTTTTCCAACAATTTTTTACAGACAGATTATTTCACTCATAATTCACTGTATCACAATTCCAGTGGGTCAGAAGTTTACATACACTAAGTTGAGTGTGCCTTTAAACAGCCTATGCAAATCAATCCCAGAACAACAGCAAAGGACCTTGTGAAGATGCTGGAGGAAACAGGTACAAAAGTATCTATATCCACAGTAAAACGAGTCCTATATCGACATAACCTGAAAGGCCGCTCAGCAAGGAAGAAGCCACTGGTCCAAAACCGCCATAAAAAAGCCAGACTACGGTTTGCAACTGCACATGTGGACAAAGATTGTACTTTTTGAGAAGTGTCCTCTGGTCTGATGAAACTGTTTGGCCATTATGACCATTGTTATGTTTGGAAGAAAAAATGGGAGGCTTGCAAGCAGAAGAACACCATCCCAACCATGAAGCACGGGGTGGCAGCATCATGTTGTGGGGGTGCTTTGCTGCAGGAGGGTCTGGTGCACTTCACAAAATAGATGGCATCATGAGGAAGGAAAATTATGTGGATATACTGAAGTAACATCTCAAGACATCAGTCAGGAAGTTAAAGTTTGGTCGCAAATGGGTCTTCCAAATGGACAATGACCCCAAGCATACTTCCAAAGTTGTGGCAAAATTGCTTAAGGGCAACAAAGTCAAGGTATTGGAGTGGCCATCACAAAGCCCTGACCTCAATCTGTTAGGAATTTTGTTAATAAATAGTTAAAACAAATTCTAGCTTTAGATAAAACTATAACTAATTGAACTCTGCATGCCTGGTGAAAAGAGATTTGTGCTGTGGGTCATAAAATAAGCAGAAAGGGTCGTTAAACTATGGTTGAACTGACCCAACTTAGCCCTGAGGTGTTTAGATAACTTTTTAGGTTTTCCATTATCTTGAGTTGTCTGCTAAAGTGGTAATCAATTATAGTGAGCCTTCAGGATAAATTATTATATGGTGTTTCATGTGAGTGCCCTGTGAGGTTAGAATGAACTTTTGAACCTGTTTTCTATTTGTCAGGACAATGAGACTTAATTCTGTAATCTATGACGTCATATCTTGTATATAAACCTGTGTTTATGATCAAATGGGAGCTTGCTCCGAGAATAAACTCTATTATCTAATTTTGATAAGACTGTATCCTGTCTATTTTATGTTAATAAGTATCTTACAAATTCTTATAAATAGACAGATTGAATTTAATTAATGAGTACATTAGAGGAATGATTTAATTCCACTAACACAATCCTATAGAAAATTTGTGGGCAGAACTGAAAAGCGTGTGCGAGCAACGAGGCCTACAAACCTGACTCAGTTACACCAGCTCTGTCAGGAGGAATGGGCCAAAATTCACCCAGCTTTTTGTGGGAAGCTTGTAAAAGGCTACCCGAAACGTTTCACCCAAGTTAAACAATTTAAAGGCAATGCTACCAAATACTAATTGAGTGTATGTTAACTTCTGACCCACTGTAAACTTCTGACCTACTGGGAATGTGATGAAAGAAATAAAAGTTGAAATAAATCATTCTCTCTGCTATTATTCTGACATTTCACATTCTTAAAATAAAGTGGTGATCCTAACTGACCTAAGACAGGGAATTTTTACTAAGATTAAATGTCAGGAAATGTGAAAAACTGAGTTTAAATGTATTTGGCTAAGGTGTATGTAAACTTCCGACTTCAACTGTACATACATACATACATACTATATATATACACACATAAACATTCACACACACACACATACATACACTACTGTTCAAAAGTTTGGGGTCACTTAGAAATGTCTTTGTTTTTGAAAGAAAAGCAAAAAAATGTGTCCATTAAAATAACATCAAGTTGATCAGAAATACAGTGCAGACATTGTTAATGTTGTAAATTACTGTTGTAGCTGGAAACGGCAGATTTCTTTTATGGAATATCTACATAGGCGTACAGAGGCCCATTATCAGCAACCATCACTGCTGTGTTCCAATGGCACGTTGTGTTAGCTAATCGAACCCACAAATGCTGATGCTCCAGATACTCAACTAGTCTTAAGAAGGCCAGTTTTATTTCTTCTTTAATCAGACAACAGTTTTCAGCTGTGCTAACATACTTGCAAAATGGTTTTCTAATGATCAATTAGCCTTTTTGAAATTATAAACTTGGATTAGCTGACACATTTCTAAGTGACCCCAAACGTTTAAACAGTAGTGTAAATACATACATACATATACACACTTTTTTGTCATTTAGCAGATGCTCTTATCCAGTGTGACTTACAGTGCATATATCTTAAGATAGCTAGGTCGGACAACCACATGTCACAGTAAGTAAAAATTGTCATAAATAAAGTAGTTACCAGCAAAGTCAGAGCTAGTAAGGTTGGGGGAGTCAAGTGCGAGTTTTGGCTCACAGCAGAGAATGACAGGGTGGACGATGGGGGGTGGGACAGATGTTTGCAGAGAACGACAGGGTGTTATCCAGGGTCACGCCGAGGGAAACCGTTGAGTTGTCAACCGGGATGGAGAGGTCATGGAGCGGACAGGCCTTACCCGGGAGGAAGAGCAGCTCCGTCTTGTCGAGGTTGAGCTTGAGGTGGCGGGCTGACATCCAAGTTGAGATATCTGCCAGGCACGCAGGTGATGCATGTCGCCACCTGGATGTCAGAAGGGGGAAAGGAGAAAAATAGTTGAGTGTCATCCGCATAGCAATGATAGGAGAGACCATGTGAGCTGAGTGACTTGGTGTATAGGGAGAGAAGAGGAGAGGGCCTCGTTCCGTGCCCTGGGGGACACCAGTAGTGAGAGTATGTGGTGCAGACACAGATCCTCTCCACGTCACCTGGTAGGATCGACCTGCCAGCTAGGATGCAATCCATAGCCTGAGACGCCCAGCCCTGAGAGGGTGGAGAGGAGGATCTGATGGTTCACAGTGTCGAAGGCAGCGGATAGATCTAGGAAGATGAGAACAGAGGAGAGAGAGTCAGCTTTGGCAGTGCGGAGAGCCTCCGTGACACAGAGAAGAGCAGTCTCAGTTGAGTGACCCGTCTTTAAGCCTGACTGGTTAGGGTGAAGAAGATAATTCTGAGAGAGATAGCAAGTTAGTTGGTCAGAGACAGAACGCTCAAGTGTTTTGGAACAAAAAGAAAGAAGGTATACCAGTCTGTAGTTTTTGTGACATCAGAGGAGTAGAGTGTTGGTTTGTTGAGGAGGGGAGCGACATGGGCCATTTTGATGTCAAAGGGGACGCAGCATTGGTCAGAGATGGTCTCCAGAGATGGTCTGGAAAAGGGAGGAGGGGATGGGGTAGAGCGGGCAAGTTGTTGGACGGCTGGACCTCACGAGTCGCAGGGTTTCATCTGAAAAGAGAGGGGAGAAATAGGTCAAAGCCGTAGTTCTGTGTGAGTAGGACCAGTGGACTCAATAGGCTGAATGAATGAGGAGCGGACGTCATCAGCGTTCTTTTCAAAGTGGAACAGTTTGTCATTATTGGGAAAAATATTAGACTAATTGTGAGGACACAAAAGTTTACCTGACATGAGTGAATCCAGACATTACACTCTTGATTTTATATTTACTGTAATTTACACCGTATTTGTTGATAACGAAATCTGGAAAATACTCTGGATCCATTCAGTAACATAGTAAGAATATTCTGGAAAATACTCTGGATCCATTCAGTGACGTAGTAAGAATATTCTGGAAAATACTCTGGATCCATTCAGTAACATAAACAGAATATTCTGGAAAATACTCTGGATCCATTCAGTAACATAGACATAATATTCTGGAAAATACTCTGGATCCATTCAGTAACATAGACAGAATATTCTGGAAAATACTCTGGATCCATTCAGTAACATAGACAGAATATTCTGGGAAATACTTTGGATCCATTCAGTGACGTAGTAAGAATATTCTGGAAAATACTCTGAATCCATTCAGTAACATAGACAGAATATTCTGGGAAATACTCTGGCTCCATTCAGTAACATAAACAGAATATTCTGGAAAATACTCTGAATCCATTCAGTAACATAGTAGGAATATTCTTTAAAATACTCTGAATCCATTCAGTAACATAGTAGGAATATTCTTTGAAATACTCTGGATCCATTCAGTAACATAGACAGAATATTCTGGAAAATACTCTGGATCCATTCAGTGACGTAGTAAGAATATTCTGGAAAATACTCTGGATCCATTCAGTAACATAGATAGAATATTCTGGAATAGTTGCAACATTGTTATTCTAATCCTCAACGTCTTTCAAAATACATTGAGCCGCTTAATTTACAGCATTTCCCCCACTCAGACAGCATCAAATGTGCAAAAGTTTCCCAATTAGCGATAGGGATGGGGGCAACTTCTTGCCGCGCGTGGTGCTCAAGTTCAGAATGGCTGTCAGTCAAAACCCATACAGAGCCGTGAAGCGGAGACCCTGAGCTCTGGCGTCATGTATAGCATGTTCATGTGCAGCTGCTTTGTTACTATTTAGGCATCCGTTACAAGTACAAAGGCACACTGGTCGGTGTTCAGTGGTTGTTGAAGTGGTCTGTGAGAAGGGAAGAGTTGGTTGGTTGGTACGCACAGTCTGACCAGAGTGGGTGTTTTATACAGTGTAGAGGGTGCAGTTAGGGTGGACGGCAGAGTGCTGTGTGTTGGCAGGACTTCCTGCGTGATCCACAGCTCATACTCCCAGTTGTTGTCATTCCCGTCTTCCTTTACTTTATTGTCAATGTCTCTGTCCTCACACCCTGCCTCAGGGCACAGGCCTCCTCTCCTGGCACACACACACACACATGTACAGGAATTATTGACACCCTTGATAAAGATGATAATAGCCTGTACAAAAGTCAATATTTCAAATTGTTGATACATTTTCGAAAGTATGTTATTTGATACTAATACAATTGCCCAGAGAAAGAGATTTTGTTTAACAAGTCATATTTTTTTTCTCTCAAAAAAGGGAGGGATCAAAATTATTGACACCCCGAAAGATTCTTATAAATAAAGTAGTCAGAAGTTGGGTATTTGGTCCCATATTCCTATAGCACGCAATGACGACATCGGGCTTGTGACGGCAAATGCATCCAAAACGTTTGTAGAGTCACACGCTTAAGGTAGTCATTGTGCGTTAGGAATGTGGGACCAAATACTAAACTTATGACTACTTTATTTATAAGAATCTTTATCAAGGGTGTCAATAACTTTGGACCCCACTGTATATACAACATACACGCAAGCCATATGGAAACATACTTCACTTACAAAACGAGCCAGTGTATCAATGACAAAGCTACAGCTGGAAGGCGATAAAGAAACCGAGAGAGGTGAATGTGGAGACCAGACACACAGTTACGATAGCTATGATGAAACCCGCCCATCAAGCCGTGACAACATGTACCTCCGCTCTCTAGTTGGCTCAGCTATAGCTGGAACACAACCGGGTTCACCTCATCATTATGGACCAGCGAGGATGACAGTGCCCTGGCCTCTTCTTCTGTCTCTCTCAATTTCATTAAATTACATTGGGCTTCATTGGCATTGTTTACATTGCCAAAGCAACTCAAAAAAACTTCAACAAAACAACCACGAGACAAAAAACCAACAAAGCAAATTAAACAGAACATAGACAAAAAAAATCTGACTTTAACAGTAAACATTACACACGAAAGTTTCAAGAGAGTAACAAAGTTTTTAAAATATGTCATTATTCAAATCTAGTATGACATTTAAAATGTTACAAAAGCTATGCACAATGTTTTGACAATGTGCAAAGAGTAGAATGTACAAATGACGGGGGGGAAATAAATAGGCAGATAGATATAGGTTATATTTACGTTGGTGTTTCTGAACCACTGGTTGACCTACTCTTGTGGCAGCAGGGCACACATTTTGCTGCTTGGATCGCACACTGTGGTATTTCGCCGAACAGATACGGAAGTTTGTTTGAATGTGGCAATCTGCCTATGGTGACCTCTCTCAATAGCAAGGCTGTGCTCTGAGTCTGTACATAGTCAAAGCTTTTCTTAGCTCTGGGTCAGTCACAGTGGTCGGGTATTCTGCCACTGTTTACTCTCTGTTTAGGGCCAGGTAGAATTCCAGTTTGCTCTGTTTTTTGGTTGATTCTTGCCAATTTATCAAGTAATTCTCTTTTTGTTTTCTCATAATGTGGTTGGGTGTAATTGTGTCGCTGTCCTAGGGCTCTGTGGGGTCCGTATTTGTGAACAGAGCCCCAAAATCATCTGGCTGAGGGGACTCTTCTCTAAGTATCTCCTTGAAGGTTAGGGCTTTGTGATGGAAGGTTTGGGCACCACTTTCCTTTAGGTGGTTGTGGAATTCAACGGCTGTTTTCTGGCTTTTGGGACTCCCAATCACGGCCGGATGTGATGCAGCCTGGATTCAAACCAGGGACTGCAGTGACGCCTCTTGCACTGAGATGCAGTGCCTTAGACCGCTGCGCCACTCGGGAGCCCAAAATGAGGGCAGTGTAACCTCCTGCCAAATGTACGACCATATCAAGAAGATTTGTGACCTGTTGCCACAAGGGGAACCAGTGAAGAACATACACCATTGTAAATACAACCCATTTGCACATTGTTACAACACTGTATATATACATAATATGACATTTGAAATGTCTTTATTCTTTTGGAACTTTTGTGAGTGTAATGTTTACTTTTAATTTGTATTGTTTATTTCACTTTTGTTGATTATCCACTTCACTTGCTTTGGCAATGTTAACATGCGTTTCCCATGCCAATAAAGCCCTTATATTAAAAGAGACGGGGGGGGAGAGAGACAGGGGATGGAGTGAGCAAGACGGGATGGGGGGAAGAGAGAGAGAGACGGGGGGAGAGAGAGAGACGGAGGGTGAGAGAGAGAGCGAGACGGGACGGGGGGAAGAGAGAGAGAGATGGGAGAGAGACGGGGGGAGAGAGAGAGAGAGGGGGGTGAGAGAGAGAGACGGGGGATGAGGGCGAGAGGGATGGGGAAGAGATAGAGAGAGACGGGAGAGAGACACGGGGAGAGAGAGAGAGACGGGGGTGAGAGAGAGAGACGGGGGGTGAGAGGGAGAGGGATGGGTGAGAGCGAGAGACGGGAGAGGGTTTAAGAAGTCCAGAGGAGTTGGGTCAGAGAGAGAGAGGATATCTCTCCTGGTGTTTGTGTACTCTCCACTGCTCATACAGTCCCTATGTATTGCTTTTGACCAGGACCCGCTCAGGGACAAGGCTATACAGGGCTGTCGTTTCAGACACAGCCCCTCTCTCTCTTCTGTCAGTGTGTAATGGGGTTTCATTCTGACACAGCCCCTCTCTCTCTTCTGTCAGTGTGTATGCCTTATGTATGCCTCAGGGGGTATGCCTTATGATTAACGAGACGTGGTGTGATCATAACAACATACAGGAACTCAAGTCCTTCTGTTCACCTGACTTAGAATTCCTCACAATCAAATGTCGACCGCATTATCTACCAAGAGAATTCTCTTCGATTATAATCACAGCTGCATATATTCCCCCCCAAGCAGACACATCGATGGCCCTGAACAAACTTTATTTGACTCTATGTAAACTGGAAACCACATATCCTGAGGCTGCATTCATTGTAGCTGGGGATTTTAACAAGGCTAATCTGAAAACAAGACTCCCTAAATTCTATCAGCATATCGATTGTGCTACCAGGGCTGGTAAAACCCTGAATCATTGTTATTCTAACTTCCACGACACATATAAGGCCCTCCCCCGCCCTCCTTTTGGAAAAGCTGACCACGACTCCATTTTGTTGCTTCCAGCCTATAGACAGAAACTAAAACAGGAAGCTCCCGCTCTCAGGTCTGTTCAACGCTGGTCCGACCAATCTGATTCCACGCTTCAAGATTGCTTCGATCACGTGGATTGGGATATGTTCCGCATTGCGTCAAACAACAACATTGACGAATACGCTGATTTGGTGAGCGAGTTCATTAGCGATGTCGTACCCACAGCAACTATTAAAACATTCCCCAACCAGAAACCGTGGATTGATGGCAGCATTCGTGCGAAACTGAAAGCGCGAACCACTGCTTTTAACCAGGGCAAGGTGACTGGAAACATGACCGAATACAAACAGTGTAGCTATTCCCTCCGCAAGGCAATCAAACAAGCTAAGTGTCAGTATAGAGACAAAGTAGAGTCGCAATTCAACGGCTCAGACACAAGAGGTATGTGGCAGGGTCTACAGTCAATCACAGATTACAAAAAGAAAACCAGCCCCGTCGCGGACCAGGATGTCTTGCTCCCAGACAGACTAAACAACTTCTTTGCTCGCTTTGAGGACAATACAGTGCCACTGACACGGCCCGCTACCAAAACCTGCGGACTCTCCTTCACTGCAGCCAACGTGAGTAAAACATTTAAACGTGTTAACCCTCGCAAGGCTGCAGGCCCAGATGGCATCCCCAGCCGCGTCCTCAGAGCATGCGCAGACCAGCAGGCGGGTGTGTTTACGGACATATTCAATCAATCCTTATCCCAGTCTGCTGTTCCCACATGCTTCAAGAGGGCCACCATTGTTCCTGTTCCCAAGAAAGCTAAGGTAACTGAGCTAAACGACTACCGCCCCGTAGCACTCACTTCCGTCATCATGAAGTGCTTTGAGAGACTAGTCAAGGACCAGATCACCTCCACCCTACCTGACACCCTAGACCCACTCCAATTTGCTTACCGCCCCAATAGGTTCACAGACGACGCAATCGCAATCGCAACCACACTGCACACTGCCCTAACCCATCTGGACAAGAGGAATACCTATGTGAGAATGCTGTTCTTCAACTACAGCTCAGCATTTAACACCATAGTACCCTCCAAACTCGTCATCAAGCTCGAGACCCTGGGTCTCGACCCCGCTCTGTGCAACTGGGTACTGGACTTCCTGACGGGCTGCCCCCAGGGGGTGAGGGTAGGTAACAACATCTCCACCCCGCTGATCCTCAACACTGGGGCCTCACAAGGGTGCCTTCTGAGCCCTCTCCTGTACTCCCTGTTCACCCACGACTGCGTGGCCCTGCACGCCTCCAACTCAATCATCAAGTTTGCAGACGACACTACAGTGGTAGGCTTGATTACCAACAACGACGAGATGGCCTACAGGGAGGAGGTGAGGGCCCTCGGAGTGTGGTGTCAGGAAAATAACCTCACACTCAACGTCAACAAAACAAAGGAGATGATCGTGGACTTCAGGAAACAGCAGAGGGAGCACCCCCCTATCCACATCGACGGGACAGTAGTGGAGATGGTAGTAAGTTTTAAGTTCCTCGGCGTACACATCACGGACAAACTGAATTGGCCCACCCACACAGACAGCGTGGTGAAGAAGGCGCAGCAGCGCCTCTTCAACCTCAGGAGGCTGAAGAATTTCGGCTTGTCACCAAAAGCACTCACAAACTTTTACAGATGCACAATCGAGAGCCTCCTGTCGGGCTGTATCACCGCCTGGTATGGCAACTGCTCCGCCCACAACCGTAAGGCTCTCCAGAGGGTAGTGAGGTCTGCACAACGTATCACCGGGGGCAAACTACCTGCCCTCCCAGACACCTACACCACCCGATGTCACAGGAAGGCCATAAAGATCATCAAGGACAACAACCACCCGAGCGACTGCCTGTTCACCCCGTTATCATCCAGAAGGCGAGGTCAGTACAGGTGCATCAAAGCAGGGACCGAGAGACTGAAAAATAGCTTCTATCTCAAGGCCATCAGACTGTTAAACAGCCACCACTAACATTGAGTGGCTGCTGCCATACATGTAAAAAATGTATCACTAGCCACTTAAACCTCTTGGCGCACGGATCCCTTTAGTAGGATCATTTTCATCAACAACCGCTGAATTGCAGAGCGCCAAATTTTTAAAAAATTACTAAAAATATTTAATTTCAATTTCAATTTTCATTCACAAGTGCAATATAGCAAAACACAGTTTAGAATGTTGTTAATCTACCTGTCGTGTCAGATTTTGAAAATATGCTTTACAGCGAAAGCAATCCAAGCGTTTGTGTGAGTTTATCGATCACTAGACAAAACATTACAAACACCTAGCACCTTTTGGTCACGAAAGTCAGAAAAGCAATAAAATTAATCCCAGTTACACAATAAATGTTATTTTTGTTCGATAAAGATTATTTTTATAACCAAAAACCTCCATTTGGTTTGCGCGTTATGTTCAGGAAACCACAGGCTCGTGCCGGTCCTGAAGGGCAGACGAAAATTCCAAAAAGTATCCGTAATGTTCGTAGAAACATGTTAAACGTTTTTTTATAATCATTCCTCATGTTGTTTTTAACATAAATAATCGATAATATTTCAACCGGACGGTAAACTATTCAATACAATAGAGAAAGAAAATGTTGAGCTACCACTTTCGCGCGCAAGAACTAATCAAAGGACATCTGGCTATCCACTGACGCGATTTGATAAGTTTCGCACATTTTTCAGAATAAAAGCTTGACACTATGTCTAAAGCCTGTTCACAACCTGTGGAAGCCATTGGAAAAGGAATCTGGTTGATATCCCTTTAAATGGAGGATAGGCAGGCAAAGGAACAGGGATTTTTCAAAATAAGAGGCACTTCCATGTTGGATTTCCTCAGGTTTTCGCCTGCAAAATCAGTTCTGTTATACTCACAGACAATATTTTGACAGTTTTGGAAACTTAAGAGTGTTTTCTATCCTAATCTGTCAATTATATGCATATTCTAGCATCTGGGCCTGAGAAATAGGCCGTTTACATTGGGAACGTTATTTTTCCAAATTCTGCCTCCTAGCGTCAAGAGGTTAAGCAATGCCACTTAATATAATGTTTACATACCATACATTACGCATCTCATATGTACATACTGTACTCTATACCACCTACTGCATCTTGCCATCTTTATCTAATACATGTATCACTAGCCACTTTAAACAATGCCACTTAATATAATGTTTACATACCCTACATTACTCATCTCATATGTATATACTGTACTCTATACCATCTACTGCATCTTGCCTATGCCGTTCTGTACCATCACTCATTCATATATCTTTATGTACATATTCTTCATCCCTTTACACTTGTGTGTATAAGGTAGTAGTTGTGGAATTGTTAGGTTAGATTACTCGTTGGTTATTACTGCATTGTCGGAACTAGAAGCACAAGCATTTCGCTACACTCGCATTAACATCTGCTAACCATGTGTATGTGACAAATAAAATTTGATTTGATTTGATAATGGGGTTTCATTCTGACACAGCCCCTCTCTCTCTTCTGTCAGTGTGTAATGGGCTTTCATTCTGACACAGTCCCTCTCTCTCTCTTCTGTCAGTGTGTAATGGGGTTTCATTCTGACACAGCCCCTCTCTCTCTCTTCTGTCAGTGTGTAATGGGGTTTCATTCTGACACAGCCCCTCTCTCTCTCTTCTGTCAGTGTGTAACGGGGTTTAATTCTGACAGATTGTTAGGATCTCCATTTGAAATGTTTAGCTGAGAATAGTGGGTGTCTGAGTATTCTTATGAGTCTAAACCATTGGGAAATGTAGGAGAGAGATGGATAGAATAAAACAGAGAGAATGGGAGAAAAGAGGTAGAGAGATGGAGGGAAGGTGTGGAGGACAAGCAGAATAACATGAGAGGGCGAGGTGAAAGGGTGTGGAACCAGAGAGAGGGACGGAGGGAAGGAAAGGGGGCGAGGGAGGAAGGGAGTGGGTGGGCGTGAAGATATAATGAGGGAAAAAACAAGTCAGCTGATACCTCCAAGTTTCCATGGCAACCTGGAGGCCTTTCCCACCCACTCTCCTTCTGTCTCTCTCTCCATCACCCCCACCCACTCCTTTGCTCTCTCGCTCTTTTTTTGACCAATAACATGTAGCCTAGCCTATTTGTTACTATGAACACTGACTGAATTCCTTCTCTTTTCTGGGTCTGCCTGTGGCCACTCTGTCGTTGTTGTGATGTAGGATAGGCTAGGCTAGTTTTGGTAGAGGGTTTAGAATAGCACATCATTCCTTATAGCTGTCTCTCACTGACAAGTTTGCTGTGTGTGTGTGTGTGTGTGTGTGTGTGTGTGTGTGTGTGTGTGTGTGTGTGTGTGTGTGTGTGTGTGTGTGTGTGCGCGCATGCATGAGTGCCCCTCTGCCTCCTGGGTTGGGTATGTACTGCCTGGATAGTGGGCACTAGGTAGTGCTCAGATTTGACCGGGCATCTCCATATTGTATCTGGGTGCACTGCCTCAATGCCTCAGTGTTTGAGTTGGGCTTGACCAAGGTTAGGCTGGGCAGGGGTGTGCTATGCTGCTCCCTGCTCAGTGCTCTGTGTTAAGCCGTGCCTGGGCTAGACTAGGCTATGCAGTTTGTCTGTTCTGTTCGCCTCCTTAGAATATCTGGGTTCAGTGTCTGGCCTTTGGGTTGGCCAGGGCAAGGCTGTGCTGCTTCTCTCTACCGTTGGGTTCTTTCTCTCCTTCCCTATGATATGCTGTGTTTTTCTGTGCTGCTCCATGCTAGATAGGGCTGCTGTGTACTGCTCCATGCTAGATAGGGCTGTTGTGTACTGCTCCATGCTAGATAGGGCTGCTGTGTGCTGCTCCATGCTAGATAGGGCTGGTGTGTGCTGCTCCATGCTAGATAGGGCTGTTGTGTACTGCTCCATGCTAGATAGGGCTGCTGTGTGCTGCGCCATGCTAGATAGGGCTGTTGTGTACTGCTCCATGCTAGATAGGGCTGTTGTGTACTGCTCCATGCTAGATAGGGCTGCTGTGTGCTGCTCCATGCTAGATAGGGCTGGTGTGTGCTGCTCCATGCTAGATAGGGCTGTTGTGTACTGCTCCATGCTAGATAGGGCTGCTGTGTGCTGCTCCATGCTAGATAGGGCTGGTGTGTGCTGCGCCATGCTAGATAGGGCTGCTGTGTGCTGCGCCATGCTAGATAGGGCTGTTGTGTACTGCTCCATGCTAGATAGGGCTGTTGTGTGCTGTTCCATGCTAGATAGGGCTGCTGTGTGCTGCTCCATGCTAGATAGGGCTGGTGTGTGCTGCGCCATGCTAGATAGGGCTGTTGTGTACTGCTCCATGCTAGATAGGGCCGCTGTGTGCTGCTCCATGCTAGATAGGGCTGGTGTGTGCTGCGCCATGCCAGATAGGGCTGTTGTGTGCTGCTCCATGCTAGATAGGGCTGGTGTGTGCTGCGCCATGCTAGATAGGGCTGTTGTGTGCTGCTCCATGCTAGATAGGGCTGTTGTGTGCTGTTCCATGCTAGATAGGGCTGCTGTGTACTGCTCCATGCTAGATAGGGCTGTTGTGTGCTGTTCCATGCTAGATAGGGCTGCTGTGTACTGCTCCATGCTAGATAGGGCCGCTGTGTACTGCTCCATGCTAGATAGGGCCGCTGTGTACTGCTCCATGCTAGATAGGGCCGCTGTGTGCTGCTCCATGCTAGATAGGGCCGCTGTGTGCTGTTCCATGCTAGATAGGGCTGTTGTGTGCTGCTCCATGCTAGATAGGGCTGCTGTGTACTGCTCCATGCTAGATAGGGCCGCTGTGTACTGCTCCATGCTAGATAGGGCCGCTGTGTGCTGCTCCATGCTAGATAGGGCTGCTGTGTGCTGCTCCATGCTAGATAGGGCTGCTGTGTGCTGCTCCATGCTAGATAGGGCTGTTGTGTGCTGCTCCATGCTAGATAGGGCTGCTGTGTACTGCTCCATGCTAGATAGGGCCGCTGTGTACTGCTCCATGCTAGATAGGGCCGCTGTGTGCTGCTCCATGCTAGATAGGGCTGCTGTGTGCTGCTCCATGCTAGATAGGGCTGTTGTGTGCTGCTCCATGCTAGATAGGGCTGCTGTGTGCTGCTCCATGCTAGATAGGGCTGCTGTGTGCTGCTCCATGCTAGATAGGGCTGCTGTGTGCTGCTCCATGCTAGATAGGGCCGCTGTGTGCTGCTCCATGCTAGATAGGGCTGTTGTGTACTTCTCCATGCTAGATAGGGCTGTTGTGTGCTGCTCCATGCTAGATAGGGCTGTTGTGTACTGCTCCATGCTTTAGGGCTGTGTTGTGTACTTCTCCATGCTAGATAGGGCTGTTGTGTACTGCTCCATGCTTTAGGGCTGTGTTGTGTACTGCTCCATGCTAGATAAGGCTGCTGTGTACTGCTCCATGCTTTAGGGCTGTGTTGTGTACTGCTCCATGCTTTAGGGCTGTTGTGTACTGCTCCATGCTTTAGGGCTGTGTTGTGTACTGCTCCATGCTTTAGGGCTGTGTTGTGCATGCTGTAGCAGGGTGCAGTCAGTGTAGGGCCAGGGACAGGCTGTTTTATGCTGAATGTATGTCCTACTGTACACCGTGCTTTGTGAGCTAGCATAGTGCTGCTATATGCTCTGCACTTGCCTAGTGATCAGCAGGCAGGGTGCAGTCTGGGGGCACGTTTGAGCGGATCCCTTTTTTTCCAAGTCGTTGGTCACCGCCTTTCAAAGTGTGTTGCATTCAAGGGGCAAAAGGTTGTCCGACTGTTTGAACTTTACACAAATAATGTGTTCAAAAGGTCATGAGGTTTTGATTGCGGTCGACTGCAATTGTCTACAGTTGCTTTTCACTAACTTCGTTCTGCAACCATCGCCTACATTGTGTCTTTTTGTTTGACCCATGCAAACGTGAACAAAGACATGACTGAAACAGGAACCTTGCATTTTGCAGTCATTTATGTGTACAGTGGACATTAAGGACACCTTCCTAATAATGAGTTGCCCCCCTTTTGTCTTCAGAACAGACTCAATTCGTTGGGACATGGACTCTACAAGGTGTTGAAAGTGTTTCACAGGGATACTGGCCCATGTTGACTCCAATGCTTCCCACAGTTGTCAAGTTGGCTGGATGTCCTTTGGGTGGTGGACCATTCTTGATACACACAGGAAACTGTTGAACATGAAAAACCCAGCAGTGTTGGAGGTCTTGACACAAGCCGATGCTCCTGGCACCTACTACCATGCCCCGTTGAAAGGCACTTACATATTTTGTCTTGCCATTCACCCTCTGAATGGCACACATACACGATCCATGTCACAATTGTCTCAGGACTTAAAAATCCTTCTCCTCCCCTTTATCTACACTGATTGAAGTGGATTTAACAGGTGACATCAATAAGGGATCATCGCTTTCACCTGGTCAGTCTGTCATGGAAATAGCAGGCGTCCTTCATGTTTTGTACACTCAGTGTATACAAATAAATGTGACATTTGAGTCTCTCACTAATTGATTGTACTATGAATCGACACACATAATATGATATAATGATTTCGGTTTGTGAGTGTGTTGATCTGAGCTATTGGCTGTCGCTGATGCACCTCCCCCGACTTCACTCCTTGACTTTTGTCTACAGTCGATTGCTTTAGCCTTAACACTCCAACACGCCCGGTGCCTCAGTGCAGGGCTTGGGCAGGGCCGTTCTCTCATGGCAGTGTGCCAGCTCTAGGTCTGCTGCTCTGTTCTCCACCTCCCAGCTCCCTCTCAGCTCCCAGGGCCCCACACAGCAACCATTGTTCCCCTAACCTGCTTTGCTCTGTCTGTGCAGCCAGAGAGTACAGCTGAACTTTGCTGAGGGGAGAGCAGGGTCAGGCGTGTGTGTGTGTGTGTGTGTGTGTGTGTGTGTGTGTGTGTGTGTGTGTGTGTGTGTGTGTGTGTGTGTGTGTGTGTGTGTGTGTGTGTGTGTGTGTGTGTGTGTGTGTGTGTGTGTGTGTGTGTGTGTGTGTGTGTGTGTGGAGAGAAATAATGTGCTGACTGATCATCTCTCTTTCTTCCTCTCTCCATCGTCTGCCTCCCTATTTATCTCCCTTTCCCTCTCTCTTTTTCTCTCTTCCTCCCTCCATCCTCTCCTCCCCCCCCCCCCCCCCTCCCTATCTCTCTCTCTCACTCTCTCTAGCAGGCTGAAGTAGGTGAGGAGTGTCCCCAGCCTACAGACCTGAAGATCAAGACAGAGAAGACCCAACCTGTGTCTCCCCCTCCACTCTGCACAGCCACAGACACAACAGCAGACTCCTCCCTCCCCCCGGAGGACCAGACGGAACCTGTCGACCTGTCCCTCGGCAAGCCTCGCTCCTCCCTGCCCGTCTCTACGCCGACAGCCAACCCCGTACCGAGTTCCGTGGCGATGCCCACGCTGTCGGCAACCCCCATCCATACGGTAACCTTTCTAGACACCATGGTAACCACGCCAGTTATTAAGCCAGTCGGCTCGTTAGCTAGCTCCTCTTTTGGAATGATGGGTAGAAGTGTATGTTGGCTGAAAAGTGAAACCACTCACACATACTGTATTAGGGCCTGCCAAAAATGTGGAAGTCAGATTCCTATATCTTATGTAGTAACTGTTAGTTTACAATGTTTTTATTGAAAGGCTTTGTCTTTCAGTTTAACAATCTAATACAGTACTCCCATGCTTGACACAATGTGTGTGTCCAAAATGGCACCCTATTCTCCTTTCTGGCTAAAAGTAGTGTACTGTGAATACAGTGCCATTTCAGATGGTCTTGCTCCTCTACATGTATACCCACACTATCCCCTCCTCTCCTCTCCTCTTCTCCACCCATCCATCCCTCCCTCCTCCAGATGCTCTCCCCCGGGTCCATCCTAGCATCCACCCAGGGGGCAGGCGGTCAGCAGATCCTGCATGTCATCCACACCATCCCGTCGGTCAACATGCCCAGCAAGATGGGCCAGCTGCAGACCATCCCCGTGGTGGTCCAGTCTCTGCCCGTAGTCTACACCACCATGCCCACGGACGGGGTGGCCACCGCTGCCATCACAGTGCCCCTCATCGGGAGTGACGGGCGCTCGGAGGGATCCGGTGAGTCCGAGGCAGGGAGGATGGTGCTGTTGTTGAGATGGAGCTTTGCGGTTTATGTTATAGATTTTAGTCGGTTAGCATACGCTCTTGTCCAGAGCATTGAAGTAATGAGGCTGAAACAATCACAATACGAACGTCATAAGTACAACCTTCTAAAGTAAGGATTTGACATAAAATCGTCAAAGTTAAACAGATAATTCACCCAAATGACCTATTAGCATTTTTGCGCTTCGTTTTCGAATCATCTATAAGTAACTTCATTGAGTGAGACAATCCATTTTGAGATACTAAAGGATGATTTGGAAATGAAGCGTGGAAATACTAATATAGGTACCATTAACTTGCATTGGATTTGTGCCAACAGTGCAAAAATGTTGCATTTCGAAGAGTGGTTAGGTAAACAAAACAAAAGCATGGATTGCTGTCATACTTTCTCCATAAACTGCTTACAGAGTAAGGAAATCTGTGTCCTTTTGTAATTTGGGTGAACTGTCCCTTTCATAGAGAAACGATAATAGAGTTCTCTCTGGTCACCTCCTCCTCTTCTCTAGCAGGAAGAAGTAGGTGATTTCTCTCACTTACACGCCGTTCCTCATCTTCCTCACTTTATCGCACAACCGGGTGTCACTTGACCTCTTGGAACGGTTTTCTCGCAAGCAATACATCTCTCTTGGGTCTCGTCAAATGTTAACTCTCTTCAAAACAATCTCACTCTGACATACAAGCTCTTTCTCTCTTTTCCCTCCCTTTCAGTTACAATATCGCACTGTTTCTCGTTCACCCCGTCACGATATCTCACACGTGACCCGTCCCTTACTGTCCTCGTAAGGACGCCTGTCTCTGCACACACGTACACACACACAAACACTAAATATATATGGCAAATAGAAATCCAATATGGATGGTGTTAAGAGATACACTACCAGAAGTCAGAAGTTGGGGTCACTTAGAAATGTCCTTGTTTTTGAAAGAAAAGCACATTTTTAGTCCATTAAAATAACATCAAATTGATCAGAAATACCGTGAAGACATTGTTAATGTTGTAAATGACTATTGTAGCTCGAAACGACTGATTTTTAATAGAATATCTACATAGGCCCATTATCAGCAACCATCACTCCTGTGTTCCAATGGCACGTTGTGTTAGCTAATCCAAGTTTATCATTTTAAAAGGCTAATTGATCATTAGAAAACCCTTTTGCAATTATGTTAGTACACCTGAAAACTGTTGTCCTGATTTAAAGAAGCAATAAAACTGGCCTTCTTTAAACTAGTTGAGTATCTGGAGCATCAGCATTTGTGGGTTCGATTACAGGCTCAAAATGTCCAGAAACAAAGACCTTTCTTCTGAAACTCATCAGTCTATTCTTGTTCTGAGAAATGAAGGCTATTCCTTGCGAGAAATTGCCAAGAAACTGAAGATCTGGTACAATGCTGTGTACTACTCCCTTCACAGAACAGCGCAAACTGTCTCTAACCAGAATAGAAAGAGGAGTGGGAGCACAACAAAAAGGATGCAGAGGACGTGACAAATAAACTCAACATGGGGGAATTCTCACTGGTTGCTCAGGATGAAATAAATTACAAGCGTACCAGAGAGTCTGTTTTTTTCCGTATAGCCTTTATTAAAGGCTAAAACAGTTGCATGCTTTCGTGAATGGAACAGTTTATTGTTGACACTAATTATTCAAGGTCGCTTAGTTATTTTATTTTAAAACTAAAATGCTTGATTGCATTTCGAATCACGGGTAACTCTATGCTGTGTGATGACATGAACGAATGACTGACTGACTGATATCAGTAGCCTGTATACGTGTTGAACTATAGTAAGTTACGGTATGAAGACTAAACAGGATGTGCTCTTTGGCCTACAGCTCGATGGTGGTGACACAAGGCCGCTATGGGCTACTAATGATAATGACATGACTTAATATTATCATGATGATCATAATAGTAATAACAATAAGAAGGAGATCAAGAAAAATGATTATTAATTCATTATTAGTTAACGATATTATTATTATTATAAATATTATTTTGGGGACAATTTGGAACAGTGTAAACAACACTAAATGAATTGTAAGTCGTACCAGAGAGGCTGTTCTAATGAAAAACAGTGGAAAGCTTTTATTACAGCATAGCAAATGCAGACTGGTGCTCACAGAATCAGCTATTAAACACTTCAACTGGCAACAAAAGCAGGCTGTATAAAGCCAGTCACATTTAACAGCTCGGCTGTTGATTATAGACCTAATTAAGTTGGGGTTTCCTCTCTCCTCACTGTTCTTAGACCGTAAGTCAAGGGCCGTTTTCTCACCTCCTCTGCTGCCTCCACCACATTGTTCTCAACACCAATATACTGGTTAACTTTGATATTATTCTAAGACAAGGCGCCAATTCAACAGCGCACTGACGTTTCAGGACCGCGCACAGCGACCACTATCACACATGGGAGTAAGAGCATTTGTTATAAAATAATAAGTCCTTAACTATATACAATTTCAGTAGCACATGCCTCGTGAGGTTCCCTAGTTAGTAACCGACGCCGTTATAACGAACGTCCTAGTGTGTACGAGAGAGTTACAGCCCAGCAGAGGTCTTGTGCGCTGAGAGAGAGACTTGGACTTTTTTGTCTTTCTTTAATGAAACATTCTCATTTCATTTAAACCTCCCCCCCCCCCACCCCTTAAAACACCAAAATATCTGCTGTACTGCATACATCATACTCACCTTGCCCTCTACACATGATACAAAACAACACCACGCATCACAATAACCAAAAACCTCACCACTTCTACATCCACATATCCAACCCATCTTCCCCAGCTGTACAGACCCCCCCCCCCCCCCCCCCCCCAACACACCATATCTCCTGAAACGTCTTCACAAGGTCCTTTGTTGTTGTTCTGGGATTAAGTTGCACTTTTCGCACCAAAGTACATTTATTTCTAGGAGACATAACGCATCTCCTTCCTGAGCGGTATGACGGCTACGTGGTGCCATGGTGTTTATACTTGCGTACTATTGTTTGTACAGATGAACGTGGTACCTTCAGGCGTTTGGAAATAGCTCCCGAGGATGAACCAAACTTGTGGAGGTATACAATTTCTTTTCTGAGGTCTTGGCTGATTTCTTTAGATTTTCCCATGATGTCAAGCTAAGAGGCACTGAGCTTGAAGGTAGGCCTTGAAATACATCCACAGGTACACCTCCAATTGACTCAAATGATTTCAATTAGTCTATCAGAAGCTTCTAAAGCCAGGACATAATTTTCTGGAATTTTCCAAGCTGTGTAAAGGCAGTCAACTTAGTGTATGTAAACTTCTGACCCACTGGAATTGTGATACAGTGAATTATAAGTGAAATAATCTGTCTGTATACAATTGTTGGAAAAATTACTTGTGTCATGCACAAAGTAGATGTCTTAACCGACTTGCCAAACTGTAGTTTGTTAACAAGAAATTCGTGGAGTGGTTGAAAAATTAGTTTTAATGACTCCAACCTAACTGTATGTAAACTTCCGACTTCAACGGTAACTGCCCCGATAGAGGGCATCCTTGTCTAATGCCCTATCTCACCCAGACTGGCCTACTGAGCCCCCCTCCCACCTTGACCATACATGACACCCCTGCATCCAACATCTTCACACAGGTCAAAAACCTTTCCCCAAACACAGACATCACATTAAACAGATACTCATGGTCCACTCTATCAAAAGCCTTACCTTGATCTAAAGAGACCAGTCCAAAGTTCACATGAGAACCTCTCGACAAGTCCAACATGTCCCTGATTAAGAATAAGTTGTCCATGATTGAGCGTCCCGGGACACAATATGTCTGGTCCTTGTGTACTATAGAGTCCAGATGGGATTTCAGTCTATTAGCGAGGACCTTGGCAAATATCTTGTAATCCGCACAGAGCAATGCCACAGGCCTCCAGCTCTTAAGTTCACACAAGCCCCCTTTTTTGGGCAGGAGAGTCAGAGCCACCCGACAGCAGCTCATCGGCAACTCTCCTACCCCGACGCACTCACGCAAAAGAAGTCCATTCCAATTATTCCCCAGAATTTCTTTTTTTTACTCCACAGGGAGTCAATCGACCCCCGGTGCACGGCCGGGGTCATCTGGGTTACGGCCTCTGCCAGTTCATGGGACAACAGAGGAATGTCCATTTCATCCCTCTGTGCCAGAGAGAGCTTAGGGAGTTCTGCAAACAAAACCTGAGCACACATAGGATCACACAGTTCTGCCCTATACAACTCAGTATAAAACTCCACAGTCCGCTCCCACATCTCCCCCACCACAGAGGTCACCCGCCCATCCAAAAGCCGTAGACAACACATACCCTTGGCTTCACCACTCTGTCTTTCCAAACTAAAGAAGAAGAAGGAGCTGGGAGGATAGGATGCCTGTCGAGGCCCTGGTGAAATAGACAGACAAGCCATGGTTATGTGGTGATCTGAAAAACCCACCGGGAGAATGGTAGCGCTCAACAGCCTATTGCTTTGATTCCTGGACAGGTAAAATCGATCAAGCCGGGCTGCACTCACCCTAGTTCCAAAGGCCTTCACCCATGTATACTGTCTTGTGTTGGAATGTCTAGTTCTCCAAATATCCACTAGGTCAAACTTAAGGATCTGCCTCTTTTTTTCAATTTTCGCCTAAATGACATACCCAAATCTAACTGCCTGTAGCTCAGGCCTGTATCTGCCTGAAAACCTGCTGACAGTACACAAAACCACTAGCAACTTTACCAAAACGACTCTTTTCCCCCCCTATTTTATCATCCGTAATAAACAGAGGCAAATTTGCAACTACCACCCTGGTCGAAGGGGTAGAAAGAGGAGAAATTGGCACCAACACACCCCTTACAAATATTCCACTAGCAATGAGCCTACCTACCAAATTTGCTCTTTTCATGAACAGAACCACAGCTTTGTTCATTCTGGAAGCGGGATGTATAAATTCAGCTCCTACCTGTTCGCCGACCGCAGAGCCTTAATTCCATTCTCAGGAACACACCTGAATCCATGCCGTAACGACAGCGTGTCCTCCGCGCTAGGCTGCGAAGGAAACTAAAACTCTGTCCTCTTCCACCCTAACTTTGAGAGTAAACCGTGGCAGAATACCTGACCACTGTGGCTGACCCAAACTTAAGGAAAGCGTTGACTATGTACAGACTCGGCGAGCATAGCCATGCTATTGCAAAAGGCCGCCGTAGGCAGACCTGGCTCTCAAGAGAAGACAGGCTATGTGAACACCGCCCACAAAACGAGGTGGAAACTGAGCTGCACTTCCTAACCTCCTGCCAAATGTATGACCATATTAGAGACACATATTTCCCTCAGATTACACGGATCCACAAAGATTTTGAAAACAACACCAATTTTGATCAACTCCCATATCTACTGGGTGAAATACCACAGTGTTCCATCACAGCAGCAACATTTGTGACCTGTTGCCACAAGAAAAGGTCAACCAGTGAAGAACAAACACCATTGTAAATACAACCCATACTTATGTTTATTTATTTTCCCTTTTGTACTTTAACCATTTGTACATCGTTACAACACTGTATATATATAATATAACATTTGAAATGTCTTGATTCTTTTGGAACTTCTGTGAGTGTAACGTTTACTGTACATTTGTATTGTTTATTTCACTTTTGTTTATTATCTAGTTCACTTACTTTGGCAATGTTAACATATGTTTCCCGTGCCAATAAAGCCCTTAAATTGAGAGAGAGAGAGAGAGAGCAGCGGTGAGGAGGTTATGTGTGACGGGAGGTGGTTTATAGAGATTCAAAGGAGATTTTATTCGTTGAATGAGGTGGGTTGCAGTAGTAATAGGTGTGGGGGGGGGGGGGGGGGGGTTGTTCATGCACAAAGGACAGTTATTTACCCCGCCCCAATCCCAACCCCATCGTCACTACACCCCCACCCCCTCGCATCCTCAGGGAAGAGAAACTTTGAACAATGCAGTCGCCACATTCTGACCCACTAAGAGAGGGAGGGATGGGGGTAGGGGAAAGAGGGGGAGGGGTTCACAAATACAATCACCGGCCTCCGCAGCACAGCCAACCACACCTAAGTATAATGGGAATTCTCTCACACCCAAATAAAAATTCTAATCAACTCAGCTGGGATGGCCTGGCTTACCTTTTGTGTTGCCAAGCACTGTGTGTTATGGTGGTTGGATTTAAGTTGCTAACCCCCTGTTGTTTTTTGCCTTTCTCCCCCCCCCCCTCTCTCTCTCTGTAAACCTTTCCATCTTCCTCTACATTGTCCGTTTCTTTCTATCTCACTCTGTCCCACTGCTCCTTCTCCCCATCTTTCTTGCGTCCTCTCTCTTCCCCTCTCCGTGTATCCATCTTTTCCTCTAGTGCGTATCAAGCCTGGCTCGGCGTCCCCAGTGGAGTACCAGAGTGACAGTGATGTGGAGAGTGGGACAGAGTCGGGTTCTGCTTCCTTCAGTACCCCGGGACTGGACACAGGGTGAGTGTCATAGACTGGAAGGTGGTGGTATAGGCCTGGACACAGGGTGGTGGTTCTGTAGGGCTCGTCCTCCAGTACACAGGGTGGTGGTTCTGTAGGGCTCATCCTCCAGTATACAGGGTGGTGGTTCTGTAGGGCTCATCCTCCAGTACACAGGGTGGTGGTTCTGTAGGGCTCGTCCTCCAGTACACAGGGTGGTGGTTCTGTAGGGCTCGTCCTCCAGTACACAGGGTGGTGGTTCTGTAGGGCTCGTCCTCCAGTACACAGGGTGGTGGTTCTGTAGGGCTCGTCCTCCAGGACACAGGGTGGTGGTTCTGTAGGGCTCATCCTCCAGTACACAGGGTGGTGGTTCTGTAGGGCTCATCCTCCAGGACACAGGGTGGTGGTTCTGTAGGGCTCATCCTCCACAGGGTGGTGGTTCTGTAGGGCTCATCCTCCAGGACACAGGGTGGTGGTTCTGTAGGGCTCATCCTCCAGTACACAGGGTGGTGGTTCTGTAGGGCTCGTCCTCCAGTACACAGGGTGGTGGTTCTGTAGGGCTCATCCTCCAGGACACAGGGTGGTGGTTCTGTAGGGCTCATCCTCCAGGACACAGGGTGGTGGTTCTGTAGGGCTCATCCTCCAGGACACAGGGTGGTGGTTCTGTAGGGCTCATCCTCCAGGACACAGGGTGGTGGTTCTGTAGGGCTCATCCTCCAGTACACAGGGTGGTGGTTCTGTAGGGCTCATACTCCAGGACACAGGGTGGTGGTTCTGTAGGGCTCATCCTCCACAGGGTGGTGGTTCTGTAGGGCTCATCCTCCAGTACACAGGGTGGTGGTTCTGTAGGGCTCATCCTCCAGTACACAGGGTGGTGGTTCTGTAGGGCTCATCCTCCACAGGGTGGTGGTTCTGTAGGGCTCATCCTCCAGGACACAGGGTGGTGGTTCTGTAGGGCTCATCCTCCAGGACACAGGGTGGTGGTTCTGTAGGGCTCATCCTCCAGGACACAGGGTGGTGGTTCTGTAGGGCTCATCCTCCAGTACACAGGGTGGTGGTTCTGTAGGGCTCATACTCCAGGACACAGGGTGGTGGTTCTGTAGGGCTCATCCTCCACAGGGTGGTGGTTCTGTAGGGCTCATCCTCCAGTACACAGGGTGGTGGTTCTGTAGGGCTCATCCTCCAGTACACAGGGTGGTGGTTCTGTAGGGCTCATCCTCCACAGGGTGGTGGTTCTGTAGGGCTCATCCTCCAGGACACAGGGTGGTGGTTCTGTAGGGCTCATCCTCCAGTATACAGGGTGGTGGTTCTGTAGGGCTCATCCTCCAGTATACAGGGTGGTGGTTCTGTAGGGCTTATCCTCCACAGGGTGGTGGTTCTGTAGGGCTCATCCTCCAGGACACAGGGTGGTGGTTCTGTAGGGCTCATCCTCCAGGACACAGGGTGGTGGTTCTGTAGGGCTCATCCTCCAGTATACAGGGTGGTGGTTCTGTAGGGCTCATCCTCCAGTATACAGGGTGGTGGTTCTGTAGGGCTCATCCTCCACAGGGTGGTGGTTCTGTAGGGCTCATCCTCCAGGACACAGGGTGGTGGTTCTGTAGGGCTCATCCTCCAGGACACAGGGTGGTGGTTCTGTAGGGCTCATCCTCCAGTACACAGGGTGGTGGTTCTGTAGGGCTCATCCTCCAGTACACAGGGTGGTGGTTCTGTAGGGCTCATCCTCCAGTACACAGGGTGGTGGTTCTGTAGGGCTCATCCTCCAGGACACAGGGTGGTGGTTCTGTAGGGCTCATCCTCCAGTACACAGGGTGGTGGTTCTGTAGGGCTCATCCTCCAGTATACAGGGTGGTGGTTCTGTAAGGCTCATCCTCCAGTACACAGGGTGGTGGTTCTGTAGGGCTCATCCTCCAGTACACAGGGTGGTGGTTCTGTAGGGCTCATCCTCCAGTACACAGGGTGGTGGTTCTGTAGGGCTCATCCTCCAGTACACAGGGTGGTGGTTCTGTAGGGCTCATCCTCCAGTACACAGGGTGGTGGTTCTGTAGGGCTCATCCTCCAGTATACAGGGTGGTGGTTCTGTAGGGCTCATCCTCCAGTATACAGAGTGGTGGTTCTGTAGGGCTCATCCTCCAGTACACAGGGTGGTGGTTCTGTAGGGCTCATCCTCCAGTACACAGGGTGGTGGTTCTGTAGGGCTCATCCTCCAGTACACAGGGTGGTGGTTCTGTAGGGCTCATCCTCCAGTACACAGGGTGGTGGTTCTGTAGGGCTCATCCTCCAGGACACAGGGTGGTGGTTCTGTAGGGCTCATCCTCCAGGACACAGGGTGGTGGTTCTGTAGGGCTCATCCTCCAGTACACAGGGTGGTGGTTCTGTAGGGCTCATCCTCCAGGACACAGGGTGGTGGTTCTGTAGGGCTCATCCTCCAGTACACAGGGTGGTTCTGTAGTGCTCATCCTCCAGGACACAGGGTGGTGGTTCTGTAGGGCTCATCCTCCAGGACACAGGGTGGTGGTTCTGTAGGGCTCATCCTCCAGTACACAGGGTGGTGGTTCTGTAGGGCTCATCCTCCAGGACACAGGGTGGTGGTTCTGTAGGGCTCATCCTCCAGTATACAGGGTGGTGGTTCTGTAGGGCTCATCCTCCAGTATACAGGGTGGTGGTTCTGTAGGGCTCATCCTCCACAGGGTGGTGGTTCTGTAGGGCTCATCCTCCAGGACACAGGGTGGTGGTTCTGTAGGGCTCATCCTCCAGTACACAGGGTGGTGGTTCTGTAGGGCTCATCCTCCAGTATACAGGGTGGTGGTTCTGTAGGGCTCATCCTCCACAGGGTGGTGGTTCTGTAGGGCTCATCCTCCAGGACACAGGGTGGTGGTTCTGTAGGGCTCATCCTCCAGGACACAGGGTGGTGGTTCTGTAGGGCTCATCCTCCAGTACACAGGGTGGTGGTTCTGTAGGGCTCATCCTCCAGTACACAGGGTGGTGGTTCTGTAGGGCTCATCCTCCAGGACACAGGGTGGTGGTTCTGTAGGGCTCATCCTCCAGGACACAGGGTGGTGGTTCTGTAGGGCTCATCCTCCAGTACACAGGGTGGTGGTTCTGTAGGGCTCATCCTCCAGGACACAAGGTGGTGGTTCTGTAGGGCTCATCCTCCAGGACACAGGGTGGTGGTTCTGTAGGGCTCATCCTCCAGGACACAGGGTGGTGGTTCTGTAG
The DNA here is from genome assembly GCF_016432855.1 of Salvelinus namaycush. Lineage (NCBI taxonomy): Eukaryota > Metazoa > Chordata > Actinopteri > Salmoniformes > Salmonidae > Salvelinus > Salvelinus namaycush. The sequence continues at coordinate 8,152,663 of NC_052327.1, forward strand.
GGCTCATCCTCCAGTACACAGGGTGGTGGTTCTGTAGGGCTCATCCTCCAGTACACAGGGTGGTGGTTCTGTAGGGCTCATCCTCCAGGACACAGGGTGGTGGTTCTGTAGGGCTCATCCTCCAGGACACAAGGTGGTGGTTCTGTAGGGCTCATCCTCCAGTACACAGGGTGGTGGTTCTGTAAGGCTCATCCTCCAGTACACAGGGTGGTGGTTCTGTAGGGCTCATCCTCCAGGACACAGGGTGGTGGTTCTGTAGGGCTCATCCTCCAGGACACAAGGTGGTGGTTCTGTAGGGCTCATCCTCCAGGACACAGGGTGGTGGTTCTGTAGGGCTCATCCTCCACAGGGTGAGTGTCAGATTGTTGCTATCACAATTTCAACAGACATTTGTGGGGTACATAACGAGGGTAGTTTGCAGTCCTGATATAGGAGTAGGGTTTTACAGGAAGAGTGTGGAAGGTTGAGTGTATTATTGGAGAATAATGATATAGGGTGAATTTGCTTCTTCATTGGGGGTTTGGCTGTGGTGAGCTGGACCCGTCCCTCCTCTCTCCACTCCACTCTCTGGCGCTAATTACATTACTGCAGCACTGCTCTGCTCTGGACACTTATGTAACCCCTGAACACTGGAGGAGAGGAGAGACTGTGTGTGTGTGCGTGTGTGCGCGTGTGCGTGTGTAGTGAGGCAGCAACAGGGGAGACCGAGCTCCACTCTATCTATCTGAAATGTAGGGTGTGTGCTTGGAGAGTTCACTTAGCTGTGTGTGTGTGTGTTGCTGGGCAGGGTTGTCCCAGAACCAGGTGTAAACAAGATGACGTAATCCAGTTTGACATCACACCTCCTCATAAATGGTTTGGAGAGAGAAAAGGAGAGGGGTGAGTCGGTGTGTTCAGCGGGCAGGATAGGATGAAGGAGGAATGACATTAGCTCTATTTGTGCTGGTTTGGTGTGTTTGAGCTAATGGCTGGGCAGAGAAACCAAGAGAAAGGAAGAGAGAGAGGAGGAAAGGGTGTTAACTAGTTGGCAGGCAGGGTGGAGACAGTGAATGGCAGCGAGGAACAGGGAGGTTGGGAGGGAGAGGAAGTGAAGGAGGGGAGATGGAGAGATGGACAGAAAAAAAACAGGAGAGTGGGAGGGGGAGAGAGCGAGAGTTGGGGAGAAGAGAGAGAGAGAGAGAGAGCGAGAGAGAAGGAGAGATCAGCTTTGAACTGGAAGCTGTCTAACTGTATGGGTTTTTGTTACTGTCTAGCGCTCTCTGGTGGCTATGACCTGTAAATTCACCCAGGGACCACACATCACTAGGAGATGTGATGAACCTGAACAATAGACTTAATTAGCAGTGATTATTCAGAGTCAGGCTCTGTTAAGACGTCAGCATGCATTCAGTTCGGCTGGCGCCTAGTTGACCTCGGCTAGGCGAACCAAACAAGTGTGGTCGCATACTCCGTTAAAAGACCTTCGCTTGAAAAACTAGAAAAAAGCGGAAAAAGTACTGTTTGTCCATTTTGAGACTCCATAGCCACTTAAAGGGGAAAGTCAGTTAAGAACAAATTCTTATTTACAATGACGGCCTACACGGCCAAACCCTAACCAGGACGGCAATTGTGCGCCGCTCTATGGGACTCCTTGATCACGGCCGGTTGTGATACAGCCCGGGATCGAACCAGGGTCTGTAGTGATGCCTCTAGCACTGCAATGCCTTAGACCGCTGCACCAGTCAGGAGCCCCAATATTGTCTCGCAGAACAAAACGTATAAGATCTCCTAAGCTTGTGTTAACCTCAGACCATATTTTGGGCGTTTATCCCAAAACCCCTATTCTTTCCCGTTGATTGTCCCCATAGGAAAGGCTGAACCAACCAGAGGGGAGTCATTTCAGGGTTTTAGGACTACAAGCTGGAGAGCTCTATAGGTGTTACATCATAGACATTTCCTTCCAGGGTTATTTGGAACATAGACAGTATGGGTGGGGCTGGAGAGGTAAAGGTGTTACATCATAGTCATTTCCTTCCAGGGTTAGTTGGAACATAGACAGTACGGGTGGGGCTGGAGAGGTAAAGGTCATATGTAGAACATGTCTGATTGCGTAACACTAACAGTTCATATTCAGGTAGCTAGCTGCTTTCTAGTAATCCTGCTAATACATTCTGTCATTTCACTAAGTACATGACTCAATGCATGTCACTCCAGCCTTACCCATATCATGATAGGTCTACTCTCTCTCTCTCTCTCTTCCGTTGTTTCTCTCTCCATCTCGTTCCTTCTCTCTCTCTCTCTTCCGTTGTTTCTCTCTCCATCTCGTTCCTTCTCTCTCTCTCTCTCTCTATTCCGTTGTTTCTCTCTCCATCTCTTTTCCTTCTCTCTCTCTCCTTTGCCTTCCCCTCTCCCTCTCTCAGGTCAGGCGTAGACATGGACATGCAGGTGGACCCTGATTCGCCGGATATGAAGAGGAGGCGTGTCCATATGTGTGACTATGATGGCTGTAACAAGGTGTACACCAAGAGCTCACACCTCAAAGCCCACCGCAGGATACACACAGGTACCACACACACTGACCCTGTCCCACCCACATACTGATCTTTAGCCAATGACTGACCCAGGACCCACATTTTGTAGCCAATGAATAGACACTTAATGTCGATCTATACTAGAGCTTCTTATCTTATTGGTTTTTACCTAAAGTACTGCCTCTCCGAATGACATTTTCTCTTATAAATCCATCTGTCGAGACAGTAGATGGAAATGGCTTGCATTGTTCCCACGAACACGCTAGTATTTTTTCCTGAGTCTGTCTGACGTAGGATGTGAAATCTGGGATGTCCCTCTTACCATTTAATTCGCTCTTCCGACTGTCCATCAACTCCTCGCTGAACCCTACATCATGGACAAAGCACGTGCCTGCAATCGTTACATCGTAGCGCAGCAGGAGAGAGTGGTTTCATCACGGTACCACCTTCAGAGATTGATTCATAGGCATTCATCTAAAATCATTTGAAACAAAACACTTTCTGTTTGTCATAGATGGACAATATTAATATGAGATGAAAGGCTAGTTCCTAGCTCTGTGAGACGTTCACAGCGATGAGACACAGGAAGCCAAGCTAGAGCTCTGTGAGACGTCCACAGCGATGAGACACAGGAAGCCAAGCTAGAGCTCTGTGAGACGTCCACAGCGATGAGACACAGGAAGCCAAGCTAGAGCTCTGTGAGACGTTCGCAGCGATGAGACACAGGAAGCCAAGCTAGAGCTCTGTGAGACGTCCACAGCGATGAGACACAGGAAGCCAAGCTAGAGCTCTGTGAGACGTCCACAGCGATGAGACACAGGAAGCCAAGCTAGAGCTCTGTGAGACGTTCACAGCGATGAGACACAGGAAGCCAAGCTAGAGCTCTGTGAGACGTTCACAGCGATGAGACACAGGAAGCCAAGCTAGAGCTCTGTGAGACGTTCACAGCGATGAGACACAGGAAGCCAAGCTAGAGCTCTGTGAGACGTTCACAGCGATGAGACATTTGGATCAGGAGAGACCTTTAGAAAATATATAAGATCTTATAGTCATTTTATCATTTGATGATGCTATATTTAGAAAGCATGTCATTTCAAGACTTATTCAAAGTTTTGTTGAATAGGAAATACATCATACAAAAATGTTCCTATTTTTATATTTTTTTACATATTTTTACTTTGTACTTGAGCTTGTGTCCTCAAAAGTGACTTCACCTCAGCAATGTATAACTATTTTTACCAGAAAGGTGAGATTTGAACCTTTCTTGGAGTATGCATTATTACTAGTTATTGTGCATGGCCCTCTCATGATAAATAATTACTTTTGGGGATTTCTTAGGTTACATTTTAGATTACATTTAGTTAGATTTAACTGGTTTTAAACCAATGTTTACACAATCAATCAACTAATCATCTCCATATCTTCTTCCCTGTAGGAGAGAAGCCGTACCACTGTACATGGGAGGGCTGTACCTGGAGGTTCGCCCGGTCAGACGAGCTGACGCGACACTTCCGTAAACACACAGGCATCAAGCCCTTCCGCTGCACCGACTGTGACCGCTCCTTCTCCCGGTCTGACCACCTAGCCCTGCACCGGAGACGCCACGTCATGATGTGAACCATGACCGCTGACCCCTGACCTTTGACCTTTAAACCTTAAACCCCCTGCTACCTTCGCCCTCCAACCCATCACCTCCCTCCCCAGCCCCCCTCGGGACTCAGATGGAACTCAAATGGGAGGGCCTGAACTCTGACCCCTAGAGGTTCTCTGCTGTGTCACTTCCTTTGGCTGTTCCCCCTCCTCTCCTCTCTCTAAAAAAGAACCAAGGTTAAGACAACATACATTTTCCACGCGGGAGCGTTCGAAAATAAACTCATACATTGGACCAACACTGATTCTACAGGATTACCATTGAAAACGTCACCAGTGGTCAAGAAATCAAGTAATAAAGTGGCGGTAGATCATTTGAAAAACATTTACATCAATAGAATGACCGTAAAACAGTTATGTTATGTGTTTGCAGAGTAGTTAGCTGAAGTTCACTACGATTGTGTTTATTTTCCACTTTGATGGCGAGCTTTCTGTACTGCTAAAATTCCCTTTCAGTCATTTTTGATCGCATTGCTGGTCCATTGTTTAGACCTAGTCTTCTCTACGCCCATGCCTCGTCCTCCATTTCGAACTGTGGGTCATCGTGGAGATCATTACATTCAAGAGGTGGAGAATGAAGATCCCAAAAGGATGACAAGAGTTTGTTGTTGTTTTCTGGTTGCTTAGCACCTGAAGGGGTAGTCCACAACTCTCATACCCCACAGCTTACCTCCTCGTTTCTCCCTCACACCCCACGCAGTGTGCACACAGCCAGAGGCCATCTACTTCAACAGCACCCTATCCATCCAGAAGATCGACTAGGGAAGACAAACCAGGGATAGAGCAGAGAGAGATGGACAGGCTGGACTGAGAGAGAGACCGAGGACATACTTTGAAATGATGCAGGGTTACCTAGATCACACACTCGGCTCAGAGCAAGAAGAGGAGGGGGACAGAGAGGAGGTGGAGGAGGCAGGGAAGGATATGTGGCTTTTGTGTCAGTTTTGTTTATTTGAGAGGGGAAAACACTTCAGAGATTACTTTTCAGCTGTCGAGCAACTGTTTACTGTGTCTGATCATCTTCTGTTAACCTGCGCTGCGTGCATGGGCTAGCCGTCTGTACGTGTGTGTGATTGTGTGTGAGCGTTAGTGTAGTGTGTGCTATTTAAAGACAGTTGATGATGCATCATGTCCTCTCCTCCGTACATATAATTTCCTCAGCAGAGTCAGCAGACCCCTCGGGTGTGGCGGTGTAGAAATGTCTTATTCGGTCTTATTCAACCCCCTTCCGCTCCATTTCTCCGCTCCCCCATCTCCTGAAACAGGGAGCTACAAGAGTGTGAAGAATTCTGTTTTATTAATAGTTTCAATCAGAAATGAAATCATGTTCACTTGCCCCACAGTTATAGCTTGTTGTTCAGTAACAGTATTTGTGTTGTTAAAAAAAAAAAAAGGCCTTCTGTAGTTTTTCTCATTTTCTTCTCTTTCTCTTTGCTAATGATTGGCTCGTAACATAATAACATCCATTTTTTTGTTGTTGACTATTTCATATCCTTAGATTGTGCTTGAGGCTGTAAAAGTAGAACAAGAAAAAGGTTGAGATTACAAACTAGGGGAGCTTGTGTTTGTGCGCGTAACAAATAATCAGAGCTGAGGATTTTAGAAGGGTGTGTTCGGTGCAGCAGTGTGTTACCTCTCGCCCGTCGGAGCCTTAATGAATCAAAGTCAATCTGAGAAGCTCTGTTTTTCGAAACGCACGTTTGTTTTGAGACCCCGGGGAAACGGGGTCTCTTTGCCCCCCGGCGACACGTCGCGAGGCACTCTGTTGTTACGAGCATTCCTGCCCATTTCGACCCAAATCAGGGCCTGTATTCACAAAGGGTCTCAGAGTAGGAGTTCTCGATCCATATGATCATATTCATTATTATCTAAAAGGCTAAACTGATCCTAGATCAGTGCTCCTACTCTGAGCCTGACTGATCTCCATGTCTTAAGGTGGCTGTTTTTAGCTCCTGCTCTCTTGTGTTCACTTGATTATGCAACCTCCACAGACCTGGCTCCTAGCGCTGGTTGAATATGTGTTGCTACTGGAACATATACAGCTCTCGCTACTAAGCACTGTTCTGGAGTCAGTGGTAATGTACATCTTGCTACTGGGACGTACACAAACCTCCCTCTTAAGCGCTGTTCTGAAGTCAGTGGCTAAGTACAGCTCCTATGGTACATGCATACAGAGGGCATACTAAAGAACATGTAAACAAAGTGTTTGACTCTCTCCCTGGCAGTCGCAGCAGCCATCATCATTTCAAAACGCTGGCTAAATAAAACATGATTGAATTTAAGATCCTTTTTCTCTTGACAATATAAAAACAAAGTGCAGATAATAATGCTTTTCTAACTGGGAACCCGGCCTTGGTGTGAGTTGAGTTGAGCGCATGCCTGAAGCAGAGAGGGATCTTATTGGTCCACACAGAGCAATGCAATGTTCCTATGAGTTTCTATCATTCTCTGCTTCAACTCCTAGCAATGTTACTAAGCACATCTTTCTAGAAGAGGACATGCCTTTGATTGCAACTTGTTATTCGATGGTATTAGACATTAAGGACTATGAGAAATGAATTAAAGAACAAGACGTGTACATACTGTATATAATCAAAAAGTCCATAATAAATGTAACAGGTGGAGTTCTATTTTTAACACTGACTAGACAATGTGAAAAATATCTTTTTTTCTTTGATTTACAACTGAAATGCTGAAATGTGTTATATAAAAAAAAGTTTCTTTTTTTTTAAATGTCCTAAAAATCAGTCCCATTTGTGTTGTGCACATTTTGTTTTTGTGAAGTTGGCAAGCATGTCGGTGTGATCATGGTGCCCTAACCTAACAGTCCTAATGACCTGCAACCCGCAACAACAAAAACATGAAGGACCGTCTTAACCTGAACAACCGTCCAAAATGGCACCCTACCCCCTAATGCACTTCTTTTGACCAGGACCCCTAGGGCTTTGGTTAAAAGTAGTGCACTATATAGGGAATATGGGGCCATTTAGGACGTACCCAGAGTTGAAAATATCTGTTATCATTGGTCAAACCCACCTCACCGCATTGATGCGTACAATACAAGTACCCCTTTAATGTCCATTGTGAAGTATTACTCCATATACCACAAAGAAAACAATGCCATAATACATCAATACAGTACACCAATATAGAAATGTTCTGTCCAACAAAAGATAGATCCATCTGTGGTTTAGACATGGCAGCATACCACTTAAGACTTGATGACCCTCTATACTGTACTGTATTTGTACAAGCCCATTTATCCACTTCACTAGTCACCCCTCACTTCAACAATATGGCACCACATAATGTAAGGGTGGATTGATTGTGTGTGTGTGTATAAGTGTGTGTGCATGTGTGTATAAGTGTGTGAGTGTGCCTCTTCTTATCATTAATTAAAACTCCTTTTCTTAAAGTAACTGTCTAGTGTTGACAGATTTTCATGACATATCGCCTATAATTAATAACAATGAGTGAAATTGTTTTACTTTCCTGTTTGTTTTAATGAATTATGTTAAAACGCAGGTTTTCTGCGTTGCAATGGTGTAGGTGTACCCCAACGACAGAATGGTATGGGCGTATACCGGTCATTAAAAATATTCGTGCCAGTAGACCGCTGATTGGCCAGCTCATCCTCCTTCAGGAGGATGACATCATCCTCTATGAGGAAATGGCAAGCATTTTTTAAACGGTCTGTTTGAGATACACATTTGAGCTGGGGTTTTTTAAGAAAAAAATCTCCAAATTATGCTTTGGCCACAAATACAAGTATTGGATGAGTAAACAACATTATTTAGGTATGGGTTAACAGAATAGATTTTCACTGGCCACTTACTTTAACAACCTTGAAAGCATTAACTTTTGGGCCAGTACTATATTACTCAGTGCAATGCAGTTATTGTTATTGTCATTAATATTATTTGTTTTGTATTTGTACAGAACAAATGTGTAAAGATCAGTGAGGAAGAACGTGAGCTTTTTGATACTGTGAGAAATGGTGTTTCATTAAGTCTGTTTCCCCCTGTACAGTTGAGATTTACCCCACTCCTTTTATAGAATAAAAGGTTTTTGGTGCAGATTGTTGATGCAATGTCTTTATTGTTGACTACGGGTGAAATGTTCATAGTGCAAAAGAATTGTATCCTGGTGGAACTTGCATGATCACTGCATTCACCATTGAAGAAAGTGACATAGAATGGTGAATGCAGGGATCAGGCTGGTTGCCAAGGCTAAAATAATCGTGCAAAGTGTAAAAATGACCATGAACCTCATTATAATCGGGCTGCATGATTGAAAACTTTTCTTCGACAACGTGCGTTGCAATGAGGCGACTATTTATGTATTGCTCAGTTTACTATACTCCAGTTAAATAAGCGCCTCCTTATAACGCACAAGAAAAGTTTCAAATTAAATCACACTGCAAGATAAGTCATTTTTTTTATACTTTACGCAAATATTTGTCGCCCGTTAAATATGATTTGACAAGAAAAAATGACGGTTAAGAGTGACTTTTGGGACAGTGGGAAGAATAACTTGCATGAGAGTGATATAGTCAACCTCATGAGGGAGCGCTATGACAGAGAATGATGCACAAGTGGTCATGGTGCCTGTGAAGCTGCACTGCCTCACAGACTGTTTATGCAACTCCGCCCATTCTTTCCTAGCAGCCAATCAAATTCAAAATGTAGATGGAGGGACAGCAAGAACATTTTTGACATCTTTGATGCAGGTGAAAAAAAGGAAGCACATTGCATCCAAAAAAACACTGAAATATGTAGATTATTTGCAAAGACTATTTCCAATTTATACAAGATGATATACTGTAGATTGCTGGTTAGTTATCTTTTCAAATGATCTAACGTAGCTTGCTAGATAGCTAGTTAGCTAGCTGCATATTGCTGGCTATTTGTCAACGTAATGCAGGAAGTACAACAACTGTTAAACTGCTTAGCTACCTATTTTCTGTGAAGCAATTAGCTAATCGCAAACTGTAATTTAGCTGGCTGGTTAGATAGTTCTAACTATCTTTGCATCTAACACAATGCAGGCTCCTCCCAGGCTGATCAGAGCATTTAGAGGCCTTAACTAGAGTTGATGTTCGAGCCCCAGTGGAAATCAAATTAGCATAATACAACAATCCCCATAAAGAATCTGTCAATTTGAACTAGAGATGCATCTTGGTGAATCCGCCGCACCCGCCAATGTCGCGCTTCCGCATCTGCGGTGAAAGGAGACGGAGCTAGAGCCATGTTTGTCAGACCACGAGACCAAAAAAATTGTCTGTAGCATCCGAATGGTTTGGCCTCCGAAACTATTATGATAGTGTTCTCCGTTTTGCTCTACGACCCCCACAAGTGTATTGGGACTCGTCTGAAGTCGGTACTGCCAATCTGCCAACTTCTGTCTGTAGCATCTGAACAGTTTGGGCTACACACTAATATGACCCCTCTGTGGAAAGGTGAGACTCTCACAAACACGTACACAAACGTGTACACTCCCACGAACACTCGTCTGAAGGTCCCCCGGTACCAGTTGGAAAAAAGTTATGGAAGTACTGTATATATGGAGACTGTTTAGTGTCAAATAAGGGATGTAAAACAAAACAAATGTTTCCTGATCTTTCTCATATCGCTAAGATATAGAACAGACACTTCAACTTCCTTTAGATTTTTGGGGGGACTATCTGTTGTTCCATGTGGTGAATATTTAATCGTTATTTGTGGCTGCATGAAACTTGTGCCGGTGGAGAAATGTTTTAATGTGGGGCGCCGTCCTCAAACAATTGCATGGCATGTTTTCGCTGTAATAGCTACTGTAAATCGGACAGTGCAGTTAGATTAACAAGAATTTAAGCTTTCAGCCGATATGAGACACTTGTATGTACCTAAATGTTTAATATCCATATTATTTATGATTATTTATTTGAATTGCACGCCCTCCAGTTCCACCGGAAGTTGTCCCGCTAGCGGGACGCCATAAGTGGAGCAGCAGTCTAAGTCACTGCATCGCAGTGCTTGAGGTGTCACTACTTTTTTAAACAATTTTGTATTTCACCTTTATTTAACCGGGTAGGCCAGTTGAGAACAAGTTCTCATTTACAACTGCGACCTGGCCAAGATAAAGCAAAGCAGTGCGACAAAAACAACAACACAGAGTTACACATGGAATAAACAAGCGTACAGTCAATAACAGAAAATAATTTTAAAAAAGAAAGTCTATATACAGTGTGTGCAAATGGCGTGAGGAGGTAAGGCAATAAATAGGTCAATGGTAGCGAAGTAATTACAATTTAGCAAATGAACACTGGAGTGATAGATGAGCAGATGGTGATGTGCAAGTATAAAATACTGGTGTGCAAAAGAGCAGAAAAGTAAATAAAAACAATATGGGGATGAGGTAGGTAGATTGGCTGGGCTATTTACAGATGGACTATGACAGTCCATCATTACTTTAAGACATGAAGGTCAGTCAATCCGGAAAATGTCAAGAACTTTGAAAGTTTCTTCAAGTGCAGTCGCAAAAACCATCAAGCGCTATGATGAAACTGGCTCTCATGAGGACCGCCATCGGAAAGTAAGACACAGAGTTACCTCTGCTGCAGAGGATAAGTTAATTAGAGGTACCAGCCTCTCAAATTGCAGCCCAAATGAATGCTTCACAGAGTTCAAGTAACAGACACATCTCAACATCAACTGTTCAGAGGAGACTGTGTGAATCAGGCCTTCATGGTCGAATTGCTGCAAAGAAACCACTACTAAAGGACACCAATAACAAGAAGAGACTTGCTTGGGCCAAGAAACACGAGCAATGGACATTAGACCGGTGTAAATCTGTCCTTTTGTCTGATGTCCAAATTTGAGATTTTTGGTTCCAACCGCCGTGTCTTTGTGAGACGAAGAGTAGGTAAACGGATGATCACCGCATGTGTGGTTCCCACCGTGAAGCATGGAGGAGGAGGTGTGTTGGTGTGGGGGTGCTTTGCTGGTTAGATTTTAGATTTATCCAAAGAGTTTGACACAGTTGATCATGAAATATTACTTTCTAAATTGCATTATGGCCCTTTTCATGATTATACATATAATTAGCTATTTAGTTAGGTTCCTGATAGAGAACAATTTGTTTAGCAAATGGCTGTGCATCTACCTGGGCCAAGATATCCTGTGGCATGCCACATGGTTCGATAATTGGACCTTTATTATTCCTAATCCATATCAATGACCTTGCTGCTGTGTCTTCTACCGTACTTCCCATTCTCTTTGCTGAGGAAACCAAGTTCAAATACCGTTAAGGATTTTCGTTGTAAGAAGAACAAACGTCATGCGGAGAGTTTTGAAGTAAGGGGATAATTAACTGTTTTGTCAAAGACTGTACGGTATATTCAAACAGGTTTTGGTGTGTGGCTGGAACTAAATAGTCCCGCTTGTTAGCTCTGGTGTTGTCAAACCGAAGAGGAAGATTAGCAAACAGGTGAGCATATATTACCATTGGACAGTTAACGTTCGCATGTTGTTTTATTTGAGTTTTTGTTTTTAGTGAGTTCTAAGGAGATAACGTGCAATTCACTTTAGCTAACTGTTAGTCTAGGTTATGTTAACACACTGCTTGACAAGTGCATACTTTGACAGCGTGTACAGTGCGGCGACGTCATTGGTTTAACGTTATGCCAAGGGTGCACGCGCTGAAGAGTGCAGCAGTAACTAGTTGGGGCCATTGGTGTTAACAGAACACTAATATACTGCTGAGCGCACTGATTTGGCGAGTTATAAATGATCAGCACATTTGAAGTTTTAAATCCGTGCTTTGTCGAAAATATCCCAACAAATCTGTGCGATATTTGACTTGGTACAGTAACCCCACGAGCTCGTTTGCTAAACTAAAGTACATGGTGCTAAATGGATGCATGCAAAGCACTGATACATAGTATGTGGGCTAGCTGACATTAGCCGTCAAGCAAACTCCTGTTGATTAAGTTACTATTGAGTGCTCTATTTCCTGATTTAGACACATTTGTTTCATAGACCTGTGGCTTCATCTGATTTTTATTTATTTTGTATTATTCAGTTAACAGATTTTGGTTAAATGGTAATGTACTTGTAGTTTTTGAAGTATCTATTAGCTAAGTTCCAGTATCCAGTGAGATATTTGAAATGAAATCTCAAATGTCTGGCCTGACTCTTGGTTATATCTTAGTTGAAGTTTCAAAAGCCACATTTTTTTCTTCCTCCCTAAGGCTCAAAGCTGAGAATGTTGAGCGTTAGTCCTTAATTAATGCCGTACTTAAAGGTATGTCTCAATGGAAGGCTGTATAATTTGAGTATCCATGGATATCTGTCCTGTGGTGCCATAAGATATAAGAAAGTAGCCTAAATGGGATTCTATTTAGGTACATCTAAGTGACTTAAGGAATGATACTGCGTCCTTTGAAGCCAGAGCTAAATGACTTAAACACTAGCGTTTGAAACACTAGCGTCTGTCTAGTGGACATTGAGGGGCTTCCTGAGAAAGCTGTCCTGAAGCTAATCAGATGAGAAAGTGATGCTCAACCGGAACTGGAGACATAGAAATACTGCCCCACGCAAGAGAGTCTCCAGAGCGCCTAGAGAAGTGGCCTGATGTTTTTCCAGTGCCACATTTTTCTTATGATATTGAGCACATGCTTAGAGAGGGAAATACTTGCTATGAGAAAACTGGAAAGACTCTTAGATTAACAAGAAGCATGACATTCTTGAGAACATAGCTAAAGCAATACACAGCGTCAAGTCCTATCCAAGTGGAGGAGAAATGGGCAAGGCTGCCAAAGCACTAGTGGTGAAAAAATTACTCAATTGTCATACTTGAGTAAAAGTAAACATACCTTAATAAAAAATGACTCAAGTGAAAGTCACCCAGTAAAATACTACTTGAGTAAAAGTCTAAAAGTATTTGGTTTTAAATGTACTTAAGTATCAAAATGGAACTGCTCAAATGTACTTAAGTATCAAAAGTAAAAGTATAAATCATTTAGAAATCTGTATATTAAGCAAACCAAACAGCACAATTGTATTTTCTTTTTTTAATTGACGGATAGCCAAAGGCACAATCCAACACTCAGACATAATTTAAAACAAAGCATTTGTGTTTAGTGAGTCCGCCAGATCAGAGGCAGTAGGGATGACCAGGGATCTTCTCCTAAGTGTGTGAATTGGACGCTTTTGACTGTCAGGGAAAATGTATGGAGTAAAAAAGTTTATTATTTTCGTTAGGAATGCAGTGAAGTAAAAGTTGGCAAAAATATAAATAATCAACTAAAGTACAGATACGCCAAAAAACTACTTACAGTGGCATGAAAAAGTATGTGAACCCTTTGGAATTACCTGGATTTTTTTTTTTCATTTCATTACAGTACAACGGTTTGATTTGTTTGATCTTAGCACTTTTTTCTTAGCTAGCTACATAGCCGTCTTTGTATCAAAGATAATTGTGTAGTTTAGATTATTATCGAATCTTCTAACGTTGTCAACACTGCTAGCTAGCCAGCTAGCCAACTTCTACCGAAACATTACAACGGAACGATTTGATTAGTGCAGTGTTAGCTAGCTACATAGTTGTCTTTGCTGTCTTTGTATCTAAGATAATTGTGTAGTTTAGAGTAATTATCTAGCCAGTTATCGAGGTTACCTAGCCAGTTATCGAGGCTACCTAGCCAGCAACACTTTCAAACAAAGTCAACAACGCAGCCACTGCTAGCTAGCCTACTTCACCAGCCAGCAGTACTGTATCACTTTAATCATTTTAGTCAATAAGATTTTTGCAACGTAAGCTTAACTTTCTGAACATTCGAGACGTGTAGTCCACTTGTCATTCCAATCTCCTTTGCATTAGCGTAGCCTCTTCTGTAGCCTGTCAACTATGTGTCTGTCTATCCCTGTTCTCTCCTCTCTGCACAGACCATACAAACACTTCACACCGCGTGGCCGCTGCCACTCTAACCTGGTGGTCCCAGCGCGCACGACCCACGTGGAGTTCCAGGTCTCCGGCAGCCTCTGGAACTGCCGATCTGCGGCCAACAAGGCAGAGTTCATCCCAGCCTATGCTTCCCTCCAGTCCCTCGACTTCTTGGCACTGATGGAAACATGGATTACCACAGATAACACTGCTACTCCTACTGCTCTCTCCTCGTCACGTGTTCTCGCACACCCCGAGAGCTTCTGGTCAGCGGGGTGGTGGCACTGGGATCCTCATCTCTCCCAAGTGGACATTCTCTCTTTCTCCCCTGACCCATCTGTCTATCGCCTCCTTTGAATTCCATGCTGTCACAGTTACCAGCCCTTTCAAGCTTAACATCCTTATCATTTATCGCCCTCCAGGTTCCCTTGGAGAGTTCATCAATGAGCTTGACGCCTTGATAAGTTCCTTTCCTGAGGATGGCTCACCTCTCACAGTTCTGGGTGACTTTAACTTCTTATGGCTGCAAGGGGCAGTATTGAGTAGCCAGTTAAATCGTGCCCATTTCAAACGGCCTCGTACTCAATTCTTGCTCGTACAATATGCATATTATTATTACTATTGGATAGAAAACACTCTCTAGTTTCTAAAACCGTTTGAATTATTTCTCTGAGTGAAACAGAACTCATTCTGCAGCACATTTCCTGACCAGGAAGTGGAATGTCAGAAATCGATGCTCTGTTCAACTTCCTGCCTATACATGGGCATGATACGTAAGAGTCTACGTACACTTCATACACCTTCCCCTGGTTGTCAAGAGGCGGTGAGAGAAGAAATTTCGTGTTTATCTTGGTCTGAGGTGGAATTAAAGCTCTTTGTATGACGTGACCGTCCATTTCCTGTTTCTGGAGCGCGCGAAAGGGGACATGGATTTGCCTTCTGTTTAGCTGTCGTTATGGACGACTAACATCTCCGGTTTAGATTTTATTTGATACATGTGACCATATCATCGTAAAGTATGTTTTTTCAATATAGTTTAATCAGATTATTGAAATTTTTTCGGGAGTTTTGCCGTGTTCCGTTCTCTGACTTTGTTGACGTTGGAGAGATCCGTGCCACTTGGCAAGTGCCCATGCTAAATCAAGAGGGAAATTTGCCGTTCCAGATCCAAACAACGACTGTTCTGGACAAAGGACACCTTGTCCAACATTCTGACGGAAGATCACCAAAAGTAAGAAACATTTTATGATGCTATTTCTAATATCTGTCGTGCATGTGAACTGGTCGTGGGCGCCCAAGTGTTTCTGGCTATTGTGGCTACGCTAATATAACGCTATATTGTGTTTTCGCTGTAAAACACTTGATAAATCGGAAATATTGTCTGGAATCACAAGATGCCTGTCTTTCAATTGCTGTACACTGTGTATTTTTCAGAAATGTTTTATGATGAGTAATTAGGTATTTGACGTTGGTGTCTGTAAATATTATGGCTGCTTTCGGTGCAATTTCTGATTGTAGCTGAAATGTAAACTATGATTTATACCTGAAATATGCAAATTTTTCGAACAAAACATATGCTATACAATAAATATGTTATCAGACTGTCATCTGATGAAGTTGTTTCTTGGTTAGTGGCTATTTATATCTTTATTTGGTCGAATTTGTGATAGCTACTGATGGAGTAAAAAACTGATGGAGTAAGAAAAGTGGTGTCTTTTGCTAACGTGGTTAGCTAATAGATTTACATATTGTGTCTTCCCTGTAAAACACTTTAAAAATCGGACATGTTGGCTTGATTCACAAGATGTGTACCTTTCATATGCTGTATTGGACTTGTTAATGTGTGAAAGTTAAATATTTTTAAAAAATATCTTTTGAATTTCGCGCCCTGCACTTGAGCTGGATGTTGTCATAAGTGTACCGGTGTCGGGCTGCAGCCCAAACAGGTTAACCTCCCCACGTCTACCTTTGACTCATTCCTCTCTGCCTCCTTCTTTCCACTCCTCTCCTCTTTTGACCTCACCCTCTCACCTTCCCCCCCTACTCACAAGGCAGGCAATACGCTTGACCTCATCTTTACTAGATGCTGTTCTTCCACTAATCTCATTGCAACTCCCCTCCAAGTCTCCGACCACTACCTTGTATCCTTTTCCCTCTCGCTCTCATCCAACACTTCCCACTCTGCCCCTACTCGGATGGTATCGCGCCGTCCCAACCTTCGCTCTCTCTCCCCCGCTACTCTCTCCTCTTCCATCCTATCATCTCTTCCCTCTGCTCAAACCTTCTCCAACCTATCTCCTGATTCTGCCTCCTCAACCCTCCTCTCCTCCCTTTCTGCATCCTTTGACTCTCTATGTCCCCTATCCTCCAGGCCGGCTCGGTCCTCCCCTCCTGCTCCGTGGCTCGACGACTCATTGCGAGCTCACAGAACAGGGCTCCGGGCAGCCGAGCGGAAATGGAGGAGAACTCGCCTCCCTGCGGACCTGGCATCCTTTCACTCCCTCCTCTCTACATTTTCCTCTTCTGTCTCTGCTGCTAAAGCCACTTTCTACCACTCTAAATTCCAAGCATCTGCCTCTAACCCTAGGAAGCTCTTTGCCACCTTCTCCTCCCTCCTGAATCCTCCCCCCCCCCCCCCCTTCCTCCCTCTCTGCGGATGACTTCGTCAACCATTTTGAAAAGAAGGTCGACGACATCCGATCCTCGTTTGCTAAGTCAAACGACACCGCTGGTTCTGCTCACACTGCCCTACCCTGTGATTTGACCTCTTTCTCCCCTCTCTCTCCAGATGAAATCTCGCGTCTTGTGACGGCCGACCGCCCAACAACCTGCCCGCTTGACCCTATCCCCTCCTCTCTTCTCCAGACCATTTCCGGAGACCTTCTCCCTTACCTCACCTCGCTCATCAACTCATCCTTGACCGCTGGCTACGTCCCTTCCGTCTTCAAGAGAGCGAGAGTTGCACCCCTTCTGAAAAAACCTACACTCGATCCCTCCGATGTCAACAACTACAGACCAGTATCCCTTCTTTCTTTTCTCTCCAAAACTCTTGAACGTGCCGTCCTTGGCCAGCTCTCCTGCTATCTCTCTCAGAATGACCTTCTTGATCCAAATCAGTCAGGTTTCAAGACTAGTCATTCAACTGAGACTGCTCTTCTCTGTGTCACGGAGGCGCTCCGCACTGCTAAAGCTAACTCTCTCTCCTCTGCTCTCATCCTTCTAGACCTATCGGCTGCCTTTGATACTGTGAACCATCAGATCCTCCTCTCCACCCTCTCCGAGTTGGGCATCTCCGGCGCGGCCCACGCTTGGATTGCGTCCTACCTGACAGGTCGCTCCTACCAGGTGGCGTGGCGAGAATCTGTCTCCGCACCACGTGCTCTCACCACTGGTGTCCCCCAGGGCTCTGTTCTAGGCCCTCTCCTATTCTCGCTATACACCAAGTCACTTGGCTCTGTCATATCCTCACATGGTCTGTCCTATCATTAATCTTCTCCTTTCCCCCTTCTGATAACCAGGTGGCGAATCGCATCTCTGCATGTCTGGCAGACATATCAGTGTGGATGACGGATCACCACCTCAAGCTGAACCTCGGCAAGACGGAGCTGCTCTTCCTCCCGGGGAAGGACTGCCCGTTCCATGATCTCGCCATCACGGTTGACAACTCCATTGTGTCCTCCTCCCAGAGCGCTAAGAACCTTGGCGTGATCCTGGACAACACCCTGTCGTTCTCAACTAACATCAAGGCGGTGACCCGTTCCTGTAGGTTCATGCTCTACAACATTCGCAGAGTACGACCCTGCCTCACACAGGAAGCGGCGCAGGTCCTAATCCAGGCACTTGTCATCTCCCGTCTGGATTACTGCAACTCGCTGTTGGCTGGGCTCCCTGCCTGTGCCATTAAACCCCTACAACTCATCCAGAACGCCGCAGCCCGTCTGGTGTTCAACCTTCCCAAGTTCTCTCACGTCACCCCGCTCCTCCGCTCTCTCCACTGGCTTCCAGTTGAAGCTCGCATCCGCTACAAGACCATGGTGCTTGCCTACGGAGCTGTGAGGGGAACGGCACCTCCGTACCTTCAGGCTCTGATCAGGCCCTACACCCAAACAAGGGCACTGCGTTCATCCACCTCTGGCCTGCTCGCCTCCCTACCTCTGAGGAAGTACAGTTCCCGCTCAGCCCAGTCAAAACTGTTCGCTGCTCTGGCACCCCAATGGTGGAACAAACTCCCTCACGACGCCAGGTCAGCGGAGTCAATCACCACCTTCCGGAGACACCTGAAACCCCACCTCTTTAAGGAATACCTAGGATAGGATAAAGTAATCCTTCTAACCCCCCCCCCCCCCCTTAAAAGATTTAGATGCACTATTGTAAAGTGGTTGTTCCACTGGATATCATAAGGTGAATGCACCAATTTGTAAGTCGCTCTGGATAAGAGCGTCTGCTAAATGACTTAAATGTAAATGTACATAAATTGGCCATACAATTTGATCTGATCTTCATCTAAGTCTGCTTAAATTATTGTATTTTTCTTGTCTACTGAATACATCATTTAAACATTCACAGTGTCATGTCTTTGGCATCATTAAATTGAAGACAGTTATTTTATCAAATCAATTCTCGGTAATTATTATTACTTGATTAAACTAATCATGTAAATGTAATTAACTAGGAAGTCGGGGCACCAAGGAAAATCTTCAGATTACAAAGTTATAATTTTCCTAATATAACTCTTCAGATATTTTAATATCTGATCAATTAGTCTTCTAATTAATGAATTAGTCTTTACCTCACGTTAGTCTCATTCCAAACGTCGTAAATTGTTGGTTATCTGCACGAACCCTGCACGAACCCAGCCTTTACTATGAATCATCCATACCTCAATTGTCTTAATAACTAACTAAATCATCACAGAAATGCATAAGCAAGCAACACAGTAGATATGGTTACAAGGAAATGATAGGGGAGGTACCCTAGTGGGTTAAGCCATTATGACGACTTGGTGGACAAAGGGAAGTGGGTGTGGACTGAGAAGGGCGGGAAAGACAAGAGTCACTACACAGTTGATAATTATATTGATTGAAATGCTAATCCTTTGCACATGAACGCTCACTCATTCGGAATCACTGCAATCAATATATATTTACGCTCAGTGTGTCGTCAGAGATCTCTGTTGGAATCGTCCGTCTTTCTGTTGGAAAGTTCATCCGCTCGTCTCTCCATCTGCTTCCAAGAAGTCTTTTGTGGTTAGAATGGATACTTCAGAGTCCCATTCAGAAATGTTCTTATAGAATAGATGTTTCGACGGTTGTCGGTCCTCGCATTCAATGGTACATAATTTCTAGCTGCAGACTAATAATTAGTATCGAAGAGTTGCTCTTATTCTGTCGGGATCGATAGTCTCAGAGTTGAACCATTTGGTATGGTTAGGAATTCAAAAACCATTACAACCTTTGCTTATACTGAGGTTTTTGCGGTCTCTACTCAAACCTTCGCCCCCTCGGCGATCGAGGTACGCATTGTCTCAAGAGGATTTCTCCAGGTGGGGGTTTTATTCAGAACAGTAGAAAAGGGCTGTCCCATGAGCCAGATCATGTCTGTGCTCACGGGGGCAGGCCAATGACTTAGTTAAACTTTAAAATGTCATCTTGGTAGTTATTACTTTAAATAATTTCACAAATAGTTTAATCTTTACTCATTCATTTTATACAATAATTAGATGCAAACCTCATAACGGAGGCTCCTGTATAAACAGAGTTATGGTAATGTGGCTGTATTGTCTTTCAATGAGGTCACAACGTGAAACAAAATGGACCGGGTCATAGCTGGCTTCTCCACCGACAGTTTACACATTCTCCAAAACATGGACATTGTTCAGTTCTCAAGTTCTGTGATGTAGAAGAAGTTCCTTTGTTCTACTGTGAAACTCTCTCTCTCTTTACTGCATGGCAGGGCGGGAGAGAGTCTCCTCTAGGAATTTACGACCTGAGATAACAGAACCTGGGTGTAGGGGGAAGAGAGAGGTGGTGAGAGAGAGGGGGATGGTACTCGCTATACCCAAAGAGGGCCACATCATGACAACAGGTTGGGGAAAGTATGTGGACCCCTAGGATAATGACTTCTCCAAAAGCTAATTGGAGTCAGGAGTCAGCAACCCTGGAGTCCAATCGATGAGACGAGATTGGAGATGTTGGTAAGAGCTGCCTTGCCCTATAAAAAACACTCACAAAATTTGAGTTTGCTATTCACAAGAAGCATTGCCTGATGTGAACCATGCCTTGAACAAAAGAGATCTCAGAATACCTAAGATTAAGAATTTTGACTTGCATAAAGCTGGAAAGGGTTACAAAAGTATTTCTAAAAGCCTTGTTGTTCATCAGTCTATGGTAAGACACATCGTCTATAAATGGAGAAAGTTCAGCACTTGCTACTCTCCCTAGGAGTGGCCATCCTGCAAAGATGACTGCAAGAGCACAGTGCAGAATGCTCAATTAGGTTAAGAAGAATCCTAGAATGTCAGCTAAAGACTTACAGAAATCTCTGGAACATGCTAACATCTCTGTTGACGAGTCTACGATACGTAAAACACTAAACAAGAATGGTGTTCATGGGAGGACACCACGGAAGAAGCCACTGTTGTCCAAAAAAAACATTGCTGCTGTCTGAAGTTCGCAAAAGAGCACCTGGATGTTCCACAGCGCTACTGGCAAAATATTCTGTGGACAGATTAAACTAAAGTTGAGTTGTTTATGAAGGAACACACAACACTGTGTGGAGAAGAAAAGGCACAGCATACCAACATCAAAACCTCATCCCAACTGTAAAGTATGGTGAAGGGAGCATCGTGGTTTGGGGCGGCTTTGATACGTCAGGGTCTGGACAGCTTGCTATCATCGACAGGAAAAATGAATTCCCAAGTTTATCAAGACATTTTCAGGAGAATGTAAGGCTGTCCGCTAATTGAAGCTCAACAGAAGTTGGGTGATGCAACAGGACAATGACCCTAAACAAATGGCTTCAACAGAATAGAATACCCTTTCTGGAGTGGCCCAGTCAGAGTCCTGACCTCAACCCGATTGAGATGCTGTGGCATGACCTCGAGCAGTTCACACTAGACATCCCAAGAATACTGCGTATTTGAAACAGTTTTGTAAAGAGGAATGGTCCAAAATTCCTCCTGGCCGTTCTTCAGGTCTGATCCGCAACTACAGAAAACGTTTGTTTGAGGTTATTGCTGCCAAAGTAGGGTCAACCAGTTATTTAATCCAAGAGTTAACATACTTTTCCCACCCTGCACTGTGAATGTTTACACCGTGTGTTCAATAAAGTTGTTTGTGTGTTATTAGTGTAAGCAGACTGTGTTTGTCTATTGTTGTGACTAAGATGAAGATCAGATCAAATTTTATAACCAATTTATGAAGAAATCCAGGTAATTCCAAAGGGTTCACATACTTTTTCTTGCCACTGTAAGTAGTACTTTAAAGTATTTTTACTTAAGTACTTTACACCTGTAATGGCTTTCGTCGGTGGAAGGAGAGGAGGACCAATGCACAGCGTGGTACGTATCCATATTTATTTGAATACTTTTCAATATTGAACAAAACAATAAACAGACGAAAACCAACGAAGCTACAGTCCCGAACTAGTGAACACAGACAAACCAGGAACACACAAACAGGAACAATCACCCACAAAACCCAACACAAAACAGGCTACCTAAATATGGTTCCCAATCAGAGACAATGACTAACACCTGCCTCTGATTGAGAACCATATCAGGCCAAACACAGAAATAGAAAAACATAGATAAACAAACATAGACTGCCCACCCCAACTCACGCCCTGACCATACTAAATAAAGACAAAAACAAAGGAAAATAAAGGTCAGAACGTGACAGTACCCCCCCCCCCCCAAGGTGCGGACTCCGGCTGCAAAACCTGATCCTATAGGGGAGGGTCTGGGTGGGCATCTGTCCGCGGTGGCGGCTCTGGCGCAGGACGTGGACCCCACTCCACCATAGTCTTTGTCCGCTTTAGTGTCCTCCTAGGAACGGCGACCCTCGCCGCCGACCTAGGATTGGCAACCCTACTAAATGACCCCACTGGACTGAGGGGCGCCTCTGGACTGAGGGGCGCCTCTGGACTGAGGGGCAGCTCCGGACTGAGGGGCAGCTCCGGACTGAGGGGCAACTCCGGACTGAGGGGCAACTCCGGACTGAGGGGAAACTCCGGACTGAGGGGCGGCTCTGGCAGCTCCCGACTGGCGGGCGGCTCTGGCAGCTCCTGACTGGCGGGCGGCTCTGGCGGGCGGCTCTGGCAGCTCCTGACTGGCGGGCGGCTCTGGCAGCTCCTGACTGGCGGGCGGCTCTGGCAGCTCCTGACTGGCGGGCGGCTCTGATGCCGCTGGACAGACGGGCGGCTCAGATGGCGCTGGACAGACGGGCGGCTCAGATGGCGCTGGACAGACAGGCGGCTCAGACGGCGCTGGACAGACGGGCGGCTCAGACGGCGCTGGGCAGACGGGCAGCTCAGATGGCGCTGGGCAGACGGGCAGCTCAGATGGCGCTGGGCAGACGGGCAGCTCAGATGGCGCTGGGCAGACGGGACACCCTGGCGGCGCTGGACAGATGGAAGACTCAGGTGGCGCTGGACAGACGGGAGCACCTGTAGTGAGGAGACAGAGAGACAGCCTGGTGCGGGGGGCTGCCACCGGCTGGTGCGTGGAGGTGGCACCGGAGAGACCGGACCATGGAGGCGCACTGCAGGTCTTGAGCAGCGAACCTGCCCAATCCTACCTGGCTGACTGCTCCCCGTAGCCAAGCCAGTGCGGCGAGGTGGAATAGGCTGCACTGGGCTGTGCTGGCGAACCGGGGACACCATGCGTAGGGCCGGTGCCATGTACCCCGGCCCGAGGAGACGCACTGGAGACCAGATGCGTTGAGCCGGCTTCATGGCACCTGGCTCGATGCTCACTCTAGCCCGGCCGATACTAGGCGCTGCTACGTACCGAACCGGGCTATGCCTGCTCTCCGGGGACACCGTGCGCCTCACGGCATAACATGGTGCCTGCCCGGTCCCTCTCTCTCCAATGTAAGCACGGGGAGTTGGCTCAGGTCTCCTACCTGGCTTAGCCACACTCCCCGTGTGCCCCCCCCCCCAAGAAATTTTTGGGGCTGCATCTCTGGCTTCCAGCCGCACTTACGTGCAGCCTCCTCATACCACCGCCTCTCCACTTTTACTGCCTCCAGCTCAGCTTTGGGGCGGCGATATTCACCAACCTGAGTCCAAGGTCCCTTGCCGTCCAGAATCTCCTCCCAGGTCCAGGAGTCCTCCGATCGCTGCTGCTGCTGCTGCTGCCCGTTACCACGCTGCTTGGTCCTTTTTTGGTGGGTGATTCTGTAATGGCTTTCGTCGGTGGAAGGAGAGGAGGACCAATGCGCAGCGTGGTACGTATCCATATTTATTTGAATACTTTTCAATATTGAACAAAACAATAAACAGACGAAAACCAACGAAGCTACAGTCCCGAACTAGTGAACACAGACAAACCAGGAACACACGAACAGGAACAATCACCCACAAAACCCAACACAAAACAGGCTACCTAAATATGGTTCCCAATCAGAGACAATGACTAACACCTGCCATATCAGGCCAAACACAGAAATAGAAAAACATAGATAAACAAACATAGACAGCCCACCCCAACTCACGCCCTGACCATACTAAATAAAGACAAAAACAAAGGAAATAAAGGTCAGAATGTGACAACACCCCTGCCAAGCACCCATGTCTCAAAGAAGCAGAGAGTCAGTCTGGATGGTATGCATGGATGACTAGTCTGAAGTTCAAGATGGGGAACTATCGGACCAAGTGTAGCAGAGCTGGAGTTCCTGAGGTCTCTGAATGCAGGGAAGAGGAGCTGAAACAACTCCGAGAGAGAGTCACCCCACTCAAACATCAAGAGACCCAGACAAGCTGATGTAAACTTCCTGCCATGCTTCCCGAGAGGGGAAGACCCAGAGTATGTCAAGCAGCAAACCATCAATGAAGTTCAAGTTCCTAGAGAACAACTGATATCCTTCTCTCTTTTGTCTCTGTCTCCCTCTCTCTCCGTTTAACCCTCTTTCACTTTGTAAGATCTTTCTTTCAGTCAACATTGTGTTAAATGTGGCTTTTGTTTGTGAGCTGATGTATTTTTTGCAGGTGTGTGCATAACAAACATCAATCTGAAGAGCCGACTCTATGGCGAGCTAGACAGACAGACTGATCGCCTTGTTCAGGCAGAGGGCAGCAGGGACAGGCCATGCAGCAGATGCTATGAGAAGTGTCTTAATGATCTATGATCTCCAGGTAGGTTAAAAATGAATACCATTCTCCGCATTCAAACATTCATTTTAATGTATTCACCATAACATGACTGTAGACAAGCTATATTTTAAACTTCCTAAACTGTCCTCTGCACCATGTGTGTGACTCTTGAAAGGAGCAACTTGACGTGAACACCTGCTGCCCTTCGTGGTCTCCCCGTCTACCTTCCTGGTTGGCTGATGCAATTATGTTGTTATTTGGTTTGATTTACGCCTTGCATCTGAGTTACCCCAAGAAGCTGATCCACACTTTTGACTTCATACAAAAAGTCCTGATCAAATAAAATAACATTTGATTTGTTACATGCGGCGAATACAACAGGTGTAGACTTTACAGTGAAATGCTTACTTACAAGCCCTTAACCAACAATGCAGTTTTAAGAAAAAAAAAAGTGTTAAAGTATTTACTAAAATAAACTGAAGTAAAAAATAAGTAAATAAAATAAAACATGTAAATAAAGAACAAAAATAACAAATAATTAAGGAGCAACAATAAAATAACAGTAGCAAGGCTATATACAGGGGGTACCGGTACAGAGACAATGTGCGGGGGCAACGGCTAGTCAAGATAATTGAGGTAATATGTACACTATCGTTCAAAAGTTTGGGGTCACTTAGAAATGTCCTTGTTTTGAAAGAAAAACAATTTTTTTTGTCCATTATATAACATCAAACTGATCAGAAACATTGTTAATGTTGTAAATGACTATTGTAGCTGGTTTGTTATGGAATGTCTGCATAGGTGTACAGAGGCCCATTATCAGCAACCATCACTCCTGTGTTCCAAAGGCACGTTGTGTTAGCTAATCCAGGTTTATCATTTTAAAAGGCTAATTGATCATTAGAAAACCCTTTTGCAATTATGTTAGCACAGCTGAAAACTGTAAAACTGGCCTTCTTTAGACTAGTTGAGTATCTGGAGCATCAGCATTTGTGGGTTCGATTACAGGCTCAAAATGGCGAGAAACAAAGGACTTTCTTCTGAAACTCGTCAGTTTATTCTTGTTCTGAGAAATGAAGACTATTCCATGTGAGAAATTGCCAAGAAACTGAAGATCTCGTGCAATGCTGTGTACTATTCCCTTCACAGAACAGTGCAAATTGGCTCTAATCAGAATAGAAAGTGGAGTGGGAGGCCCCGGTGCACAACTGAGGAAGAGGACAAGTACATTAGAGTGTCTAGTTTGAGAAACTGACCCCTTACAAGTCCTCAACTGGCAGCTTCATTAAATAGTACCCGCAAAACACCAGTCTCAACGGCAACAGTGAAGAGGCGACTCCGGGATGCTAGCTTTCTTTTCTTTCAAAAACAAGGACATTTCTAAGTGACCGTAAACTTTTGAACGGTAGTGCACATGTAGGTAGAGGAAAAGTGACTATGCATGGATAAAAAGATGGGGGGGGACAATGCAAATAGTCCGGGTAGCCATGTGATTAGCTGTTCAGGAGTCTTAAGGCTTGGGTGTAGAAGCTGTTAAGAAGCCTTTTGGACCTAGACTTGGTGCTCTAGTACCGCATGTCGTGCAGTAGCAGAGAGAACAGTCTATGCCTAGGGTGGCTGGAGTTTTTGGCAACTTTTAGGTCCTTCTTCTTACAGATCGGATACTTTTTGAGGATCTGAGGACCAATGCCAAATAGTCTCCTGAGGGGGAATAGGCGTTATCGTGCCCTCTTCCTGACTGATGGGCTTGGATGATGGAAAATGGTTAAACCCAAGCTTTTGTCTCTGAAAAATGACCTATTGGAGCAAGAGTAATGATGTATGGGCCTGTGTGGGTATTTGCCTTGTCTCCAACTCATGTCCTTACATGGCTGCAAGGCCTTTCTCGTGGATTCATGTTTTTGTTATTCACTCAATGTTTGCGGGTCTGATGGACCCACAACATTATTGGGTTTCTAAAACAAAACAGCCAT
Organism: Salvelinus namaycush; assembly: GCF_016432855.1. NCBI lineage: Eukaryota > Metazoa > Chordata > Actinopteri > Salmoniformes > Salmonidae > Salvelinus > Salvelinus namaycush. Next base: position 8,179,031 of record NC_052327.1, read on the forward strand.
AAGAATTTACGTAAAAATTCTTCGTACTTAGATGTTACAAGCAATATAGACAGCAATATAGACAGCAATATAGACAGCATTATAGACAGCCATACATGGTTAATATTTGCCATTTACCTCTGCTAGATCACATTGATCAATAAAAGCGCTATTTGTTTTAAAATAAAATGTTATAATCAAGACATGGGTGGAATAAATCATGTTTATGTTGAACAAATATAAATGAAACAAGGTTTTCATCACTATTGACGTTTATTGCTTTGAACTGAACAAATTGGAAGGACAATTTTTACATACAGTATTTTATGGAAATGATAAAATAGCCCCATTGAATTTATGATTTATTACAGTCTTATCTTAATCAGCTCGTCAAAATAATGTGCAAGAAGTTGGGCTTTTCCATTATTAGCTGGCTATATTGCAATACAAGTACATCCTAGCTATTGTCCATCGCTGAAATCGGCAATGGTTGCTTTCCCTGGCTCTCTTCTAAAAGCTTTAGGGCCATCTGTTATATTGGTTGTCTAGTAGCCAGCTGGTGGGAATACTTGGAAATATTACAGCTAGGTCGTTCCAGCTATTGTTTAGTTAGCTAGCCAGGTAGCTAGCTAGCTAACAAGGTAGCTACATTTCAAGTACAGTAACTAGCTAGCTACTAACTACCTAACCTTTACTCTTCAGATAATTAGGTTATCAGAACTATCAAGCTCTGTATTCATCCTTGATCATTCAATTCCATTGCAGTTCCATTGCAGTCACTGACGACCGAAGTTAGCGTGCATGCCCTCGTCCCACCACAAGGAGTCGCTAGAGCGCGATGGGACATCCCGGCCGGCCAAACCCTCCCCTAACCCGGACGACGCTGTGCCAATTGTGCGCTGCATCATGGGTCTCCCGGTCGTGGCCGGCTGCGGCACAGCCTGGGATCAAACCCGGATCTTTACTGACACCTCAAGCACTGCGATGCAGTGCCTTAGACCGCTGCGCCACTCGGGAGGCCTATTGATGCTTTTAACTTTCATGTTTCACCTTCATGTTTCAACATAGGTACAGAAACTCAGTCCTAGTGGGAAGGTCAGGGATAGGTAGCCTACGGTACTGGCTGGAAGAATGGATTTTATGGTATAAAATGGAAGAATGCTTTATGGTATAAACATTGATAAGGTCATACGGAGGAGACAGACATATTCCCTTCATAAAGACAGAATGACAGACACACAGTATAAAACCATTTGGGGGTTTTGCCCAAACGGATATGACCTAAGCCCTTTAGTTCAGTTATTACTAAGTAGTTACATAGGTATAAGGGCAACTTAGGGTAAACAGTTACCAGCCCTCTTTCAAAGGTCAGCCAATCATCACTTGCAGGTGAAAACAATTCACAGCATAAAGGGGTGGTTTCCTGGGAACCCATCCCTAAATGTACTCTGCTTTGACCGATATGTATACATTGTACTATATATACCATAATGTTTATAAAAAAACACGCACAAAAATGTGTCCATCCAACATCATTACGTTAATGAATAATTATTGTGACCAATAGTGTGATAAAAGTGACATATCCATGGAGTAGTTGGGCATCGTCTCATACCCTGCTGCCAATATCTTTGAACGTGGTAACCTGAACGAATCATATTGGCACACACACTAGAAAAAGATAAACTCTCAGCAGGCTACAATACATAATATAAAAACAGATTTGTAAATATCAAAGTCTGTACGGGACGATTCTAATTTCAAAATGTATTAAGGTAAAAAAATATATATATGGCTATAGAATGGCAATATGATTCGGTTCAACTCAATAAATTAAGAGTTTATTTCAAAAAACACTACATCGACCAATTTTTCACATCTGTGTTTTTTCATCAGAAATTACTTCATCATGATTGCATATGGGTACCTTCATGTTTGTGTATAATATTAATGTTCCCAGATTTTTTATTCATAGATGTTTGCAAAACACTATACATCCATTGTTTAGCTGGAATGGAATGTTCATTTCCTCTATACAGCATTTGACTGTGATATGTGGTTGTCTCACCTAGCCATTTTAAGATTAATGCACTTACTGTAAATTGCCATGGTTAATAGCGTCTGCTAAATGACTAAAATGTCAAATGTAAATGTTTTACATACAGATCTCATATTACCGTATTTGCTACTTTTTATAATGTATAATTAGTACAGTTCTTTATTTTAAAAAATTCAGTTATTTCTTACGCTTGACTATGTAAAACCTAGCAGTACTACTTATTTCACTGAGAGTGGGGCACATATATTGCATTTAGCCAAAAAACATATATTGCATTTAGCCAAAAAACATGATTATTATTATCAAGTAATATACAGTATTTTATAGATGTCTGTCATAGTGAAGAAACACACCAATCTCTTTCATAATTTCTGTAAACTATGAAAGCTAATTTACCAACATTTCTGAAAATGTTTATATATAGCATTTTGGAATGAAACTCTTCATTTATACATAAATAGTGAGGTTCCACTGCAAGACTAATTAACATTAAACCATAATAATCTAAATAATAATGTATAAACTGTTGAACAAACTATAGAAGATAAAACTGTAAATATATGTAGGATAATGTAATGTTATCCTCTGACAAAGAGGTTTGTCTCCATGGTTGCAGATATGAAATAATAAACATTACAACATTACTGTTTCTAAATATAAACATTACTTCCCCAAAGATTCTATTGATTGTGGAGGCCAAGTCATCTGATGCAGCACCATCACTCTCCTTCTTGGTCAAATAGCCCTTACACAGCCTGGAAGTGTGTTTTGGGTAATTGTCCTGTTGAAAAACAAATTATGGTCCGACTAAACGCAAACCAGATGGGATGGCGTGTCTCAGCAGAATTCTGTGGTAGCCATGCTGGTTAAGTGTGACTTATTCTAAATAAATCAGTGACAGTGTCACCAGCAAAGCACCATCACACCTCCTCCATGCTTCACGGTGGGAACTACACATGCAGAGATCATTCGTTCACCTACTCTGTGGCTCACAAAGACACGGCGGTTGGAACCAAAGAACTCAAATTTGGACTAATCAGACCAGTCCTTGTGTACTACTCCCTTCACAGAACAGCACAAACAGACTCGGGGCCTCCCACTCCTCTTTGAGTGGGAGGCCCCGGTGCACAACTGAGCAAGTGGACAACACCAGTCTCAACTTCAATAGCGAAGAGGCAACTCCGAGATGCTGGCCTTCTAGTCAGAGTTCCTCTGTCCAGTGTCTGTGTTCTTTTGCCCATCCTAATCTTTTATTTTATTGGCCGGAGTCGCCTCTTCACTGTTGACGTTGAGACTGGTGTTTTGGGGGTACTATTTAATGAAGCTGCCAGTTGAGGACTCGTGAGGAATCGGTTTCTCAAACTAGACACTCTAATGTACTTGTCCTCTTGCTCAGTTGCGCACCAGGGCCTCCCAGTCCACAGTTGAAGTTTCACAGTTGAAGTTCAACTGCATATATAGAACATTTGTGGGTAATCCTAGTAGTCGGAAGTTTCAACTGTATATACAGTTGAAGTCGGAAGTTTACATACACCTTAGCCAAATACCTTAAAACTCAGTTTTTCATAATTCCTGACATTTAATCCAAGTAAAAATTCCCTGTCTTAGGTCAGTTAGGATCACCACTTTATTTTAAGAATGTGAAATGTCAGAATAATAGTAGAGAGATTTATTTATTTCAGCTTTTATTTCTTTCATCACATTCCCAGTGGGTCAGAATTTTACAAACTCAATTAGTATTTGGAAGCATTGCCTTTACATTGTTTAACTTGGGTCAAACGATTTCGGGTAGCCTTCCACAAGCTTCCCACAATAAGTTGGTGAATTTTGGCCCATTCTTCCAGACAGAGCTGGTGTAACTGAGTCAGGTTTGTAGGCCTCCTTGCTCCTCCTTCTGCCCACACATTTTCTATAGGATTGAGGTCAGGGATTTGTGATGGCCACTCCAATACCTTGACTTTGTTGCCCTTAAGCCATTTTGCCACAACTTTGGAAGTATGCTTGGGGTCATTGTCCATTTGGAAGACCAAGATGTTGCTTCAATATATCCACATCATTTTCCTGCCTCATGATGCCATCTATTTTGTGAAGTGCATCAGTCCCTCCTGCAGCAAAGCGCCCCCACAACATGATGCTGCCACCCTCGTGCTTCACGGTTGGGATGTTCTTTGGCTTGTAAGCCTCCGCCTTTTTCCTCCTAACATAACGATGGTCATTCTGGCCAAACAGTTCAGAGGACATTTTTCCAAAATGTATGATCTTTGTCCCCATGTGCAGTTGCAAACCGTAGTCGCTTTTTTATGGCGGTTTTAGGGCAGTGGCTTCTTCCTTGCTGAGCGGCCTTTCAGGGTAAGTCGATATAGGACTTGTTTTACTGTGGATATAGATCATTTTGTACCTGTTAAACTCCAGCATCTTCTCAAGGTCCTTTGCTGTTGTTCTGGGATTGATTTGCACTTTTCGCACCAAAGTACGTTCATCTCTAGGAGACAGAATGCGTCTCCTTCCTGAGCGGTATGACGGCTGCGTGGTCCCATGGTGTTTATACTTGCGTACTATTGTTTGTACAGTTGAATAATACTGAATGCAGTATTTGGTTTTTTACGTGTTATTTCTTACATTAGTACCCCAGGTAATCTTAGGTTTTATTACATACAGTCGGGAGGAACTACTGGATATAAGAGCAACGTCAACTCACCATCATTACGACCAGGAATACGACTTTCCCGAAGCGGATCCTCTGTTTTGCCCACCACCCAGGACAATGTATCGGATCCCAGCCCGTGAACCAACACAACGACGCCGTAAAAGGGGCAGACGAAGCGGTCTTCTGGTCAGGCTCCAGAGACGGGCACATCGCGCACCGCTCCCAAGCATACTACTCGCCAATGTCCAGTCTCTTGACAACAAGGTTGATGAAATCCGAGCAAGGGTAGCATTCCAGAGAGACATAAGAGACTGTAAGGTTCTTTGCTTCACGGAAACATGGCTCACTCGAGACACGCTATCGGAGTCGGTACAGCCACCTGGTTTCTTCACGCATCGTGCCTCTTCTTACCAGAAAGATGCTTGTTTCTGTAGGCACGATGCGTGAAGAAACCAGGTGGCTGTACCGACTCCGATAGCGTGTCTCGGGGGGGTATGCCTTATGATTAACGAGATGTGGTGTGATCATAACAACATACAGGAACTCACGTCCTTCTGTTCACCTGACTTAGAATTCCTCACAATCAAATGTCGACCGCATTATCTAGCAAGAGAATTCTCTTCGATTATAATCACAGCCGCATATATTCCCCCCAAGCAGACACATCGATGGCCCTTTATTTGACTCTATGTATACTGGAAACCACATATCCTGAGGCTGCATTCATTGTAGCTGGGGATTTTCACTATTCTATCAGCATATCAATTGTGCTACCAGGGCTGGTAAAACCCTAGATCATTGTTATTCTAACTTCCGCGACGCATATAAGGCCCTCCCCCGCCCTCATTTCGGAAAAGCTGACCATGACTCCATTTTGTTGCTCCCTGCCTATAGACAGAGACTAAAACAGGAAGCTCCCGCGCTCAGGTCTGTTCAACGCTGGTCCAACCAATCTGATTCCACGCTTCAAGATTGCTTCGATCACGTGGATTAGGATATGTTCCCCATTGCGTCAAACAACAACATTGACGAATACGCTGATTCGGTGAGCGAGTTTATTAGCAAGTGCATCGGCGATGTCGTACCCACAGCAACTACTAAAACATTCACAATCCAGAGACCGTGGATTGATGGCAGCATTCGCGCGAAACTGAAAGCGCGAACCACTGCTTTTAACCAGGGCAAGGTGACCGGAAACACGACCGAATACAAACAGTGTAGCTATTCCCTCCGCAAGGCAATCAAACAAGCTAAGCGTCAGTATAGAGACAAAGTAGAGTTGTAATTCAACGGCTCAGACACAAGAGGTATGTGGCAGGGTCTACAGTCAATCATGGATTACAAAAAGAAAACCAGCCCCGTCGCGGACCAGGGTGTCTTGATCCCAGACAAACTAAACTTCTTTGCTCGCTTTGAGGACAATACAGTGCCACTGACACGGCCCGCTACCAAAACCTGTGGACTCTCCTTCACTGCAGCGGATGTGAGTAAAACATTTAAACGTGTTAACCCTCGCAGGGCTGCAGGCCCAGACGGCATCCCCAGCCGCGTCCTCAGAGCATGCGCAGACCAGCTGGCTGGTGTGTTTACGGACATATTCAATCAATCCTTATCCCAGTCTGCTGTTCCCACATGCTTCAAGAGGGCCACCATTGTTCCTGTTCCCAAGAAAGCTAAGGTAACTGAGCTAAACGACTACCGCCCCGTAGCACTCACTTCCGTCATCATGAAGTGCTTTGAGAGACTAGTCAAGGACCATATCATCTCCACCCTACCTGACACCCTAGACCCACTCCAATTTTCTTACCGCCCTAATAGGTCCACAGACGACGCAATCGCAACCACACTGCACACTGCCCTAACCCATCTGGACAAGAGGAATACCTATGTGAGAATGCTGTTCATCGACTACAGCTCAGCATTTAACACCATAGTACCCTCCAAACTCTGGGTCCCTGGGTCTCAACCCCGCCCTGTGCAACTGGGTACTGGACTTCCTGACGGGCCGCCCAGGTGGTGAGGGTAGGTAACAACATCTCCACCCCGCTGATCCTCAACACTGGGGCCCCACAAGGGTGCGTTCTGAGCCCTCTCCTGTACTCCTTGTTCACCCACGACTGCGTGGCCATGCACGCCTCCAACTCAATCATCAAGTTTGCAGACGAGTAGTAGGCTTGATTACCAACAACGACGAGACGGCCTACAGGGAGGAGGTGAGGGCCCTCGGAGTGTGGTGTCAGGAAAATAACCTCACACTCAACGTCAACGAAACAAAGGAGATGATCGTAGACTTCAGGAAACAGCAGAGGGAGCACCCCCCTATCCACATCGATGGGACAGTAGTGGAGAGGGTAGTAAGTTTTAAGTTCCTCGGCGTACACATCACGGACAAACTGAATTGGTCCACCCACACAGACAGCGTGGTGAAGAAGGCGCAGCAGCGCCTCTTCAACCTCAGGAGACTGAAGAAATTCGGCTTGTCACCAAAAGCACTCACAAACTTTTACAGATGCACAATCGAGAGCATTATGTCGGGCTGTATCACCGCCTGGTACGGCAACTGCTCCGCCCACAACCGTAAGGCTCTCCAGAGGGTAGTGAGGTCTGCACAACGCATCACCGGGGGCAAACTACCTGCCCTCCAGGAAACCTACACCACCCAATGTCACAGGATGGCCATAAAGATCATCAAGGACAACAACCACCCGAGCCACTGCCTTTTCACCCCACTATCATCCAGAAGGCGAGGTCAGTACAGGTGCATCAAAGCAGGGACCGAGAGACTGAAAAACAGCTTCTATCTCAAGGCCATCAGACTGTTAAACAGCCACCACTAACATTGAGTGGCTGCTGCCAACATACTGACTCAACTACAGCCACTTTAATAATGGAAAAATTGATGTAAAAAATGTATCACTAGCCACTTTAAACAATGCCACTTAATATAATGTTTACATACCCTACATTACTCATCTCATATGTATATACTGTACTCGATACCATCTACTGCATCTTGCCTATGCCGTTCTGTACCATCACTCATTCATATATCTTTATGTACATATTCTTCATCCCTTTACACTTGTGTGTATAAGGTAGTTGTTGTGAAATTGTTAGGTTAGATTACTCGTTGGTTATTACTGCATTGTCGGAACTAGAAGCACAAGCATTTCGCTACACTCGCATTAACATCTGCTAACCATGTGTATGTGACAAATAAAATTTGATTTGATTTGTGGTGCCTTCAGGCATTTAGAAATTGCTCCCAAGGATGAACCAGACTTCTGGTCTACAATTTTTTTCCTGCTTGGCTGATTACTTTGATTTTCCCATGATGTCAAGCAAAGAGGCACTGAGTATGAAGGTAGGCCTTCAAATACATCCACAGATAGACCTCCAATGGACTCAAATGGTGTCAATTAGCCTACCAGAAGCTTCATGACATAATTTTCTGGAATTTTCCAAGCTGTTTAAAGGCACAGTCAACTTAGTGTTTGTAAACTTCTGACCCTCAGGATTTGTGATACAGTGAATTATAAGTGAAATAATCTGTCTGTAAACAACTGTTGGAAAAATTACTTGTGTCATACACAAAGTAGATGTCCTAACTGACTTGCCAAAACTATAGTTTGTTAACAAGAAATTTGTGGAGTGGTTGAAAAACGACCTAAGTGTATGTAAACTTCCGACTTCAAACTGTATATACAGACAGACAGGCATACAATGTGCATCCATTATTACATGGAGCAATTGGAGGCAGGTGTCCTGTTTCTTTGAAAGTCCATATGATGATGTTGTCATTACAGGAGCAGACATTTTGATCTTTGTATTGGCCCTCATGCAGTGCAATGCATTCTGGGGCTTCAGGATGGTGGTGATGTGTCCCTCTGTTCCGGTGACGCTTCAGGTGGTCGTAGCGTGTGTGTGTGTGTGTGTGTGTGTGTTTAGTTCTGGTGGCGCTTCATGTGTAGGGAAAGGTGATCGGACCGGGAGAAACAGCGCCTGCACGCTACACACTTGAAGGGCTTGGCTCCCGTGTGTTTACGATAGTGTCGTGTCAGCTCGTCAGAGCGGGCGAAACGCCAGTCACAGCCCTCCCAGTTGCAAGAGTATGGTTTCTCCCCTGAAACACACAGAGAGAGATGTAAATACATTGTCTGTAAAATACCTATCAGTATGGGTATGTTACAATTGGTGAGACCTGTGTGGCTGTTAGACAGGGATGTGTGACAGTTTGTAATGTGACATGGAGATACAGCAGGACATACAGTTATTTTGAGAAAGAGATGAGAGTTGTAGACTATTTTGCATTGCTCAATACTGTGTTCACAGTGATGTCGTCAACAGAGTGTGGTAAACATACCATCAGACACACAAATCAAATCAAATTGTATTGATTGCATACACCGTTTACAGCAGGTATAAAAGCTTCAGCCAAATGCATACAGTATGTGTATCTCCCTCAACAATGCAGCACATTAGTCAATAATAATAGAGTCAAATAAGAAAATAGAAAGTAATAAGAGAGGTGCTATGCATAGTAATAGACTGTATTTATGCTCTTTCAGAGTTCTGAGTGCATGTGTGTGCGTGTGTGTGTGTGTGTTTATGTGTAAAGGTTGGATGTGCGGGTAGTCTTTGCAAATAATCTATTAGGTGCAAATAGTCTAAGGTACAGGTCTGTGCAGGGAGACAGCAAGGGTTAGCTGTTCAGCAGTCTGATATCCTGGTGGCAGAAGCGGTCTCTGAGCCTATTGGTATTAGACCCGATGCTCCGATACTGTTTGGTAGATGGTGGTACAGTTGCAGTACCAGATGGTGATACAGCCGGTCAAGATGCTCTTGATTGTGTAGCTGTAGAAATTCTTGAGGATCCGAGGACCCATGCCGGGTTTCTTCAGTCACCGGAGGTTGAAGAGGCACTGTTGCGCCTTCTTCGCCAACCTGGTGGTGTGATTGGACCATCTCAGGTCCTCTCATGTGCATGCAGAGGAACTTGAAGCTTTTGACCCTCTCCACTGTAGCTCCGACAATAGGGGCATGCTCCTCCTCGTTTCCTTTTTCCTGAGAAAATCGCCTTTGAATGTTTTGGTATCTAGTGAAGAGCTCTTCTTTGTCTACACCCATTCAGCATTGTTCACACCCTCTTAAACTTTAGCCCCACCCATCTCGTTTCGCTCTCGGCGCGTTCAGAACGCACACTTGATGCTCTGACTGATGATTTGTTTACCTCTGGATAACATGAAAACAGCCTATCCAGCTCTGCTGGCAACAATTTCATTACGCTTTTTTGCAGACATTTACTGACACCGGCCATATTCAACGGTGGTACACACCTCACGTAATGTTAGCTAACGAGCCAGCCAGCTAACGTTAGCTAGTTAAACAACAATGAACAAAGTGCCAACAATGCCTAACATTAGAAAAGCAAACAGCTCTGGGAAACTAATAATAACGTCCGCTAGGAAGCCAGCCAGCTAACGTTAGCTAGCTAGTTAACAGTACACATTAGCTTGAAATGAAACCACTTTCTGTCAAAATTAGAAACGTGTATATCTATCTAGCTGTTTTCTCCATCTCTTTAGCTATCATACTCTAATTCCACTAATTTCAAAACTTGATCCTCCAGAAAATGGAGAGAAACACTTATGCAGATCCACTACAGTACACTTTAGCTTAAGACATATAGCTAACTAGCTCGGTAAACAATGAACCTAGCTAGGTAAACAATGTTTAAGATCACACACGTCACGTAACGTAGCTAATGTTAGCTAGCTAGTTAACAATACACTTCAGCTTAAGACATGTAGCTAGATAGCTAGCTAGGTAAACAAAGTTTATGATTGAACCAGCTAATGTTAGCTAGTCAAACAACAATGAACAAAGTGCCAACAATGCCACAGTGCTGGGAGCTAACCAACCATGTCAGCTAGCTAACATTAGGCTCTAACTAGAAAAGCAAACGGCTCTGGGAAACAAATAATAACATCAGCTAGGGAGCCAGCCAGCTAACGTTAACTAGCTAGCTAACAGTTCACTTTAGCTTGAAATAAAACCACTTTCTGTCAAAATCAGAAACTTGTTATATCTGAAAATGTAACTAGCTAACGCTAGACTATCTTACCTGTATCCATCATCATGCATGATGGACGCGTCTCCCTGTCAGAAATGCCATACCACGGTTGCCCTTAGTTTGAAGATGTAATCCGGAGACAGGTGTTTTCTCCATCTCCTTAGCTATCATACACTAATTCCACTGATTTCAAAACTTGATCCTCCACAAAGTGGAGAGCAACACTTATGCAGCTCCACTACACAATACATTTTTAAAAAGCCGCGTTCGACAGGATTACTAACACAGATTGACAAGCTCAAATAGATAGCAGCCTTCAATATGGCAGACCAATCCAAACTCCTCTCTCGACATGTCCAGCCCACTCATCTCAGCCAATCATGTCTAGTGAGAAGGTTGCTAACTTTTTCTGTGGCTTAACCAACAAGGCTCGTATTTTAATAATTTTATTCGTATTTACAGATGGCATACAAGTTTGTTATTAAGGCACATGAAAGTTGACATGTTCGAGAAGGTATTTCTGACAAAAAAAACATTTTGATAAAAATATATTTTTTTACGTTTAAACATCTCTCCTGTGATGTGAATGGTGCTGAGTCCTGGATATGGCAGCTGTTCAACTGACAGCATTAACAGATTGACAGATAATACACTTGAACTATTTGGTCAGGTGGCAGTTGTGCAACAGTTGAGTTGTTATCAGTCTAACATGGCCACACACACATACAGATGTAGGATCTTAATTTGATCGCCCTGTTGCAATGCAGGACATTGAAAAGTTGTAGTATATATAAAAAGGCTTCTGAAGTTTGTAATTTCAGACTTGATTTTCCCTTACGAAAAATGTATCAACCCCTACAAAGATGTCCATTCAATATAATCCACATAATAATTCACATTTCCTATTGCTGCAGAATTGTTTTCCTGCTGTAGCAAACTGGCTCAAATTAAGTATGCACGCATGCACGAACACATGCCAGTTTTATGAGGCATCTACATGGTTTTACTAAAAGACAGCAAACAATACCAACTCTGTGAAGCCCATAAACCAGGGGTCTCCAAACTTTTCTAGCATACCTTTCAAAAATAAAACATGTCGTGAGCTACATTTTTTGTCAAGCTTTCAAATAGGCACATTATTCTCCTCTCTCCTGCAAGTCTTCCTGGGGTCCTTTGTGTACAATGTAGAACATAGTAAAAAATAAAGAAAAACCCTTGAATGTGTAGATGTGTCCGAACTTTTGACTGTATGTGAAATCAACTCTTGTGGCTTCATGTTCTCTAAATATCACTATCCCCCAAATTTAGCTTTTGGTTATAGATGTGGCCATAAGCTAAAATACACATTTATCTGTTGCAGGGATTTACCGCCCCACATCTGAATTAGTTGATTTACGAGATTTTTACTTAAATTGGCTTACACCTGTCATGGTTCCACCTGTCACCAGAGTGCGGCAGAGACTGTCCTAGAGACATTAACGACACTTAGCTGTGTCCAATTTACACATTATGATTTACCTGTTAAAAGAGGTGTGTTTTCTGTTGTCATTTGCAGACGCTTGAATTGTTTACTGTGTGAGTTTTTGAGACTTAGTGTTTGTTGTTTTTTCAAGTGTACTGTGATCCTGCGGCTACCGTTTCTCAGTCAAGTATTATGTTTATCCTTAACATCTGATTCCTCATTTGGTCTCTTCTCTGCACCTGGTTCCAACCTTATCACATCACAGCAAGCTTCTGCCTAAACATGGACCCAGCAGAGACCAGATCAAGAATGTTGTAACCCACCAAGGAGCACTGATGGGGCAGCAGCAAGAACAACTCTCCCATGTGTCAAAGACCCTCTAGGCTCTAGGCTCTAGGAGCCAATGTCCAAGTCGCCCAGTGCTACAGGCGTCGCCGTAGTTCCTCCAGGGAACCTGCACCGGGAACCCAAGATCCCAGCCCCCGAGTGGTATGACGGCCACCCGGGAGGATGCAAGGGGTTTCTCATTTAGTATTCTCTGGTGTTCGAGCTACAGTCCTCCTCGTTCCACATCGATCGGGCCATGATCGCCTAAATCATCTCTCTACTCTCGGGCAAGGCCCTGGCTTGGGGAGTGTCGGTGTGGGAACAGCGGCCACCATCCAGCAGCTCCATATTAGCCTTCATTGCCGAGCTACGACAAGTCTTCGACCACCCCGTCAGTGGACGAGAAGTGGCCAGTCAACTGTTCAACATCCGCCAAGGGGCCAGACCAGTGGCTGACTTCGCCATTGAGTTCCGCACCCTCGCCGCTGAGAGTGGGTGGAATACGGAGGCCCAGGTCACCAGGGTTTGTCTAATTCCATCAAGGATGAACTGGCCTCTCGGGAACTGGGAGAAGACCTCGTCCCTAATACGCTTGCAATCAGGATCGACAACCGCCTATGAGAACACGTGAGACAGCGCCTTTTTGACACCACCCCAGTATCCGGTTTCCTGAGGACCCCAAGCCCCATGAACCCAGCATTGAGGAGCCCATGCAGCTGGGACTCACACGTCTGAGCCCACAGGTGCGTGACAGGCGCATGCGCGAAGGCTGCTGCTTCTACTGCGGAGGTCTCGGCCATCTCCGTGCTACATGCCCAGAGCTGACGGGAAATGCCAGGGCTCGCCAGGTCAAGGGGAGACCCTGACGAGCTGTGCAGTTACCTCCCGGCTACCCAGTCAACCATCTGTCGCTGCCCGCAATCCTCCACTGGGACAACTGTCAGCACCATATTCAAGCCTTCGTGGACTCCGGGGCCACAGATATATTCATTTGATCAGGACTTCGCCAGAGAATTACAAATCCCCTGTGTGAAGTGTCGACTGGCAGTTGATGGACAGCCCATTGGCTCCGGTCAGGTGGGAATATCAGACCAAGCCCATTCTACTGCAGGCTGGGGTGAACCACTTAGAGACTCTTAGTTTTCTTTTGATCACTGCTCTCGAGAGCCCCCTTATCCTAGGGTACCCCTGGCTAGCGCTACAAACCCCACTATTCTCCTGGTCCACGAGACACCTACTAGACTGGAGTAAGGACTGCCAGACTAAATGTCTAAGACCCCAACCAAGAGCCTTGCCGTGTCCTCCTGCATCCCTTCCCTCGACTGTGCCATAGAACTCCTACCCGGCTCCACACCTCTATCGGGCATTTGTACTCCCTCTCAACCCCTGAAGCAGCAATGGACAATTACATCTGTGAGTCACTGGAGGCAGGTTTCATTCACCCCTCTACATCCCCAGCTAGTGCAGGCTTCTTATTCGTGGGTAAGAAGGATGGAGGCCTGCGTCCTTGCATCGATTACAGAGGGCTGAACCGGATTACAATCAAGAATTGTTACCCCCAACCCCTGATGTCCGTCGCCTTGGAGTTGACCCAAGGGGCCCAATTCTTCACCAAACTAGACCTCCGCAACAATTACAATCTGGTGAGAATCAGGGAGGGAGAAGAGTGGAAAACTGCCTTTAACACCCCTTGTGGTCACTGTGAGTATTTAGTCATGCCTTTCGAAATATCGAACTTACCGGCAGTCTTTCAAGCAATGACACTCTTAGGGATATGTTGAATCGGTTCATCTTTGTTTACCTCGACGACATCCTGATTAATTCCAAAACCCTTCTGGCATACATACTGCATGTCCGCAGAGTCAACTATACATCAAGATAGAGAAGTGTGAGTGTCATGTATCCCAAGTTTCCTTCCTGGGTCAAATTATCTCTACTGCAGGCATCCAAATGGACCCCGTAAAGGTTGAGGTAATCGCTGACTGGTCCCGTCCCACCTCACTCAAGCAGGTGTAACGATTCCTAGGGTTTGCCAATTTTTACAGGCGATTTATATGCAACATTGGTGCGGTGACAGCGCCTCTCACGGTCCTAACCCACAAGTCCCAGACCCATTTTTGCTGGACTCCCGAGGCTGACAGGGCATTCATGGTGCTCAAGGGACATTTCACCTCTGGACCCATCCTCGTTCATCCTGATCCTACTCGCCCCTTTGTGGTAAAGGTGGACGCCTCTGACACGGGAGCTGGGGCGGTCCTTTCACAGCGGAACGAGAAGGACAAGAAACTGCACCCATGTGCCTTACTCTCCAAGCGGTTCTCGCCAGTGGAACGCAACTATGATGTAGGCTACTGGGAGCCTTTGGCGGTTAAGTGGGCAAACGGAGCCGGCCAACCAGGAGCTGTAGACATTTCTCCGCTGTTTCGTCTCCACCCAGGCCAGCAACTGGAGCAAGATCCTCATCTGGGTGGAGTATGCTCACAACACACTGCCAAACTCGTACACTGGAGTGTTGCCGTTCGAGTGTCAGTTTGGGTTCGCCCCCCCGTTTCCTGAACAAAGGACGAAGTGGGGGTGCCATCAGCCGAGGCGTTCATTTAACGATGTTGCCGCAACTGGATCAGAGCGCGATCCTCCTTGCTCCGCACCTCTGCCTGTTTGTTCGGCTTGGCCCTGTAGTCTATGCAGTCTCGCAGGCTTCCCTGGCTTCCGGGTCCACTCCAAAGTCTGCCCCTGCTTGTCCTGTTCCACACAGGCGCTGTTTTACTGCCAAGATGGTGCCGACAGACATGGCAGCTCTGCTTCTAGCTCCTGAGCAACTTTGCAGTATTTAGTCTTTTTGTGTGTTATTTCTTACATTATTAGCCCAGAATGATTTTTGTGTTATTACATACAGCTGGAAACTATTGGATATCAGAGTGGCGGTAACTCACCAGCATTACAACCAGGAATACGACTTTCCCGAGTTTGATTCTTTGTTCGTACCCCCCAGGGCAATTGAACTTAACCCAGAGGCTGTTCCAAGACGCCGCTCTGCCAGTGGAGAAGAGGTATTCGGAGTGGACTAGTCCGACAAATCGCTTCCGAGTATATTACTGGCTAATATTCAGTCTCTGGGCAAGGGTCTCCTTCCAGAGAGACATCAGGGACTGTAAAATACATTAGGCAGCCATGACTTTCATGGAATCATGGCTCTCTAGGGATATACTGTCCCCGTCCATACAGCCAGCTGGGTTCACAGTACATCTCGCAGACAGGAATAAAGACCTCTCCGGGAAGAAGAAGGGCGGTGCTGTATGTTTCATGATTAACTACGTATGGTGTGATTATGATAACATACAGAAAGTCAAGTCATTTTGTTCACCCAACCTAGAATTCCTCACAATCAAATGCTGAACGTATTACCTCCCAAGATAATTATTTTTGGTTATAGTCACAGCCGTGTATATTCCCCATCAAGCCAGTACCATGGCAGCCCTCAAAGAACTACACTGGACTTTATGCAAACGGGAAACCACATATCCCAAGGCTGTATTTTTTGTAGCTGGGGGATTTTAACAAAGCAAATTTGAGGAAAACACTAACAAAGTTCTATCAACACATTGACTGTAGTACTCACTCTTGTAAAACACTCGACCACTGCTACTCCCCCTTTCAATATGCCTACAAGGCCCTCCCCCACCCTCCCTTCGGCAAATCAGATCACGACTCCATTTTGTTCCTCCCTTTCTATAGGAAGAAACTCAAACAGGAAGTACCTGTGCTATAGTCTGACCAATCTGAATCCATGCTTCAAGATTGTTTTGATCATGCGGACTGGGAAATGTACCGGGTAGCCGGTAACTGGGACCTTTTGGAGTGCCAACAGAAGAAGATCATCAAAGGTAACGCATTTTTTATATCGCTATTTCTGACTTTCGTGTCGCACCTGTCTGGTTGAAATATGTTTTTCATGTGTTTGTACGCGGGGCGCTGTCCTCAGATAATCGCATGGTTTGCTTTCGCCATAAAGCCTTTTTGAAATCTGACACAGCGGCTGGATTAACAAGAGGTTAAGTTTTATTTTGATGTATTACACTTGTGATTTTATGAAAGTTAAATATTTATAATACTGTCGTTTGAATTTCGCAATTTCACCGGATGTTAAGAAGTTTTTAACAAACTATAGTTTTGGCAAGTCGTTTAGGACATCTACTTTGTGCATGACACAAATAATTTTTCCAACAATTGTTTACAAACAGATTTCACTGTATCTAAATCCAGTGGGTCATACATTAAGTTGACTGTGCCTTTAAACAGCTTGGAAAATTCCAGAAGATGATGTCATGGCTTTAGAAACTTCTGTTTGGCTAATTGATGTAATTTGAGTCAATTGGAGGTGTACCTGTGGATGTATTTCAAGGCCTACCTTCAAACTCAGTGCCTCTTTGCTTGAGATCATGGCAAAATAAAAAAAAATCAGCCAAGACCTCCCAAGTCTGGTTCATCCTTGGGAGCAATTTCCAAACGCCTGAAGGTACCACGCTCATCTGTGCAAACAATAGTATGCAAGTATAAACACCATGGGACCACGTGGCCATCATACCGCTCAGGAAGGAGACGCGTTCGGTCTCCTAGAGATGAACGTACTTTGGTGCGAAAAGTGCAAATCAATCTCAGAACAACAGCAAAGGATCTTGTGAAGATGCTGGAGGAAACAGGTACAAAAGTATATTTATCCACAGTAAAACAATTCCTATATCGACAAAACCTGAAAGGCCGCTCAGCAAGGAAGAAGCCACTGCTCCAAAACCGCCATAAAAAAAGCCAGACTATGGTTTGCAACTGCACATGGGGACAAAGATCGTACTTTTTGGAGAAATGCCCTCTGGTCTGATGAAACAAAAATAGAACTGTTTGGCCATAATGGTTATGGCCAAACAAGGAAAAAAGGGGAAGGCTTGCAAGCCAAAGAACATCATCCCAACCATGAAGCACGGGGGTGTCAGCATCATGTTGTGGGGTGCTTTGTTGCAGGAGGGACTGGTGCACATCACAAAATAGATGGCATCATGAGGAACGAAAATTATGTGGATATATTGAAGCAACATCTCAAGACATCAGTCAGGAAGTTACAGCTTGGTTGCAAATGGGTCTTCCAAATGGACAATGACCCCAAGCATACTTCCAAAGTTGTGGCAAAATGGCTTAAGGACAACAAAGGTACTGGAGTGGCCATCACAAAGCCCTGACCTCAATCCTATAGAAAATTTGTGGGCAGAACTGAAAAAGCGTGTGCGAGCAAGGAGGCCTACAAACCTGATTCAGTTACACCAGCTCTGTCAGGAGGAATGGGAAGAAATTCACCAACTTATTGTGGGAAGCTTGTGGAAGTCTACCCCAAACGTTTGACCCAAGTGTATATACAGTTGAAGTCGGAAGTTTACATACACCTTAGCCAAATACATTTAAACTCAGTTTTTCACAATTCCTGACATTTAATCCTAGTAAAAATTCCCTGGATCACCACTTTATTTTAACAATGTGAAATGTCAGAATAATAGTAGAGAGAATGATTTATTTAAGCTTTTATTTCTTTCATCACATTCCCAGTGGGTCAGAAGTTTAAATACACTCAATTAGTATTTGGTAGCATTGCCTTTAAATGGTTTATCTTGGGTCAAACATATATGGGAAATGCACATCGCAAGAAAACACGCATTGCTGGCTCTGTTGGGAGTGGAAGCTCTCACGCACCAGTGGCCTCAGACCCTCCTTTATGCGTTTCCCTCTGTGTACCTTATTCAGCCCACGCTGGTTACGGTGAGTTGGGAGGGCTTGTCGTTGGCTCAAACAACCTTGGTTTGAGGAGATCATTCACCTTTTAGTCTCACACCTGTTCTCAGGGTGTGGACTTTCAAAATACAGAAATCATCCTCATATGATTCTGCGTTTTGCATCATATGGGGGATGATTTCTGTGTTTTGAAAGTTACATATCTTAAACTCAATTGCTGACAAGGAAAATATTTTGGGGACAATGTCAACAATGGACTGATGAAAAAAAAGAGCAAAAGATCATTTTTGGGTGGAATTTTATTTTAAGAGTCTATTAAGGCACCTGTGCGTCAGTCGAAGCTTAACTCAGTAGAGACTAAAGGATATTCCAGAGTTAACCATCCCTGAGACTGGGTGTGGCAACTCATATATCGAAAGTTTAGTCAATATTTTAGGTTACTTTTTGTAAAAGGGCTTTATAAATTAAAACATAGCATCAACCTACGTGACATCAAAGAGGGCCAACCAACTTTCTGGTAGAGAATGCAGTGTTGAGTACTAAAATTGACGCCCGTAATAAAGCGCAGTGTGCTATGATAAACTGCATCTAACGGCTTTAATTATGTGACAGATTTTTTATTGCTTGGATGTGACTGCCCCCAGTGTAGCCCACAGTGTGCTTATGGCTGGGGCAGGAGACGTCATTAGGTAGCATGCAGATTGTGCAATACCTAGGTATCACAAGTTTTCCTGTGGGTTGGAACTCTGTGTGGTCTTCCATGGGCCATTTCATTTTATGTCCACTGTAGTCGGCATGGAGCGTGATTTCATATCCACATAGCTGTGTTGTACCGAGTTAACCAACTGAAGGAGGGAAACAAGTTACAACACCTGTTTGGCCCTGCACTGCCAAGTTCTGGGCTCGGTGAAGAGTGATACTGAATTGAAGGAATGAATCTGTGCCTCGAGTTTATCACCTGAGGAAGGTCATTGGCCTTGTCAGGCTTGATTCTAATGTCCTTCAGTAGAGGGCGCTAGTGCCTAAACTTTCCATAGCTGTGTTGTACCTCGTTTCCCATCTTCAGAGAAGAGTAGTTATAGTCATAAATGTACATTTCTATTTGTGTAATTGTACAGAGGACGTTACTCTTTCTTACCTGTGTGTGTCCTTTGGTGTGCTTTCAAGTGAGAGCTCTTTGTGTAAACCTTGGAGCAGCCTACAAGGAGAGACAATGGATGTTAGTATCACTGTACTGACCATGGAGAAGTACTCAACTTTGGCCTCTCGGTAAGCAAACAAACAGCATCATGAAACGCATCTCCTGTATCTTTGACCAAACACGTTTTAGCCTTTAGCACATTAGCCTGCAAAGTATCTATATCAATGGCCTAAATGTCACTTTGGCTGCATTCATTAATTCATGCATTAATTAATTAATTACATTTATTCATTCATTAATCTATCCATTCATTCATCTATCCATCCAGGATCCGGAGGCTCACCAGGGAAGTCACAGAAGTGGATCCGTCTCTTCTCGAGCTCAGGGTTGTTCCGTCGGTTGTACCTGGGTCCTGTCAGCACCCCTTGTCCGTGGGCCATAAGCATGGAGTGGTGGGACATCTGGGTGACCTTTAACCCCAGTCTGCTAGAGGCCTGGAAGGGAGGCGGAGGGGTCAGCAGCTCAGCCTGGTTCTCAGGACTACCCGGCTGCGAGTTGGGGGGTGAGGGAGGTAGGCTGTGGGGCTGTGACTGGGGTGACGCCTTGGCGTGGGGGTGGTAGAAATGCGCCGGCATTGAAAACGACGAGTCACCACCGCCGTGACCCACCGTTGTCAAGGAGACGCTGTTCAGGTTGAGCATGGTTCTACCGTTGCCGGCACCGCTGGTCCCTGATTGGCTGCTGCGGGAGAGTGTCATTGTGAGGTCAGCGCCGCTGACGGGGATTGGCATCTGGTAGACCTGCGGTTGTTGGGGGCCAATATGCAGCTCAGTATGTGTATCTGAAACTGGGTGTCCGCTGGCGGCCATATCGGGTTTGTTAAACATAGTGCTGAAAGTCTGGGGAATGCTGAAGACAGACATGAAGTCAGGCAGGGTCTGGATAGAGCACGGCACTGGGACGTCCAACCCAGGCTCTGTCTTGATGTGCTGGAGGAGATGGGTCTGGTGGTGCTGCTGGGGCTTGTTGGGCCGGTTCAGGCCGGTGCAGAGGTGGGTGGTTTTGGGGAGGATGAGGTTGATGTTGAGGCTGTAGGGAGCTGTGTTGGGCTTCTCCTCTGAGAGGTACTTGTCCACCAATGAGGGGCTCTCTCCGCGGTTCTTCTTGTCTGTGTGGGCCATGGATGAAGGATGGAGGGGACTGCATGTGGTCTGGGGGAGGTACTTTTCCATCTCCAACCGGATCTAGAGGGAGGGAGGAGGAGGAAGGGGGATAGATGGGGAGGGATGGAGGGAGAGAGATTAGATTAGATGAGGATATGGATTCATGATGTGCGCTGAGAGTCAGGAAGCAAGTTCAGGGAGGGAGAGTTTTAATAAATAAACGCAACTTAATACAAAACAAGAACCACGAATAACGCACAGACATGACACTGGAACAGAAACAGTAACACCTGAGGAAGGAACTTTAGGAAGTGACATATATAGGGCAGGTAATCAAGGAGGTGATGGAGTCCAGGCGAGTGAAGACGCGCAGGTGCGCGTAACGATGGTGACAGGTGTGCACCGTAACGAGAAGCCTGGTGACTTAGAGGCCGGAGAGGGAGCACACGTGACATTGACTAGCTTTTCATTTACAAACTAGGTTCTTTTAAAAAAAACTATGTTTAATTGAATCCCTATAAGCAAAAATAGGACATATTAAGCTATTGTTCTTTTTCTAGGAAAGTTACAAATGGATGCCGGATAAATATGGAAATGCAGCCCAAAACAAATCAGCCACAACTTTAACTGTGAGTTACTGAGGCCAAACGCTAGGGCACAGGGAGTTAATCCAAGCCAAAGCCCAGCCAATCGGTTGTGTAAAAATAATTCACTGAGCTGTTGATATACTTAAGCCCTATCCAGCTGTGCACAATGGCTTACCCAACATCAGATACAATGGAGGGAAGAGAACAATTCATCAGGCCTATTATGCCTCCACAGCTATTTGAAGTGCCAGCTACAGTGGGGCAAAAAAGTATTTAGTCAGCCACCAATTGTGCAAGTTCTCCCACTTAAAAAGATGAGAGAGGCCTGTAATTTTCATCATAGGTACACTTCAACTATGACAGACAAAATGAGAAAAAAAAAATCCAGAAAATCACATTGTAGGATTTTTTATGAATTTATTTGCAAATTATGGTGGAAAATAAGTATTTGGTCAATAACAAAAGTTTATCTCAATACTTTGTTATATACCCTTTGTTGGCAATGACAGAGGTCAAACGTTTTCTGTAAGTCTTCACAAGGTTTTCACACACTGTTGCTGGTATTTTGGCCCATTCCTCCATGCAGATCTCCTCTAGAGCAGTGATGTTTTGGGGCTGTTGCTGGGCAACACGGACTTTCAACTCCCTCCAAAGATTTTCTATGGGGTTGAGATCTGGAGACTGGCTAGGCCACTCCAGGACCTTGAAATGCTTCTTACGAAGCCACTCCTTCGTTGCCCGGGCGGTGTGTTTGGGATCATTGTCATGCTGAAAGACCCAGCCACGTTTCATCTTCAATGCCCTTGCTGATGGAAGGAGGTTTTCACTCAGAATCTCACGATACATGGCCCCATTCATTCTGTCCTTTACACGGATCAGTCGTCCTGGTCCCTTTGCAGAAAAACAGCCCCAAAGCATGATGTTTCCACCCCCATGCTTCACAGTAGGTATGGTGTTCTTTGGATGCAACTCAGCATTCTTTGTCCTCCAAACACGACGAGTTTAGTTTTTACCAAAAAGTTCTATTTTGGTTTCATCTGACCATATGACATTCTCCCAATCTTCTTCTGGATCATCCAAATGCTCTCTAGCAAACTTCAGACGGGCCTGGACATGTACTGGCTTAAGCTGGGGGACACGTCTGTCACTTCAGGATTTGAGTCCCTGGCGGCGTAGTGTGTTACTGATGGTAGGCTTTGTTACTTTGGTCCCAGCTCTCTGCAGGTCATTCACTAGGTCCCCCCGTGTGGTTCTGGGATTTTTGCTCACCGTTCTTGTGATCATTTTGACCCCACGGGGTGAGATCTTGCTTGGAGCCCCAGATCGAGGGAGATTATCAGTGGTCTTGTATGTCTTCCATTTCCTAATAATTGCTCCCACAGTTGATTTCTTCAAACCAAGCTGCTTACCTATTGCAGATTCAGTCTTCCCAGCCTGGTGCAGGTCTACAATTTTGTTTCTGGTGTCCTTTGACAGCTCTTTGGTCTTGGTCATAGCGGAGTTTGGAGTGTGACTGTTTGAGGTTGTGGACAGGTGTCTTTTATACTGATAACAAGTTCAAACAGGTGCCATTAATACAGGTAACGAGTGGAGGACAGAGGAGCCTCTTAAAGCAGAAGTTACAGGTCTGTGAGAGCCAGAAATCTTGCTTGTTTGTAGGTGACCAAATACTTATTTTCCACCATAATTTGCAAATAAATTCATTAAAAAACCTACAATGTGATGTTCTGTTTTTTTTCTTCTCATTTTGTCCCTATGATGAAAATTACAGGCCTCTCTCATCTTTTTAAGTGGGAGAACTTGCACAATTGGTGGCTGACTAAATACTTTTTTGCCCCACTGTATGTCTGTACAGTATATTTCCAAATCTCTTCCCTAACAACTCTAGTGTTGATGTGCTTTTCAATCAAATGTATTTATAAAGCTCTTCTTATATCAGCTGATGTCACACAGTGCTGTACAGAAACCCAGCCTAAAACCCCAAACAGCAAGCAATGCAGGTGTAGAAGCAAGGAGGCTAGGAAAAACTCCCTAAAAAGGCCAGAACCTAGGAAGTAACCTAGAGAGGAACCAGGCTATGAGGGGTGGCCAGTCCTCTTCTGGCTGTGCCGGGTAGAGATTATAACAGAACATGGCCAAGATGTTCAAATGTTCATAGATGACCAGCAGGGTCAAATAATAATAATCACAGTGGTTGTCGAGGGTGCAACACGGCCTAGGAACAGTGGATTAACTGCCTTGGTCAGCACCTCAGGAGTAAATGTCAGTTGGCTTTTCATAGCCGATCATTCAGAGTATCTCTTCCTCTCTTGAAGGGCTATCACTTTATGGGCACTTCAACCTGTGTGTGAGGTCAACAATACTTTATTGCGAGATCCTCCTGTATGAAGCTGCTGCTTTCAAAACAGGGCACAAACAGGTCTTGTGTTAGTTGATTATGTTCTGGCAAGCAGCTTAACGCAGTACCCTTGGCAGAGTCCCCCCTCTTGCCTGAGTGTCCATGGACTACCTGGATTGGTCCAATAAGAAACAATTTTGTTTTCAGTTGCATGCTGTAATGAACACAACCCTGGTTCCTTTCCTTTTCCCTCTCACACACACTCCCCTGTCCCCTGTTTATCCGCTCTGTATCAGGAGAAGAATGGAGTGCACCTGAACCCAAGACTGAGTCAGTATTTATTTTTTATTTTTATTTAACCTTTATTTAACTAGGCAAGTCAGTTAAGAACACATTCTTATTTTCAATGACGGCCTAGGAACAGTGGATTAACTGCCTTGTTCACGGGCAGAATGACAGATGTGTACCTTGTCAGCACGGGGGTTTGATCTTGCAACCTTTCGGTTACTAGTCCAACGCTGTAACCACTAGGCTACGCTGTCGCCTGTAGAACATGTACAACTGCTACATGCCAAAGCCCAGATAACAGAGAAAGAAGAGAAGAAAATATGAAACGTCTTATCAGCTCTACTCTGGGTTATGGGGTAAAGGGGGGGGGGGGGGGAGTGGGGGTAGAGAAGTGTCAGGGGGGTTTCCACAATTCCGGACCATGACCGTGTCTGCATTCCAAATGGCACCGTATTCCCTACTTTTGACCAGGGCCCATAGGGAATAGGGTGCCATTTGGGACACACCCAGGGGGGTTTCCATACTTCCGGTTCATGACCGTGACAGTGATTTCCGGTCAAAATACCAGCCAAGTCAACCATGCACAATATTTGAGTACAATACTGTGCGATGAAAGGGGACTAATGTCACATTTCATACCAAGTCACGAAAGCGAAATGTGATCAAATTTCTTTCAATCAATCAAATGTATCTATAAAGCCCTTTTTACATCAGCCGATGTCGCGAAGTACTGTACAGAAACCCAGCCTAAAACCCCAAACAGCAAGCAATGCAGAGTAACTAGAGTAACTAGAGCATCTATACTGTCCAACAATACGATAATGCAATAAAAATTCCTTTGCCCATGGTTAGCCATGCAAATATCTGCAACTAATCTCCAAATCAACATCCAACAACACCACTCAAGAGTTCTTTGTGGCCCTCACATTTGGCACCACTATCCTTCATGTCACCAGTAGCACTCAATGGTGTCTGAAGTCAAAGTGCAAGTAATAATATATGCCATTTAGCAGACGCTTTTATCCAAATCGACTTACAGTCATGTTTAGGTATGAGTGATCCCGAAAATCAAACCCAAAGTCCTGGTGTTGCTGGCACCATGCTCTACCAACTGAGCCATACAGGTCCATCGTCGACCTCACTATTTCTCCACCTCCTCTTTTTTATTATTGACATGGATGAGTAGATGACCACTATGACAAACACAACAGCCCAAACAGAGAGAGGAGATTACAATCATGGATTATAAAGAAAAAGCCAGCCACGTCGCGGACACCAACGCCTTGCTCCCGGACAAGCTAAACACCTTCTTTGCCCGCTTCGAGGAAAACACAAGAGCTGCCAACGAGGACCACCGCCAGTCACGAGGACTGTGAGCTCTTGTTGTCCATGGCCTAGGTGAGTAAGACATTTAAGTGTGGTCAAGTGCCACAAAGAGGGACGGAGGTAAAGAGGGACAGAGTTGGCCCGGAAGAGAGCAGCACGGCTGGCCCTTAAATGTACATGGATAGCTAACATTGATAATATGCATGTCAATCTCTCCTGGCTCAAAGTGGAGGAGAGACTGACTGCATCACTACTTGTCTTTGTGAGAGGTATTTACATGTTGAAACCACTGAGCTGTCTTTTCAAAAGACTAGCACCAAGCTCAGACACCCATGCATACCCCACAAGACATGCCAAAAGGGGTCTCTTCACAGTCCCCAAGTCCAGAACAGACTCGGGAAACATACCGTACCACACAGAGCCATGACTACATGGAACTCTATTCCACATTAAGTAACTGATGCAAGCAGTAGAATCAGATTTAAAAAACAGATAAAGCTACACCTTATGGAACAACATGGACTGTGAAGAGACACACACAGGAACACACACGCATAAGAACACACACGCTAGCAAACACACTCTACACATACGTACATTGTAATATTGTTGTATGGTGGTATTATACATTTTGTAATGTAGATATGTAGTGGTGTAATAATGTCATATGATGCACTGTTTTATTTTCTGTGTGATGTGCCTTAATGTGTTTGGACCCCAAAGAGAGTAGATGCTGCCTTGGCAGCAGCTAATGGGGATCTTTATAAACATTTTTTTTAAACTAGCAAGTCTGCCAGCCCAGACGGCATCCCTAGCAGCATCCTCAGAGCATGTGCAGACCAGCTGGCTGGAGTGTTTTCTGGACATATTCAATCTCTCCTTATCCCAGTCTGTTGTCCCCACTTGCTTCAAGATGGCCACCATTGTTCCTGTACCTAAGAAACCAAAGGTAACTGACTATCACCCTGTAGCACTCACTTCTGTCATCATGAAGTGCTTTGAGAGGCTACTTAATATCACCTCCACCTTATCCGACACCCTAGACCCACCCCATACCACCACAACAGATCCACGGATGACGCAATCGCCTGCACACTGCTCTATTCCATCTGGACAGGGGGAATACCTTTTTAAAAATGCTGTTCATCGACTATAGCTCAGCCTTTAACACCATAGTGCCCTCCAAGCTCATCACTAAGCTCGGAACCCTGGGTCTGATCCCTGCCCTGTGCAAACTAGATCCTGGACTTCCTGACGGGCCGACCCCAGGTGGTGAAGGTAGGAAACAACACCTCCGCCACGCTGATCCTCAACACCGGGAACCCACAACAGTGTGTGCCCTCCTGTACTCCCTGTTCACCCATGACTGCGTGGCCACGCATGTCTCCAACACAATAATCAAGTTTGCTGATGACCCAACAGTGCTCAGTGATTACTAACAACGACGAGACAGCCTACAGGGAGGAGGTGAGGGCCCTGGTGGAGTGGTGTTAGGATCTATTAACACAGATGACAAGATGATGCCGACAGAGAGGGTTCCCTCATTTCTAGTCCTTAGGAAACTCTACAGTATTTTGTTTTTTATGTATTATTTCTGACATTGTTAGCCCAGAAAATCGTAAGTGTTATTACATACAGCCGGGAAGAACTATTGGATATCAGAGCGACGTCAACTTACCAGCACTACGACCAGGAATACTGCTTTCCCGAAGCGGATTCTTTGTTCGAACCACCCTAGGCATTCGAACTGTTTCCAGAGGTTGACCCAAAACTACATCGCCACAGGAGAGGTAGACGGCGCGGCCTTCTGGTCAGATTTTGGAGGCGTGCACACCACCCACCGCTTCCGAGTATATTACTCGCTAATGTCCAGTCTCTAGATAACAAGGTAGACGAAATTAAGGCTAGTGTTGCTTTCCAGAGAGACATCCGGGACTGTAACATATTCTGTTTCACGGAAACATGGCTCTCTCGGGATATGCTGCCGGGGTCGGTAAAGCCACCGGGATTCTTTGTGCGTCGCACCGACAGGAATACACATCTCTCAGGGAAGAAGAAGGGCGGGGGTGTATGTTTCATGATTAACGACTCATTGTGTAATTGTAACAAAATACAAGAACTCAAGTCCTTTTGTTCACCTGACCTAGAATTCCTCACAATCAAATGCTGACATATTATCTCCCAAGAGAACTCTCCTCGGTTATCGTCACAGCCGTATATATATTTTCCGCAAGCGGATACCAAGACGGCCATCAAGGAACTTCACTGGACTTTATGCAAACTGGAAACCATATATCCTGAGGCTGCATTTATTGTAGCTGGGGGATGTTAACAAAGCTAATCTGAGAACAAGGCTACCTAAATTCTATCAGCATATCGATTGCCGTACACGAGCGAGTAACACACACGACCATTGCTACTCTAACTTCTGCGATGCATGCAAGGCTCTCCCCCACCCTCCCTTCGGCAAATCTGACCATGACTCCATCTTTTTACTCCCCTCCTATAGGCAGAAACTAAAACAGGAAGTGCCTGTGCTTAGGTCTATCCAACGCTGGTCTGACCAATCGGATTCCACGCTTCAAGATTGCTTCAATCACGTGAGCGCGTCACAACAGTAGCCAACTACAGAGAAACATAGGCTCATCCATCAGTCTTTCTCCCCTGGCCTGCAGTTACTTTCCCTGGCTTGGTGTTGTATCACCCACCTCCCTCCCCAGGCAGTTTGGAGCTTAGGGATAAGCACCCTAGCCTAGCAGCCCCATAGAGCAGGTCCCTGTACAGACAGGTCTAACTGCATACTGCTGTCAACACAGGCATAGCCAAGGCCGGGGAAGGCACCATCATTAGACTGCTTGAAAAGCAAAGCATCAACTATATTTGATGAACAAAGATCCTATATTTAGTTAATATGAACCTAGTGCCCTGTCCCTGTTGGGCATGTGTGCATATAAATTAGCCTATTGACAGTGTGTGTGGGGGAGTGCAATTTTGGCAGGGGGTCTTGTGGTTCTCTCCCAGATTTGTTTTACTTGAAAAGATATTGCCTGCATTTTAAAGGCCCAATGTAGCCATTTTAATCTCAATATCAAATAATTTCTGGGTAACAATTAAGTACCTTACTGTAAGAGTTTTCCAATAAAATGGTAAAACATAAACAAAAATAGCTATTGGCCAAAAAAAACTAATTCAAGCTAAAATTTTGTTAGGACTATCCCGGAGTGGTCTTAGTGGGGACGTGAAGGACACCAAAGCGGTGCATCAATCACAATGTAGATCAATCCGCCAGAGCGGAAGGGCCTAATGGGAGCTGTATCCTGAAGATACAGGAGGTATCTGTATTAGCAGAGAGGTTTTGAACTCTCTTTGTTATTGGTCGATTACCTTATACTACCTGGTGACGTCACCAGGCAACCAGCAAAAATTACATTTCACATTCTACATTTTTTTCACACTTTTACAGTGTTAATTTCATCAGCTGTTGTATAATATGATACAAAACACAGGACAAACAGATTTTTGACTGCACTGGGCCTTTAACAAGGTTTACCATTACTCATGGTCTCTCTGGAAGGTTTGTAGAGAGGAAATATACATTTGAGTCGTGTTTTAAGGACTATATAGGAAAGACAATGGGTGTGAACATGTTTACCTATTACATTTCAGAGAACCTTCATTCGGTTGGCTTGCCACCCATAGATTATGAAAGTCTGGCAGGTTCCTGTCGTGCCAAATAGTGTTAACCCCCTGCGTCACAATGGGCTAAAACAGGGTCACACAGGGTGTTTTTCCATAGTCTTACAAATCTCACACACGTGGTTATTGGCTCAAATTGAAGGAGACACATGTACCATGTCAGATATTGAGGTGAAATGTATTTAAGTTTATGATTACATCCCGATATTACACTTTATATACAACACAGAAGATTAAAACATAAAACATCTTTGTGAGGTGTACATGAAGAGGACTATTAAAAGCTGTGTTGGTCAATATTCACCTTCGGTCACTCCCTATCATATTGCCAACATGTGCAAATTGGCATTGATGACAGCCTCAAGTCTTCTTGGGTATGATGCTACAAGCTTGGCACACCTGTATGTTGGGAGTTTCTCCCATTATTCTCTGTAGATCCTCTCAAGCTCTGTCAGGTTGGATGGGCGAGCGTCACTGCACAGCTATTTTTAGGTCTCTCCAGAGATGTTCGATCGGGTTCAAGTCCGGCCTCTGGCTGGGCCACTCAAGGACATTTAGAGACTTGTCCTGAAGCCACTCCTGCATTGTCTGGGCTGTATGCTTTGGGTTGTTGTCCTGTTGGTAGGTACACCTTCGCCCCAGTCTGTGGTCCTGAACGCTCTGGAGCAGGTTTTCATCAAGGATCTCTCTGTAATTTGCTCCGTTCATCTTTGCCTCAGTCCTGACTAGTCTCTTAGTCCCTGCCGCTGAAAAACATCCCCACAGCATGATGCTGCCACCCCCATGCTTCACTGGATG
The DNA here is from genome assembly GCF_016432855.1 of Salvelinus namaycush. NCBI lineage: Eukaryota > Metazoa > Chordata > Actinopteri > Salmoniformes > Salmonidae > Salvelinus > Salvelinus namaycush. Next base: position 8,208,690 of record NC_052327.1, read on the forward strand.
GTGCCAGGTTTCCTCCAGACGTGACGCTTTGCATTCAGGCCAAAGAGTTCAATCTTGGTTCCATCAGACCAGAGAATCTTGTTTCTCATGTTCTGAGAGTCTTTAGTTGCCTTTTGGCAAACTCCAAGCAGGCTGTCATGTGCCTCTTACTGAGGAGTGGTTTCCTTCTGGCCACTCTACCATAAAGGCCTGATTGGTGGAGTGCTGCAGAGATGGTTGTCCTTCTGGAAGGTTCTCCCATCTGACCATCGGGTTCTTGGTCACCTCCCTGACCAAGGCCCTTCTCCCCCGATTGCTTAGTTTGGCCAGGCGGCCAGCTCTAGGAAGAGTCTTGGTGGTTCCAAACTTCTCCCATTGAAGAATGATGGAGGCCACTGTGTTCTTGGGGACCTTCAATGCTGCAGACATGTTTTGGTACCCTTCCCCAGATCTGTGCTTCGACACAATCCTGTCTCGGAGCTCTACAGACAATTCCTTCGACCTCATGGTTTGGTTTTTGCTCTGACATGCACTGTCAACTGTGGGACCTTATATAAACAGGTGTGTGCCTTTCCAAGTCATATCTAATTAATTGAATGCACCACAGGTGGACTCCAATCAAGTTGTAGTAACATCTGAAGGATGATCAATGGAAACAGGATACACCTGAGCTCAATTTCGAGTCTCATAGCAAAGGGTCTGAATACTTATGTAAATAAGGTATCTGTTTTTTATTTTTAATACATTTACTAAAATGTCTAAAAACCTGTTTTCTCTTTGTCATCATGGGGTATTGTGATGTCATCATGGGGTATTGTGTGTAGATTGTTTTTATTTTATAAATTATAGAATAAGTCTGTAACGTAACAACATTTGGAAAAAGTCAAGGGGTCTGAATACTTTCCGAAGGCACAGTAGATTGTATAACCCAGAATGAAGGGTTTGACGATTATTATCATAGAAGTGATAAAAGATAGAAGTAGGGAATGTGAAGGAAAAATATATAGTCTGGAAGGACAGCCTTGACTTGTACATCTTGTCTCATACAGTCATTGGTTTCTGTAGGTAATGGGTAGAGATATGAGGGGGAGACGGTCATGACCCCCTCCTCAGACCTTTTGGCAGAACGCCCAGAACATGTTCTATAAGTTAAGATAGGAGACGGTGCCAGACACATGCAGGAACCATGCCTATGTAGCTTGTCTGTGTAAGCAGTATATAAGACAACTAACGGGACTGCCACGGCAGAGCTCACTTCAGACTAGAGGTCGACCGATTATGATTTTTCAACGCCGATACCGATTATTGGAGGACCAAAAAAAGCCGATACCGATTAAATCGGCTGATTTTTATTTATTTATTTGTAATAATGACAATTACAACAATACTGAATGAACACTTATTTTAACTTAATATAATACATCAATAAAATCAATTTAGCCTCAAATAAATATTGAAACATGTTCAATTTGGTTTAAATAATGCAAAAACAAAGTGTTGGAGAAGAAAGTAAAAGTGCAATATGTGCCATGTAAGAAAGCTAACGTTTAAGTTCCTTGCTCAGAACATGAGAACATATGAAAGCTGGTGGTTCCTTTTAACATGAGTCTTCAATATTCCCAGGTAAGAAGTTTTAGGTTGTAGTTATTATAGGAATTATAGGACTATTTCTCTCTATACCATTTGTATTTCATTAACCTTTGACTATTGGATGTTCTTATAGGCACTTTAGTATTGCCAGTGTAACAGTATAGCTTCCATCCCTCTCCTCGCTCCTACCTGGGCTCGAACCAGGAACACAACGACAACAGACACCCTCGAAGCAGCGTTACCCATGCAGAGCAAGGGGAATAACTACTCCAAGTCTCAGAGCGAGTGACGTTTGAAACGCACCCCGCTAACTAGCTAACCATTTCACATCGGTTACACCAGCCTAATCTCGGGAGTTGATAGGCTTGAAGCACAGCGAAGAGCTTCTGGCAAAACGCAGGAAAGTGCTGTTTGAATGAATGCTTACGAGCCTTCTGCTGCCTACCACCGCTCAGTCAGACTGCTCTATCAAATCATAGACTTGGTTATAACATGATAACACACAGAAATACGAGCCGTAGGTCATTAATATGGTCGAATCCGGAAAATATCATCTCGAAAACAAGACGTTTATTCTTTCAGTGAAATACGGAACCGTTCCTTATTTTATCTAACGGGTGGCATCCATAAGTCTAAATATTCCTGTTACATTGCACAACCTTCATTCAATGTTATGTCATAATTACGTAAAATTCTGGCAAATTAGGCGGCCCAAACTGTTTCATATACACTGACTCTGCGTGCAATGAACGCAAGAGAAGTGACACAATTTCACCTGGTTAATGTTGCCTGCTAACCTGGATTTCTTTTAGCTAAATATGCAGGTTTAAAAATATATACTTCTGTGTATTGATTTTAAGAAAGGCATTGATGTTTATGGTTAGGTACACATTGGAGCAACGATACGCACCGCATCGATTATATGCAACACAGGACACGCTAGATAAACTAGTAATATCATCAACCATGTGTAGTTAACTAGTGATTATGATTGATTGATTGATTGTTTTTTATAAGATAAGTTTAATGCTAGCTAGCAACTTACCTTGGCTTCTTACTGCATTCGCGTAACAGGCAGGCTCCTCGTGGAGTGCAATGTAATCAGGTGGTTAGAGCGTTGGACTAGTTAACTGTAAGGTTGCAAGATTGAATCGCCCGAGATGACAAGGTAAAAATCTGTCGTTCTGCCCCTGAACGAGGCAATTAACCCACCGTTCCTAGGCCGTCATTGAAAATAAGAATGTGTTCTTAACTGACTAGCCTAGTTAAATAAAGATTTTAAAAAGGTGTACAAAAATACCGATTTACGATTGTTATGAAAACTTGAAATCGGCCCTAATTAATCGGCCATTCCGATTAATCGGTCGATCTCTACTTCAGACCTGTACTTTATGCATCTAAGTTGACTGTGACCTCTCCAGCTTGCTGATAATAAATAATAATTAATTTAAGAATGACTTCAGGTGTCCCTGGTGGTAATTTCCACGACACAATCAAGCTATTTTAAGACACCTGGGTGTATTAGAAACAAATATGTAAAGATTATTTGGTGAAACTTTTGAATTTGGCCTTACTGCCATAACCTCAATAAATGCACTAAATAACAAACAAAGATACACATATATCCGAAGGATCTATGGTTTGTAGTGACTGAAATGCATAAGAAAGGTATTGAGGTGATCTGGTAATAAGTGTGTGTGTGTGTGTGTGTGTGTGTGTGTGTGTGTGTGAGTGTGTGAGTGTGTGAGTGAGTGAGTGAGTGAGTGAGTGAGTGAGTGAGTGAGTGAGTGAGTGAGTGAGTGAGTGAGTGAGTGTGAGTGAGTGTGAGTGAGTGAGTGAGTGTAAAAGTACATCTGCATTGCTTTCAAATGCAATTTTGTCACAGTCCATTCTATATCCCAATTCAAACGGAAACTTTGCGTGCTCACGCTGGAAATATAATACATAGGAGAGAATGAGAGAGACAGACAAGCCGCAATCGTTTGTAGAAAATGTATTAGAGGAATTGTTACGATCTTCCCTAAGCTAAGTAGACTTAAGATGTAGTTTAAAATGTATTGGGCTGTAAGCTAATGGTGTATCAGTCAAATAGGCTACAGTGGGAATAGAAAGTCACACTGCTTTCAAATTCTGCAAGGAAGAAAGGGCAAGTTTTAATACATTTTCATTTTCAGAATGTCTTTTTTTCTCTCACTTGGATATTGTGGGTTACAGTGTGTATATAAAGCCGGGAAACGTATAATTGTATGTGTTTTCATTTCAGGCTGTAAGGCAACAAAATGTGTACATTTTGAAAGGGGGTGGGTACTTTCTATACCCACTGTACATATTTGACAACAATTGCAGCCTACCTGTGTTGATTTCAATCCTAGGCATATAGCCTTGGTAGGCTACAGCTGGAAAACTGGAGGACTCCGATTTCAATAGAGAATACTGTTTATCTAGAAGAACGACCCTTACGAAAAAAACTTGCAGTCAGAGTGCTGTATAATTACAGTACACTGCAGTATAACTGCAGTTCAACGGCAGTACAATGCAATTACTGCATCCAAAATACCACAGTTGACTGCAGTGACTGTACTTTTACTGCGGTTTCAAAACGTCAATCTTTTTTTGTAAGGGGAGACTTGGTTGTTTATGAACAACTCGGGTATACTAACTACAACTTCCTTGTGAGCTATAAGCAACAACAGTTTAGCACAGGTATGGTGGCTCCCGTAGGACATCTAAGATGAGTCAAAAGGAACTCACAACAATAACTCCCAGGGGCTAGATAGCAAACAAAATCAACTGCCTATTATGGATTTTCAGGACAATTACATTGGCATTGATGCTGGCTACTCTCGCACACAAATTTCACACCGTTGACGGGCATCTCTCAATGTGATTTCGGCTTGAGAGTCAGAGTTCTCAGTGATGGGGTCATAATAGCTAGCTCCAACCATTCAAAAGTTAGAGCCAAATCTATAGGAAGAAAACTGAAACCGCTCTGTTTTTCACAATCACTTTTAGCGGCTATCGGAGGTTACTTGCGTAACCCAGGTTCTATGAACTGCGGGGCATTCTGTGGATTCATTATTGGAGGGGGGGACAACAACATAGCACTCTGGAATATTTGGGGGGACACTTAAGCTATACCGACTGTGCCTATGAAGGGGGGGCCACGTTTATTACTAATCCCCAAGTCAATCTCCAAGTCAGGGACAGACTATGGGAGGCGCACAGTACTACATAGAGCCATGGCTACATGGAACTCTATTCCACGTCAGGTAACTAATGCAAGCAGTAGAATCAGATTTAAAAAACTGATAAGAATACAGCTTACGGAACAGCAGGGACTGTGAAGAGACACACACACAGGCACAGACACACATACACATGATAAGACACGTACTCTACACACACACGCCAAGTGGATTTTGTAGTGTAGATAATGTGATAGTAGAGTAGTGGCCTGAGGAAACACACTTACTGTCTTGTGAAAAGTGTTACGAAATGTAATGTCATATTTTACATTCTATATAACTGCTTTAATGTTGCTGGACCCCAGGTATGGGGATCCTTAATAAATACAAATACTATTAAAGAAGAGAAGGCTTCTTGAACTTTCAATTGCAATATTCTGATTACGAAAATAATTCCTGAATCTCTGTATAGAGAAAAGAAATTGGCCCTATTCTTATTCTTTCTATCATTAGCCTAAATCCATCCATGAAGACAGACAGTCAAATGACAATCATAAACACACCAGAGGCTATAAATAGATAAGATAAATCCACATCAAAGTTAAAAGCTGTGAATTCCAAAGAAATATCCATGTCCAAAAGAGAGCATCAAGGGTAATTGGACACCGTCAGATCCCATTCAACAGTTGGCATTCCGCCAGATGTCGCAGGGTAAACATAAAACACGACACCAGAAAGGAAACTGAACTATCTGCAGTTGGGGGTCGGAAACTGGGGAAAACCTCACACACACCCTCTTAAAATCAGCAGCAAAATAGCAGCAGACAGATCATGTGCAAAAACTGAAGTCTATATATTATTATTATTTAATAATAATGACATTTTAATAAGAAAAACGTGGTCAAATTGAGGTTTTAATTCATTCGTTTTGTCTTGAACCATAAATTAATCATTTTTCGATGTGTTCAATGATATTACACTGTACAGTTTACTTGCACCTTGTTCGATCCTCTGCTATCCTATTCGAAGTAGGCTATAATCCTCACTGTTTTATTGCACACTTGTTCGTCCCGGCTAAATAGATAGTCGTGGTGCTACTTTAGTCCACTTCTATTCATAAAACAATCTTTAAACGAATTAAATGCACGAAAAATATGCATTTATAACGAAGTGACTAACAAATCTAAAGACATAAAAAATACGAATCAATTTGTATGCCTATTCAACAACATTATTCCAAGTATGGAAGCATGCTTGTGTCGAGAAGACTAGCCTAATGCAATGTAATAACGCTATAGGCTTTTCTATAGGCTAACAATTTATGGGAAATCATGTATATTGAATAGGCCTACATGTGCTCTTTCTCCCAAGAACATTGAAATAATTAATTCATTATTATGTATGCATATACAACAATGTTTATTGGGGTTAGAGAATAGAGGGGGACACATAGTTTATTTTATTGAGTGGAAGTGCCCACTATCCAACTGACTACAAAATATAAACCAGGAGAAGAGCGGGATAGGGTGGAACCGCTGGCCGTACCTGGCCTACCCTCCACCGGGTTAAGATGTCGACTAATTCTCACCGCGGGTTTCACTTCCTCAAAAACGGACGAGTCATCTGCGCCGTCCGCTCCAGACAGCCGCACAAGTTTTAGCTGCGTGAAAACCGCGCTCTCTTCTGTGTGTGCCGGATTCATGGCCAGTCCTATACTAGTTTCCATAACTATCTCCCGGATAAAACGTATTCAAATAGCTCTTTCTTTGTAAATATAACTTATGTAAAGTACATATAGATTTGACAACTGCTGCGTGATAAGCGCGTCTTTATCAGATCCAGGAACGCCCGGTAATTCCAAATGCCTCCCTCTGGCTCACATGTCGTTTTACCTGCGCTCAAGAAGCCTATGGCAGTGAGACCTGGAAGTCATGATTGACAGGAACATTAGCCAATCCAAGCGAGGAGGGGCGGGTGGGGGATAAACGGTGAAACTCGAACAGCTAATTTTGGGCATTCATTCCAATTGGTGAAGCTAGCACTGGCGGTTCTAGCTTGTATAGCTCCCTGGGCGAACCACACCTTCAGCACATTTAAAACTATATAAATATAAAAATATATACAAAAATAAGACCCATAAATATAAAAAAATAAGTAACAAAGACAAATAGAAACAAATTGTAGTATATAAATACAAAATATAATTACATTTTTACACTACTCATTTATTGCCTTGTCAGCTTGGGATTGGATCCAGCAACCTTTTGGTTATTGGCCCAACACTCTAACCACTAGGCTACCTGCGTGTGCTTTGGGGACCTTTAACAGAATGTGACTGGCAGAACGGTGTTGTATGTGGAGGATGAGGGCTGCAGTGGACATCTCAGATAGGGGGAGTGAGGCCTAAGAGGGTTTTATAAATAAGCATCAACCAGTGGGTCTTGCGACAGGTATACAGAAATGACCAGTTTACAGAGTATAGAGTGTATAGAGTGATGTGTCCTATAAGGAGCATTGGTGGCAAATCTGATGGTAATGAACATCTAGCCGCTCGAGAGCACCCTCACCTGCCGATCTATGAATTACGTCTCAGTAATCTAGCATGGGTAGGATAGTCATCTGAATCAGGGTTTATTTGGCAGCTGGGGTGAAAGAGGAGAGATTTACGGTAGAGGGAACCAAGTCCAGATTTAACTTTAGCCTGCAGCTTGTGCTGAGAGAAGGACAGTGTACCATCTACCAATACTCTCAAGTACTTGTATGAGGTGACTACCTCAAGCTCTAAACCCTCAGAGGTAGTAATCACACCTGTGGGGAGAGGGGCATTCTTCTTACCAAACCACATGACCTTTGTTTTGGAGGTGTTCAGAACAAAGTTAAGGGCAGAGAAAGTTTGTTGGACACTAAGAAAGCTTTGTTGTAGAGTGTTTAACACAAAATCCGAGGAGGGGTCAGCAGTATAAGACTGTATCATCTGCATATAAATGGATGAGAGAGAGCTTCCTACTGCCTGAGCTATGTTGTTGATGTAAATTGAGAAGAGCGCGGGGCCTATGATCAAGCCTTGGGGTACTCCCTGGGTGACAGGCTGTGGCTGAGACAGCAGATGTTCTGACATCATACACTGCACTCTTTGAGAGAGGTAGTTAGCAAACCAAGCCAAAGACCCCTCAGAGACACCAATACTCCTTAGCCGACCCACAAGAATAGAATGTTCTACCGTAAAAAAAAATATTAAAAAGTAACAAATAATTAAAGAGCAGCAGTAAAATAACAATAGCGAGGCTATATACAGGGTGTACCGGTACAGAGTCAATGTGCCGGGGCCCCGGTTAGTCGAGGTAATTGAGGTAATATGTACATGTAGGTAGAGTTAAAGTGACTATGCATAGAAAATAATCAGAGTAGCAGCGGCGTAAAAGGGGGGGACAATACAAATAGTCTGTGTAGCCATTTAATTAACTGTTCAGGAGTCTTATGGCTTGGGGGTAGAAGCTGTTAAGTAGCCTTTTGGACCTAGACTTGGCGCTCTGGTACCGCTTGCCGTGCGTGAGCAGTGAGAACAGTCTATGAATAGGGTAGCTGGAGTCTTTGACAATTTTTAGGGCCTTCCTCTGCCTGGTATCGAGGTCCTGGTTGGCAGGACGCTTGGCCCCAGTGAAGTACTGGGCCGTACGCATTACCCTCTGTAGTGCCTTGCAGTTGGAGGCCGAGCAGTTGCCATACCAGACATTGATGCAACCAATCAGGATGCTCTCTATTTTTGCAGCTGTATAACTTTTTGAGGATCTGAGGACCCATGCCAAATCTTTTCAGTCTCCTGAGGGGGAATAGGCTTTGTCGTGCCCTCTTCACGACTGTCTTGGTGTGTTTGGACCATGATAGTTTATTGGTGATGTAGACACAAAGGAACTTAAAGTTCTCAACCTGCTGCACTACAGCCCGTCAATGAGAATGGGGGCACGCTCGGTCCTCCTTTTCCTGTAGTCGACAATCATCTCCTTTGTCTTGATCACGTTGAGGGAGAGGTTGCTGTCCTGGCACCACACAGTCAGGAGTCATACCTAGCCATGCAGTCAGGAGTGAACAGGGAGTGCAGGAGGGTACTGAGCACGCACCCCTGAAGGGCCCCCATGTTCAGGATCAGCGTGGCGGATGTGTTGTTGCCTACTCTTACCACCTGGGTACGGCCCATCAGGAAGTCCAGGATCCAGTTGCAGAGGGAAGGGTTTAGTCCCAGGGTCCTTAGCTTAGTGTTGAGCTTTGAGGCCACTATGGTGTTGAAAGCTGAGCTGTAGTCAATGAATAGCATTCTCACATAGGTGTTCCTTTTGTCCAGGTGGGAAAGGGCAGTGTGGAGTGCAATAGAGATTGCATCATCTGTGGATCTGTTGGTGCGGTATGCAAATTGGAGGGGGTCTAGTGTTTCTGGGATAATGGTGTTGATGTGAGACATGACCAGCCTTCCAAAGCACTTCATGGCTACAGACATGAGTGCTATGGGTCGGTAGTCATTTAGGCAGGTTACCTTAGTGTTCTTGGGCACAGGGACTATGGTAGTCTGCTTCAAACATTGGTATTACAGACTCAGTCAGGGACAGGTTGAAAATGTCAGTGAAGACACTAGCCAGTTGGTCAGCGCATGCTCGGAGTGCACGTCCTGGTAATCCGTCTGGCACTGCGTTCTTGTGACACACATCGGCTACGGAGAGCGTGATCACGCAGTCATCTGGAACAGCTGATGCTCTCATGCATGTTTCAGTGTTATTTACCTCGAAGCGAGTATAGAAGTAATTTAGCTCATCTGGTAGGCTCATGGTCACTGGGCAGCTTGCGGCTGTGCTTCCCTTTGTAGTCTGTAACAGACTGCAAGCCCTGCCACATCCGACGAGCGTCGTAGTCGGTGTAGTACGTTTCAATCTTAGGCTTTTATTGACGCATTGCCAGTTTGATGGTTCATCGGAGGGCATAGCAGGATTTATTTTAAGCTTCCGGGTTAGAGTCCTACTCCTTGAAAGCGGCAGCTCTACCATTTAGCTCACTACGGATGTTGCCTGTAATCCATGGCTTCTGGTTTGGGTACGTACAGTCACTGTGGGGACAACGTCATCGATGCACTTATTGATGAAGCCAGTGACTTATGTGGTGTACTCCTCAATGCCATCGTAAGAATCCTGCAACATATTCCCATCTGTGCTAGCAAAACAGTCCTGTAGCTTAGCATCTGCTTCATCTGACCACTTTTTTATTGACCGAATCACTGGTGCTTCCTGCTTAAATTTTTTTTTTTTTTTTTTTTTTGGGGTGGATCAGCTTAATATTGCGGAAAGAATGTTGCTTCCAATGTAATTGTCTGCATCATTTCCAATCCCCCATATTTTTTGGGTAAATATATATATCCATACACGCATGCATACATATATACATATATACATACACATACCTATATAGACATACATACTTTTTTAAAGAATATACCTTTATTATTATTCCCCGCAACCCTACCACCGCTCCCCCAATTGGAGTAAACTAATAAACACTTCTGCTTTTACCTTCAATTTATACATCTTATACCTATTTTACAGACACAGACTACTTTATAATAGTTCTCTCTTGTTTGTTCTTAGTCCTTCCTCTATTTCTGTTGTCCATCCAATTTTATTTCCACTTGTAACTGTGCTATTTCACAAAAGCTCCGCACCTATACACATTTCACAGATCCCGTATGCCCTACATTGTTTATCTTGTTATTAGTCCCACCCTTCAGTTCCACTCAACCCTTCCCATCTATCTTCCAACATCATCCATTTCGGATTTTTATTTGCCATATATTTTTCAACTGTGCTGTGATGCTTCACAAAAGATTTGAACCTTCCTATTCTCATAGCTTCTACAGATTGTAAATTAAAAATAAACATTTTTGCTAAAATAATTATTATATTATTGATTGATTGACTATGGCTTTTCAAATCCCCCAGTATTGCTATCTGTAGCGTTAGTTCTAGGCAAATGTTGCAATTCTTCAGCCATTCCTGGACCTGTGACCAAAAACGAGCTACATATGGACAATACCAAAATAAATGATCTAATGACTCTGCCTCCTCACAACAGAATCTGCAGAGCTTGGAAGATTGTATACCCCATATATATAACATTCTATTAGTTGCAAGAATTTTGTACAGTAATTTAAATTGAAAAATTCGAAGTTTTGAATCCGGCGTTGTTTTGCGTATCAATTCATAAACCATGTGCCATGGAATGGGTACATCGAAAATCTCTTCCCAACTATTTTGCAATTTATATGGCACAGCTGTCAGTTTTTTGGTCCTTAAATGAAATTGGTATATGTTTTTATTTATCACACTTTTCTTTAACCATTTATGTTCTTTAATACAGGGCCGACATACAAGTTCCTTACTTTTTTCCCCTTCTACTTGCCTCTTCCATTTTTGTGGTAATGCTGCAATTAATTGGTTGTAATTTTGGGTAGAGCAGACATTTCCATATGTCTGTGTTAGCTGCATGTGTGACATAACTCCACCAGTCCTATTTATGATATCATTCACAAAAATTATACCTTTTTTAGACATTTCTTCGATAAATACAGTTTTTTTATCAATTACTATATTTGAATTTAACCACAATATTTGTTGTACTATTTGTTCCGTCCTTTCAGGTGGATTAAACTGAAATTGCAACCAACTTTCTAAGGCTTGTTTAAAAAATAAGGATATTTTGGAGATTATTTCCTTTTCAAACAACCGAAAGTGAGCAGGTGTAATCTGAATAAAGGGAAAAAGGCCCTTCTTGAACATAGGATGAGACATTCGTACCAATTTACTAGAGAACCAGTTTGGATTTAAGTATAACTTTTGTATGACTGATGCCTTTAGTGAGAGATCTAATGCTTTAATATTTAATAATTTCTGCCCTCCGAATTCATATTCGTTATATAAATAGGCCCTTTTAATTTTATCTGGCTTGCCGTTCCAAATAAAATGGAATATTTTTTGTTCATATAATTTAAAAAGCAGGTCACTAGGTGTAGGCAAAACCATAAGCAAATAGGTAAACTGTGATATGACTAAAGAGTTAATCAGGGTGATTTTTCCACAAATAGACAAGTATTTTCCTTTCCATGGTAGCAAGATCTTATCTATTTTTGCTAACTTTCTATAAAAATTTATTGGAGTGAGATCATTTCTTTCTTTTGGGATTTTTATACCGAGTATGTCCACATCTCCGTCAGACCATTTAATTGGTAAACTACATGGCAATATAAAATGTGTATTTTTTAGTGATCCAATACGTAATATGGTACATTTATCATAATTTGGTTTTAATCCAGAGAGGATAGCAAAGGTATCTAGATCCTCTATGAGGCCGTGGAGAGACTCTAGTTGTGGTTTTAAAAGAAAACATGAATCATCAGCGTACAATGACACCTTAGTTTTTAAGCCACGGATTTCTAATCCATTAATATTAATGTTTGATCTAATTTTAACAGCTAACATTTCGATGGCAATAATAAATAGATATGCCGATAGTGGACAACCTTGTTTTACTCCTCTAGATAGTTTAAAACTTTCTGAGATGTAGCCATTATTTACTATTTTACACCTAGGGTTACTATACATAATTTTAACCCATTTTATAAGAGATTCCCCAAAATTGAAATATTCTAGGCATTTATATATAAACTCCAGTCGTACTTTATCAAAAGCCTTTTCAAAATCAGCTATGAAAACCAGACCTGGTGTCCCCGATATTTCATAGTGTTCTATTGTTTCCAGTACTTGCCTTATATTATCTCCAATGTATCGTCCATGTAAAAAACCTGTCTGATTAGGATGAATAATATCTGACAAAACTTTTTTTATTCTATGCGCCAAGCATTTTGCTAGGATTTTTGCATCACAACACTGAAGTGTAAGAGGTCTCCAATTTTTTAATTGGACTGGATCTTTATATATACCACTTGGGTCCTGTTTCAGTAATAACGATATCAGACCTTCTTGTTGCGTGTCTGATAATCTACCATTTATATAGGAGTGGTTAAAACAAGCTAATAATGGTCCTTTGAGTATATCAAAAAAAGTTTTGTATACTTCCACTGGTATGCCATCCAGCCCTGGAGTTTTCCCATCCTTAAAGGCCCCAATTGCATCAAGCAGTTCCTCCTCTGTAATTTGGCCTTCACATGAGTCTTTCTGTACAGATGTTAATTTTACATTATTAATAGGAAAAAAATCCATACAATTAGTTTCAGTTAGTGGAGATGGAGGAGCCTGAAACGAAAACATATTCTTAAAGTACTTTACTTCCTCTTTCAAAATATCATTTGGTGAATCATGCGTGACTCCATCATTTGTAACAAGTTTTAATACATTTTTTTTGGTAGCATTTCTATATTGAAGATTGAAAAAGAATTTGGTGCATTTTTCCCCATATTCCATCCAGTTCGCTTTATTTTTATAATATATTACACTGGATCTTTCTTGAATAAGTTCCTCCATTTCTTTTTGTTTTTCCTCTAACTTATTCTGTGCCTCTATGGTACTGTTTTTATTGCTATCTAACTGTACTGTTAGTCCTTCAATTTCCTTTGTTAATATGGACTCTTTTGATCTAAATTCCCTTTGTTTTATAGATGAGTACTGAATTGCATGGCCTCTAAAGGCACACTTAAAAGTGTCCCATACAATAAGGGGATCTGCTGTACCTATGTTATGTCTGAAAAAGTCAGTTATAAAATCTTCTGTCCTAGTTCTAAACAATTTATCATCTAGTAGACTTTGATTAAATTTCCAATATCCTCGCCCACGTGGAAATTCTGTAAGAGAAATATATATGCCAATTATGTGATGATCCGACCGCATTCTGTCCCCTATCAACACTTTTTTAACTTTTGGTGCCAGAGAGAATGGTATAAGAAAGTAGTCAATACGACTAGCTTGATTCAGCCTCCGCCATGTATATCTCACTAAATCAGGGTATTTAAGTCTCCATATATCCACTAATTCCAATATATCCATGACATTCATGATTTCCTTAAGTGCCTGAGGGTGATAGTTTGTAGTGTGATTTCCTTTCCGGTCTATAGAGGTATTTAAGACTGTATTAAAATCTCCCACTATAATAATAGAGTCTAGTGTTGCTTGTAGAGTTGATAAATTCTTATATATATTTTCAAAGAAGCTTGGATCATCATTATTCGGACCGTATAGGTTAACAAGCCATATTTGTTTATTGTCCAATAACATATTTAAAATAATCCATCTACCTTGAGGATCTGTTTGGACAATTTGCACATTTGGATCAAAATTATTGTTAATTAAAACCATCACCCCTTTTGAATTTCTTTGCCCATGGGAGAAATATATTTTGCCCCCCCAGTTCTTTTTCCACAAAACTTCATCTAAAACTGTTGAATGGGTTTCCTGTAAACAATAGATATTATAATCCTTCTCTTTTAGCCAGGTAAATACTGATCGTCTTTTCTTATTATCTGCTAAGCCATTACAATTGTAACTGGCTATACTTATTTCACCACTTACCATAATGAGACACACCTTTCATTCTTTTAATCAGAATATATTTTTGTAAACGTACTATTAAAAAGTAACATAATGATTGAGTGTCTATATAGTTGTACCATGATATTTGCATTTCTACTAAGTAAACCTCCAATTGGTCCCTACTATTCCACCCGCTAAAAGGCCTCATCTCGAGATGGCTTGTCATCCCAATGCCCGGTAGACCACCCTCGACCCCCTGTATCCCATAGCCCTGAACCGACTGGGATCCATTCTTTGAAAAGAGCATACAGTGCCATTTACCGAATTGAAGAAGATCAATTACCATATGCATTTCCATTGCCCTCACCTCGATTTGTATTATATATATCTGTGGATCATCCTCTATTGTCCCTAACATCTTTTACTTCTTCCTTCGCAACAGTTGTGGGATACACACATACACCCACACACACTCAGCCCTTACCCCCACACAACCATAAGCTCACTTTCTCAACAATTGCACCATCCCAGAGCCCAACTCAAGATGGGTCATGATTTACAAATGCACTTGCAGTTGCAGCTGCATGAGAAGGCCTGCAAGACCGCACAAAAAATTAGCAAAAATTGAGAGATTTATTTACCATTGTCATATCCTAGATAATGGAGGTCAAATGTACACCTTATTCCTGAAACACCCACAATACGGCCACCCGTCATGACCATGTCCCCACGCATCTCCATGCAGTCCGACTTTGATTTTGTGCCGCCAGGGCCACAATAATATACCCCCTCTCTGAATGTCCGAGTGTGACCCCCTCCCCATGGGTTACTGCAGCTAGTGTTGCCAGCACTGCCACTGCCTGGGTGGGGGCACCCCACCGGAATCCCCACCGGCTAGGTACAAGGTCGTCATGGTTCTCATTAGCAGCTTTGAGAATTTCCTTGTATATTATGCTCTCCCTTTATGGGGCTTTGGCTTTGCAGGACCAACCCTGCCAAGCAGGCTCAGAATCTTGAGGGGGCAGTGCTGCTCTTGGTCTCTGACCTCATTTTAGCTGCATACAGACCGCTTACAGCGGGCACATATAACAGTTAGGGACTTCTCCTTAGTATCTGGGTCATTCAGGTGGGTGTCTAGGGTATAGTGCCATGGACCGTACCATTAAAATAGGATAATAAATAATTAGATATAATTTATAAAAAAATAAATAAAAAATGTAGTTCTCCATGATAGGACAATAAATAAATAAGACGTATAATTCATTATAAAAGTATATCCATCATCTTAACAACATTGAAAGCCCTCTCATACCCGGCTCACAGCAATACATTGGCTCTGGGATATGCAACCATTTCATTACTCACTCACTCAACTTTCCAAACATAACAAATAAAATAAAAAATAAACACAAACCATACCATCCACACATACTGTGCCTTCTGTTTACTTAGTTTTTATCTTCACTATGTTGAATTAGTGCTTGTGTGTTCAATTAGTTATATGTGAAGATTTATAGAAAAGCTATATTTTTTATTGTATTGTTACAATCAGTAACCGGGCTTGAATTGTGTTTATTTCCCTCGTCTATGAGAACTTTGTAATTTTTAAAATAACCATGGAGTAGTCTTTGTGTCTCTGAACAACTGGTTATCAATATATAGTTTATCAATGACGAGAGCTACTCGTTTCGCTTTTAATCTATTTTCTTTGAAAATTGGATACAGAACTTTGCGCCGTTCTGCAATTTCCTTCGGAAACTGATCATTCATGCCAATTTTGGTCCCAGCAAGTCTTTTACCCAGGCTTTTAACCATTATTTTATCTTTAAATGAAGCAAATTTGGCAACGATTGGGCGTTCGTACCTCTGCCCTCTCTGTCCGAAGCGGTGAACGCGTTCAAGTTGGATTTTGTCGATAACTTCTTTCTTGGATACCTGTAAGTACCAAATTCTCTCTCATGGATCTAGTTTGTATGTCCAGTAAGGTTTCTTTCAGAACGGTGTTCTCCTTTTTAATTCCATTCATTTCGGTTTCAATCTTATTGACTGTCCCTTTTAGCGCGTGTGTTTGCTTCTCCAATGTCGCAGCTTTTTCATCACTCATCTCTAGGCTTGCCTTCAACTCTTTTATATCCTTACTAACTAATTCAAGTATACCCAGTTTGTCATTTATTGATTTTAACAGATCGGTTTCGACCTTTACCATTCCCGGTGGTGAGAATATTAAATCATCAGTGTCTGTAGAAGAGTCACGTTTTCGTTTTGTAATCGGTTCCCCTGTCTTACTCTCCGTCATGTTTGGTTGTTGCCTGTTTTCGTAATATTTGTCGATAAATGTCTCTAGTTTTAGGATTTGTTTTGTGTTATTGTCCAGATTGAAGGTTATCACTCACCAGATTAAGTAGTGCTAATA
This sequence comes from Salvelinus namaycush, assembly GCF_016432855.1. Lineage (NCBI taxonomy): Eukaryota > Metazoa > Chordata > Actinopteri > Salmoniformes > Salmonidae > Salvelinus > Salvelinus namaycush. Next base: position 8,225,375 of record NC_052327.1, read on the forward strand.
TTTTAGTCTAATTTAGCAGATATTTTGAATATTATGTTTTATCTTGAGGTGCTCTACATAAATCCCTTCAGTCCGCCATTACCCTCCTGCTTAAATTTTTGCTTGTAAGCAGGAATCAGGAGGATAGAATTATGGTCAGATTTGCACTGTAGAGCCTCCAGCCCTGCTCAATATGCCTTAGCTAGCCATTTTGTTCCACCCCCCACACATGTGGTGACCGCACCTGGCTTAAATGGTGCCTCTACAGACAAAACCTCTCTCATCGTCACTCAATGCCTAGGCTTACCTCCACTGTACTCACATCCTACCATACGCTTGTCTGTACATGATGCCTTGAATCTATTCTTCCACGCCCAGAAACCTGCTCCTTTTACTCTATGTTCCGAACGCACTAGACGACCAGTTCCTTTAGCCTTTAGCCATACTCTTATCCTACTCCTCCTCTGTTACTCTGGTGATGTAGAGGTTAACCCAGGCCCTGCAGCACCCAGCATCACTCCATTCCCCAGGAGCTCTCATTTGTTGACTTCTATAACCGTAAAAGCATTGGTTTCGTGCATGTTAACATTAGAAGCCTCCTCCCTAAGTTTGTTTTATTCGCTGCTTTAGCACACTCTGCCAACCCGGATGTCCTAGCTGTGTCTGAATCCTGGCTTAGTAAGGCCACCTGTCACGTTCGTCGTAATCCTCCTCGTCTGAGGAGGAGTAAGGATCGGACCAAAGCGCAGCGTGATTTGAATACATTCTTCTGTTTAATAAAGAAGAAACGAAGAACACTTGACAAACTTACAAAAAACAACAAAACGAACGTGACGCTATAAAACGAGAGTGCGGACACAAGCAACCAACAGACTACCTAAATATGGTTCCCAATCAGAGACAACACAAAACACCTGCCTCTGATTGAGAACCATATCAGGCCAAACTAGAAAACCCCACATAGAAACAGACAACATAGAACTGCCCACCCAACTCACGCCCTGACCATACTAACTAAAGACAAAACAAAATAAAGGTCAGAACGTGACAGTACACCCCTCCCCCCAAGGTGCGGTATACCCCAGCTACTCGTATCGGCCGGGCTAGAGTGGGCATCGAGCCAGGTGCCATGAAGCCAGCTCAACGCAGCTGGTCTCCAGTGCGTCTCCTCGGGCCGGTGTACATGGCACCAGCCTTACGCATGGTGTCCCCGGTTCGCCAGCACAGCCCAGTGCGGGCTATTCCACCTCGCCGCACTGGCCTGGCTACGGGGAGCATTCAACCAGGTGAGGTTGGGCAGGCTCGGTGCTCAAGAGCTCCAGTGCGCCTTCACGGTCCGGTCTATCCGGTGCCACCTCCTCGCCCCAGTCCAGTACCACCAGTGCCAATACCACGCACCAGGCTTCCTGTGCGTCTCCAGAGCCCTGTTCCTCCTCCACGCACTCACCCTGTGGTGCGTGTCTCCAGCCCGGTACCACCAGTTCCGGCACCACGCACCAAGCCTCCTGTGCGTCTCCAGAGCCCTGTACGCCCTGTTGCTGCTCCCCGCACTAGCCTTGAGGTGCGTGTCCTTAGCCCGGTACCACCAGTTCCGGCACCACGCACCAGGCTTACTGTGCGCCTCAGCAGGCCAGAGTCTGCCGTCTGCCCAGCGCCGCCTGCGCTGCCCGTCTGCCCAGCGCCATCTGAGCTGTCCGTCTGCCCAGCGCCGCCTGCGCTGCCCGTCTGCCCAGCGCCGTCAGAGCCGCCCGTCTGTCCTGAGCCGTCAGAGCCGCCCGTCTGTCCTGAGCCGTCAAAGCCGCCCGTCTGTCCTGAGCCACTAGAGCCGTCCTTCAATCAGGAGCCGCTAGAGCCGTCCGTCAGTCAGGAGCCGCCAGAGCCGCCCGCCAGTCAGGAGCTGCCAGAGCCGCCCGCCAGTCAGGAGCTGCCAGAGCCGCCCGCCAGTCAGGAGCTGCCTGAGCCGCCCGCCAGTCAGGAGCTGCCTGAGTTGCCCTTCAGTCATGAGTTGCCCTTCAGTCATGAGCTGCCCTTCAGTCATGAGCTGCCCTTCAGTCATGAGCTACCCCTCAGTCATGAGCTACCTCTCAGTCATGAGCTACCTCTCAGTCATGAGCTGCCCTTCAATCATGAGCTAACTCTCAGTCATGAGCTAACTCTCAGTCATGAGCTGCCCCTCAGTCATGAGCTGCCCCTCAGTCCAGTGGGGTTATTTTGGAGGGTCAGTGTTCCCAGGAAGCCACGGAGGCGGGGATTGACTATGGTGGAGTGGGGGCCATAGTCAACGTGACAGATGCCCACCCAGACCCTCCCCTATAGGTTCAGGTTTTGCGGCCGGATTCCGCACCTTGGGGGTGGGGGGGGGGGGGGGGGGGTTACTGTCACGTTCCTGACCTTATTTCCTTTGTTTAGTCTTTATTTAGTTGGTCAGGACGTGAGCTGGGTGGGTATATTCTATGTTCTGTGTTTCTATGTTTAGGTTTGTCTTATTGGCCTGATATGGTTCTCAATCAGAGGCAGGTGTTTTGCGTTGTCTCTGATTGGGAACCATATTTAGGTAGCCTGTTTTTCACTGTTGGTTTGTGGGTGATTGTTTCCTGTGTCAGTGTTTGTGCCACACGGGACTGTTTTGGTTAGATTTACTTTTGTTATTTTGTATTGTGTCTTGTTCAGTTTATTATATTAAAACTATGGACACTTACTACGCTGCGTCTTGGTCCGATCCCTGCTACACCTCCTCTTCAGACGAAGAGGAGGAAATTTGCCGTTATACCACCAAAAATCCTGAAATTTCCATCCCTAACTATAACATTTTCCGACAAGATAGAACTGCCAAAGGGGGCGGAGTAGCAATCTACTGCAGAGATAGCCTGCAGAGTTCTGTCATACTATCCAGGTCTGTGCCCAAACAATTCGAGCTTCTACTTTTAAAAATCCACCTTTCCAGAAACAAGTCTCTTACCGTTGCCACTTGTTATAGACCCCCTTCAGCCCCCAGCTGTGCCCTGGACAACATATGTGAATTGATCGCCCCCCATCTATCTTCAGTGTTCGTACTGTTAGGTGACCTAAACTGGGACATGCTTAACACTACGGCCGTCCTACAATCTAAGCTAGATGCCCTCAATCTCACACAAATGATCAAGGAACCTACCAGGTACAACCCTAAATTCGTTACCATGGGCACCCTCTTAGATATCATCCTGACCAACTTGCCCTCTAAATACACCTCTGCTGTCTTCAACCAGGATCTCAGCGAATACTGCCTCATTGCCTGCGTGCGAAATGGGTCCGCGGTCAAACGACCACCCCTCATCACGGTCAAACGCTCCCTAAAACACTTCAGCGAGCAGGCCTTTCTAATCGACCTGGCCTGGGTATCCTGGAAGGATATTGACCTCATCCCAAAAGTAGACGATGCCTGGTTGCTCTTTAAAAGTGCTTTCCTCGCCATCTTAACTCTACTTCATCACCCTCCCGGATCCGGGATCCTCCTCATCAGAAAAGCTGACTAGCATAGCCTAGCATAGCGCCACAAGTAAATAATAGCATATAAATATCATCAAATCACAAGTCCAATACAGCAAATGAAAGATAAACATCTTGTGAATCCAGCCATCATTTCCGATTTTTTTAATGTTTTACAGCGAAAACGCAATATGTATTTCTATTAGCTAACCACAATAGCCAAAGACTCAACCGCATATTTTCACCATGTTTCTACCGCATAGGTAGCTATCACAAAACCGACCAAATAGAGATATAATTAGTCACTAACCAATAAACAACTTCATCAGATGACAGTCTTATAACATGTTATACAATACATTCATGTTTTGTTCGAAAAATGTGCATATTTGAGGTATAAATCATAGTTTTACATTGCAGCTACCATCACAAATAGCACCGAAGCAGCCAGAATAATTAGAGAGCAACGTGAAATACATAAATACTCATCATAAAACATTTATGAAAAATACATGGTGTACAGCAAATGAAAGATAAACATCTTGTGAATCCAGCCAATATTTCCGATTTTTTAAGTGTTTTACAGCGAAAACACAATATAGAATTATATTAGCTTACCACAATAGCCAAACACACAAATGCATTTATTCACCGCAAAAGGTAGCTATCGCAAAAAACAGCAAAAGATATAAAATTAATCACTAACCTTGGACAACTTCATCAGATGACAGTCTTATAACATCAGGTTATACAATACACTTATGTTTTGTTCGAAAATGTGCATATTTAGAGCTGCAAACCGTGGTTATACATTGTGAATACGTAGCATCGATTCACCAGAATGTCCGGAGCTATTTTGGATACTCACCTAATCTGACCAAAGAACTCATCATAAACTTTACATAAAAATACTTGTTGTATGGCAAATGAAAGATACACTGGTTCTTAATGCAACCGCCATGTTAGATTTAAAAAAATAACTTTACCATAACAAACAGCTTGCGTTTTTGCGAGACAGCGCTCGCCAAAACGGCGGAGAATAGGAATCAACATTTTCCACAGAAATACGAAATAACATCATAAATTGTTCTTACTTTTGCTGAGCTTCCGTCAGAATCTTGTACAAGGAGTCCTTGGTCCAGAATAAATCGTTGTTTGGTTTTAGAATGTCCTTTTCTTCTGTCGAATTCGCGCCACAATGCTAGCCAATGTTGATAACGTTCCCATTTTCTCTCGACGCAAAGAACGGAAAACTCCAAAAGTCCCAATAAACGTTGAATAATCTGATAAAACTCGGTTGAAAAAACCTACTTTACGATGTTATTATCACATGTATCAAATAAAATCAGAGCCGGAGATATTCGCCGTGTATACCGAACGCTTATCAGAAGACAATATCGAGGTGCTTCGTGCGCCTTGGTAGACAAAGGAAATTCCTGACCTGTCACTCCAAAAGCTCTTGTTCGACCTCAGATCAAGCTAGACACCCCATTCCACCTTCCACTGCCTGTTGACATCTAGTGGAAGGCGTATGAAGTGCATGCATATCGATAAATATAAGGCAATTGAATAGGCAGGCCCTGAAACAGAGCCTCGTTTTCAGATTTTTCACTTCCTGCATGGAAGTTTTCTGCAAAATGAGTTCTGTTTTACTCACAGACATAATTCAAACAGTTTTAGAAACTTCTGAGTGTTTTCTATCCAATAGTAATAATAATATGCATATTGTATGATCTAGAAAAGAGTACGAGGCCGTTTCATTTGGGCACGATTTTTTCCAAAGTGAAAACAGCGCCCCCCTATTGACAAGAAGCATGCCCCATTCAAAAAAATGTAGAACTAAGAGCAGATATAGCCCTTGATTCACTCCAGACCTGACTGCCCTCGACCAGCACAAAAACATCCTGTAGCGTTCTACATTAGCATCGAAGATCCCCCGCGATATGCAACTTTTCAGGGAAGTCAGGAACCAATATACACAGTCAGTTAGGAAAGCTAAGGCTAGCTTTTTCAAACAGAAATTTGCTTCCTGTAGCACTAATTCCAAAGAGTTTTGGGACACTGTAAAGTCCATGGAGAATAAGAGCACCTCCTCCCAGCTGCCCACTGCACTGAGGATAGGATACACTGTCACCACCGATAAATCTAAGATAATCGATAATTTCAATAAGCATTTTTCTGCGGCTGGCCATGCTTTCCACCTGGCTACCCCTACCCCGGCCAACATCTCAGCACCCCCTGCAGCAACTTGCCCCCCCCCCCCTCCCACTTCTCCTTCACCAAAAATCCTGACAGCTGATGTTCTGAAAGAGCTGCAAAATCTGGATCCCTACAAATCAGCTGGGCTAGACAATCTGGACCCTCTCTTTCTAAAATTATCCACCGAACTTGTTGCATTCCCTATTATTAGCCTATTCAACCTCTCTTTCGTATCGTCAGAGATCCCCAAAGATTGGAAAGCTGCCGCGGTCATCCCCCTCTTCAAAGGGGGAGGCTCTCTAGACCCAAACTGTTATAGACCTATATCCATCCTGCCCTGCCTTTCTAAAATCTTCGAAAGCCAAGTTAACAAACAGATCGCCGACCATTTCGAATCCCACCGTACCTTCTCCACTATGCAATCTGGTTTCCGAGCTGGTCATGGGTGCACCTCAGCCACGCTCAAGGTCCTAAACAATATCATAAAAGACAGTACTGGCCTCCCGGGTGGCGCAGTGGTCTAGGGCACTGCATCGCAGTGCTAGCTGCGCCACCAGAGTCTCTGGGTTCGCGCCCAGGCTCTGTCGCAGCCGGCCGCGACCGGGGGGTCCGTGGGGCGACGCACAATTGGCCTAGCGTCGTCCGGGTTAGGGAGGGTTTGGCCGGTAGGGATATCCTTGTCTCATCGCGCTCCAGCGACTCCTGTGGCGGGCCGGGCGCAGTGCGCGCTAACCAAGGGGGCCAGGTGCACGGTGTTTCCTCCGACACATTGGTGCGGCTGGCTTCCGGGTTGGAGGCGCACTGTGTTAAGAAGCAGTGCGGCTTGGTTGGGTTGTGCTTCGGAGGACGCATGGCTTTCGACCTTCGTCTCTCCCGAGCCCGTACGGGAGTTATAGCGATGAGACAAGATAGTAATTACTAGCGATTGGATACCACGAAAATTGGGGAGAAAAGGGAATAAAAAAAAAATATATAAAAAAAATATATATATATATATATATATATAAAAATATAAAAAATAAAAAATAAGAGACAGTACTGTGCAGCCGTCTTTATCGACCTGGCCAAGGCTTTCGATTCTGTCAATCACCGCATTCTAATCGGCAGACTCAATAGCCTTGGCTTCTCAAATGACTGCCTCGCCTGGTTCACCAACTACTTCTCTGATAGAGTTCAGTGTGTCAAATCGGAGGGCCTGTTGTCCGAACCTCTGGCAGTCTCTATGGGGTGCCACAGGGTTCAATTCTCGGGCCGACTTTTCTCTGTATATATCAATGATGTCACTCTTGCTGCTGGTGATTCTCTGATCCACGTCTACGCAGATGACACCATTCTGTATACATCTGGCCCTTCTTTGGACACTGCTAACAAACCTCCAAACGAGCTTCAACGCCATACAACACTCCTTCCGTGGCCTCAAACTGCTTTTAACTGCTAGTAAAACTAAGTGCATGCTCTTCAACCGATTGCTGCCCCCACCCTCCCGCCCGACTAGCATCACTACTCTGGATGGGTCTGACCTAGAATATGTGGACAACTACAAATACCTACAGTTGAAGTCAAAAGTTTACATACACCTTAGCCAAATACATTTAAACTCAGTTTTTCACAATTCCTGACATTGAATCCTTGTAAAAAATTCCCTGTCTTAGGTCAGTTAGGATCACCACTTTATTTTAAGAATGTGAAATGTCAGAATAATAGTAGAGAGAATGATTTATTTCAGCTTTTATTTATTTCATCACATTCCCAGTGGGTCAGAAGTTTACATAGACTCAATTAGTATTTGGTAGCATTGCCTTTAAATTGTTGAACTTGGGTCAAACGTTTCGAGTAGCCTTCCACAAGCTTCCCACAATAAATTGGGTGAATTTTGGCCCATTCCTCCTGACAGAGCTAGTGTAACTGAGTCAGGTATGTAGGCCTCCTTGCTCGCACACACTTTTTCAGTTCTGCCCACACATTTTCTATAGGATTGAGGTCAGGGCTTTGTGATGGCCACTCCAATACCTTGACTTTGTTGTCCTTAAGCCATTTTGCCACAACTTTGGAAGTATGCTTGGGATCATTGTCCATTTGGAAGACCCATTTGCGACCAAGCTTTCACTTCCTGACTGATGTCTTGAGATGTTGCTTCAATATAACCACATAATTTTCTCTCCTCATGATGCCATCTATTTTGTGAAGTGCACTAGTCCCTCCTGCAGCAAGCACCCCCACAACATGATGCTGCCACCCCTGTGCTTTACGGTTTGGATGGTGTTCTTCGGCTTGCAAGCCTCCCCCCTTTTCCTTCAAACATAACAATGGTCATTATGGCCAAACAGTTCTATTTTTGTTTCATCAGACCAGAAGACGTTTCTCCAAAAAGTACGATCTTTGTCCCCATGTGCAGTTGCAAGTCTTGCTTTTTTATGGCGGTTTTGGAGCAGTGGCTTCTTCCTTGCTGAGTGGCCTTTCAGGTTATGTCGATATATGACTCGTTTTACTGTGGATATAGATGCTTTTGTACCTGTTTCCTCCAGCATCGTCACAAGGTCCGTTGCTGTTGTTCTGGGATGGATTTGCACTGAACGTGTCTCCTTCCTGAGCGGTATTTTGGCTGCGTGGTCCCATGGTGTTTATACTTGCGTACTATTGTATGTACAAATGAATGTGGTACCTTCAGGCATTTGGAAATTGCTCCCAAGGATGAACCAGACTTGTGGAGGTCTACAATTTTTTTCTGAGGTCTTGGCTCATTTCTTTTGATTTTCGTATGATGTCAAGCAGAGGCACTAAGTTTGAAGGTAGGCCTTGAAATACATCCACAGGTATACCTCCAATTGACTCAAATGGTGTCAATTAGCCTACCAGAAGCTTCATGACATAATTTTCTGGAATTTTCCAAGCTGTTTAAAGGCACAGTCAACTTAGTATATGTAAACTTCTGACCCACTGGAATTGTGATACAATGAATTATAAGTAAAATAATCTGTCTGTAAACAATTGTTGGAAAAATTACTTGTGTCATGCACAAAGTAGATGTCCTAACCGACTTGCCAAAACTATAGTTTGTTAATAAGAAATTTGTGGAGTGGTTGAAAAACGAGTTTTAATGACTCCAACCTAAGTGTATGTAAACTTCCGACTTCAACTGTGATCACCATTCTTTTTCACCACTATTACCAGTGAGTTCACCCAATCTGTAGGTTCAAACATTTTCGGATGACTTTTCCATCCGTCCGAGTTCCTCCTTGAGCTTTTTCCTAAGTGAGAAAGCACTTTCCTGCACGCATGCACAACTGGAGTTACTTTTTCATCAGAACATTTTGTGTTCTCAAGGTAAACATCCGAGACTCTAAAACACATCTTTGTACTCAGTCTGTGGTGATTCTTGGTCATGTTCAGTCTATGATGTCACTACAAACACTCTTTTCACCAGATTGAGCTTTTCACATGTCCTGGCATAGGCTGTACAGGCTTTTCCACAATCAGCAGCTGTGCTTTGAACTGTTTTCCCTTATGCTGTAAAGTTACTATGCAGCTTCCGTTGACTGGTACTTTCTCCCTAGTATAACCAGTAACCTTGATTTTCACAGGGTGTATTTTGCTCTTCACTTTCAGTCATCCAGCAACAACAGGTTTACCTGAGCTCCAGTATCAAGCTTGAATGGTATTATAGTCTCAGGTCTTACCTAGTGTGCATAGACAGAGTAAATACTACGGGTATATGTATGCCCGCAGGCCTCTTGCCTAAACACTCCCTTTCCCCCCCTGGGAACAAATTAAACAGAATAATTCAAACTGAGTGAACTATTTAAATAAACCAAAAACACTAGGTACTATGGTATACACATACCTCCACTGGAGCGGCTACAAAAACATTTTCAACAAATGTACCAGACCAACAACCAACACAGAACATACAAAGAAGCTCTCTCTTCTAACAAAGGAACACTGGCTTTTCAAGCTGCAGAAGGAGTCGGTAATTGCAGACAGCTGTATCCCCTGACGAGAGGGCGGGGTCAGAGCTCCAACTAGTGATGGGCCGACCAATCAGCTGCTTTGGAATCCAGGAAGCCATCCTGAAATACACACACACATACAAACCAACAACACAGAAACTGGGGAATGTAACAGTCAATGGCACAATCCATTCAGCTTTTACTGCATTGGAAATATCCACAGAATCAACAAAGAATTCTTCAGTCTCCTCCTCGACTGTGTGAACCTTTTTCTTTGTAGCCTCAGCATTGCAGCATTTTGAGATGATTTTTCCCACAGTTGTTACACGATTTGCTATATGCAGGGTAACTTGTGTGTTGCTCCTCTCTTTTTACTGAATGCGCTGCTGCCTCACCCCTGTGCAACTCTTTAGCTTGTGCTCTGGTGATTTCAGCTGCTCTACATATATTCACTGCTTTATCCAAAGTGAAATCTTGCTCACACAGCAATGTCTCCTTGTGTCCATTATCAAGTACGCCACGGACTATCCTGTCTTTCACTAGTGAGTCTTTCAGGTTAAAAAATGTACACCTTTTGCGCTGTGTGTTCAACTCAGCCAAGTACTGGTCAAAACTGACTCCCTGTTTCTGATCATGAGTGAAAAACTCTCTCAAACGTGATGTTCTGGCTAGGTACAAAGTACTCCTCAAGTCTAGCCATGAGCTCAGTCAATGTCAAGTTTGCCTCGTCTAGCTGGAAGGTATTGTAAATGTCCAATGCATCCTCTCCAAAAACATTCAATCTGTCATCCTCTCCCCCTTCTCCACTGGCTGCTAGGTAGATATTGAATCTCTGCTTGAAACTTTTTCAATTGTCGGCTAGATATCCTGTTAACTGCATAGGAGTAAGACGCCTTAGCCTATCCATGACGGAAAAGACTCGGGGAACAGGTACAGTTTAAATGTATCTTACTTTGGTAGGCTGTTAAGCAATTTGCTCGTCAACAGATTCCAATTCAGCCTCGCTTTCGCTGCTGTCACTCTCGCTGCTGCGGCTCATGTTGCCATCTTCGACTACTCAAGTCACTCGACAGGTGGTATATTGTACAATTTTCGTTGGGGGAATTTGCAGAGTTAATCCTTTATTTTTCCTGTCTTTTCATAGTGACTACCAATCTGACAACATGTTATGTTTGTTCCTTGTTTAACAACTTTTAATTGACAGGAACTTCAGCTAGCAATATCACTGTGTAGCCATGCAGGCTTATTCCCCACAACCCTGCGTGGTTGGCACATTGCCTCTTGGGGTGGCATAGTCTTAATGTTATTAACACATAACAATCCAAAAACTGCAGTGAATCTGGCGTGACCTGACTGGCTGGAGAAGGGAATCATAGCAAAAGAATAATAAGCAAGATTTTTGGTTCGCAAACAGCATATCCTGTTATAGCAAATACAAATTCAAGCACATGCACAAACAAACACACACAAGCATGCACACACATAGACACCAGTGGAGGCTACTCAGATGACGAAGGGGAGGACCATCTCCTCTGTGAATTTCATAAAAATAAAAATGGTAAAACATTAAAAAAGTTAAGATAAAACTATACTAAATATATATAATCACGTCACCAAAGATTTGAAAACACACTATTTTTCAAAGAAGGTCTACAGTAGCCTCAACAGCACTCTGTAGGGTAGCCAGAGGACAGCTAGCTTCCATCCTCCTCTGTGTACATTGACCTCAATACAAACCTAGGAGGCTCATGGTTCTCACACACTTCCATAGACTTACACAGTAATTATGAAAACTTCCGGATCACGTCTTCTAGTCTATCAGAGCTCTTGCAGCATGAACTGACATGTTGTCCACACAATCAAACGATCAGAGAATGAATCTACTACTGAAAGCATAAGCTACAGCTAGCTAGCACTGCAGTGTATAAAATGTGGTGAGTAGTTGACTCAAAGAGATTAAAAGACAATAGGTGAACAGTTTTTAACAAATTCATTTCTTCCAAAATGAAGGAGAAGCAAGAGAGAAATAGAGAGAGATTTTGTCTTTTTTTCCCACTTTCACTATGTTAGCTAGCTGGCTATGGCTATCCAACACAACACTGGAACTCTTCGAAGTCAAGGTAAGCTTTTGGTATTACTAATTTAATGCCACGGGGCCCGCCGGTGTAACTGCTTGCTGACTGTACACGAACCTTACTGCATGATTGTAGTGGGTTTACTAACACGTTAGTTCTATTAGCTATGCTGACTATGACGTTACTTTAGCTAATATGGTGACAACGATGTAGGCTGTGTGTAGCGGAACAAAACGGTGATAAACATACCTGAATTTGTCCAATAGAAACTCTCGTTTGCAACCGTTGGACTAATGATTACACCCTATATCAGCTAGATGCAGGCAAGAGTGTGCAAGGCGGTATTGAATGTCACTGTCTATCGCCTCAAATTCGTCTATCGACTTGTGTGAACCTACGTTGTAAACTTTCATTCATAGGCTAGGTTGTAGCAACCTCATAGTGGGTATAGAGAAAATTAGAGTATCATGTAGTAACCTAAACCTATCACTGTTACATTGAACTGGATGAATGGAATATGAATGAGAGTCATCCAATATGCTGTGACAGAAATAAGGCCATGCTCATAAAAAAAATGTTGTCCTCCCCCATCTTAAACGACACTGATCACCACTGATAGGCACACACACACACACACATTTCCCTAAGGGTTTGTGTGTGTATTTCAGTACTGACAGAAATGCCAGTGAAACACAAGTCACAGTGGACAATGGACATATTGCTGTCAAAACATCTTGGTAGAACACAGAAAATATGACCGTAAACATGACTAGAAAAATACTTTCTTTCCAAGCAAGAAGAGTGAGAACCCACAGAATGCCACCTGTCCCTTTAAAAAAAAGTTTCTCAACCTCCCAGGTACAGGAATCCAATGGGATGTGACCATATGTGGTTCCAGGAAGTGCTGGAATTCCTTCAGGTGAGATGGGACTGCCTAAAAACATGTTACTTCGATACAGCTATGACCGGAAGTGACTTTTCGTAGCAGGTTAGGAGAGCATTTTTGCTAATAGTCCAAGGACCACCCACCAAAGATGTATTGTTTCGTGACCCAGGAAACAAAACTGCAAAATTTCAAGAACATTACGTAGATCATTTTATGAATATGAACACTATGTGGTTCAAAACTTGCAAAAGTTTTACATTAATTAATTATTTGTAATAAAATATAAGATTTTTAGCATTTCAAAACATAGCACATCTTGGGTAATTTCCCTAGCAATGTTCCGACATTGCTATGTTTCACATTGGTAACTTTTTCAGCACACTGGCACAAAGAACTATTGTGCGTTCAGTGTTTGTCCCTGTATAAGCTCAAGCAACACATGTTACCAGTCCTTCACTGATCCAGATGAAACCCAAAACTAGGAAATATGTTTTAACCATGTACAGTGGTTTTCTCAGTTAATATAAGACACTTTGGCAGCTGTATTTAGCCTACAAGTGTCACGTTCTGACCATAGTTCTTTTGTATTTTCTTTGTTTTAGTGTGGTCAGGGCGTGAGTTGGGTGGGTAATCTATGTTTTCTATTTCTGTGTTGGTTTTCTGTGTTTGGCCTGATATGGTTCTCAATCAGAGGCAGCTGTCAATCGTTGTCCCTGATTGGGAACCATATTTAGGTAGCCTGTTTTCTGTTGGGTTTTGTGGGTGGTTGTTTTCAGTCTTTGTGTGTCTGCACCAAATAGAACTGTTTCGGTTTTCACTTTGTTGTTTTGTAATTTGAAGTGTTCAGTTTTGGATTATTATTAAATAAGATGAACACTAACCACGCTGCGCTTTGGTCCTCTCCTTCCACCGGCGACAACCGTTACAACAAGAGCCATCATTGCTTTTGCCTGCCAGCTAAACTAATCAGCACAACGTTTGCTAGCTAACACAGCTCTCAAAACATTCAAAGTCCCAACAGCTACATAAAGTGTTTTATTTCATATTCTTTTTGGATTCCTCTGTTGCTTTCTGCAAGTATGGACAATGGAACGTGTGTAACAATTGTCACCAAGGTGTAAGATGGAACCTTAAAATGTTACTAGGGAAATAACCCAAAAATGCACTATGATTTAGAAATTGTACCTTTAATTTATAATATTGAATTAATGTGCAACTTTTACAAGTTTTGAACAACACAGTGTTCATATTCATAAAATTGTATGTAATTTTGTTGAAACTTTGCAGTTTTGTTTCCTGGTTCACGGAATGCCTTTTCTGAAGCCTTTTTTGGTGGTTGGCCCATTTGACTATAACCCTAACCCTAACTCTTTTCCTAACCTTAACATAATTATCTTAACTTGCTACCTTAATTATCCTAACTTGCTGTGTAAGTTCTAACCTGCTATGTCACTTCCGGTCATAGCTTTATCGAAGTGTGTGTTTTTAGGGAATATGAAGGTGAGATAGGCCAGGGGAATGACATCACAAAGCGAATAGGGTCACAGGACGCAGGGTGAAGTGACTACAGGTCTGTAAGAATGCAACACGCAATGCGCTAATGTAACCCCAACACTGCAAAGTCTTTCTGAATTAGATAACCATTCATTATCACTACTGTAGAGAACACAGTTCAACCACTATAACTGTCTATGTACAGTGCCTTCAGAGTATTCAGACCCCTTGACTTTTTCCACATTTTGTTACGTTACAGACTTATTCTAAAAATATTTAAAAAATATCCTGAGCAATCTAAACACAATACCCCATAATGACAAAGCCAAAACAGGTTTTTAGAAATGTTGAAAATAAAAAATAGAAATACATTATTTACATAAGTATTCAGAACCTTTGCTATGAGACTCGAAATTGAGCTCAGGTGCATCCTGTTTCCATTGATTATCTATGAGATGTTTCTACAACTTCATTGGAGTCCACCTGTAAACCGGTAAATTCAATTGATTGGACATTATTTGGAAAGGCACACACCTGTCTATATAAGGTCCCACAGTTGACAGTGCATGTCAGAGCAAAAACCAATCCATGAGGTCCAAGGAATTGTCCTTTGAGCTCTGAGACAGCATTGTGTCGAGGGACAGATCTGGGGAAGGGTACCACAACATGTCTGCAGCATTGAAGGTCCCCAAGAACACAGTGGCTTCTTTTATTCTTAAATGGAACAAGTTTGGAACCATCAAGACTCTTCCTAGATCTGGTCGCCCAGCCAAACTGAGAAATCGAGGGAGAAGGGCCTTGGTCTGGGAGGTGAACAAGAACCCGATGGTCACTCTGACAGAGCTCCAGAGTTCCTCTGTGGAGATGGGAGAACCTTCCAGAAGGACAACCATCTCTGCAGCACTCCACCAATCAGGCCTTTATGGTAGTGGCCAGACGGAAGCCACTCCTCAGTAAAAGGCACATGACAGCCTGCTTGGAGTTTGCCAAAAGACACCTAAAGACTCTCAGATCATGATAAACAAGAATCCTCTGGTCTGATGAAACCAAGATTGAACTCTTTGGCCTGAATGCTAAGTGTCACGTCTGGAGGAAACCTGGCACCATCCCTACGGTGAAGCATGGTGGTGGCAGCATCACGCTGTGGGGATGTTTTTCAGCGACAGGGACTGGGAGACTAGTCAGGATCAAGGCAAAGATGAATGGAGCAAATTACAGAGAGATCCTTGATGAAAACCTGCTCCAGAGCGCTCATGACCTCAGACTGGGGTGAAGGTTCACCTTCCAACAGGACAACGACCCTAAGCACACAGCCAAGACAACGCAGGAGTGGCTTCAGGACAAGTCTCTGAATGTCCTTGAGTGGCACAGCCAGAGCCCGGACTTGAACCCGATCTAACATCTCTGGAGAGACCTAAAAACAGCTGTGCAGCAACGCTCCCTATCCAACCTTGTGTAAATGTAATATTTAAGTTATTATTATAGATTATTTTTTATTTTTTTCTAAAAAGTCGTTTTTCTTTGTCATCATGGGTGGGAAAAAACAATTTAATACATTTTAGAATAAGGCTGTAGCGTAACAAAATTTGGAAAATCTCAAGGGGTATAAATACTTTCCGAAGGCACTGTATTACTTAGTGCATGGGTCGGTCTAACTGCAGGTAGGTAGTTATGCTTCCCAGATGTTTATTTTTTTTATCGCATGTATCATGACTCAGGATATGACCCAGATGCAGACACAGGAGGCGGATAGTACAGTTCTCATACTTTTTATTATACAAGGTGACAGGCTAGGGCAGGTCGAGGGCAGGCAGAGGTCAGTAATCCAGGGTCAAAGAGGTACAGAACGGCAAGCAGGCTCAGGGTCAGGGCAGGCAGAATGGTCAGAACCAGGAACGTGAAAACAGATCAGGGCGTGACAGCATGTAAATATTATAATTTAGATGCAGATGTTAGAAAAATCAAAGCATATTGTCACGCCCTGGCCTTAGTATTCTTTGTTTTCTTTATTATTTTAGTTAGGTCAGGGTGTGACATGGGGAATGTATGTGTTTTTGTATTGTCTAGGGGTTTTGTATGGTATATGGGTCAGTGTCTTGTCTAGGTGTTTGTATGTCCATGGCTGCCTAGATTGGTTCTCAATTAGAGGCAGCTGTGGTTCATTGTCTCTAGTTGAGAGCCATATTTAAGGCAGTCATAGGCATTGGGGTTTTGTGGGTAATTGTCTATGTTGTACGTTTGTAGTTTGTGTGTGCACTTACGTTTATAGCTTTACGATCGTTTGTTGTTTTGTTATAGTGTTCGTTGCGTGTTTTTTCCCTTCTCTAAATAAAAGAGAATGTATTTTGCACACGCTGCGCCTTGGTCCTCTCTCTCACCCATAGACGATCGTGACAGAATTACCCACCAGAATCGGACCAAGCGGCGTGTAAAGCAGCAACGGGAGCAGAGCATAGAGGATTCATGGACATGGGAGGAGATATTGGATGGAAAGGGACCTTGGGCACAACCGGGAGAATATCGCCTCCCTCGTGAAGAGCTGGAGGCAGCTAAAGCCGAGAGGAGGCGATATGAGGAGGCAGCACGGAAGCAAGGCTGGAAGCCCGCGAGTACAACCCAAAAATGTCTTGGGGGGGGGGGGGATAAAAGGGAGTGTGGCGAAGTCAGGTAGGAGACCTGCGCCTACTCCCTGTACTTACCGTGGAGAGCGAGAGTACGGGCAGACACCGTGTTACGCAGTAGAGCGCATGGTGTCTCCTGTACGTGTGCATAGCCCGGTGCGGTACATACCAGCTCCTCGTATCGGCCGGGCTAGATTGAGTATTGAGCCAGGTGCCATGAAGCCGGCTCAACGCGTCTGGTCTCCAGTGCGTCTCCTCGGGCCGGCTTACATGGCACCAGCCTTACGCATGGTGTCCCCGGTTCGCCTACATAGCCCGGTGCGGGTAATTCCACCTCCCCGCACTGGTCGGGCGATGTGGAGCATACAACCAGGTAAGGTTGGACAGGCTCAGTGCTCAAGGGAGCCAGTACGCCTGCGCGGTCCGGTATTTCCGGCGCCACCTTCCCGCCCCAGCCCAGTACCACCAGTGCCTACACCACGCACCAGGCTTCCTGTGCGTCTCCAGAGCCCTGTTCCTCCTCCACGCACTAGCCCTATGGTGCGTGTCTCCAGCCCATTACCACCAGTGCCTACACCACGCACCAAGCCTCCTGTGTGTCCCCAGAGTCCTGTGCATCCTGTTGCTGCTCCCCGCACTAGCCCTGAGATGCGTGTCCCCAGCCCGGTACCACCAGTGCCGGCACCACGCACTAGGCCTAATGTGCGTCTCCAGGGTCCAGTATGCCCTGTTCCTTCTCCCCGCACTAGCCTGAAGGTGCGTGTCCTTAGCCCGGTACCTCCAGTTCCGGCACCACGCACCAGGCATACAGTGTGTCTCAGCCGGCCAGAGCTGCCCGTCTGCCAAGCACCGTCAGAGCTGCCCGTCTGCCAAGCACCGTCAGAGCTGCCCGTCTGCCAAGCACCGTCTGAGCTGCCCGTCTGCCAAGCACCGTCTGAGCTGCCCGTCTGCCAAGCACCGTCTGAGCTGCCCGTCTGCCAAGCACCGTCTGAGCTGCCCGTCTGCCAAGCACCGTCTGAGCTGCCCGTCTGCCAAGCACCGTCTGAGCTGCCCGTCTGCCAAGCACCGTCTGAGCTGCCCGTCTGCCAAGCACCGTCTGAGCTGCCCGTCTGCCAAGCACCGTCTGAGCTGCCCGTCTGTCCCGAGCCGTCAGAGCTGCCCGTCTGTCCCGAGCCGCTAGAGCCGTCCGCCAGACAGGATCAGCCAGAGCCGTCCGCCAGACAGGATCAGCCAGAGCCGTCCGCCAGACAGGATCAGCCAGAGCCGTCCGCCAGACAGGATCAGCCAGAGCCGTCCGCCAGACAGGATCAGCCCGAGCCGTCCGCCAGACAGGATCAGCCCGAGCCGTCCGCCAGACAGGATCAGCCCGAGCCGTCCGCCAGACAGGATCAGCCCGAGCCGTCCGCCAGACAGGATCAGCCCGAGCCGTCCGCCAGACAGGATCAGCCAGAGCCGTCCGCCAGACAGGATCAGCCAGAGCCGTCCGCCAGCCATGAGCAGCCAGAGCCGTCCGCCAGCCATGAGCAGCCAGAGCCGTCCGCCAGCCATGAGCAGCCAGAGCCGTCCGCCAGCCATGAGCAGCCAGATCCGTCCGCCAGCCATGAGCAGCCAGATCCGTCCGCCAGCCATGAGCAGCCAGATCCGTCAGCCAGCCATGAGCAGCCAGATCCGTCAGCCAGCCATGAGCAGCCAGATCCGTCAGCCAGCCATGAGCAGCCAGATCCGTCAGCCAGCCATGAGCAGCCAGATCCGGCAGCCAGCCATGAGCTGCAGTCCCTCAGTCCGGAGCTGCCGTCCCTCAGTCCGGAGCTGCCGTCCCTCAGTCCGGAGCTGCCGTCCCTCAGTCCGGAGCTACCCCTCAGTCCGGAGCTACCTCTCAGTCCGGAGCTACCCATCCGTCCGGTGGCGCCCTCTGGGATGGTCTTCAGTCCGGGACTTGCTACAAGGGTCGCCGCTCCAGAGGCGCCACCAAAGCGGGTATTGACAATGGTGGAGTGGGGGCCACGTCCCGCACCCGAGCCGCCGCCATAATAAGGCCCACCCCGGACCCTCCCCTTCAATGTCAGGTTGTGCGGTCGGAGTCCGCACCTTTGGGGGGGGTACTGTCACGCCCTGGCCTTAGTATTCTTTGTTTTCTTTATTATTTTAGTTAGGTCAGGGTGTGACATGGGGAATGTATGTGTTTTTGTATTGTCTAGGGGTTTTGTATGGTATATGGGTCAGTGTCTTGTCTAGGTGTTTGTATGTCCATGGCTGCCTAGATTGGTTCTCAATTAGAGGCAGCTGTGGTTCATTGTCTCTAGTTGAGAGCCATATTTAAGGCAGTCATAGGCATTGGGGTTTTGTGGGTAATTGTCTATGTTGTACGTTTGTAGCTTGTATGTGCACTTACGTTTATAGCTTCACGATCGTTTGTTGTTTTGTTTCGTTTTGTTATAGTGTTCGTTGCGTGTTTTTTCCCTTCTCTAAATAAAAGAGAATGTATTTTGCACACGCTGCGCCTTGGTCCTCTCTCTCACCCATAGACGATCGTGACACATATTTTCTTTAAGGAAAGATTAAAACCTAAAACTTCTTATAGGTTTGGGGGGGTGTCAGCAAAAATATTAATAATTTCACAATCGGAATTATGGGGGAAGTAGCTGGCGGTGGCGAGAAAGGGCTGGGTTTTGATGAATAAGCAATTTGTGGGTGTATCAAAGCTTGGCCCCTCACTGGCCAATCAGAACATGCCCCATGGCTAAACATGTAGTTGCGTATGTTCAATATTTTATGTATTGCGTTGTCATCAAATCCAATACGAATGTTAGTCGATTATAGCCTAGTTCGTTACATTGCCTGCCCCATATTTTCTAAATATGTTGAACAATTTGTTCTAACTGCATTGCTTCAATATATAAATACATTGTTAAACATAGGTTATAGCATTCACATTGATTTAGGGGCTAGGTCTACTGTAAATTGCACTCTGGACATGCCAAACATAGTGAATAAGCAAGATTATATTCACTAGGTCATTGAAAAGGCCTAAGAAGACTGGGTATAATTTTGATACATTTTGAATAAAACCTAAACAACAACTTGTTTTAAATAGGCTATGTCTAAATATAGTTACAGCACTATAATTGGTCCCCGTGTGCGTATAATATAGACAAGGTAACTTAGACTATGGAGGGTTTGATGCACACTTTTCACAGGAGCTGGATAAACTAAACGTTATACTGCTCTCAAATGTTTTATGAACATCATGGAGCCATCATACAGATCATATTGGCACTTCTCCAGAAAGAGCAGACAAAATTGCATTCAATTCGAGCCATGTACTTTCTCACCATGGACGGTGAATATTTCTAATAGATTCATTTTTTAAATCAAATTAAACTAAAAACAATCCATCTGTTTTTTAAAACAACAACAATATTTCTAAATAGGATGGGGTCATAAATCCCTTGTCTTGTTCTGTGGCACAGTGTGCACACGTAGGCCTAAATGTCTTTACGCATAACATTCGCATGTCTGTAAAAAATACTAGGCTCCTGCCAATTGTATCGTTGCTTATTTGTGACACAGATTCTCCCAAAAGTCTGCCATTATAAGGCGACTGAGTAGTTTGGAGGAGCATGTCTTTGGTAATAGGACGAGGAGGCACTCTTTGAAAATGTGGATGAATAGCTTACTTTAACTTGCAAAATGCAAGTACTTTATATTAATTCTGAATAATAAAAAAGCAAAAGGGCAAAAACCTCATAAATATTTCAATGTACTCTCAATAGACCAGTTAAATGCAAACTAACATGCGTTTGACACTAGCGCCTCCTTAGCGCCAGACGAAAATAGAGCCCCCAGTCTCTAAGGAATGTACATGTACAGATCAACGAATAGTAACATATTTATAGTAAGTGTAAACATACACTTATTCTCTACTCAACCACATCAACTCCTCATACCTGCACGACTGGGGAAAGCTTGATTTATTTTTATATATAAATGCCCATATTGAGTTTTTGGTTAATCTGGTTCATCCCAACACAAACTTAATAGATGTGCCTTGTTAAAAGTTAATTTGTGGAATTTCAAGGTAGGCGTGGTATACAGAAGATATCCCTATTTGGTAAAAGACCAAGTTCATATTATGGCAAGAACAGCTCAAATAAGCAAAGAGAAAAGACAGTCCATCATTACATTAAGACATGAAGGTCAGTCAATCTGGAAAATGTCAAGAACTTTGAAAGTTTCTTCAAATGTAGTCGCAAAAACCATCAAGCGCTTTGATGAAACTGGCTCTCATGAGGACCGCCACAGGAAAGGAAGACCCAGAGTTACCTCTGCTGCAGAGGATAAGTTAATTAGCTTTAACTGCACCTCAGATTGCAGCCCAAATAAATGCTTCACAGAGTTCAAGTAACAGACACATCTGAATGTCAACTGTTCAGAAGACACTACGTGAATCAGGCCTTCATGGTCGAATTGCTGCAAAGAAACCACTACTAAAGGACACCAATAAGAAGAAGAGACTTGATTGGGACAAGAAACACGAGCAATGGACATTAGACCGGTGGAAATCTGTCCTTTGTCTGATGAGTCAAATTTGACATTTTTGGTTCCAACCGCCGTGTCTTTGTGAGATGCAGAGTAGGTGAACAGATGATCTCTGCATGTGTGGTTCCCACTGTGAAGCATGGAGGAGGAGGTGTGATGGTGTGGGGGTGCTTTGCTGGTGACACTGTCGTGATTTACTTAGAATTCAAGGCATACTTAACCAGCATGGCTACCAAAGCATTCTGCAGCGATACGCCGTCCCATCGGGTTTGCACTTAGTGGGACTAAATCAAATCAAATCAAATTTATTTATAAAGCCCTTCTTACATCAGCTGATGTCACAAAGTGCTGTACAGAAACCCAGCCTAAAACCCCAAACAGCAAGCAATGCAGGTGTAGAAGCACAGTGGCTAGGAAAAACTCCCTAGAAAGGAACCTAGGAAGAAATCTAGAGAGGAACCAGGCTATGAGGGGTGGCCAGTCCTCTTCTGGCTGTGCCGGGTGGAGATTATAACAGAACATGGCCAAGATGTTCAAATGTTCATAGATAATAATAATAATCACAGTGGTTGTCGAGGGTGCAACAGGTCAGCACCTCAGGAGTAAATGTCAGTTGGCTTTTCATAGCCGATCATTCAGAGTATCTCTACCGCTCCTGCTGTCTCTAGAGAGTTGAAAACAGCAGGTCTGGGACAGGTAGCACGTCCGGTGAACAGGTCAGGGTTCCATAGCCGCAGGCAGAACAGTTGAAACTGGAGCAGCAGCACGACCAGGTGGACTGGGGACAGCAAGGAGTCATCAGGCCAGGTACTGCTGAGGCATGGTCCTAGGGCTCAGGTCCTCTGAGAGAGAGAAAGAAAGAGAGAAAGAAAGAAAGAGAGAAAGAAAGAAAGAAAGAAAGAAAAAGAAATAAAGAAAGAGAAAAAAAGAGAGAGAAAGAGAGAGAGAATTAGAGAGAGCATCCTTAAATTCACACAGGAGACTGGATAAGACAGGAGAAATACTCCAGATATAACAGACTGACCCTAGCTCCCCGACACATAAACTACTGCAGCATAAATACTGGAGGTTGAGACAGGAGGGGTCGGGAGACACTGTGGCCCCATCCGACGATATCCCCGGACAGGGCCAAACAGGCAGGATATAACCCCACCCACTTTGCCAAAGCACAGCCCCCACACCACTGGAGGGACTATCATTTGTTTTTCAACAGGACAATGACCAAACACACCTCCAGGCTGTGTAAGGGCTATCTGACCAAGAAGCAGAGTGATGGTGCTGCATCAGATGACCTGGCCTCCACAATCATCTGACCTCAACCCAATTGAGATGGTTTGGAATGAATTGGACTGCAGAGTGAAAGAAAAGCAGCCAACAAGTGCTCAGCATATGTGGGAACTCCTTCAAGACTGTTGGAAAAGCATTCCAGGTGAAGCTGGTTGAGAGAATGCCAAGTGTGCAAAGCTGTCATGAAGGCAAAGGATGGCTACTTTAAAGAATAAAATATATTTGTTTAACACTTTTTTGGTTACTACATGATTCCATATGTGTTATTTCATAGTTTTGATGTCTTCACTAGTATTCTACAATGTAGAAAATAGTAAAAAATGAAGACAAACTCTTCAATGAGTAGGTTTGTCCAAACTTTTGACTGGTGTATATATATATTTATATATATTTTTGTGTGGAATTGGTCTGCAGACCTACAAAAGGGGGGACATGCGGCCCGTGGACCGCCAGTGGCCCATCTGCTGTACAACAAAGTACGACCTGTACGAGGACATAAAATCTTGATATACAGTATCCAGCCGTCTTTTAAATAACTTGGATGGATCAACTCCCTCCCTGTCTTTCTGCAATCTCTCCAACACTTGTAAATCAACTACTTGAGGTGGGAGTAGCCACTCACAGGGATAGGTATCATGGGGCTAAACTCCCTGCCATACAGTCCCATCTGCCTCACCTGGGTATCACCCACCAAAGCTTTTATTATAAAACAAAAATTAAAAAATGTTTTTGTCATTTGACACTTTTTCACCCCGATTTTATATTATGATATTATGATCTTGTCTCATCGCTACAACTCCCCAACTCTGGGGAGGCGAAGGTCTAGTCATGAGTCCTCCGAAACATGACCCGCCAAACCGTGACATACTCTCGCTTAACCCGGAATCCAGTCGCACCAATGTGTTGAAGGAAACACCGTTCAACTGACAACAGCCTGCAGTCGCCCGGCCCGCCACAAGGAGTCGCAAGAGCGCGATGTGCCAAGTAAAGCTCCCCGGCACTGAACCAGGTTGACACTGGGCCAATTGTGCGCCGCCCTTGGGACTCCCGGTCACAGCCAGTTGTGAGACAGCCTGGGATCGAACCCCAGGCTGTAATGATGCCACAACACTGCGATGCAGTGCCTTAGACTGCTGCGCCAATCGGGAGGCCCCCACCAAAGCTTGTATTCTAACCACATTCATGTTCCCATTATGCCTGTAGCACCGCTTTTGTGGGGTGAGACATCCCATGTCCCTGTCAATTAATAAAGATGACCTGTAACTCAACCAGTGGAGGCTGCTGAGGGGAGGACGGGTCATAATAATGACTGGAATGGAGTAAATGGAATGGTATTGATACCATTCCATTCACTAGATTCCAGCCATTATACTCCATTCCAGACATTATTATGAGCTGTCCTCACCTCAGCAGCTCTACTGAACTCAACCAACGATTTAGCAGGATTTTTTTTATTTTATTTAACTAGGCAAGTCAGTTAAGAACAAATTATTCTTTACAATGATGGCCTATCCCGCCCAAACTCTAGCCATGCTGGGCCAATCACGTCCAGTTATGATACAGCCTGGAATCAAACCAGGGTCTGTAGTGACGCCTCTAGCACTGAGATGCAATGGCTTAGACCGCTGTGCCACTCGGGAGCCCAATCCGGTGTATAGATTGGTCCCCAGATTAAAAAGAAGTGGATAGGTGTAAGAAATATTATGATGCCATTCCTTTCAAACCTGTGGATTAGGGTAGGCATGCGTTGTAGGAAGTAGATTTAGGGCAAATAGCTCAGAATAAAACTAGAACCATCACTGACAGGCAGAACTAGCCGATTGGTGAAAACATCCAACTAATCTTTACAGATGTGTAGTATCAAAAATTTCTAAAATCGTTTTAAAAAATAGTATATTGTAAGGAAATAATTATTGGAAGTACATTTTACAATAAGACCAACTTCATAAAAATGTATACCACCATAGATACAAATTTACCACGGTTCAAAATATAGGATGACATTACATTCAAATAAACATGTTTGAGGACCTTGAGAAACAAAACAAGATGGCGGATTTTCTGAAAAAGGGTTCGGAGCTGCAAACCATAGCTAAATCAGTTAAAAATAAATCTACAAATAAATAAATACGGTAATTAGTTAGGTTGGCAAACGAACCACTGTCAAACATTTAAATAGTATTTGTTTGTTTTGAATAATTTTGTACTTTCTCCTGTTGCTGTATAACGACCGTATTGGTAACTTTAGAAAGGTAAGAGCGCTAGGCTAATCAACTTGGCTCGCTAGCATTAGCTAACCATTACATCAACAAAATGCACCGAACTGTATAAAAATTGTTTGAATAACACATATCGCAGAATCTGCTGCATATGTTGTTTTTGGTTCTGATATGTAATTCGCTTGCAAACTATCGGGTAAAATCTCAGACCGGGTAGGTAACTTAGGCTGGAACGGTCTAGTAGCTAGCTATGCTAACTAGCCTGCATGCCAGCAAGTTGTTATTACATTTCGATGACTACCGTTCGCTCTCTTTGAGTTTTAAAGAAGAAGCCTAACGTAGCTTTATAGGCTGTTGACACTATGTAATCAATCAATTGGCTAATTGTTTGGATTCAAATACCAGGCTTGAGCTTCTTCCCATCTCATTTTATCTTATCTCCTGGACCGAAGGCTGGTTCAAAGATTAAGAAATGGCAGCAATTTTCCTCCACTACACACAAAGAGTTTTGAACTGATGAGAACAACCTTGCACTGTATAAAAAAATTATGCTGTTGTTTTTACAGTAACTAAATGGCAGACAGTCACTGTAAACATATAGTACAGTATGTTACCCTAAATTCCAAAGAAACTTTGGTTTAACAGTACAGCACTGTAACATACTGTACTTTTTAACATTAACTTACAGGTAACTGGCTACCAGTAAGTTGCCATTAGAAAAACAGTATTTTTTACAGTGTGTGGAAGGAGCTCAGTCTACGGAAAACATGCAGACGAGCTGGTAGGAAAATGATCAGCAAATTGAACTGCGAGCAGTACAACATGGACACCGGGGTCCAAGATCACTTGCCAGTTCTGCAGCCTGACCCTCAGGCAATTGACGTGACCCACTCCAAGCCAATCCTGTTTATAATTTACATGCTCCCTCTCGGCCAAATCGTCAGAGATTATAACATCAACTTCCACGCTTTCGATAACCAGGTTTACATTAACACCAAACCGGACACCATCTCTGCCCAAGCAAAACTCAGCAGCTGTCTAGAGGACATCAGGGAATGGATGAAAGATAACTTTCTCCAATTGAACAGTAGCAAGACTGAGGCTTTGCTTATTGGGACACCCAAACAGTTTACCAGTGCTGCAAACATCTGCCCTACAATCACTGGCCAGGCCATCCACGTGTCCTCTGTCATCTCCAACTTAGGAGTCAAGTTTGATCCTTCTCTGTCCTTCGATGCCCACATAAAACAAATATGTAAAACACAGTTTTTCCATCTTACACTGAACACAAATATAAATGCAACATTTTCTAAGATTTTACTGAGTTACAGTCCATATAAAGAAATCAGTCAATTGAAATAAATAAATTAGGCCCTAATCTATGGATTTCACATGACTGGGGGTGTGGATCAGAAAACCAGTCAGTATCTGGTGTGACCACCATTTGCTTCATGCAGCGCGACACATCTCCTTAGCATAGAGTTGATGAGGCTGTTGATTGTGGCCTGTGGAAAGTTGTCCCACTCCTCTTCAATGGCTGTGCAAAGTTGCTGGATATTGGCTGGAACTGGAACATGCTATTTTACACATCGATCCAAAGCATCTCAAACATGCTCAATGAGTGACATGTCAGGTGAATATGCAGGCCATGGAAGAACTGGGACATTTTCAGCTTCCAGGAATTGTATACAGATCCTTGCGACATGGGGCTGTACATGAATGGCATGACAATGGGCCTCAGGATCTCATCACGGTATCTCTGCATTCAAATTGTCATTGATAAAATGCAATTGTGTTTGTTGTCTGTAGCTTATGCCTGCCTATACCATAACCCCACCGCCACCATGGGTCACTCTGTTCACCATGTTAACATCAGTTAACTGCTCGTCTCCACGCCGCCATACGCCATCTGCCCGGTACAGTTGAAACTGGGATTCATCCGTGAAGAGTACACTTCTCCAGCGTGCCAGTGGCCATCGTTGGTGAGCATTTGCCCTCTGAAGTTGGTTACGACGCTGAACTGCAATTAGGTCAAGACCCTGGTGAGGACGATGAGCACGCAGATGAGCTTCCCTGAGACGTTTGTGCATAAATTCTTTGGTTGTGCAAACCCCCAGTTTTATCAGCTATCTTGGTGGCTGGTCTCAGACGATCCTGCAAGTGAAGAAGCCGGATGTGGAGGTCCTGGGCTGGCATGGTTACATGTGGTCTGTGGTTGTGAGGCCGGTTGGACGTACTGCCAAATTTTATAAAGCGACGTTGGTAGAGAAATGAACATTCAATTCTCTGGCAACAGCTCTGGCTGACATTCCTGCAGTCAGCATGCCAATTGCACGCTCCCTCAATTTAGGACATCTGTGGCATTGTGTTGTGTGACAAAACAGCACATTTTAAAGTGGCCTTTTATTGTCCCCAGCACAAGGTGCACCTGTGTATTTATCATGCTGTTTAATCAGCTTCTTGATATGCCACACCTGTCAGGTAGATGGATTATCTTGGCAAAGGAGAAATGCTCACTAACAGGAATGTAAACAAAATCTCTCAAAATTTGAGAGAAATATGCTTTTTGCCTATGGAACATTTCTGCAATCTTTTATTTCAGCTCATGAAACATGGGACCAACACTTTACATGTTGCATTTATATTTTTGTTCAGTGTAAATACATTGCCCGGGTCATACCCTCACTCTCCCAGCCAGATGCAGATAACCTAATCCATGCCTTCATCTTCTCTCGGATCGACTACGGCAATGTGTTGTTTGTTTCTCCCAGCTAAATCACTACAGAGGCTCCAACTAATCCAGAACAGTGCTGCCAGGGACCTGACCAGAACCAAGAAGTCAGATCCCATCACCCCGATCCTGGCCCAACTCCACTGGCTACCGGTCAACTACCGGAGTGACTTCAAAATCCTCATCCTTGGATTTAAAGCCTTGAATGGATTGAGGTGCACCTACATCAGTGACCTTATCTCAATCAGCGAGTCACCTCACACTCTCCGCTTTAAGCAACTCCCTGCTGCATCAAGACACGTCTTTGAACTATGGGGGACCGAGCCTTCTGCTCCCTTGCCCCTCGCCTATGGAATGCTTTCCCTGATCATCTGAGAGCTGCTCCGTCACGCTGAACTTTTAAAACGGGCCTTAAAATCCACTACTACAGGCTTTCATAGTCCTAGACCCAATGTAAAATTTATTTAGCACCTAGCCCACTATTGATATTTTACCTCCATTGGTTCTAAATATATGTTATTTTTATTGTATATAATGTTTTACTTTTTTCCTCAGTAGAGCTTTGAGATAACTCTACTGAAATGCAGTTTTACAAATGAAATGTATTATTATTATTATGTAAAGTTGAAAACACATGCATGCAAAGCTTTTGCCCATTCTGACAGGAGGGAACATCAGCTGACTGGCAGCTAGTATATTTGTGCTGCCTTCAATGAGGGGTGAAATGTGTGTTTTAATGACTTTACAGTAGAGTGGGAAAGCTGGTGGTCAGTCATCTGATCTGTAATATCTTTATCTCTAATCATGAGTTTTTATGTTTTTATTTATGCAATCTTGCATTCACCATCCATTCATGAATTTACAGAAGCCTAACATTAGATACAGTGACAGCCTGGGATGTAGCCTGGATTCAGAGGCATGCTTTGTGTTCAAAACAAGATGAGTCGTTTTTAAATTATTCAGAATAATGTTTGTTTTCTAAGATGCAGCTGGAAGTGAGTTATAACATGACCATTAGAACCCAAAACAAGATGAGTCGTTTTAAATGAATCAGAATAATGTTTGTTTTCTAAGATGCAGCTGGAAGTGAGTTATAACATGGCCATTAGAACCCAAAACAAGATGAGTCGTTTTAAATGAATCAGAATAATGTTTGTTTTCTAAGATGCAGCTGGAAGTGAGTTATAACATGACCATTAGAACCCAAAACAAGATGAGTCGTTTTAAATGAATCAGAATAATGTTTGTTTTCTAAGATGCAGCTGGAAGTGAGTTATAACATGACCATTAGAACCCAAAACAAGATGAGTCGTTTTAAATGAATCAGAATAATGTTTGTTTTCTAAGATGCAGCTGGAAGTGAGTTATAACATGACCATTAGAACCCAAAACAAGATGAGTCGTTTTAAATGAATCAGAATAATGTTTGTTTTCTAAGATGCAGCTGGAAGTGAGTTATAACATGGCCATTAGAACCCAAAACAAGGGAAAAATAGTTTTCTTTCAGCTTGACATCCCTCCTCATTCACCTCCCAACTATCCCTCTATCCCACAGCCACCATGGCGGAGGAGCGGAGGCCGAAGCAGTGCACTGTGGTTTTGCCCACTGAGTCCATGAAGGCCATGGCAGAGTCCATAGGAGTGGGGCAGCTACAGGAGGAAAGCTGTGCTGCCCTGAGCGAGGAGGTCAGCTACAGAATAAAGGAGATCGCCCAGGTAAGAGCAGGGCCGAGTTCAGTAGGGCACACCGTAGCAAAATGATTTGCGGAAAATGAGAATCTGTTCTTATTGGATGACTCACTCTTACATGTTACACCTCAGTTCCTATCAATACCAATGAACACAGGGTAATTATGTTATGAAATGTGATCCTTTGTTCATATCTTCTGTTTTCCCCCTCCCTTTGTCTTCCAGGACGCGTTGAAGTTTATGCACCACGGAAAGAGACGTAAACTGACAACCAGCGACATAGATCACGCTCTTAAACTGAAGAATGTAGAGGTGAGGGGGACTATACTACGCAATCATGGAGGAATGGTTCTTTCTTTGGAGAACTTTTCACAGGACCTCAATTAAATATATAGGCTATATTGAAAGCAACATTTGAGATGTTATTTACATAAACAGACTTGGTTGAAAATGTCAATAGAGCAATTACTAAGCTATCATCAGATAAATGATTAAAGCCACTGTAAAAATTCAACCAAAGCTGTTTTGTGTTGCTAGTGTTACAGAATTGATTGATATCAGTCAATTGGTGGTATAGTTATTGATGGAAGTCACTACACACGACTTGCACATTTCAAGTCACTGCACATATACATGCACCATTTCAGTTTCAGTCTGTATCTATGCAACCATCACAGTATTAGCCATCCCAGTGCTTGGTTTCATAGAGGCCTCTCCTCCACAGCCTCTGTATGGGTTCCAGTCGCAGGAGTTCATCCCGTTTCGCTTTGCCAGCGGAGGAGGGAGAGAGCTTCACTTCTACGAGGAGAAGGAGGTGGACCTTAGTGACATCATCAACACACCCCTCCCTAGAGTCCCACTTGATGTTTCGCTCAAAGGTATACTTCTATTTTGTTTTGTGAAAATGTTGCGTTGATTTTACAAAAACATATACCTCCACCCGGTATGATACTGACGCATTCAAACATTTCAAATGTATCGGCCTACTTGTACTGATGTTGATTGTA
This sequence comes from Salvelinus namaycush, assembly GCF_016432855.1. Lineage (NCBI taxonomy): Eukaryota > Metazoa > Chordata > Actinopteri > Salmoniformes > Salmonidae > Salvelinus > Salvelinus namaycush. The sequence goes on from NC_052327.1 coordinate 8,255,513, forward strand.
TTTTATTAGATCCACTTCCATTGTTGTAGATTATCCATATGATGGTATTATCTTTGAACAAGTGTTTGGGTTTGTTGATTATACAAGCTCTTGTTGTACCTCCTGTCTTGTTCTCTGTTCCTCAGCTCACTGGTTAAGTATTGAAGGTGTCCAGCCTGCTATACCAGAGAACCCACCCCCAGGTGAGATGTCTGTCTGTCTGTGTCTGTCTGTGTTTGTCTGTTTCCATCCTTCTCTATCATCTACTTGAGTAAAGCAGCATTCTTCTCTAATCAACCACATTTCCATCATGTGTATATACCATCTCACTTCTTTCCCCTTCTCTTTCCCTCAGCCCCCAAAGAGCAGCAGAAGGCTGAGTCGACAGAGCCCCTCAAGGTGGTCAAGCCTGGTCAGGAGGAGGAGGGCTCCATCCAGAAGGGCCAGGGAGCTACATCTGCAGAGGCTAAAGGTCAGGAGCTTCTGATGTGTCTGTACGCCATCTTAAAATTGTATGTGAACAAGTATACCCTTTTCACACATGACGTGTCAAACCGAACCATACTATGTTGGCTCTGATATTTTCTTTTCACATCGTCCTGTCCAGCACGGTTCAAGCCGCTGTGGTAGATGTGTAACTAAGCCAGTGAAGTGCAGCTCGGCTCAGCACGGTAGTGTGAAAAGGATACTAGAAAAGCTATTCTTATTTAATCAATGTTTGTGGTCCCTCTGGTTTGGTCCCTCCCAGGTAAGAAGGAGGGTCTGATGAGGATGAAGCCCCGCAGTACTCACGAGCTCTCAGTGGAACAGCAGCTCTACTACAAGGAGATCACAGAGGCCTGCGTCGGGTCCTGTGAGGCCAAGAGAGCTGTGAGTCAACCGTGTGTGTTTGTGTGCACACGTGCGAGAGTTTTGTGTCTGAGTCAACCAGGTTTTTGGCTAAAATGTCCTGGTACTGGGTAAAGTTCATGATGCTGTTGACCTTAACAAGAGCCCAGGACCAGTGGAAACAAAATAGCCCCATAACATCAAAGATCCACCACCATATTTTAAAGTAGGTATGGGGTTCTTTTCTGCTTATCACATCCTTCTCTCAAAACCACCACAGGGGTGCGTGACCAATTGAGCTATATTTTAATGTCATCCAACAAATGTAAATGCCTGCATTTTGCTAAACGGCATTGGCACTTAGATTGGAACCGGTGCTATGGTCAGATGACATGAAAATAGAGCTCTTTGTCCAAGCACACCAGTGGGTTTGGCGTCGAAAGAAGAATGTGATTTTGCAATGGCCTTCTCCAGAATTGAACACCATTGAAAAGCTGTGGTTTGAATTAAAGAGAGCTGTCCACAGATTCTGTATGGAGGGATGGTCTTAGTTCTGTAATCTCATAAAACATGATAGAAACAGGCATAGTGCCGTTATCCTCCTAAGGGGAGGGTGTATTGAAAACGGGTGCCATCATTTGGACCCCTATCTTCTTCAGAGAAAATATGTTTTACCTGTAAAACAAAATATCTTTCTTTGAGCAAGTGTAAAAAAAAAATTTTTTTTAAATGTCCTTTCATTTTTTTGCATACAATATAGCTAATTATGAATATTATTTATTTTATACAGTATTTTTTGCTAATTTTTATCAAGGGTGCCAATCATGTTGGTCATGACTGTATGTATGCATTTCTGTATGTATTTCTGTGTGTATGGTTTTGTTATTGTTGCCACGTTATAATGCCATCTCTCTGACCCAGTATGTCTCTCTTGTCTTCTTCAGGAGGCTCTACAGAGTATTGCTACAGACCCTGGGCTCTACCAGATGCTCCCCAGATTCAGCACTTTCATCTCTGAGGGGGTGAGCTTCTCTTCCTTCCTGTCAATCTCTATTCTACCCTCCAAGATAGGTTTCTGCTGATGGCACACGCTATTTCTCAATTGTCGAAACGAAACTTCCCTTTCTTCATCCTCATCTTATTCACTGCACTGATCTGAAAGAACTGACCAGGTGAAGGCTAGCCTAATGATGAGCTTACACCATATTGTTTTCACCGATCAAAGCATTTCTAATCAGTGCAGCTGAAGGAAAGGAGATGAGGGGGAGACATGTTCAAGTTATTTAGATAGAGCCAAAGTGTTTCAGTGCAGTAGGGATCATGACCCTGTGACCTTTAGCTTGTTCCTCTCTCTTACGTCCTCCTCTCCTCCTGTAGGTCCGTGTGAACGTGGTGCAGAACAACCTGGCCCTGCTCATCTACCTGATGAGGATGGTCAAGGCCCTCATGGACAACCCCACACTCTACCTAGAGAAATATGTAAGAGTTCTAACACAACTAAATAGCATACACAGTAAACTGAAAACTAAAGCAAGACACATGACACAGGTCAATATTACACACAGTAAACTGAAAACTAAAGCAAAACACATGACACAGGTCAATATTACACACAGTAAACTGAAAACTAAAGCAAGACACATGACACAGGTCAATATTACACACAGTAAACTGAAAACCAAATGAAAATATAATTCTAATAACCTTTATTTCTGGAGCATTTTGATACAGACAGACCTCAACTCAGTGCTGATCAAAACACCTGCCATTTGATGTGTCCCTCCCTTGGTTCCTTTGTCGTGGTCTAGCTGCACGAGTTGATCCCAGCGGTGGTGACGTGCATAGTGAGTAAGCAGCTGTGTTTGCGGCCTGACGTGGACAACCACTGGGCTCTGAGGGACTTCGCTGCCCGTCTGATGGCCCAGAGCTGTAAGACCTTCAGCACCACCACCAACAACATCCAGTCACGCATCACCAAGACCTTCACCAAGGTACGTGGAGATGCATCCGATTGATCCACTTTTACTTGGAAGGAAGTGCGTGTGTGTTTTTAGTTCAAATAAATAACATATAATACTGGGATTGAGACAATAAGCGTCGTTATGAGCCGTGAACATCTCCTTCCCTTCATCTTTCTCTCAGAGCTGGTTGGATGAGAAGACCCAGTGGACGACACGGTATGGCTGCATCGCTGGACTGTCTGAACTGGGACCTGACGTGAGTACTGCCATTTGAAGGAATATTCTCACCCTGGTCTGAGCTGTGGTATAATAGTGTACTCCCCCCCCCCCTCCAGGTGATCAAGACATTGATCCTGCCCAGGCTCACTGTAGAAGGAGCTCGTATCAAAGCTGTGTCTGAGGGACCCGTGGTCTCCAACATCGATAAGATAGGAGCAGACCACGTCCAAAGCCTTCTACTGGTGAGGAGCCAAACACAAACTGTTATTGTTCTACTTATTATTGTTGACTAAAATGTTAATATTCCATTGAAGATGCATCTTTATGATAAAACATGTTTGTTTTATTCTTCTATTGTTATTAAAACAAATAGGACCACAGACAACATATTATATTGACCGCTACATACATTTAGGGCTGGTTTCCCAGACACAGATTAAGCCTAGTTCTGGACTAAAAAGCTCCACTGAACATGCTTTTTAGTCCAAGACTAGCTACACATACCCACCTGGAAGAGAGACATAGATCCTTGACTAATATCCTCTTCTCTCTCAGAAACACTGTGCCAGCGTTATCGCCAAGACTCGTCCCCTGCCTGACAACATGGAGCAGTACCGGGCTGACTACGGTTACCTGGGGCCCATGCTCTGTTCCCACGTGGTTAAGGCCCGGGCCCAGGCAGCACTACAGGCCCAGCAGGTCAACAGAACCACACTCACCATCACACAGGTAGGGCACCTAGATGTGTAAAATGATGTATATGAACTGCCTAAGGTTGGAGTCAATTCCATTTCAGTTCAATTTATATTCCAATTCAAATTTTCCTAATTGAAAACTGATTTAAATTTCTCTTAACTTCCAGAATTGAAATGTAATTGGCCTCAACGCTGAAATGAACTGACAATATCAGCAACTGTAATGATCCAACGTAACGTTACAAAACCTCATCTGAAGTCCTACTGTATCTGTCTGTCTGTGTTGCAGCCTCGGCCCACCCTAACGGTGTCTCAGAGCGGGATAGGAGGGTCGGGGGGGTCCCGTTCCCCCAGCATCATCAAGGTTCCCAGCTCCCTCACCCTCATGTCCACCCGACCAGGCACCCCAACACAGCCATCGCCCCCGGCAACCAAGTACATCGTCATGGCAACCAGTGCAGGGGCATCTTCCACCCAGCAGGTACTGGACGGTAGTCTTGTTGTTGTTTTTCATATGAAATAGTAACAAAAACAAATGTATTTCAACTCTAACTCTTGTATTCACTCTATGTCCTCCTAGATTCACTAAACATTTAATATACAGTCATTGATATCCTATACATTCCCTTTTTTATAGATAAAAACTAGATGCCCTAGTTAAGTGTTGTGATGTGTAATGCAATATTCCCCTCTCCTCCAGGTGATCACCCTGAGTTCCTCCTCGGGCTCCTCGGTGACCAGCACGGTTGCCAGCGCTACCTCCACCCTGCAGCCTCTGGTCAAGCTGGAGTCCAGAGGGGCCGGCGGCCTGGGGGGGTCGCGACCCCTCCAGAAGTACATTGTGGTGTCTCTCCCCACGTCCGCCTCTTCCTCCCTGGAGAGTAAGAGTGGCATGCTCCCTCCCTCTTCCTCCACCTCTCCCATCTCGCTGGAGGCCGGGATGAAGATGGATCGCTCAGACTCTCCCGGGGCCAGCACACAGTCCCCGCACTAAGATACTATGTGCGTCCCAAATGGCACCCTACTCCCTATATAGTGCACTACTTTTGACCAGGGCTCATAGGGCTCTGTTCAAAAGTAGTCCAGGATCCATAGGGCTCTCGTCAAAAGGAGTGCACTATATGAGGAATAGGGTGCCATTTGCGACGCAGACACGGGCTTGTAATTGCCTTAGGGTGGTCAGACAGCCCTCTGATTGGCTGTTGATGGTGATAATGAGAGATACCTCGACCTCTCTGATAGGGCAGAGATTAGGTGCCTGAAGAGGGAGGAAGGGATTACTTTTGGGAGCAGGGGTGGAAACTAGCTACTTTGAGTCTAGAGTAGCAGAAGAATTGTCAGAAAACAGGGATATTATGCGAAAGTGATTGATAGAGACCAGATGGGATGGCGGGAGGAGTGGATGGATGGGTGCATGCAGTAAAGTGCACACATCTCTTTTCTTATTGTACATACATTCACACTTGTCTAAAAGCTGTGTGGGCATTTATAATGGTTCAACCAACATTCTAATTGATTTTATGTTTCTTTTTTACACTATAATAAACCTGATTTTTGTAATGATTTTATGGCGATTGCTTCGTATTTTAATTAGTGGAGGTAGCCTGGGCGCCAGTCAGTTTCTGATCTCTTGTCAATTCCTTATGGATTTTTCTTCCAGGCATGACATGTTTGGCTTTACAATGACAGCAATGGAGTTGGCAAGATAGCAAACGGATCTGGGACTAAGCTAGAGTGCAGGAGGATGATTGACAATATGGTTAACAGCTGACAATAGAAATAAAACTTAGTAGCCTAAAGACCTACATTCCTTACATAAACATCCTTACATTCTTAGGAAGCAATGCAGGTTGTTGTTGCTGACACTTAACATTGAAGAGGTGGGAAAGGAATTGGGACAAACGTGCCATATACAGTGACTTCTGTAAATATTGGGACTTTGAAGTGTTTTTTCTTCTTTTGACTCATTAATCAAAAAGTTTGGATTAGAACTCAAATAATGACTATGAGGTTAACGTGCCGACTGTCGGCTTTAATTTGAGGGTATTTTCATCCATATCGGGTGAACCGTTTAGAAATTACAGCACTTTTAGGGGAGCAAAGGTATTGGGACAAATTCACTTATGTGTATTAAAGTAGTCAAATATATTTGGTCCCATATTCATCAAGCTTGTGACTCCACACAGTTGTTGGATGCATTTGCTGTTTGTTTTGGTTGTGTTTCAGATTATTTTGTGCCTAATAGAAATGAATGGTAAATAATGTATTTTGTCATTTTGGAGTCACTTTTATTGTAAATAAGAATACAATATGTTTTTAAACACTTCTACATTAATATGGATGTTACCATGATTACGGATAATCCTGAATGAATCGTGAATAATGACCGAGAAAGTTAGACACACAGATATGCCCCCTAGACATGCTAACCTCTCACCATTAGTGGTAGGTCAGCATTTTTTGGAGGGGGTATGATATTTGTTAACCGCTAGGCTACCTGCCTCTAGGATGCTGCTCATCCTTTAAACAAATAAAGAGCTGTGCCTGCCTTAGCTCTGGTCCTGGGCCCGTTTCCCAATAGCGATGGAATTTAGGCTTACAAGTGTTTTAAACTATGCATATTTTCTACAACGGTCGTAAATGTAACATGTGTTTCCCAAAACGCCATGCAGAGAGAACGGTCGCGAAGTGCGTCGTTGGAGCAAGGCTGCTTTCACATCAGCTTTCTCCATTCAAATCTTTCCTTAACATTAGAATTATGTCACAATACTAACGACTGAGACATTACCACCGACGGCTGCAAATATTGAGGCGGTTTATTATAATGCTTACCCAATAAGAATTCACAAAATCCCCGATTTGGCACATCATTGCGCACATGTTAGGTCACACATCATTGAATACAGTATATTGAGACAAATTACAGACAGTAGCCTACATGTTGCAAAATAGAACTCAATTGAATGAACATGAAATGTAGGCATATAGCCTACTGCTAAATTAAGATGGTTCTGTACTGGATGGCCGCCGTTTTGCAAGCTCCGATCCAACTTTTTTTTAAATTATTTTGTCATTTATTTTTACTCTATTTTCACTAAATGTATCCACTATTATTTCTTACAACCAACAAGAAGTCTTTAACATCTGATTGGGCTCTCTATGTAATTCCAACCCAATTTTCGGCCTACCCAAGAGGAAACGCCAGCCTTACAGAGGCAAGAGAGGGGGGATCCTGGTGAGATTAAGGCGAAGGGAAAACCGACCACCTCTTCCCTCCATTCTACTGGCTAACGTACAGTCACTTGATAATAAAATCGATGACATCCGATCACAGATTTTCTACCAACGGGACTCTCATAACTGCAATATTCTTTGCTTTTCAGAAACATGGCTCCCGGACAAGATACCCCCCGTGGCTATCCAACTTGATGGGATTCTCCATTCACCAGGCAGACAGGACAGTGGAGTCAGGGAAATCTCGAGTGGGGGAGGGTTTTGCCTCTTCATCAACTCCAACTAGTTTGCTAAGGTAATTCCAGCGTGGTGGAAGTGTCTTGGAATACCTGATGGTGAAATGCCTACCCTTCTACCTCCTGAGGGAGTTTTCAGTTGTTATCGTGACTGCTGTATAATTCCACCTCCGGAAAAAAAATAACAAGCTGGTACTTAACAAACTGTACTAGCCTATAAACAAGCAGGAAAACCTACACCCTGAGGCTGCCTTTCTGGTTGCCGGTGATTTAATTTGGCGTCACTAAGACACGTGATGCCCAACTTCCATCAACACGTCTCCTACACCACTAGGGGCGATAAAGTCCGAGACCCCTGCTATTCTACCCACAAGCAAGCATACAAGGCCCTCCCTCGTCCGCCATTCAGCAAATCAGATCATGACTCTGTACTATTGCAGTAGCAGTAGCAGAAAACGGAAGTACCCGCGATTCCCTCCGTTGAGAAATGGTCACCAGAATCAGAGGTCATGCTACACGACTGCTTTGCTAGCGCTAATTGGAATATGTTTCGAGACTCCGCCGATAACATTGACGAGCTAACCACCTCCGACACTGGCTTCATTAGAAAATGCATCGGCGAAGTTGTACCCACGGTTAGGGTTCGCTGCTTCCCCAATCAAAAGCCAAACTAAAGAACATGGCTACCGCACACAGAGCTATCGTAGGCAACCCTGACGCTACGGCAGAGGACAGGAATAAGTACAAGAAGCCCCGCTATGACCTCCGCAGAGTCATCAAATGAGCAAAAGGACAATACAAGAATTAGGTGGAATCATATCACATAGGCTCCAACGCCCGCCGCATGTGGCATGGGCTACAGTCCATTACGGATTATCCAACCGGGATCTGCCCAATGATGCCTCTCCACCAGACGAACTCAATGGTTTTTATGCAGGCTTTGACAACAACAACATCTGGGTGTGAAGGCCATCACAGACCCAGACGATTGGGTGATCTCGCTCTCCAAGGCCGAGGGCAGAAGTGTCTTTAATCAGGTCAACACCCGCAAGACTGCGGGCCCCAACGGTATTCCAGAGCATGCGCAGAACACCTGCCAGGCATATTCACAGTAATTTTCAACCTCTCCTTGTCCCAGTCTGTAATCCCCACATGTTTTAAGATGATCACAATAATTTGTGTTCCTAAGAACACTAAGGCTTCATGCCACAATGACTACCACCCTGTAGCACTCACTTCTGTAATCATGAAGTGCTTTGAGAGGCTGGTTATGGCTCACAATAACTCCACCATCCCAGACACCCTAGACCCACTCCAACTTGCATACCGCCCCAACAGATCCATAGACTACACTCTTCACACTGCACTCACCGACCTACATAAGAGGAATACCTATGTGACAATGCTGTTCATTGACTACAGCTCAGGGTTCAACACCATTGTTGAACCAACTCCATGCTCATCACCAACCTTAGGACTCTGGGTCTAAACACCTGCCTCTGCAACTGGATCCTGGACTTCTTGATGGGCCGAACCCAGGTGGTGAGGGTAGACAACATCACCTCCGCCACGCTGAACTTTAACACAAGGGCCCCCAAGGGTGTGTGCTTAGAGCCCTCCTGTACTCCCTGTTCACACTCGACCGTGTGGCCACGCACGACTCCAACACCATTATCAAGTTCGCTGACGACACGACGGTGCTATCACGACGGCCTGATCACCGGCGACGATGAGTCAGCATAGCATAAAGGGAGGATGTCAGAGACCTGGCAGTGTGGTGCTGGAGAAACAACCTCTCCCTCAACGTCAGTAAGACCAAGGAGCTGATCGTGGACTACAGGAAACGGGGGGGGGGGGGTGGGCACGCCCCTATCCACATTGACGGGGCGGCAGTGGAGCATGTAGGCTGCTTCAAGTTCCTCTTGACTTAAAATGGTCCAAACAAACACGCACAGTCGTGAAGAAGTGCGACAGTGCCTCTTCCCCCTCAGGAGGTTGAAAAAATGTGGAATGGGCCCTCAAATCCTCAGAATGTCTCTACAGTTGTACCATTGAGAACATATTGGATGGTGATCAGGATCCAAGATGGCAGCATGTCAAGTCGTTTGTCTGTGACTAGTAGATTTTAATCTACTAATAACCTATTAATTTATGGTGGAACAAATCCACAATTTCCTTGTTGTGTAGTGCAAACTATTTTGTTTTGCTGGTGTAAAGATCGCGGGTCTCCCTCAACTCGGATACATTTTCTTTCTTTCGTTTTGCACTTCTTTACTTGAAGTTTACCAAAGTAACCCTCTCTCTGGCTGGCCTGGGTTCTATCCTCAGGTTTCCCTCTGCGGAGTGTCTCATCCAAGCTGCTCCTCTTCGCTCTCCGCCTGGCTGTCAGAGGCAGCTCAACAATCCCCAACCCGTTCTCTCAATCGACCTCCACACCCAATCTACTCACGCGCACACACACTCACATACAGACTCATACATACACACTGTCCTTCTCTCCCCTTACCTTGGCCTCTATTTCTTACATCTCTCTGAGAAAATGACAATTTTCGTGGTATTGCTTTGTGCACTGACTTTACTGAACACTGGAGAAAACGAACATTATCACTGTGTGAGTACATCTGACAATGTGCTCTCCCGTCCATTAGACATTTTGTCTGCGGGAATTCGCTCTTTTTCACTCGGTCCACTCGTCCAAGTGCCGATGCATTTGTGGCATGATGTGAACAGTGTCACTACCAAAGTCTAATGGTTTCAAAATACTGTTTTGTATTGTCTGGAAACTCACCTGTAGAATTCGCTTGCAGTAGGTCTCTTAAAAAGGAGAAGCCGTGCAAGGTTATTAAACAGAGGTGCCTAGTTATTCTTCTGTTGTTGATATCAGGTAACGTGCAACCTAACCCTGGCCCTGATATGCAATGTCTCCAAACCCCCTCTGATTTTAAATCAAGATCTGGTTTTGGTATTTTTCATTTAAATGTACGCAGCCTGCTGTCAAAAATTGATGGGGTTAGGATTTGGGCTAAATCAACTGATGCTGATGTAATTGTGTTTTCTGAATTCTGTTCTTGATGAAGATATTTGTATAAACGGTTACAATGTGTATTGCACTGATCGAGTTAAGAAAGGTGGGGGTGTGGCTAAATTCCTTGTAAGTGTGGCAAAGTCTGAAACTATTTGAAAACAGTTGGAATTTCTTGCTTTGAATCTTGAGGTTTCAAAGGGTCTCTATATAACTGTGATTGGCTGTTATAGACCCCTCTCTGCTCTCGGTGATGCATTTTCTTCCCTGATGCACCTCATGTCTAAACTTCTTCACAGTGAAATTATCTTGATTGGGGATCTCAACTGGTGTTGGTTAAAGTTTTTGTAATTCTATGAATCTTACCCAGTTGATTAACTCACCCACTCGCCCAAATCTCAAATGTCCAGAGAAATCTACCCTGATTGATTTGACAAATGTTCCACATAAATATTCTGCGGTTGGTGTTTTTTGTAATGATTTAAGTGACCATTGTGCTGTTGTTGCTGTTAGAAATACGAAGGTTCCTAAGACAAACCCAAGTTTTATTCGTAAGAGAAATCTGAAGAGTTTTAATGAGCAGGCTTTCTTTCATGATTTGTTTTATTTTGACTGGAGCAAGACTGAGTTAATCCCTGATGTGGAAACGGCCTGTAAATTCTTTCATGATGTTTTTTTCCAAATAGTAAACAAACATTCCCCATTCCACAGGTTCAGAGTTAAAGGGAGAGATAACCCATGGTTTTCTTCTGAGCTGTCTTGTATTATTCACGACCGTAATCTAGCCTGGGCTAAAGCAAGGAAATCATGTTCTGATGCTGATTGGCTTATTTTAAGGCAGTTACGAAACAAGTGTTATTTTCTTCTCAGGAAAGCCAAGTCTGAATATTTTATGTCTGTTACCACTGATAACCTGAATGACCCTAGAAAGTTTTGGGAGGCTATTAAGTCTAAGTCTGGTAACAGTTCCTCCCAATCCCGGGTCCGGGAGCACCCCCACCAGTAAAAAAGCTGACTAGCATAGCCTAGCATAGCGTCACAAGTAAATAGTAACATCTAAATATCATTAAATCACAAGTCCAAGACACCAGATGAAAGATTCACATCTTGTGAATCCAGCCATCATTTCTGATTTTTAAAATGTTTTACAGGGAAGACACAATATGTAAATCTATTAGCTAACCACGATAGCAAAAGACACAACTTTTTTTGACCACCATTTTTTTCCTGCATAGGTAGCTATCACAATTTCGACCAAATAAAGATATAAATAGCCACTAACCAAGAAACAACTTCATCAGATGACAGTCTGATAACATATTTATTGTATAGCATATGTTTTGTTAGAAAAATGTGCATATTTCAGGTATAAATCATAGTTTACCATTGCAGCCACCATCACAACTCTCACCAAAGCAACTAGAATAACTACAGAGACCATCGTGTATTACCTAATTACTCATCATAAAACATTTCTTAAAAATACACAGCGTACAGCAAATGAAAGACACAGATCTTGTGAATCCAGCCAATATTTCAGATTTTCTAAGTGTTTTACAGCGAAAACACAATATAGCGTTATATTAGCTTACCACAATAGCAAACATCACAACAGCATTGATTCAAGCCAAAAATAGCGATATCGTATAAACCACCAAAATATATAAATTTTTTCACTAACCTTCTCAGAATTCTTCAGATGACAGTCCTATAACATCATATTACACAATGCATATAGAGTTTGTTCGAAAATGTGCATATTTAGTGGCACAAATCGTGGTTATACAATGAGAAAAGTTGCCAAGCTGCCCAGAAAATGTCAGGAGAAATCTTTGGAGAGGCACCTATTCTAATCAGTAACTAATCCAAAACTTGACTAAAAAATACAGGTTGGACAGCAAATCAAAGACAAATTAGTTCTTAATGCAATCGCTGTGTTACATTTTTAAAATGAACGTTACTTCAACATACAGCGTGCGCTAAAGCGAGACCGCACCGAAATTCATGGCGGAATTATTATTTGACATTTGTCAACATAAATACGAATTAACAGCATAAAGACTGCTTACTATTAGCTGAGCTTCCATCAGAATCTTGGGCAAGGTGTCCTTTCTCCAGAACAATCGTCTTTTGGTTGAAAGATGTCCTCTTCTCCTGTAGAAATAGCAGCTAACGATAGCCACCCACTGGAGAGGTGTCCAACTCGTGAAAGCGCGTCACAAAGAAATTCCAGAAAATCGCAATAAACTGATATAAACTGCTATAAGTCGGTTTAAATTAACTACCTTATGATGTCTTTAACACCTATAACGAATAAAAACATGACCGGAGATATCGAACTGCTAAAACGAAAGCTTTTGCAGGACGCCATTGTGATGTCCCTCTTGCGCCAGGCGCCCCGTTGAAAAGAACGGTACTTCCGTTCCATGAGCCTTTATAGTGTCCCAGATTGTGCAATCCAGTCCATTCAAATTCTCACCGCTTACTGACATCTAGAGGAAGGCGTATGCAGTGCATGTAGCCCCGTAGCTTGCATGGGGACTTATAAACTGACCTCAGAACAGGGACCTCGATTTCAGAAATCTCACTTCCTGACAGGAAATGTGCTGCAGAATGAGTTCTGTTTCACTCAGAGAAATAATTCAAACGGTTTTAGAAACGAGAGTGTTTTCTATCCAATAGTAATAATAATATGCATATTGTACGAGCAAGAATTGAGTACGAGGCAGTTTAATTTGGTAACGTAATTATTACAAAGTCCCAACAGCACCCCCTATTGAGAAAAGGTTTTAGCTTGTTGCCATTCTCAGTGCAGGAGGTACATAAAGGCCTGAAATACTTAGATCAGAGAAAGCCTGCATGTCCTGATCTTCTTGGTCCCTGCTTTTTAAATCTGGCAGCTGATTTCATAGCTGAACCACTTACATATCTGTTCAATCTAACCCTGGAATGTAATGAAATTCCAAAGATCTGGAAATCAGCATTTGTCCTACCACTTTTAAAAGGGGGAGATCCAACTCTTTTAAATAATTATAGGCCAATCTGAAAGCTGTCACCCCTGGTGAAAATACTTGAAACCCTTGTTAGTGAACAGCTAAAATAGGTTTTATATACTAACTCTATTTCATCAATGTACCAATCGGGCTTCAGGAAGAAGCATAGCACAATTACAGCGGCCATGAAGGTTTTAAATGATATCACTGAAGCCCTTGACAAAAAACAGCACTGTGTCTCACTTTTTATTGATATCTCTAAGGCTTTTGATATAGTTGATCATGCTATACTAAGGCAGAGATTGTCGTGTGTAGGTCTTTCAGAGCATGCAGTTGCATTGTTTGCTAACTATCTGTCTGATAGAACTCAGTGCACTCAATTTGATGGGCTCGTGTCTGTTAAATTGTCTATCTGTAATGTGTGCCCCAGGGCTCTGTACTTGGTCCCCTCTTATTCACTATTTATATAAATAATTTAGACAACAATGTACAAAATGCGCACCTTCACTTTTAAGCCGTTATTTGTTGTGCCTCGTCTCTCACAAAAGCTTGCCAAAATTTGCAAACTGCTTTTTATACTCTTCAACATACCTTGTGTCAATTGAAGCTTATCCTCAATATTGACAAACTAATGGTGTTTTCTAAAGCAAGAAATAGACCTCTGAACCTTTCACCTAGTACTACCTGTCAGGGCAATGAGATTGAGACTGTAACCTCATAAATATCTTGGAATTTTAATTGATGACGGCCTCTCCTTTAAATTGCATATTCAACAACTTACAAAACAATTGAAGCTGAAGTTGGGATTTTATTTTAGGAATAAGGCCTGTTTTTCTTTTGAAGCCAGGATCAGCTGCATGTATGCCTTTACTAGACTATGGGGATATTTTATATATGAATGCTTTCGCTCAGTGTTTGAGATCAATTGACACCCTTTACCATGGAGCATTGAGATTTATTTTAAACTGCAAAACACTTACGCACCACTGCCGCACTCTCTAGTCACTCGTAGGCTCAGTCACTGGTATACTTTTATTTACAAAGCAATTTTGGGTTTACTACCATTTTATTTGGCCATTTTTATTTTTCAGAAATGTGGTGGGTACTCTCTTCGTTCGCAGGACTTTATCCTGTTAATTGTTCCAAATGTCCAAACTGAATTTGGTAAAAGGGCTTATGTACTCTGCGCCATCGGCTTGGAACGCCTTAAAAAATACTTTTAAACTGGAAGAACTTATCCCGATTGGTGTTTTTAAATCATTGAAGGATTTTGAGGCCGATTGTGTAATGACTTGTTGCTGCCTATCTTGGCCAGGACGCTCTTGAAAAATAGACTTCAAATCTCAATGAGCCCTTCCTGGTTAAATAAATGTTAAATTAAATAAACAATATTGACTGGGTGCATCACTGCTTGGTATGGCAATAGCACTGCCCTCGATCGCATGGCGCTACAGAGGGTTGTGCGGACAGCCTAGTACATCACTGGGGCCGAGCTCCCTGCCATCCAGGACCTCTATATCAGGCAGTATGAAAAGAAGATGTACCGGTGCATCGAGTCTGACACCAACAGGCTCTTGAACAGCTTCTATCCCCAAGCAATACGACTTATAAATATCTAACATAATAGCTACATGTGTTACGCATGCCTCTATGAAGTGGGAATGCAACACCCTGCTACAACTCAACTCTCCGTGAAGTGAAAGAGGTATGGACCGTAGGTGCGAGTAAGGATGACAAAAGGCAGAGAATTGTACCGTTTACAAGGAATTTATTCCGTCACACGGTAATTTTGGGTAAAAGGGGCTGGACGGAACCAAATCAAAGAAAGTAAATATCAAAGCCCCCCTCTCCTACCCTCCTACCCACTACTTACCTAACTAGCACCACCTGGTGCGCTAACCAAAATACAGGGGGTGGTCCGCCCAGGTCTTTCCTAGTGTGCCTAGACAGTGAATATACTACGGGTATATGTATGCCCATGGGCCTCTTGCCTAAGCACTCCCGAGGTGCCTTCCCCTTCCCCCCTGGGAACAAATGAAACAGAATTATCCAAATGTAATTAAACAATTTCAAGAATCAAAAACACTATTAGCACACACATACCTCAAATCAGCAGCTACAAAAATACTTCACAAAACCTGTCTCTGAGCCACAACCAAGACAGGACATCAAATCAGCTCTCTCTCTCTCAGCAACAACCACAGAACATAACCATCTCTGTTAGCAACAACCAACATAATGACCCTCAGCCATCAACCTCCTCTCTCAGCATCTCCTCTCTCAGCATGATCTCTCTCAGCATGATCTCTCTCAGCATGATCTCTCTCAGCATGATCTCTCTCAGCATGATCTCTCTCAGCATGATCTCTCTCAGCATGATCTATTTTCTGAGCAATAGAACACTGGTTTTTATATAGCTTCAGAAGACATTGGTAATTGGAGACAGCTGCGTCCTGACGAGGGGGCGGGGTCAGCTCTCCAATTAGCCATGGAGTCGACCAATCAGCTGCTTGGGGGGGGGGGGGGGGTTTCAGGAAGCCATCCTGAAACGTAACACATGTACTGAGTTAACCTTGTATCTTTATTGACCTTTTATTGTTAATTTTGCACTCTCTCTCTGCACACTCACAAGGCTCTACATACTCACACACACTGTCACTCCAACACATACACAAACACTCACTCCATCACGTTCTCACTCACACATAATATGCACATACATTTAAACTGACTCTAGACTCCCGCACAACCACTAACATGTAAGCTGCTGCTACTCTGTTTATCTTAAATCCTGTTGCATAGTCCCCTTACCCCGATACATATTTACCTCCATCACTCCAGTATCCCTGCACATGTAAATATGGTATTGGATCTGACTTTTTAAATAATTCCTGTATATAGTTTGCTTACTTATTTCATAATTCTTTAATTCTTTTGTCTGAAGCACTAACAAGGCTTTTCAGCATCAGCAACTTGACTACTGCTAGAGTATTGTACCTTTAACCAGCGACATTTTGGTTACTGGCCCAATGCTCTTAACCAATAGGCTACCTGCCGGTCAAAAGTAGTGACACCTGGCGGCAAAACATTCATTTAGTTCATTTCTTTCAATTTAATTTTGTCATGGGGCATAGATAAAATGTTGCAGTTTTATAGAAAGAAATGCATGCAATTATACTCATTTTGCCATGGGGCAGAGAGATTGCTAATTTCGAGCAATTCTACACATTTTGTAATGACTTATGCCATGTTTATATGATCTGAGTGAGAGTGACTAACAAAATCAATGGGGGCTCCCTGGAGGTCAGGGCCCCTGTGCATGTGCCCTGTGTGCCTGTTGGTATTCGGTCATGATTACTACTGGCTAGGCTAACAGTTGTTAGCTGACATGGCTAATTGAGTGACTCAGTGACAGACATAAGAGAAGAAAAATATATGCACAAATTTCGAAATTGCACCTGGTGTATTTTACTATTCTTACTCTCAATAGTCATTTGAGACCCCAATGAGTTCCTAAATGTTTTTTATGTTTTGGGTCGGGTGCCCTAAGCGACAGTTTATGTCGCTTATGCCTGGAACCGGCTCTGATTACTGTGCATTATAACTATTTGAAATGGCATAAAACAACATAGCTGTAAATGGCAGCTTAAAGTGGTTGGTTTTAAAAATGGTACAGCTCTTTAACAGTTTAAGCTACAGCAGACACTGGACTAAACCAACTGTAAAAAGGTCTTACATAACTAGTTGATTAACTATTTCATGTTTTAAATGTGCATACATTTGCATAAAAGGAATACATTCACCACAGTACCTAACTTCCCCTCTGGTGTCTTCAACCATCCACCAGAGGGCATTGAGGGGGTTGAGCACCTACTCCAACTACGGCAGGATGGCCAGGCCACAGCGGAGTACACGCTCACCTTTCGGACAGTGGCAGCATCCAGCGGACACCCTCCGCCTCCCTTGGACATCGAGGGGAGCCCCACCTCTGCCGTCAGATCCCCGGTCTACTAACCACAGGTCCTGGCAACCATCATGACGCACACCTGCGTCTCATCAGTCACACCTGCAATTCATTACTCCCTTGATCACTTTATTTAGCACTCTTTTGTTATTAGTCATCAGGTAGTATTGTTTAAGTTTCTATGTCAGAAGCTTCTCTTGTTTTGTATCGCTCCATGTTCCTTATTATTAAACTCACTAACTGCACCTGCTTCCGGACGCTTCCCTGCGTCTATATTACACGATCTCTTTAATCAAATCAAAATCAAATCAAACTTTATTTGCCACATGCGCCGAATACAAGTTGTGGCAGACCAGGGGGTTGGGTCAAAACGTTTACACAGATCAGACACGTACAGAGTAGGATTAGCTCAGTTTCAAAGGTGTTTATTAAAATAATAGTCCAAAAGAATAGGTCTCTCCCAAGAGACCCTCTCTGGGATACCGTCTTCTGGGCTCCGGGTCTTGCTGTGTCCTGTGGGATTCAAAACCGAACTCCCTCCTATTACCTCTGGTACCATCCCCAACTATACGGGAGTCCTTTCCTCCCCAAGTCTCTTTCCTGTGTGCTGCCCTTCTGGCAGCTTTATGGGACTTGTACAGCTGGTGATCAATCAGCCCTTGATTACTCACCAATCCCCAATCAGCCCCAATTAGTCCTGACAGGAGAGCCCATTGAGACCTGGCACGTCCAGCAGATAGAGCCATCGCCTCGATGTATACACTGTCTGTCACCAGGCCTCGACGAGTCTCCCCTTCATGGCTGACCTGCTGTACGCCACAAAGTGTAGACTTTACTGTGAAATGCATAGTTACAAGCCCTTAACCAACAGTGCAGTTCAAGAAGAAGAAAATATTTACCAAGTAGGCTAAAATAAAAAGTAACACAATAAGAATAACAATAACGAGGCTATATAGAAAGGCACTGGTACCGAGTCAGTGTGCAGGGGTACAAGCTAGTTGAGGTAATCTGTACATGTAGGTAGGGGCGAAGTGACTATGCATAGCTAACAAACAAACAGCGAGTAGTGGCAGTGTACAAGAGGGGGGTTGTCAATGTAAATTGTCCGGTGGCGATTTTTATGAATTGTTCGGCAGTCTAATGGCTTGGAGGTAGAAGCTGTTGAGGAGCCTTTTGGTCCTAGACTTGGCACTCCGGTACTTCTTGCCGTGCGGTAGCAGAGAAAACAGTCTATAACTTGAGTGACTGGAGTCTCTGACAATTTTATGGGCTTTCCTCTGACACCGCCTATTATATAGGTCCTGGATGGCATGAAGCTTGGCCCTAGTAATGTACTGGGCCGTTCCACTACCCTCTGTAGCGCCTTAAGGTCAGATGCCGAGCAGTTGCCATACCAGGCGGTGATGAAACCAGTCAGGATATTCTCGATGGTGCAGCTGTAGAACCTTTTGAGGATCTGGGGACCCATGCCAAATCTTTTCAGTCTCCTGAAGGGGAAAAGGTATTGTCGTGCCCTCTTCACGACTGTCTTGGTGTGTTTGGACCATGATAGTTGGTTGGTGATGTGGACACCAAGGAACTTGAAACTCTTGACCCACTCCCCTACAGCCCTGTTGATACTAATGGGGGCCTGTTCGGCCCGCCTTTTCCTGTAGTCCACGATCAGCTCCTTTGTCTTGCTCACATTGAGGGAGAGGTTGTTGTCCTGGCACCACACTGCCAGTTCTCTGACCTCCTCCCTATAGGCCGTTTCATCGTTGTTGGTGATCAGGCCTACCAGTGTTGTGTCGTCAGCAGACTTAATGATGGTGTTGGAGTCGTGTTTTGCCACACAGTCGTGGGTGAACAGGGAATACAGGAGGGGGCTAAGTACACACCCCTGAGGGGCCCCAGTTTTAAGGATCAGCGTGGCAAACGTGTTGTTGCCTACTCTTACAACCTCAGGTTGGCCCGTCAGGAAGTCCAGGATCCAGTTGCAGAGGGAGGTGTTTAGACCCAGAGTCCTTAGCTTAGTGATGAGCTTCGTGGGCACTATGGTGTTGAACGCTGAGCTGTAGTCGATGAACAGCATTCTCACATAGGTGTTCCTTTTGTCCAGGTGAGAAAGGGCGGTGTGGAGTGCGATTGAGATTGCGTCATCTTTGGATCTGTTGGGGCGGTATGCGAATTGGAGTGGGTGTAGGGTGTCCGGGAGGATGCTGTTGATGTGAGCCATGACCAGCCTTTCAAAGCACTTCATGGCTACCGACGTAAGTGCCACGGGGCGGTAATCATTTAGGCAGGTTACCTTCGCTTTCTTGGGCACAGGGACTATGGTGGTCTGCTTGAAACATGTAGGTATTACAGACTCAGTCAGGAAGAGGTTGAAAATGTCAGTGAAGACACTTGAGAGGTGGTCTGCGCATGCTTTGAGTACGTCCTGGTAATCCGTCTGGCCCAGCGGCTTTGTGAATGTTGACCTGTTTAATGTGTCACTGACTGTCTGTGTAGACTTGAGTTTAGGTTTTAAAAAATATAATTTTAGAATACCGCTGAGGACTTTCTCTTGACCAACAGCTTGCTCTTGTGACATTGACGCATGGAGATTTTTGTGACAGAATAGTTCATGTTCACATTTAAAAAAAGGTTTGACTACTGTAAATATTTGATCTGTGGGTTTGGGATACATTTTATGTTTCAGCCTCTAGTAAACATATAGGGCGGAATTTGGCACCTTCTTGAATTCTTTGATCATACCAATAGCCTATTAGGTTGCAAAATGCTTGAAGCCAGGACCAAGAAAAAGATTGAGGCCAGACCAAGTTTAACCATGGTCCAGAAGTAGGCTAGAGTTCCATTAATGATGACATCAAAATTATTATAATATAGTGCAAAGAGTCTAACCCCAAAATAACAGTAAAATTCTTGTTTATTTACTGGTGCTAATGTTCAAGGATGCAATTTTAAAATGTAATGTTTAAGAAAAGTCTTACTGTATTTTTGTTGTATTGCACATTGAGAAATGTTTGGAGCTAAGTAAATTCATGTCAAGAACATAATAATGGCCTACTGGTTAAATACACACATATATACAGTATATATATATATTTTTTTATAAATCAATATTTTGATGATATGATTCTTGTTTATTTACTGGTGCTATTGTTCAAGGATTCCATTTAGAAAAGATGGTTTAAGAAAAGTCTTACTGTATTTTTGTTGTATTGCACAAACAAATTGCACTGTACGGAAAAACGATTGACGTGTGTCTATAAAACTGGGTCCAGTCTACTCACAAGAGTTCCTAGAATGCAAATCAGATGAGCTTGAACAAAAAGCTAGGTCATAGGAAGTGTTGCTGGACTTTTACTGTGGTCAAAAATCTTAAATATAGCACTGTGCAGGAAAAACAATGATTTGTGTGATGGAAAAGTGGAGTAGGGAGTACTCAGTAAGGTCTGCAGAATCAATAAATGGTGTCATTTCATGGGGCACTGAATAATATGGAGTGTTGCTGCTGGCCTTTTAATCCACCCATTCCATTGGCCACAATGCAAA
Organism: Salvelinus namaycush; assembly: GCF_016432855.1. NCBI lineage: Eukaryota > Metazoa > Chordata > Actinopteri > Salmoniformes > Salmonidae > Salvelinus > Salvelinus namaycush. The sequence continues at coordinate 8,276,181 of NC_052327.1, forward strand.
TCACTGTATATGGAATACATATACGCTTATAGAGCAAAAACTATTCTATGTGCTGAGGTAAAAGTACTCTAGGGAATACTCAGTAGGGTCTGTAGAATGTATATATGGTGTCATTTCATGGGGCACTGAATAATACAGAGTGTTGCTGAACTTTTACTGTTGTCAAACAGCTTAAAATGGGGTGCCTGGACACTATACGGTACAAATATAGCGCTGTACAGGAAAAACGATTCTTTGTGCCGATGTTTCATTAAGTTTTTATTTTATCAGAATATAAAAAGTTATGAATCATTGTTAATGTTTAAACAATTATTTTTCGTGTGTCGTTAATAAATACATGCTATTGACGTTTTATACTATTACGCGGATTACTTTTATATTTTTAAATCTGAAATTCCGTGAACCGGAAGTCGCTGACGAGACAGTGATGAAATCTTTCCAATTGATTTGTACAAGTCGATAACAGTCGAGTCGTTGCTGTAGTTTGTTTATACTGTAGCCTACGTCCGCTAAAATACAGGTTTAAAAATGAATTTTAAAGTCCGCGCTGCAAGAAAAGAGGATTGTAAGGAAATATCTAGAATGATTATGGTGAGTTTGCTAAACAACGTCGTACACTCAACCTGTCACATGGTGCATGTTCAGTAAAAGTAATTTTGCTGCACTCACTGCTTTTTTACATTGTAGCGATCGCAAGCCAAATAGCCTATCATTCATAATAGCTGCATTTACATTGCAGTATAATTGCCTGTGTCCAAGTTGTGTTAGGCTACTACAGTTTGCTGAGTGCAGTAATTTTGCAGTTCAAGTGCAGATTTATTTTTACATTCTGCAAGTTATGGAAGGATGGAAGTAGAATGTTGGTTAGAAACCTGGGGTGCATTGTTTGATTAAAGGTTTGTTACGTTGCGTAACGGCTTGTACGGTGTAATCATTCGTCCAAAACGTTTTGCAATGGAAAGAGTTAGTTTGGAGTTTTTTTTTTCTCTGCTGCTACTTGCTGTTTGTTATCTATGCATAGTCACTTTATACCTACCTACATGTACAAATGCCTCGACTAACCTGTACCCCCTGTATATAGCCTCCAGGTAACCAAATGGCTACCTGGACTATTTGCATTGTGTGCCCCCCCTCAACCCCGCTACTCTCCATTTATCATATATGCATAGTCACTTTAACTATACATTCATGTACATACTACCTCAATTGGGGTGACAAACCAGTGCTCCCACACATTGGCTAACTGGGCTATCTGCATTGTGTCCCACCACCCGCCAACCCCTCTTTTATGCTACTCTCTGTTCATCATATATGCATAGTCACTTTAACCATATCTACATGTACATACTACCTCAATCAGCCTGACTAACCGGTGTCTGTATGTAGCCTCTCAACTTTTATAGCCTCGCCTGTCTTTTACTGTTTTATTTATTTACTTACCTATTCTTCACTTAACACCTTTTTTTGCACTATTGGTAAGTAAGCATTTCACTGTAAGGTCTACCTACACCTGTTGTATTTGGCGCACGTGACAAATAATAAACTTTGATTTGACAATGACTCTGTACCGGTACCCCAGTATATAGCCTCCACATTGACTCGGTACCGGTACCCCCTGTATATAGCCTCCACATTGACTCTGTACCGGTACATTTACATTTAAGTCATTTAGCAGACGCTCTTATCCAGAGCGACTTACAAATTGGTGCATTCACCTTATGATATCCAGTGGAACAACCACTTTACAATAGTGCATCTAAATCTTTTAAGGGGGGGGGGGGGGGGTTAGAAGGATTACTTTATCCTATCCTAGGTATTCCTTAAAGAGGTGGGGTTTCAGGTGTCTCCGGAAGGTGGTGATTGACTCCGCTGACCTGGCGTCGTGAGGGAGTTTGTTCCACCATTGGGGTGCCAGAGCAGCGAACAGTTTTGACTGGGCTGAGCGGGAACTGTACTTCCTCAGAGGTAGGGAGGCGAGCAGGCCAGAGGTGGATGAACGCAGTGCCCTTGTTTGGGTGTAGGGCCTGATCAGAGCCTGAAGGTACGGAGGTGCCGTTCCCCTCACAGCTCCGTAGGCAAGCACCATGGTCTTGTAGCGGATGCGAGCTTCAACTGGAAGCCAGTGGAGAGAGCGGGGTGACGTGAGAGAACTTGGGAAGGTTGAACACCAGACGGGCTGCGGCGTTCTGGATGAGTTGTAGGGGTTTAATGGCACAGGCAGGGAGCCCAGCCAACAGCGAGTTGCAGTAATCCAGACGGGAGATGACAAGTGCCTGGATTAGGCCCTGCGCCGCTTCCTGTGTGAGGCAGGGTCGTACTCTGCGAATGTTGTAGAGCATGGGCCACCGCCTTGATGTTAGTTGAGAACGACAGGGTGTTGTCCAGGATCACGCCAAGGTTCTTAGCGCTCTGGGAGGAGGACACAATGGAGTTGTCAACCGTGATGGCGAGATCATGGAACGGGCAGTCCTTCCCCGGGAGGAAGAGCAGCTCCGTCTTGCCGAGGTTCAGCTTGAGGTGGTGATCCGTCATCCACACTGATATGTCTGCCAGACATGCAGAGGTACCCCCTGTATATAGTCTCCACATTGACCTCGGTACCGGTACCCCCTGTATATAGTCTCCACATTTGACTCTGTACCGGTACCCCCTGTATATAGCCTCCACATTTGACTCGGTGCCGGTACCCCCTGTATATAGCCTCCACATTTGACTCGGTACTGGTACCCCCTGTATATAGCCTCCACATTGACTGTGTACCGGTACCCCCTGTATATAGCCTCCACATTGACTCGGTACCGGTACCCCCTGTATACTTCAACATTTTCAGATTGCGAATGGAGCCACTCCTTTTGTGACGAAAACGAAATTGCAACACTGCATTACGCTCCGTCGACTTTGTTTGCGTATTGTCTGTAAACCCCTTAAGAATGAATTTAATTAGGAGATACATCTTCAGCCTTGCTGACAAACACGCTGCTATGGCCTAATAGTCATTGCATAGGCTATAAACCTAAATGTAGGCCTACAACGTTTTACATTGGGGATGGGCACGATTATTTGAATAGACGTTAGTATTGAATTACTTCGGAGAGTATATCATTTTTAGAAAAAATATATAGGCATATTTTAAGAGGCTCCATGTGAAGTGGGGTTTTTCTAATCAATGCAAAATGGAATTAAAATGATGGAATTAAGTTGGCTAAATGAGGAGTAGGCTACATGATCATACCTAATACTAATACTTCCCCGAGATCTAGACCGCCGTGTGCCCGGTGTGTTGATGCTCAGGAGGAGACCTGTGCGTAATCCTCTCTGCCAACTCCTGCTGGACAATGGAACACAACAAACAACCACTCACATTCCAAGTATTCTGAAGAGCAAGTCCCCCCCCCCCACACACACACTTTCTAGTTTTTATAAAGTTACTAAACCCGTCCTCCAACCCAAATCTCTACCCTAAACCGGGTCTGTAATCTATTGCCAACCCTACCCCCTGAACCTTTACCCTAAGCCAGGTTTGTTTTCTCTACTCAACCCAACCCCCCTCCTAAATGATCTTTTTAATTTATCTTCTTTGCATTATATTATCCAATAAAGTTTGTTTTAATTCAAACCAAGTCGCGGAAAACCAAAGGAGAACTCCAACACCCCTCCCCTTGTCCCTTTCCAAACTTCACCTCACCCTATTGCTGGTGACCAGCATGCTGCTACACTGGTGCTGGTGACCAGCATGCTGCTACACTGGTGCTGGTGACCAGCATGCTGCTACACTGATGCTGGTGACCAGCATGCTGCTACGCTGGTGCTGGTGACCAGCATGCTGCTACGCTGGTGCTGGTGACCAGCATGCTGCTACACTGGTGCTGGTCACCAGCATGCTGCTACACTGGTGCTGGTCACCAGCATGCTGCTACACTGGTGCTGGTGACCAGCATGCTGCTACACTGGTGCTGATCACCAGCATGCTGCTACACTGGTGCTGGTCACCAGCATGCTGCTACACTGGTGCTGGTCACCAGCATGCTGCTACACTGGTGCTGGTCACCAGCAAAAGAAAAACATGAAGGCATTGCTAACAACAGCTAAGAATTTAGCCCACTAAGCTACTACTAACTAGCCGAGCTGTACAGACCCCACGGTCCGGCTTTAAGTAGCACACGTATAACCCAGCTAACAGAACATCTCGCCCATAGCTATGGTTACTGCTTTCCCCGTACTGGATGAACTAAACCAAGCACTCGAATTTGAACGCTTCGTGCTGCTTATTCCCACCAAGGTGGAAGAAAGAAAAGGGGTGATTCCAACGCCAGAATAGCCCAATAAATATATGTTAACAATACTGGATGAACACCTGACTGGATGAGTTTAACATGCAGTATTTTTTTTAATTCCTTAGACGAATTAGCATATTACATATATAGTTAGCATAACGTAGTATAAAACGTTTTCTAATTTCATACATTTCTTCGAATTGTTACAAACTCTGTTTTACATAAAGCATGTAGATATGTTAATAATATGACCACCCTACTTTAAGTGATAGGGCTTAAGTTACTGTAATGATGTATTCCGTGCAAATAGTCTGGGTTGCCATTTGATTAGGTGTTCAAGAGTCTTATGGCTTGGGGGTAGAAGCTGTTTAGAAGCCTCTTGGACCTAGACTTGGTGCTCCGGTACCGCTTGCCGTGCGGTACCAGAGAGAGTACCAGCACGGCTGGAGTCTGACATTTTTTAGGGCCTTCCTCTGACACCGACTGGTATAGAGGTCCTGGATGGCAGGAAGCTTATATGGTTACTAATGTCATAACAATATTACCACCCTATCTTGAGATATTGGACAGAAAGTGTTGAATTTAAGATTCCAGGCAGGTAATTTGGTGCCTCATCGGAAGGGATTATCAGTGACCTTTTCCGATTACTTAAATAAGATCTCAACAATAGTAAGTCCTATCCTGATGATATAAAGTGTTCTGTGTTTCTGAGAAGCTGCTCTATATCATGGAATACACCAGAACAAAAGTTTTATTTTGACCCCCATCACCCTACTTACATGGGAAGTGAAGTGGTCCGCTATTGGCCGTTGCTCTTGTCAGTCTATGAAACACATTGTGTCATTGGATCTTCCTGAGACTCTGCCCCTACAAGGAGTTACCCCACAGTGAGACACCATCATAGAACCATGGTTACTTTAAGTAACCTTCTGTTTCTTCATGTAGGCCTACTGTCTTTTTACATTTCCACCCCCCACATTTGTCTGTTTCTCTTAGGAGTTGGCTGTGTATGAGAAAATGGCAGACCAGGTGAAGACTTCTCATGAAGGTCATTTGACAACTTTTGCCAGTAATTTAAAGTTATTTCCTTTAAACTTGAACCTGAACTTAACCTGTCTCCGTTTCTCTGGCAGAGTTGGAGCGTGATGGGTTCTCTCCAAACCCCTTCTATGAATGCCTGATCGCTGAAGTGCCAGATGAACACAAGACCAAAGATGGTAAAAGATCTGCATTTCAATGCAACTTAATGCCTGTACATGTGAAAATGTGTTGTGCTTGTATGGAAGCTCATATGTTCATATCAAATTTGATTAGATTGCAGTGCCTAATCATTAGTATTCAACCCCCTTGGGTTTCTTTACATTTTATTACAAAGTGGGATTAAAATTGATTGAATTGTCATTGATCTACACCAAATACTCTGTCAAAGGTTTTTTTTCTCTCGACTGAGGGACCTTACAGATAATTGTGTTTGCGGTGTACAGAAATGGGCTTGTTGCACACAGTGAGTTCATACAAATGATGTGATTTGCTAAGCAATTGTTTACTCCTGAACTATTAATACTTTGTGCACCCTCCCCTGGTGAGGATAATGGCATTGAGCCTTTTTCTATCATGTTTTATAAGATGGGAGAACACATTGGGAGGGATCTTAGACCATTCCTCCATAGTGAATCTTTCCTTATCCTTGATATCTTTCGATCTGCGCTTATGGACTGCCCTCTTCCATTCAAACACACATGTTTTCAATTGGATTCAAGTATGGAGACTGAGATGGCCATTGCAAAATGTTGATTTTTAATGTGTGTTTGAGGTCATCGTCTTGCTGGAAGATCCACTTGCGGCCATGTTTCAGTCTCCGGGCAGAGGCAACCAGGTGTGTGGCTAAAATGACTTGGTAGTTGGTAGAGTTCGTGATGCTGTTGACCATAAGGTCCCCAGGACCAGTGGAAGCAAAACAGCCCCATCACCATGTTTTACAGCTTTAGGTATGGTATTATATTCTGTGCATGCGTCATTCTTTCACAGCCAAACCCAGCACTGGTCTGCATGGCCAAATAGCTCTATTTTCATCTCATCTGCCCATAGCACCCAATTCCAGTCCAAGTGCCAATGCCATTTAGCAAACTGCAGCCGTTTACATTTTCTGATTGCTCTCAATAAATACTTTTTTATGTCAACCCTTCCAAGTAGCCTATTATCATGGATGTGGTGTCTAATTGTAGATTTGTAGACCCCAAGATGCAACCAAGTTCTGAAATTCTCCAACTGTGGCCTTCAAGATACACTTGGATCCTCTACCAGGCAGGTTAAATGTTGCCCTAATGATGGTAAGATCTATATTAGTTTTTTCAGTAGTTTTCTTTTGTACCCATTGCCTGATTTATGAAAGTCAACAACCATTTGTTTCTTTCCCCATGGTGATGATGACAGGGATTGTACACACTCATTTTTATACCCCAGTGGCGACATGAAGAAATGCTATAGTATACTATGGTCTAAATACTGTAGTATTACTATATTTATATACTATAGTATTCACTAGTGTTTTTGGACATGACTGTAGTAAAATATAGTATTCCCTTGTGTTTTTGAGGACTTAACTGTAGTATATTATAGTAACACCTGCCGATTTAGAGTTAGCAAAAATGGCATAACTACCAGACTAAGCCGGTTACTGTTTAATGAGGGGAACACCTCAACCAGAACATAAGACACACAGGTTTGTGACAGGACACCTATTGAGTTGGGTCAACCGTTCTGAGAAATGCAACAGACCATACAACACCTTAGCAAAAATATAAACAATGTATTACAATTGTAACAATTAAACGTCAGACAGTTTCTAGGCCAAATAAAGGGAAACCGTATAGAGGCAGATATGAAGAACAAGCAACGTTTAAAGCTTAGAAGATTAGGTTTGCTTGATTGACACAAATAACACATTAACAAGAGTACACCAAAATGACTTATTTGATCTGTTACCTCTACTGGATATACAACAGTGGTTTCAGACATTCAAGTTCACAAGATGCCCAAAAACAGAGAGAAACAATACTGTACTTCTGATGGTAGAAAATAACAGTTAACTTAATTTACGTAAATCAATATTTTAGAAATATAAAATGACTACTTAAAGACAGTCAACTTATTGGAGGGCGCTGCCAATAAACTGCCTGGACCTCAAACCAGCAAAGCCTCTTCAAAACAAATCAGCTGAAAACAAAAGGATGACATTGCAGTGGCTTTACATAAGGAACATCTTCAAAATTGTAACACATGAATAAACTCACTGATGGTCCAACTCAACACACCATTCAGAACTATCGACCACACCCCTAACATTTATTCAAGACAGCATGGTCACCAAATGGTTGCTCACAGAAACAAACCGACGCTCTCCCCTGAACATGATCAAGGGGTGCTTTTTATACAGTTCTTGCATGTCCTCCCCTAATAAGGGTGCCCAGGGAAACACTGACCAAAACGTTGGTTCCTAGCCTGTCACACAATATTCTTCTGTTACAAGATTGTAACTGCTTGAGGTTAAGATGAGGGTTATGGTGATGCCCATCTACTGTGTGACTCCAGTTAAAGACCAGGCGGAGGCAGTGATGCAGTTCAGTTTAAAAGTCTTCATAGATTCAGGTAATGGAGACGATACAGTACGGGGAATGAGTGACAGTTGTTGACATGAGACCAAGACTCTTGAATTGAGTCTTGGTTGGCTTTGTATGGAGTAAAGTTTATCTAAAAGGAGACGCAAGGTGCAAATAATAACAGCAATGAACATACATAATTAATCATCTTTTAATGTCAATAATCAATGACTATATGCAAATGCAATAAGCATATAAATGGGTAAAACTATGCACATATATACACTGCTCAAAAAAATAAAGGGAACACTTAAACAACACAATGTAACTCCAAGTCAATCACACTTCTGTGAAATCAAACTGTCCACTTAGGAAGCAACACTGATTGACAATAAATTTCACATGCTGTTGTGCAAATGGAATAGACAAAAGGTGGAAATTATAGGCAATTAGCAAGACACCCCCAATAAAGGAGTGGTTCTGCAGGTGGTGACCACAGACCACTTCTCAGTTCCTATGCTTCCTGGCTGATGTTTTGGTCACTTTTGAATGCTGGCGGTGCTTTCACTCTAGTGGTAGCATGAGACGGAGTCTACAACCCACACAAGTGGCTCAGGTAGTGCAGCTCATCCAGGATGGCACATCAATGCGAGCTGTGGCAAGAAGGTTTGCTGTGTCTGTCAGCGTAGTGTCCAGAGCATGGAGGCGCTACCAGGAGACAGGCCAGTACATCAGGAGACGTGTAGGAGGGCAACAACCCAGCAGCAGGACCGCTACTTCCGCCTTTGTGCAAGGAGGAGCAGGTGGAGCACTGCCAGAGCCCTGCAAAATGACCTCCAGCAGGCCACAAATGTGCATGTGTCTGCTCAAACGGTCAGAAACAGACTCCATGAGGGTGGTATGAGGGCCCGACGTCCACAGGTGGGGGTTGTGCTTACAGCCCAACATTGTGCAGGACGTTTGGCATATGCCAGAGAACACCAAGATTGGCAAATTCGCCACTGGCGCCCTGTGCTCTTCACAGATGAAAGCAGGTTCACACTGAGCACATGTGACAGACGTGACAGAGTCTGGAGACGCCGTGGAGAACGTTCTGCTGCCTGCAACATCCTCCAGCATGACCGGTTTGGCGGTGGGTCAGTCATGGTGTGGGGTGGCATTTCTTTGGGGGGCCGCACAGCCCTCCATGTGCTCGCCAGAGGTAGCCTGACTGCCATTCGGTACCGAGATGAGATCCTCAGACCCCTTGTGAGACCATATGCTGGTGCGGTTGGCCCTGGGTTCCTCCTAATGCAAGACAATGCTAGACCTCATGTGACTGGAGTGTGTCAGCAGTTCCTGCAAGAGGAAGGCATTGATGCTATGGACTGGCCCGCCCGTTCCCCAGACCTGAATCCAATTGAGCACATCTGGGACATCATGTCTCGCTCCATCCACCAACGCCACATTGCACCACAGACTGTCCAGGAGTTGGCGGATGCTTTAGTCCAGGTCTGGGAGGAGATCCCTCAGGAGACCATCCGCCACCTCATCAGGAGCATGCCCAGGCGTTGTAGGGAGGTCATACAGGCACGTGGAGGCCACACACACTACTGAGCCTCATTTTGACTTGTTTTAAGGACATTACATCAAAGTTGGATCAGCCTGTAGTGTGGTTTTCCACTTTAATTTTGAGTGTGACGCCAAATCCAGACCTCCATGGGTTGATAAATTTGATCATTTTTGTGTGATTTTGTTGTCAGCACATTCAACTATGTAAAGAAAAAAGTATTTAATAAGAATATTTCATTCATTCAGATCTAGGATGTGTTATTTTAGTGTTCCCTTTATTTTTTTGAGCAGTGTATATATAGCAGTAGCAGTTAATAATGAAGGGCCAGAAAGGGGGTGGAATAGCATGCAGCATGGTAGGCCGAAGCTATAGCAGACTATCAATGGCTGCATAGTATGGCAAGCAAACAAACTAAATAAAAATAGCAAGCATAGCCATAAAACAGGCCTAGTTAGCATAACAAAGGCAATGCACAAAAAGGGCAACAATTATTAACGTGTCAATCATTAGACAATCATTAATATGCTAGGTATTTGAAATGCTCCTCTTTGATAATATGATATGTGACTTCAAGTCTTACGTATTTATGATTGTCTGAGTAGAGCAAGCCACTATCTTCCAAAAATACCACAGCTTCCAAAAATATAAACACATGTAACAACTTGTAAGATTTTACTGAGTTACAGTTCATATGAGGAAATCAGTCAATTTAAACAAATAAATTAGGCCCTAGTCTATGGGTTTCACATGTCTGGGAATACAGATATGCATCTGTTGGTCACAGATGCCTCACAATGGGCCTAGGGATCTCATCACGAAGACACATTTCCGATTTGAGCAGGACTATTATGAGATGGAGTTACATTGAGATGCCACCGGGCTGCAAGCAAAGTCGGGAGAAGAGGAATATTGGGACAGGGACTATTGAGAATTTTCCAGAACATGTGTGGCCATTATACATTTCAGGATAGTCAGCAAGATGAGTGCACTATATGTGGGTCTGGGTCATTAGACACCATTAGACATGCACCTGTCTGGGGAGTGGACATGACTGGTTATTTCTGTGACGGTGTTGTGGCCTAATATGTACTGTTGCTATGGTTACACCTCTTGGGTCTTTTCCAGAACACGGGTGTTCCTGTCGGAAGAGCTAGCAGGATGACGTGTGTTTGTTTTTGTAAAGTGCTATGGACTGTTGCTATGGTCCTACATCCATGCACCTGTCTTAGTCGAGAACAAGTCTGTATGTTTGAACTATTGGTGTGGCTCTACAGTTTCCATGCCCTAATATGAAACCAAACTAAAATGAGTGCAAGGCAATAAGATAACGGTGGCTAAATGCCAGAGGGGATGAGTCCTTAAGAGGAGTTACTATGTGTGACATAAGGAGGAAAAATGTATAAGAAGTATGTGCCAAGACTGGAAAGTGAGTTACTTTCATGAACCAACTCAGCTTTTATAATGGTGTAATAAAAGTCTGTTTGAACTCACAGGCTCCGTTATTTGAGAAATATGATAGGACACCGAAAGGTGGATTTCTGAGGAGGAATGGAGGGGGAAAAAAGATGAAGAAGAGGTTGAAGGGAATGTGGAAAGCAGAGGTTGGATTTGAATTTGAGGAAGATGGCAATAAAAATGGAGATGGAGTGTCGAAGAAGATTGGTGTCACGTGCGAACAGAGTGAGCTGTGCACCAGACCGAGTTCTGGAGGTGAAGTGGAAGTGAATGAGGGCGAGTTAAGTGAGGTGGAAGGTGTGGTGAAGAGCTCAGAACCTGAGCCTGACATCAATGGACACGATAAAGAAGAATCTGGTGCAGTAGGAATGGGTGGGAAAGGAGTTGGGTGCAGTTGAATCAGTGAAAGTATCTTGAAGTGGACTTGTGATATTTGTTTGTTTCTTCCGTCCAGATGGAGCGGGTGATCCGTGTCACGCAACTTCGGTCAAGACCTGTTTTTTGCTTTGCTCTTAGGAACAGGGCACCGTTGAAAGGAGTGATTACTGGGGTAGCGTTAAGCGTCGCGGTGGAGCAATTGAAGTTGAAGATTCCTGGTGTTTGTGACGCCCATCTTTTGTTGTGACGCAGACCCGGTGGGAAGCGTGGTGAAATAGAGGAGTCACTGTCAGTCCTTTTGAGTTTTGAGTCAGTCTTTACCCAGCATTCATGCTAGGATACAGTTGAAGTCGGAAGTTTACATAAACTTACGTTGGAGGCATTAAAACTCGTTTTTCAACCACTCCACAAATTTCTTGTTAACAAACTATAGTTTTGGCAAGTCGGTTAGGACAACTACTTTGTGCATGACACAAGTTATTTTTCCAACAATTGTTTACAGACAGATTATTTCACTTATAATTCACTGTATCACAATTCCAGTGGGTACACTAAGTTGACTGTGCCTTTAAACAGCTTGGAAAATTCCAGAAAATGATGTCATGGCTTTAGAAGTTTCTGATAGGCTAATTGACATCATTTGAGTCAATTGGAGGTGTACCTGTGGATGTATTTCAAGGCCTACCTTCAAACTCAGTGCCTCTTTGCTTGACATCATGGGAAAATCAAAAGAAATCAGCCAAGACCTCAGAAAACAAATTGTAGACCTCCACAAGCCTGGTTCATCCTTGGGAGCAATTTCCAAATGCCTGAAGGTATCACGTTCATCTGTACAAACAATAGTACGCAAGAAAAACACCATGGGACCACGCGGCCGTCATACCGCTCAGGAAGGAGACTCGTTCTGTCTCCTAGAGATGAACGTACTTTGGTGCGAAAAGTGCAAATCAATCCCAGAACAACAGCAAAGGAACTTGTGAAGATGCTGGAGGAAACAGGTACAAAAGCATCTACATCCACAGTAAAATGAATCCTATATCGACATAACCTGAAAGGCCGCTCAGCAAGGAAGAAACCACTGCTCCAAAACCGCTATAAAAAAGCCAGACTGCGGTCTGCAACTGCACATGGGGACAAAGATCGTACTTTTTGGAGAAATGTCCTCTGGTCTGATGAAACAAAAATGGAACTGTTTGGCCATAATGACCATCGTTATGTTTGGAGGAAAAAGGGGGAGGCTTGCAAGCCGAAGAACACCATCCCGACCGTGAAGCACGGGTGTGGCAGCACCATGTTGTGGGGATGCTTTGCTGCAGGAGGGACTGGTGCACTTCACAAAATAGATGGCATCAGAGGAAGGAAAATTATGTGGATATATTGAAGCAATATCGCAAGACATCAGTCAGGAAGTTAAAGCTTGGTCGCAAATGGGTCTACCAAATGGACAATGACCCCAAGCAAAATGGCTTAAAGACAACAAAGTCAAGGTATTGGAGTGGCCATCACAAAGCTCTGACCTCAATCCTATAGAACATTTGTGGGCAGAACTGAAAAAGTGTGTGCGAGCAAGGAGGCCTACAAACCTGACTCAGTTACACCAGCTCTGTCAGGAGGAATGGGCCAAAATTCACCCAACTTATTGTGGGAAGCTTGTGGAAGGCTACCCGAAACGTTTGACCCAAGTTAAACAATTTAAAGGCAATGCTACCAAATACTAATTGAGTGTATGTAAACTTCTGACCCACTGGGAATGTGATGAAAGAAATAAAAGCTGAAATAAATCATTCTCTCTACTATTATTCTGACATTTCACATTCTTAAAATAAAGTGGAGATCCTAACTGACCAAAGACAGGGAATTTTTACTAGGATTAAATGTCAGGAATTGTGAAAACCTGAGTTTTAAATGTATTTGGCTAAGGTGTATGTAAACTTCCGACTTCAACTGTACAGTACCAGTCAAAAGTTTTGACACACCTACACATTTCTAAAAACAATTTTCTACATTGTAGAATAATAGTGAAGACATCAAAACTATGAAATAACACATATGGAATCATGTAGTAACCAGAAAAGTGTTAAACAAATCAAAATAAATTTGAGATTCTTCAAAGTAGACACCATTTGCCTTGATGACAGCTTTGCACACTCTTGGCATTCTCTCAACCAGCTTCAAGAGGAATGCTTTTCCAACAGTCTTGAAGAAGTTCCCACATTTGATGAACACGTGGAGTGGTTAAAAAACGAGTTTTACTGACTCCAACCTAAGTGTATGTAAACTTCCGACTTATATTATTATTATTAATATATATTTTTTTGCTAAATAGGTGGGGCTCACCTGCCCTGAATGACGGGTCACCACTGATCTTGGTGGCAAATGCTGTTTGCCTCCAACCTTGTTTTAGTACCACAGCTTCCTCTGAGCTTGATGTCAGTGGCCATCGACAACAGGGCATCATAGATCTCCCCGAGTTGGTAACGCACAGGTTTCACAGCCTCCACCCGGCTCTCCCAGCTCGTGGTGCCTGGTGGTTTCACTGTGAGTCCATCTTTTACGTACTTTTTCGGCAAGTCCCAGCGGTGTGTAGATCCGGATAAAAATCTCTTGGATGGTGTTAAAAAAACTCAGGAGCCTCCAAGCAACATGATGCTTCATCAGAGAGAAGCAGGTTCAGTGAGTGCGCGCTGCATGGCACAAAAAAGGACCTTGGATTGATATCCTGCACTCTCTTTTGAACTCCACTGTGCCTCCCCCATATATTCGCTCCGTATTCATACCCTTGCCCTCGCATGTCCATGTTGTCATGTTTCTGTAGTTTTGAAATGAGCAACTCGGTCCTGCAAATCGCCCCTGTTGCGTCAAGCAGTTCGCTAAACTCCAGGAAGTGCTCTCGTGCGCCCTGACCCATCATCCTCGGTTGAAACAAAATGCACCACCATGGCCGTCGGCTCTGTTTTGCTCTTGTCTGGTGTGCTGTCCAAAATTTATAGAAAAATATTTAGCTGCTTTTAGCTCACTGCACGCTGTCTGCTGGATCTCTTGTGCCAGCATGTCAATGATTTTGTTCTGGATTATTTTAGAGGTAGTGCATGTGTTTCTTTGGATTGTACTCTCCTTACATGCTCCTTCATGATTCCATCAAAAATACCCAGCATTTCCACAAACTTCAGAAAGTTCCCATTATTTGGCTCGTTCAGCCTGTCAGTGGTCCCATGTAGCACAATGTTCTGGGTGGCCATTACAGGGCTATGAGTCAATGCAGCACCTACTGCCAGTGGAGAGTCTCTCCGTCAATAGCTCGCTGGGCTTGTGCATCAATAGTTTGTTTGGACACCAGCCTGATCTCCAGCTCCTTCCACCTCTGGACACTATCTAGGTGGTCATGCGACTTGTCATGCGAGCTGAGGAGGTGGCACAGATTCGTCCAGTCCCTGGTTCCATCCCTGACCATCCCTGGTTCCATCCCTGACCAGCGCAGATTTGCAATCGTGTGAAAAAAGTTTGAGGCAAAAACAGAAGGCTGGATCATTTTGCTTGGAATAGACAAGCCATGGTCTCTCCACTCTCTCCCCGTTCGCCATCCTCCTATTGTGTAGTGGCCCCTCATCTCTTGGGAAATTCCCCCCCTTTCCCTGATGTGACCCAGCCTGCACTAACATGTCCCGTAAAGATCCATTCATATATTTTTGCCACTCACCGGGATCTTTTATGTTTTTTGTCTGGGAGTCAGATTTAGCAGCAGCACCACCACTGTCATCGGGGACGGGGAGCGACGAATCTGATTCCGGGTCCAAGATAGTAGCTCTCCGCCAGCATTGCTTGGTGTGGCTAGGCCTGGTGCTACCACCTGTTCTTGTCCACGCAGAGAGCTGTCGTCATCGGTGGAAGTGTATGGCTCGGACTCCTCCGGTTCGCCCTCTTCGCTGTTAGAACCAGAGAACTGGGGCTCGTCCATCTCGGCGAATGAACAGCTTGTCCCCGGAGGCTTGCCCTTCTCCACACCGGCTGATGGACAATACTGCACGTTCATACATTTAAGCAGAGAATTTATTTGGTTTAGAGATTGCGCCTCTTTTCTCATTCGTTTTTTAAAATATTTGCTTCCTGATAGTTTTTGTCTCTTAGACATGGTAGCAAATCTTGTTTGAGATCTCCATAGCTTACTTTTAGCTGAATTTATATCCACTAGTAGTAGCTAGCTAACGTTAACAGGCTAGGTTAGGTTACTGCCTTAATCACTAATCGTCTTAGGCACACACAAACATTAAAAAACAAACAATAATTTGATTGGCAGATTCATTTTTATTAATGTTTCACAATTGGATAATCCCATATAAACACACACATCACCATAGCTACCAAGGATAGTGGGAGTGAACTTCAGGAGAAGCGGGAATGGGGTGGGGGCAGGAACTGAAGCAACGGCTGTGAGCTGGGGGCTGGGGCACCAGCTGTGTAGTAGCCAATTGGGGGAGCCGGAGGGCGGCAGCCAATTGCCAAAATGCCACCCCAAATTCAAGTGCCGACATAGGCGGCCGCCTAATCTTGCCTAATGGGAGAGCCGGCTCTGAGTATACTACAGTGATGTCCGCAAAAACACTACAGTGAATACTACCGTAAAGTCCGCAAAAATATTACAGTGAATACTGTAGTATAATACAGACATGTCCACAAAAAAACACTATAGTGAATACTAGTGCTGAGCGATTTTAAAAAACGTTGTCTGTTCAAATACTTAAATTCCATTTTTTTTTTGTGAGCCCAACTCACTGTTTCTCAAGAGACATGAAATCATTTGCGAGAGAAATCAAATCTAGAACCTTGTGGGACGCTGGGCTAATGGGAGTTTTCATTAAGCAAATATTCAAACCTAGTTCGGTGCAGAAACGTGGTAATTAACTACAATGACCACTGCGTCAGTTTTTTCTGTTTTGGGCAGAGACCGATCAGAGAGGAAGTCGAAGTGAGAGGTTTCACTCTCGCCAAAATCTGTCAAAAATAAGCCCTTCGCGTTTCTATGGGATTATTTTGTCGCCTGCCTTCCCGCCTTTGGGACAATGACTCCTAATGTTAGGGCGGGGGCATGAGCATCTCATCGCTATACAGATCTCTGGATGGATACACTTTTACGCCTGCTACGTTATGTTAGATTCACGCAAACTGCATAGATGATCGCATGAGAGAGGAATGTACACAACAGAACGACGAGAGGGACAGAGACAATTTGTGAAAGTATAATTTATCTACTTTGAAGAACAAGTCATGATTTCATCAGACCGCTCTGAAGAATACTTAGGCAATCTAGCTAAATAGGGAGAATAACTGGTTGGCTGACTGCTACTGCCTGAGCAGAGATGAGATGATAACTTTAAGGTAAAAAAAGAATAAAGTCATCAAATAAAAACGAAGTAATATACACAACTTAAATATTTAATTATTTCATAGTAACTTTACATTGTTCTATTGAGGTCTACCCTATGTGGACCTGACAGAGACAATGGAATATTTTTGGGGGGAATTTCCTTCAAAAAGCTCTAAAATCATTGTAATGTCAATATAAAAGTACTCAGGCAAGATGGCGCCGACAGACATGGCAGCTCTGCTTCTAGCTCCTAAGCAACTTTGCAGTATTTAATTTTTTTTTTTTTTTTTTCAATTTTATTTTTATTGAACCTTTATTTAATTATGCAAGTCATTTAAGAACAAATTCTTATTTACAATGACGTCCTACCCCGGCCAAACCCAGACGACGCTGGGTCAGTTGTGCTCTGCCCTATGGGACTCCCAATCACGGCCGGTTGTGATAAAGCCTGGAATCAAACCAAGGCCTGTAGTGACACCTCTAGCACTGCGATGCAGTGCCTTAGACCTCTGCCTGTGTTATTTATTACATTATTAGCCCAGAACGATTTTTGTGTTATTACATACAGACGGAAATAACTTTTGGATATCAGAGCGGTGGTAACTCACCAGCATTACGACCAGGAATACGACTTTACCGAATTGGATCCTTTGTTCGTTCCCCCCAGGGCAATTGAACTTATCTCAGAGGCTTCTAGTCCGACTCTGGCGTGCACACCATCCACTGCTTCCGAGTATATTACTTGCTAATGTTCAGTCTCTGGACAATAAAGTAGACGAGCTCAGGGCGAGGATCTTCTTCCAGAGAGACATCAGGGACTGTAACATACTCACGGAATCATGGCTCTCTCCGGATATACTGTCCCCGTCCATGCAGCCAGCTGGGTTCTCAGTACATTGCGCAGACAGAAATAAAGAACTCTCCGGGAATAAGAAAGGCGGTGGTGTATGTTTCATGATTAACAGCTCATGGTGTGATTGTGATAACGTACAGAAATACGTTATCAGAAATACGTAAGTCCTTTTGTTCATCCGACCTAGAATACCTCACAATCAAATGCCGACCGAGATAATTATCTTCGGTTATAGTCACAGCTGTTTGTATTCCCCCTCAAGCCGATACCACAGATAGAACAATGAGACAGATATTTCACTGGGCGTATAAATATGAAGCATCCGCTTGTAGTTTCCACTCACTACCAAATATGGTAGTGAGAGGAAGCCCACTGGTGGGCAGTGGGAGAAGATGTAGCGAGAGGGATTTTGGCCAACATTCTACAAATTTTCTCATCAATGAAACATTTGCTCTCAATACAGTTTTTTGTTCCCAAAACTATAGTCTACAATGGACAGAGTGGACTAAGTTTTGTAGACTTTACCCTTTGCAAAAGTTTTTAAAAATTGCGCTGTGCAGAAGGAGTGCAAAGGCGAATTGAGTTACTGCACACGCGCACTTCACAGAGTAGGCTTTCCCGAACGTAAATATGCAGACGCATGCTAGAATGTGCCAATAGGATCTCGCTAGTGCGTGCCTGGCTCTGCCCATCTCCTTGCTTGTTCAGCCCACTATGACTCATTTGAATACAAACAGTGTAGTTATTCCCTCTGTAAGGCAATCAAACAGCCAAAACGTCAGGACAGAGACAAAGTGGAGTCGCAATTCAACAGCTCAGACACGAGACGTATGTGGCAAGATCCACAGACAATCACGGATTACAAAGGGAAAACCAGCCACATCGCGGACACCGACGTCTTGCTCCCGGACAAGCTAAATACTTTATTCGCCCACTTTGTGGATAGCACAGTGCCACCGACGTGGCCCGCTCCCAAGAGTTGTGGGCTCTCGTTCTCCATGGTCGACGTGAGTAGGACATTTAGGCGTGTTAACCCTTGCAAGGCTATTGGCCTAGACGGCATCTCTAGCCGCTACCTCAAAGCATGTGCAGACCATCTGGCTGGAGTGTTTACAGACATATTCAATCTCTCCCTATCCCAGTCTGCTGTCCCCACTTGCTTCAAGAAGCCACCATTGTTCCTGTACCCAAGAAAGCAAAAGTAACTGAACTAAACGACTATCGCCCCATATCACTCACTTCTGTCGTTATGAAGTGCTTTGAGAGAGGCTAGTTAAGGATCATATCACCTCTACCTTACCTGACACCCTAGACCCACTTTAATTTGCCTACCGCCCCAAAAAACAGACGATGCAATTGCCATCACACTGCACACTGTCCTATCCCTATCTGGACAAGAGGAATACCTATGTAAGAATGCTGTTTATTGACTATAGCTCAGCATTCAACACCATAGTACCCTTCAAGCTCATCATTAAGATCAGGGCCCTGGGTCTGTGCAACTGGGTCCTGGACTTCTTGATGGGCCGCTCCCAGGTGGTGAAGGTAGGAAACAACACTCCACTTTGCTGATCCTCAACACAGGGGCCCCACAAGGGTGCGTGCTCAGCCCCCTCCTGTACTCCCTGTTCACCCATGACTGCATGGCAACGCAGGCCTGTAACTCAATCATCAAGTTTGCAGACGACATCACAGTAGTAGGCCTGATTACCAACAATGACAAGACAGCCTACAGGGAGGAGGTGAGGGCCCTGGGGGAGTGCTGCCATGAAAATAACCTCACCCAACGGCAACAAAACAAAGGTGCTGATCATTGACTTCAGTAAACAGCAGAGGGAGCACCCCCCCTATCCACATCAATGGGACTGCAGTGGAGAAGGTGAAAAGCTTGAAGTTCTTTGGCGTACATAATCACTGACAAACTGAAATGGTCCACCCACACAGACAGTGTGGTGAAGAAGGCGCAATAGCGCCTCTTCAACCTCAGGAAGCTGAAGAAATTTGGCTTAGCACCTAAAACCCTCACAAACTTTTACAGATGCACAATTGACAGCATCCTGTCGCGCTGTATCCGCCTGATACGGCAACTGCACCGCCCGCAACCGCAGGGCTCTCCAGAGTGTGATGCGGCCTGCCCAATGCATCATCGGGGGCAAACTATCTGCCCTCATTTTGACAGCTATCTTTTTGAGATGTAATTTTTTACTTTTTAAACAAAAGCTCTTTCTCTGAGAAATTATATTAGTATAATATAATTTCCCCCTTTTTGCATACAATATAGCTCAGAATTGTATTATTTATTTCGTCTTTTTTGCTCATCTTTATCAAGGGTGTCAATAATTTGAGGTGACTGCATATAACTAAGACATTTTAGTTATTTCGTTTTTATTTAATTGTAAACATTTATATTTCTTTTCACTTTGACATTATGGAGTATTTTGTGTAGATCCGTGACAGCCGTTTATTACATCACGAAAGACGGCACCCTACACAGAGCAATGTCCCCAATCACTGCCCTGGGGCATTGGGAAAAGTTTTTTAGACCAGAGGAAAGGGTGCCTCTCACTGGCCCTTCAACACCACTTCCAGCAGCATCTGGTCTCCCAAGTTCTAGAGTTTCATCAGAACGTTGCAACAACATTAATGTTAAAAATTCATTACACCTCATGTCTTGTTCCTGTTGTTGAACCAATAAAGTCCCTGTCAGATGAACTGCTGATCCATTCATAGCTGTTTGTCTGTTGGCAAGGTTAGAGATACTCACACACAGTGCTTTTAACACACAGTGCCTTCAGAAAGTATTTATACCCATATTCCACATTTTGTTGTGTTACAGCCTGAATTCAAAATGGATTCCATTGTCGTTGCTTTCACCCATCTACAGAAAATACCACAGGGACATTCATTGTCGTCTAGGTAAGCAACTCCAGTTGAACTTGATAGGTGTAAGCAATAGGGGGAATGCACGTTGAAGTAAATCTCAGCTGTGTTAGAAGTTAATAGAACACTTTTGATCATAGTGATTGAGGAGTATCTTTAGAACAGGCTAATATGCCCCACCAACATTAGACAACTATTCAGAATCAATGATGACCAACACAGACATGGTGGCGTAGCAGGAAGATCTGAATGCTGTGAGCCAAGAGGTTGTAAATTCAAACCCAGGTAAGGACATGTTGAATAATAATGACTGAATAAATGAACATGCACAATATCATATATGTCAAATACTGTATATAAGTGGCGCAGCGGGTTAAGGCACTACATCGCATCGCAGTACTGAGGTGCCACTACAGCTATGACTAGGAGCCCCATAGGGTGGCACACAATTGACCGTCTGGGTTAGGGGAGGGTTTGGCTGGGGGGCTTTAGCTCATCGTGCTCTAGCGTCTCTTTGTGGCGGGCCGGGCGAAGCTGACTCGGGTTGTCAGTTGAATAGTGTTTCCTCTGACACGTTAGTGCGGGTGACTTCCAGGTTAAGCGAGCGGTGTGTCAAGCAGCGCGGCTTGGTGGGACATGTTTTGGCGATGAGACAAGGTCGTAACTACCAATTGGGTATCTCGGAATTGGGGAGAAAATTGTGGTTAAAAAATGTATACTGTAAGTATGTTAAAAGCACTGTGTGTGAGTATCCCAAACCTTGCCAACAGACAAAAAGAGCTGTGAATTGATCAGTAGTTCACCAATCAAGGAATTTATGGGCTTGGCAACAGTAACAAGGTGTAATGAAACATAAACATTTGGGACCATCAGGCGACGTCCTGACAACCGACACACATTAATGTTCTTGCACTGTCCCATAAAACGTGTCTAGAACATTAATATTCTGAAAACCTAACCGTGCTCTAGATAAGTTTTGCTTGACATTAAGGGAATGTTCTCCTAACTTTAACATTCTAAAACGTCCCTCAGAAGGTTTTTTGCTAACATGGATAGAATGTTCTCCTAACTAACGGAAAACTGGACGCTCAAACATGAGGGGAACATTACGGGTAACACAGTTGGGTATCAGCTGACACTGCTTGTTTGTTGTGTGAAGGGTACACCGTCGTTGGGTACGCCCTTTACTTCTACACCTACAGCACGTGGAAAGGGCGGTCCGTGTACATGGAGGACCTCTATGTAATGCCTGACTTTAGAGGTAAATATGCATGTACACTTATTAGCCTACTGTACAACTATACTACCGTGTCTGTACAACAGTATCTGTTAAGTTCATAATTGAGTCAGCCAAATGTTCTACCAGATGTATAGAAAGAAATGGAAAATTGGAAGAAATAAATCACACTTTGGGCTTTGCATTTGGTGTTTAAACACGGGAACGATTTGAGAAAGTACTGCTGTTAGGCTAGAAATGCTCCACCTCATGTCTGTTTAATTTTCTCCCTGTAGGAAAAGGCATCGGAAAGGGACTGATGGCCAAAGTAGCTCAGGTCGGTTTTATGTTCCACTGTATGGCTGATCCCAACTGGGACTCCTGCATCTATCTACCATGTTCATTATTATGTATGACTGACACATGAATGACATTGTGTGATAAGAAGGTTCATTTATTGCCATTGAACCACATCATCTGAATAGAAGTGATGCTGTGTTCTCTCTATGATTGATTAGTTGTGTGTGGTTGCTTCTCCAGGTAGGGGTGGAGAAGCAGTGTGTGCGGCTGCAGTTGTCTGTCCTAGAATGGAACAAACCGTCACTAGATTTCTACATTGCCAAGGGTGCCGAGGACCTGACTGCCAAAGAAGGTTGGCACTTCTTACGGTTTGATGGACAAACCCTGGACACATTAGCTAAGGAAGCACCTAAAGATTAGAGCATTTTATAAGCCTGGGTCTAGTTTAGTTCCGCCCATAACATCACACAGTGGGCAGGTTCATTTTGCATTGGTGGGTGGAGATTTCACTTTTCACTTTAGGACTAATGGAAACGCAGCTCAGCCGGAGCCCTGGGCGATGCAAAACAAACTCTCCCAGTCCTCCTTTATGCTTAATGTGCATTTAAATATAGTCAAACATTATTACATTTTTATATATATATATATAAAGTTTGGACACAGCTACTCATTCAAGCTGTCATCAAGGCAAACGGTGAATACTTCAAATGTATTTTGATTTGTTTAACACTTTTATGGTTACTACATAATGTGTTATTTCATAGTTTTGATGTCTTCACTTATTCTGCAATGTAGAAAATAGTAAAAATAAATAAAAATTCTGGTACTATGGACTGTTTGTGTATAAATATAATTTGTTTAGGTTGATGTGTCCTCAAGCTGTATTAAACCTAAATCTATAATTCAGAAAAGCAGCAACATTGAACTAGCACATAGCCGGTGGAGCGTTTGTCTGAACATTGTGAGCAAGCATTTTAACCCTCTACCACTTGAAGGTGCCAAATCATTTGTGAAAACTCTAAATCAACTTTAGTTTTGCTAAATAATTAAAGTCATAACTTTTAATATAGATTTTAGCAACCTACATATACAAATATAGATAATAAAAAAGGTTTTGCATAAGAAATATGTAATTTTTGTGAGGTAATCTTGACCTGAGTACAAATCATTTCATGCCATAAAAATAGTAAGCCCTAAAACACATTTAGAACAAACATAGAGTTTCAACTACAAAATAAATATATTGCAATTAGGCTTTAATCGTCTCTACCCACTGGCCACATCGTCAATTCAACATCTAGGTACCGGAGCGCCAAGTCTAGGGACAAAAGCCATAAGACTGCTAAACAATTAATCAAATGGCCACCAGACTAATACATTGAACCCCCTCCCCTCCCCCTTTCCATTTGTTTTGTACACTGCTGCTACTTGCTGTTTATTATCTATGCATTGTCACTTCACCCCTACCTACATGTACAAATGACCTCGACTAACATGTACCCCCACACACTGACTCGGTACCGGTACCCCCTGTATATAGCCTCGTTATTGTTATGGCATTGTGTTACTTTTTATTATTTTTGTATTTTATTTACTTTAGTAAATTTGGTAAATATTTTCTTAACTCTTCTTGAACTGCACTGTTGGTTAAAGGTTTGTAAGTAAGCATTTCACGGTAAGGTCTACACTTGTATTCGGCGCATGTGACAAATAAAGTTTGATTTGATAGTGTGTGAACCCCATTTGGACTTCAGGAGTGGACATTTCAAGATTGTGGCATGTGCCCTTTTAATTTTCTGTTACTTTTCAGGACATGTTGGGTACTGCAGTGCTTCGTCAACAAGTGCAGACAGCAACATACCCCTCAGGTGACGAGATTGAGGTTTTGTGAGATCCACTTTGTTCCGTAATGCCTTTAAGCTCCAGTGACAGTGTCCTCATATATAGTGGAATTGTCTGGCCATACGTTTTTGGGGGCACCAGTTCCAGATGTTTTTTCCAGGGGAGACGCTTCAAGATTAACTCTGTATAAAAAAACACAAAACATTGTCAAGTTGAATTCTTTGAATACCCGCCTCCCCCAAGTTGTCTCTACTATTTCAAGTTGCTTTCTTCACTCACATGGCAGATAACAATTGATCATTTTATTTTAACTGATAAAAATAGGACTTTGCTGTATATAACTTGTGAGTAAACAGGAAGTGAGTCAGCTACTGAGGTGCAAGGGGCCTGTATATTTGGGGACGCCTGAGCCACTGTGACCTTTAGTTTGCCTCTATCTTACAGCAGAATGTCATCCTTGAGGTCAAGGTAGTCGTTCCAATCCTCATCCCAGTATTTTGTATCGTTGATGTCCATTTCAGAATCCAGCTGAAATCGCTGTCTTATTGTCTGAAAGACAAAACAATATGCACTGTTATTTATTATGCCAGTAAATATTTATACAAAATGCTATACCATTACCAAAATATATTATATTTAAGATGATTGTAGGAATTTCTATAGTTAACCCTTATTTTACCAGATAAGTTGACTGAGACACATTCTCATTTTCAGCAACAACCTGGGGAATAGTTACAGGAGAGATGAATGAACCAATTGTAAGCTGGGGATGATTAGGTGGCCATGATGGTATGAAGGCCAGATTGAGAATTTAGCCAGAACACCGGGGTTAACACCCCTACTCTTACGATAAGTGCCATGGGATCTTTACTGACCACAGAGAGTCTTGACAACTGTTTAACGTCCCATCCGAAAGACAGCGCCCTACACAGGGCAATCACTGCCCTGGGGCAGTGGGATATTTTTTTAGACCAGAGGAAAGGGTGCCTCCTACTGGCCCTTCAGCACCACCTCCAGCAGCAGCCTTTACAGTGATCAAAGACAGGACATATGTAATGATGGGACGGTGAGTCGGAAGCAGTTGAAACGTTTTAATAAAACAACGAAACCAAGAACAACACTAACATAAGGCAGTACGCCAATACAGAACAATACCAACTGGTGAGTGAACATGGGAGAGTGACATGTAAAGGGGAGGAAATGATAAAGGTAATGGAGTCCAGGTGTGAATCATTGTGTCATAACGATAACGATGAATCCCAGGACCTGTGGTTAGTACTCTGGCGATGTCGACGCCGGAGGGGAGGAGCAGACGTGACAACATACCTGTTTAAGACCATCCATGGAGACTGGCTCCTCACGTCAAATAGGTTTCGATGATTCACCAATCATTGCGAGCAATTGAAAGTAAATCACATTAAAAACTCAATGTACATGATTGAAAATTATATATTTTATATAAGCAATACAACAATATACAACTAATTAAATTACATACCTATCGCTTTAATTGATTACATCATATAAAAGTGGAGGTCTGCTTTAGTGTTATTTAATTCAAATGGCTATGAATTCACAAGACCTGTACAAAGTAGATACCCCTTTTTATTTTAAACTCCAAGATATGCTTCTGAATTTGTATTCAATTGGTTCAACAAATGGAAAATGGGCCTCATAATATTTGGCCCTTTTCCTCTGAGTGGATAGTTCTGATAGTTTTGTTCAGCATGGACTTTTATTTATTTGAGCTGCAGTTGATTCTCCAGTCTGCATGATTTACAAATCTTTTCAACTTCACTTAACTGAAGGTCATTAGAGGCATCAAGAATAGAGTTACACTTTTCAATGTTGTTTTGTATTGTGCTTGAAGGGTTCTTGTAACATCTTCCTGAGTAACATGTCCACTTTTTTTCTTATTATTGTCATCAGATCATCCAGTAACCGTATCATCAATACTTGATGTTGCATTAATATCAAATGCTGTGCAATGTTTCAATTCATCCGTGATCATCACAGCAGTTTCCATGTTGTCTGGTCATATAAGATCTGTATAAGTATGGCACATAAAATTGTGCATTGCAGGTTTTCAATTACACACTGCACAGATTCACACAGATTTTACAATGCTCATTGTAATGGGAAGTGAGTGCAGTCAAACTTGGCACTCTGTTCACAAATTGGGCATGATATCTCAAGACATGTCTTATGTATAGTTGGAGGTATTTTAGAAAGCATTTCTCTATAATGGGTAAATGTGTGCTTTGTAAGCTCCAACATTGGAGAATACTTAGCAGCGATTTCCAAGTTGCAAGGTGTTTGGCAGGTTATACATTCAACTCTGAAAATAGGGTCCCTACACGTGGATTATGGCTAGATGGGTTATTAGTTTAGCAAGATTGTTGTTGTTGCATTGCAGAGGACAGGCCAACATGTTGTATACAAGCTTGCATGGGCATCAGATGTTTGTCATACACTGTGACTGTGATGCAATTATCTCCTCCGGCAGTTTTGAATGCTGCCTTTCTTTTTCTTCTTTTGTGATTGTTGTTTTGTTGTCATTTTTAAACTGGAATAAGGATAAGGTTGTTACCAAGCACTATTTCTATAATGTGTGATCAGCATGCAGATAATGATGTATTGTTCCATGGGTGTGTTATATTAATCTTGAATATTGAGGAATCCGTAGAGTTATTTAATGTCTAGGTAATTCCATGTGAAATACTGGTACCAGGAAGTATGCTATTTGTTTGTCACATGACATGCAGTCTATTCATTGAGATGGGCTGTATTCAGTAGGGGAAAACCATAGTGATGGCAAAAAGTTCACATTGTTGCAGATGTATGACAAATAGAACTGACAGTCATTTTAGGATCCTTTTATATAAACACTTTTACTTCACAGCCCAAGGATCAATGCGATCCACCATTCATGCATTATGCTAATGTCTGTCTATCCAGGCAAATGCATGGTTTTGTGTCATGTGGGTTAAGGCGTCGTTTCAAGAGTTAGTGTCATTGTCCAATAGTTTGCAGGTTCATTCCCTGGTTGGGTTAAGGCGTTGTTTCAAGAGTTAGTGTTACCAATTTCTGTTGGGTATTAACGTTCTGCTTCACACTTATTAAATCTCTATTATTTTAAGATGAGCATGTAATGCGCTACATTTATAAAATACAAACCTTGGAGGGAGTTTCCGTTTTTAAGGTAGCTCTCGAGGCTAGAGTCTCTTTCACTATAACTGGGCTGGTACTGTCTATCAGTTCCCTATAGCTGGAGACTTCCTAGTCCCTAGGAAGTTAAACTCCAGTAACCCATTATACATTTAGTGTCATGACTGCTGGTCCACCTACAATGTTGCAAATGTCGTAGAGACAGATAGCAAGGTTTATACAAATCTCTGCTGTTGAAAACTAAATGTTAGTCTAAAATAAATGTGAAATAATGTATAGATGCTTTTTATAGTGGAGATCAAGTTTATAAATTGCCTGGCTGGGCTGATGAGACAGTCGATTGCGCAGTCAGATGGAACAGAGTAAATAAGCATTTTAACATCATAGATTTAGCCGGTGGTAACTTGTGGAATAGCATAGCATTCAGGATTAAAACCACCCAATGTATAACATGTTACAGGTCACGACATCCTATTCAGACTTCTTCTTCGATGATGTTTCACAGCAGTTGGCATCCAAAATTTTTTGCATTACCTCCACCTAATAGACTGAAATATAACTCCCTTATAATTTGCTTGAAAAAAATAAATAAATCAACAAATACCCTACCATCTCAATTTCTTTCCTCTTAATGCGAGGAAATGCTCAAACGCATTAAGAGGAAAGAAATGTCACAATTAAACTTTAAACAAGGCACATCTGTTAATTGAAATGCATTCCAGGTGACTTCCTCATGAAGCTGGTTGAGAGAATGCCAATAGTGTGCAAATCTGTCATCAAGGCAAAGGGTGGCTACTTTGAAGAATCTCAAATACAAAATACATTTTGATTTGTTTAACACTTTTTTTGGTTACTACATGATTCCATATGTGTTATTTCATAGTTTTGATGTCTTCACTATTATTTTAAAATGTAGAAAAGAGTAAAAAATAAAGACAAACGCTGGAATGAGTAGGTGTGTCCAAACTTTTGACTGGTACTGTACACACAGACACACACATACATACACTACCATTCAAAGGTTTGGGGTCACTTAGAAATGTCCTTGTTTTTGAAAGAAAAGCACATCCAATTGATCAGAAATACAGTGTAGACATTGTTAATGTTGTAAATGACTATTGTAGCTGGAAATGGCTGATTTTTAATGTGATATCTACATAGGCCCATTATCAGCAACCATCACTCCTGTGTTCCAAAGGCACGTTGTGTTAGCTAATTCTAAATTTATAATTTTAAAAGGCTAATTGATCATTAGAAAACCCTAAAATTATGTTAGCACAGCTGAAAACTGTTGTTTTGATTAAAGAAGCAACAAAACTGGCCTTCTTTAGACTAGTTGAGTATCTGGAGCATCAGCATTTGTGGGTTCGATTACAGGTTCAAAATGGCCAGAAACAAAGAACTGTCTTCTGAAACTCGTCAGTCTATTCTTGTTCTGAGAAATGAAGGCTTTTCCATGAGAGAAATTGCCAAGAAACTGAAGATCTGATACAATGCTGTGTACTACTCCCTTCGCAGAACAGCGCAATTCTGGCCTTAACCAGAATAGAAGGAGTGGAAGGCCCCGGTGCACAACTGAGCAAGAAGGACAAGTACATTAGAGTGTCTAGTTTGAGAAAGACGCCTCACAAGTCCTCAACTGGCAGCTTCATTAAATAGTACCCCCAAAACACCAGTCTCAACATCAACAGTGAAGAGGCGACTCCGGGATGCTGGCCTTCTTGGCAGAGTTGCAATGAAAAAGCCATATCTCAGACTGGCCAATAAAAAGAAAAGATTAATATCGGGTAAAGAACACAGACACAGACAGTTGGATTTCTTTGACATACTTTTGCATGCGTATGCGTGTGTAGCCTCACATTTGAACAGGTTACCGCTGATGCACTAACCTGGAGGAGGATCCTAATGCACCAGGGGTTCCGCAGGTACTTGGTCAACATCGTGCAAACACTGTCAGAGGACTGGGAGCGAGAGGAGATGTCTATCATGAGTTAATATTGTCCGAAACCCAAGGTTCTTCATCGATCATCGCCGATGTTTGGGTTTACACTCTGTCGTCAAAGGATCTGCAACCCCTTTGTGACCACAGCGCACCTCAGACATTTCTGTGCATGTTATACAGTGGAGGCTCCTCAGAGGAGGAAGGGGTGGACCATCCTCAGTGAATTTCAGAAAAATAGTAAAACAGTTTGCCTTTTTAGATTAACTATATTAAATATATTCACGTCACCAAAGAATTGATTAAAACAATGTTTTGCAATGAAGGTTTACAATAGCCTCAAAAGCACTCTTTAGGGTAGCGCCATGGTCTAGCTGGAGGACAACTAGCTTCCGTCCTCCTCTTGGTACATTAACTTCCATACCAAACTTAGGAGGCTCATGGTTCTCACCTCCCAAGATTTACACAGTAATTATAACAACTTCCAGAGGACATCCTCCAACCTATCAGAGCTCTGACTGACATGCTGTCCACCCAATCAACGGATCTGAGTATGAATCTAGTACAGAAAGCATAAGCTACAGCTAGCTAGCACTGCATAAAATGTGGTGAGTAGTTGACTTAAATACAATAGTTGAACAGTTTTGAACACATTTTTTGCCTACTCAAACACAGAGCTCAAACAGAGGGATGTTATGTTAGCTAGCTGGCTTTGACTATCCAACAACACTGGAACCCTTCCAATTCAAGGTAAGCTTTCGGTTTTACTAATTTATTGCCACCGGTGGAACTGCTAAACTGCACACTAATGTTACTGCATGATTGTAGCAGGTTTACTAAGGCGTTAGTTATATTAGCTATGTTGACTATGACGTTACTTTAGCTAATATGGTGACAATGATGTAGGCTGTGTAGCAGTTTTGAAATGGTTTGGAAAGGTTTTTTCACCTGCTCACATACAGCTGATGTGTTGTGAATTGAAGTACACAAGCAAAGGGAAAATATGAGAGGAGAGCGCATAGATGTGAGAAGGAATACAATGTGGCTGCTATGAAAGTAAACTCTTTACGTGTGATCAGGGGTGTATTCATTCTGCCGATTCTGTTGTAAAATGTTTATTAAAACAGAAGCAAACGAAGCGGGGATAAACATACCTGGATTTGTCCAATAGAAACTCTCGTTTTCAACTGCTGGACTAATGATTACGCCCTAGATCAACATTTTCTCTGGATCTGTGTGCACCTACGTTGTAAACTTTCAGTATCATGTAGTAGCCTAAACCTATCACTGTTCCATTGAACTGGATGAATGGAATATGAATGAGTCATCCAATATGCTGTAACAGAAATAAGGCCATGCTCATGAGACAAAAAAAATCATCCTCCCTCATCTTAAAAGGACAGACCGCCACTGACATTTATTCCAACTTTAACCAATCAGCGACCTCTCATTTTACATAGCATAATTCCACCGCTTTCTAGATTTGAGGTGGCACACGTAAAGTTTAACCAGAAATTGAATCTTTGTCAACCTTCAACTGCACTTGGATGTTTTGTTCACAGGAGGTTGGTGGCACCTTAATTGGGGAGGATGGGCTCATGGTAATAGCTGGAACGGGATGAGTGGAATGGTATTAAATACAAATAGTTTCCATGTGTTTGATGCCATTCCATTTACTCTGTTCCGGGCATTATTATCAGCAGTCCTCCCCTCAGCAGCCTTCACTGATTGTGTTGTGTGTGTGTGTGTATATAAAAAAATGTTTTAAAATGTCTACTATTAAACACTTTACACTAAAAAGTCTCCGAATAAAGTTGGCAACTTCAATAAGTCCTGAAGTGTCTAAAAGCTAGGTAAATGATCAAGTTACAGTGCAACAGTTCTTTAAGCAATGGACATTTATTAAGGTGGGAGTTAAGAGTGTACAACAGCGACAGATCAAGGTTTAAACGGCGTATCCAACAATGCCTCCTTTCCCGATGCACTCTCCAATGTAGAACCACATCAACACTTCAGTGCAGACCAATCCATTTCTGAACGCATCCTGTAACAAAAGCATATTGACATTAATCCCAAACAAATACCATTGAGTCACATCTAAAAACCAACATGACAGACAATTCCATATTTCCCAATTGGTTAGGATGTAGGCCTAATGTCTCTAGTGGATTGCAGCTACTTATTTTGATAATGAAGGGACTACTTGTAAGAGTTGAGATAAGGCACAACCAATGTTCCCACTAAGCTGTGCGCTTGTGCAAGCAGCAGCCCCAAGACTACCACGAGCTGCCGCTCAGAAATATCAGCCCACAGAGAGAAGCAGGAGATTGAACTTGACAACATTTTCTAGAGCAGTGGTCACAAACCAGTCGATAGCAAACCTGGTCAATCTCCAAGGCATTCCTAGTCGGTCGACTGTCAACACTTTGTATTCAACCCTTTTATAAACCATAAAATGCATGTTCCTTTCATTTCCACTCAGCGCTACAACAGTAATGAATGAGTGGGAAATTATCTATAGGCTTGGGTTATTTGTGGCCTGGGTCTTTTTTTAATATCGAGGAATATTTCACTTCCTCTGTTCATAGGCGTAACGTGATTTTGTACATGAGGAAATAATGGAAGACTGTGTCCCTTTTTGGTCAGTGTCAGCGGAGGAAAGGGAGAGCGGAGGGATGAGAGGCGGAACCTCAGTCTGCTGCTCTCTGCCTCCACTAAAGCTGACTACAGATGTAGACTCCATCATTCCAGTAAAATAAAAAGCGAATTATTGAAATGTAGGCTCACTCAGCTGTTTCACAAGTAATACAACAGATCCATTACCAGTGTGATCATATAGCCTACCTCCTACTTCAAAAGAAAATGTCCCGAACAGTGCATTGGCAGGGCAATTCAAGCAAAGCCAATATGAAGTGGTAATATACTGGGCCTATAGCTTACTGCACACACCTCATTGCTAGAGTACTGTTTTTAATTGGTTAATGTTGCATATTCTTACAAGCCATCAGCGGTAGATCTCGGCTTGTATTTTGACTCAGTAAAGTTTGTGACCACTGTTATGGAGTTCCCTGTTAACACGATCGACGTTTCCCTTTACTGTGGCAATTGTGACACGCAATATTAGCCACTTTCAATGCAACATACCAAAACAAACTATGCAACAGATTTTGTTGTAGGCAGAATGCATTGCAGTAGGATTCTATTGCATTGACAAGCACTACTCAGACCGTACTCTACACAGACCAGTGCACCATAACCAATCAGTGCTGCAGTAGGCCTATATGCAAATAGACCATTTACATTTACATTGAACTGGACAGTGTTTACAGCATTAGCGGTCGTAAGTAGATGCGCTTGTTTTGAGATCAAAGCGAGAGCTGCATGTAGCCACATGTGCACATTTGTTCATATCCTTTGCTAGTTAGTGAGTTATTAGCCCAGCTATAGATCATTCGTAGTCGGCACAAAACGTGTACATTTCTAGACATATTTGAAAAGCGAGTCAGGTAAGGAGCTTTTTTTTTGTCTTAAAGGGGCAGTGATGTATTTTGAGACAGGCTTGAATAAGTTAATTAGCCAATAGGCAGAGGGTAGCATAATTTGTCTGATTCTCTGTAATAATGGTATGAGAATAATAATGCATTTTATTTTGTAAAGTGGTGTCTTACATCAAACAACATTTTCAGTCATCCCCTTATCTGAAGAACAAGTGGATAAACAGGTTTGTGTCAAGCCCTGCATGTTCTTTTTTTTCTTCTCAAAAGTCTCATGGAATGTAGGCCTACATGGATTGGATTCTACTGTAAGCTGAATGATAGAACAGCTATTTCCATGTTAAAATGTTATGGGATGCATTTTATCCATCGTTTTTGATGGTAGGCCTACATTATGATCAAATAGCCACAGTACAACCTCAGTGTCCACAGCAAATGCACGCTGGAACATTGATCACAACACCCACATTCAGAGAGCCAATGGGCAAAAGAAAGAACTTGCTAGCTACTTGTACAGTATTGCATTGATACCCACTCAAGCAATCTTCTCAGTTCTCACCTTCACTGTCGTCTGTCCAAGGCGTCCACTGTTGAGACCGGTGAGGATGTTCTTGATTCCCGCAATGGCCTGGGGAATCTCGGCAGGGGAAGGGGGCACGAGCTCGACTTTAGCGTAGTGCCAGAAGGTCGCTAGCCGGGGCTTGGAGTAGGTGGCAGCGGCTGAAAAAAACAAGATGAACACACCATGTCATGAAATGTGTCCTCTGCTGCACGCTGCTGGGTCAAGCAAGATAAGAAACATTAGCTAACGTTAGATATAGTTTACAGGTGACCAGCTAGGTGACTCAAAGAGCTTGTCAGAACACCTACCTGAGATTGACATTTAGCTAGTTAGTGTTAGTTAGCTAGGTAACTTGGCTACCTATCTACTATAATTAGTTACCACATCTAGCTAACTAGCTAGCCAACACTTAGTTGGAAACAAGTTTTTATTCGAGATTGATGGTGACTTGGCTTGTTCGTTTGTCTACCATTAGCTAACTACACTGAGTGTACAAAACATTAACACCACAAGGATATACACTTTATTCAGTACTACTGCAGTTACTAAATAATTCCAATAGGTGGCAGCATAAGACCACAAATTACATTTCGGAATAATATTTAGCTTCCTCCCTGGATACACCAATCCCCTCACATGAAAATTCCTGCTTTTTTCTGTCCTTTCGACACTGCTAACGCAAGAGGAAGAACTGGAAAAGTGTTTAACAGATTACTGTGACGTAATATAAATGATGCTTCATGTCTATTAATACCTGTTTTTATGCTCATGTTTATACTTCATTACTATAACGATGATCAATAAGGCTGAACATTAATTCAGTCACCTCTGGTTGACAAAAACTTATTTTCCTAGTACATTCATTGTCAAATTCATCAACCAGCATCGACCCGCTCTGCCTTCTCACGCAAGCGAGGGGCATGTTGAGGTAAATTTGCTAACCGCGAGGGTTGCATAATGTAATTTATTGGCGGGCTGGAAGATGCACTCGTCCTCTCTATTCCCGAAGTAGTTTACTCCCAATATGATACGTTAACAAGGTCTTTTTATAATGCAATTCTACTAGGGTTGAGGTTAGCGCATCTGACTAGTGATTATTTGGCCGGGGTTTAGTACCTGCTATCGTCACAATTTTTTTGCTCTCCCAAAAGCAACACAGCCTTAATACGAGATATATAGCTAACTGTAAAGTAATGAGTGACCATTTTAGAAAATCATGGGACATATAGTCTTTGGTTGCATGCTATTTTATGTCAATCATATTGCTGGTATAGCCTATAACGGATGCTTCGGGATCTTATGCTGCCATCTACTGGAAATATTGAGCAATTAAAAGTTATAAATTTATGTAAAGACATCGGTGAGGCAGCTAATAAATTGTGTATTTTTCCTATTAATTCCTTAGATCAGTCAAACCTGCCCCACACCAATTGCTAGACTTTCACAGAGGTTACTAGGTCACCCAGTTCATACCACATTTGAAAAATAAAACAAATGTGGCTTGTTTATCAAGTGTTCTGCCTTGCAATAATAAATATAAAATAACTAATAACAAAATAGCTAAATGCTTAGACAGGTTTTGATGAACAAAATAATCTAAAAGCTATTTAGTACTATAATGGTATTTACTATCATAATATTACTACTAAATTTGTTTCTAAAAGTTCTAGGCTACCCTACCTTAGAATTAGGGGTTAGGGTTAAGGCTAAAATAGGTTATACGTAGGGTTAGAGTTTCTGTATATCACTTTATGACATCTGCTGATGTAAATCAGGCTTTATAAATAAATGTGATTGACTGTTAGGGTTAAGGCAAAAAACAGTATGGGTTTATAGCTCTCTTGTGCCTCCCTGTGGCCTTGTGGGTACTACAAACATAATTCGCGACACTTGCTAGGCTCTTAATCTGAGGTAGCAACTGTGTCAGATCTACAAATCAATGAGCTAGCAACTCAATTCGCTCAATTCGATGCCTACGAAGGAAGATTGACGCATATCAAATTCCCCAGCAGCCATTTAAAAACAACAAATCGTCAAAGATTAATAGTTAAAAATGTATTTTGGTTGTTTAAAATTAAATCAAAGTTTTTGTCACGTGCGCGGAATACAACAGGTGTAGTACAGTGAAATACTTACTTACAGGCTCTAACCAATAGTGCAAAAAATGTGTTAGGTGAACAATAGGTAAGTAAAGAAATAAAACAGTAAAAAGACAGGCTATATACAGTAGCGACGCTACATACAGACACCGGTTAGTCAGGCTGAATGAGGTAGTATGTACATGTAGATATGGTGAACAGAAAGTAGCAGTAGCGAAAAAGAGGGGTTGGCGGTGGGACACAATGCAGATAGCCCGGTTAGCCAATGTGCGGGAGCACTGGTTGGCCACATCTTGAAAAAGATGACAGGGACCTTCGTTTTTCTTAGGTTTTACACCTTTTTCTGAAAGAAATATGGTTAACCATGACCAGAAAATGTTTAACGTTTGATGCGTCCTTAGCATCGTGTGTCACCACAACGTGTACTCTAAGCGAACAAAATAGCAGTAACCTTGTTAATAAGAAAGTTACCTGAGGTAAACCTGCAAGGTTAAAGAGGGATCAACTCATTGCAAACAATGCGAAGCTGGCATGGTGACGCAAACCAATGGGCTGGGAATAGAACCGTTCTGAAGGCGGTTTGGTGCAGCGGTGTTCGATACAACTAATAGGAGCTGGCAGGGGTGAAAGAAGCACTAAAATAAGGCCAGAGATTTCGCGATTACTTCATAAGTAAAGCTGGAACATAAGGTCTTACTTTATAAAAAAAAAAAAAAGCGTTACAAATGTCAGCCTACTGTGGGAAGCATTGGCGTCAACATGGGCCAACATCCCTGTAGAACACTTTCGAGACCTTGAAGAGTCCATGCCCCGACGAATTGAGTCTGTTTTGAGGGCTACAACTAAATATTAGGAAGGTGTTATTGTTTTGTACACTCAGTAGTTAGCTAGCTGCAGCCGGCTAGATGCGCTAAACTGTGACATAGCTAACTAACTACTAGCATAGCCACCGATGCCATGCCAGTGTGACTGTCAACTTGAATACAATAACACGCTGGTTTTAATAGCGTCGACGTTAAGCTTATGTCTATATACAATCATTTAATTTACCTCCGATCAAAGTAGGTACTTTGGCCACAAATTTCTGGACTGCCTGTGCCATGATGGTTTGCTTCAGAGTCGTGAAAAATACGCAATCGGCTATTTGCTGCAACTGAATGTCACCTCCAGCAAGAAGGACCCCTCAAGTGCGGCTGCCCTATGATCTGCCTGAACGGAAATAGCTGCAGAGCTGCCTAATTTATTATTATTATATATATCTATATATTTTTATAAATCTTTATTTAACTAGGCATGAATCATAAACTACTCTGTTTGTTATTCTTTTTTCCCCACTTAATCTTGCTCGATGTCGAAATCCTTTCAGAAAGGTGAAAAATCGTTGTTTTCAATGTCAATAACAGACTGGCAAATTGAGGCCAGTGTATGAAAGTAAAATAGTCACTTAAATATACACGAATGTAAAGTATGATTAGCACATAAAATATGAGTTGCACCTGTATAATCAAAGTTTATTTGACACGTGCGCTGAATACAACAGGTGTAGACTTTAGTGAAATGCTTACTTACAGGTCCTACTTACAGGCCCTAACCAACAGTTCACTTTTTAAGGAAAAAAAAGTTATTACGTGAACAATAGATAAGGAAATAAAAAAATAAAAAAAATAGAAAGACAGTGAATAATAACAGTAGCGAGGCTATGTACAGGCACCAGTTAGTCAGGCTAATTGAGGTACTATGTACATGTACATATGGTTAAAGTGACTATGCATATATGATAAACAGAGAGTAGCAGTAGCGTAAAAGAGGGGGTGGTGGGTGGCGGGAGACAATGCAGATAGTCCAGGGAGCCAATGTTAGGGGGCACCGGTTAGTCGGGCTAATTGAGGTCCTATGTACATGTACATATGGTTAAAGTGACTATGCATATATGATAAACAGAGAGTAGCAGCAGCGTAAAATAGAGGTTGGGGGGGGGGGGGGGGGGACACACACAATGCAAATAGTCCAGGTAGCCATTTGATTACCTGTTCAGGAGTCTTATGGCTTGGGGGTAAAAGCTGTTGAGAAGCCTTTTGGTCCTAGACTTGGCACTCCATTACTGCTTGCCATGCGGTAGTAGAGAGAACAGTCTATGACTGGGGTGGGTGGGGTCTTTGACAATTTTTAGGGCCTTCTTCTGACACTGCCTGGTGTAGAGGTCCTGGATGGCAGGCAGCTTAGCTCCAGTGATGTATTGGGCCGTACGCACTACCCTCTGTAGTGCCTTGCGGTCGGAGGCCGAGCAATTGCCGTACCGGGCAGTGATGCAGCCAGTCAGGATGCTCTTGATGGTACAACTGTAGAACCTTTTGAGGATCTGAGGACCCATGCCAATTCTTTTTAGTTTCCTGAGGGGGAATAGGCTTTGTCGTGCCCTCTTTACGACTGTCTTGGTGTGTTTGGACCATTCTAGTTTGTTGGTGATGTGGACACCAAGGAACTTGAAGCTCTCAACCTGCTCCACTATAGCCCCGTCGATGAGAATGGGGGTGTGCTCGGTCCTCCTTTTCCTGTAGTCCACAATCATCTCCTTAGTCTTGGTTACATTGAGGGATAGGTTGTTATTCTGGCACCACCCGGCCAGGTCTCTGACCTCCTCCCTATAGGCTGTCTTGTTGTTGTCGGTGATCAGGCCTACCACTGTTGTGTCGTCAGCAAACTTAAAGATGGTGTTGGAGTCGTGAATGTAACAGTATAACTTTATGGTGTCCCCTCGCCCCCGACCCGGGCGCGAACCAGGGACCCTCTGCACACATCAACAACGGTCGCCCACGAAGCATCGTTACCCATCGCTCCACAAAGGCCGCGGCCCTTGCAGAGCAAGGGGAACTACTACTTCTAGGTTTCAGAGCAAGTGACGTAACTGATTGAAATGCTATTAGCGCGTACCCGCTAACTAGCTAGCCATTTCACATCCGTTACACCTGGTCGTGCAGTCATGAGTGAACAGGGAGTACAGGAGGGGACTGAGCACGCACCCCTGAGAGGCCCCTGTGTTGAGGATCAGCGTGGCGGATGGGTTATTACCTACCCTTACCACCTGGGGGGCGGCCCCTCAGGAAGTCCAGGATCCAGTTGCAGAGGAAGGTGTTTAGTCCCAGGGTCCTTTGCATATTGATGAGCTTTGAGGGCACTGTGGTGATGAATGCTGAGCTATAGTCAATGAATGGTATTCTCACATAAGGTGTTCCATTTGTCCAGGTGGGAAAAAGCAGTGTGGAGTGCAATAGAGATTGCATCATCTGTGGATCTGTTGGGGCAGTATGCAAACTGGAGTGGGTCTAGGGTTTCTGGGATAATGGTGTTGATGTGAGCCATGACCAGCCTTTCAAAGCACTTCATGGCTACAGATGTGAGTGTTACGGGTCGGTAGTCATTTAGGCAGGTTACCTTAGTGTTTTTGGGCACAGGCACTATGGTGGTCTGCTTAAAACATGTTGGTATTACAGACTCGGACAGGGAGAGGTTGAAAATGTCAGTGAAGACACTTGCCAGTTGGTCAGCGCATGCTCGCAGTACATGTCCTGGTAATCCGTCTGGCCCTGCGGCCTTGTGAATGTTGACCTGTTTAAAGGTCTTACTCGCATCGGCTGTGGAGAGCGTGATCACACAGTCTTTTGGAACAGCTGGTGCTCTCATACATGTTTCAGTGTTATTTGCCTCGAAGCAAGCATTAAAGTAGTTTAGCTCGTCTGGTAGGCTCATGTTACTGGGCAGCTCTTGGCTGTGCTTCCCTTTGTAGTCTGTAATGGAATGCAAGCCCTGCTACATCCGACGAGCGTCAGAGCCGGTGTAGTAACGATTCGATCTTAGTCCTGTATTGATGCTTTGCCTGTTTGATGGTTCGTCTGAGGGCATAGCGGGATTTCTTATAAGCTTCCGGTTTAGAGTCCCGCTCCTTGAAAGCGGCAGCTCTCGCCTTTAGCTCAGTGCGGATGTTGCCTGTAATCCATGGCTTCTGGTTGGGGTATGTACGTACGGTCACTGATGCACTTATTGATGAAGCCAGTGACTGATGTGGTGTATTCATCAATGCCATCGGAGGAATCCCGGAACATATTCCAGTCTGTGCTAGCAAAACAGTCCTGTAGTTTAGCATCTGCATCATCTGATCACTTTTTTATTGCGCTAGTCACTGGTGCTTCCTGCTTCAAATTTTGCTTGTCAGTAGGAATCAGGAGGATAGAATTATGGTCAGATTTGCCAAATGGAGGGCGAGGGAGAGCTTTGTACGCGTCTCTG
This sequence comes from Salvelinus namaycush, assembly GCF_016432855.1. Lineage (NCBI taxonomy): Eukaryota > Metazoa > Chordata > Actinopteri > Salmoniformes > Salmonidae > Salvelinus > Salvelinus namaycush. The sequence goes on from NC_052327.1 coordinate 8,315,438, forward strand.
TGTGTGGAGTAAAGGTGGTCCAAAGTTTTTTTTCTCCTCTGGTTGCACATTTAACATGCTGATAGAAATTTGGTAAAACGGATTTAAGTTTCCCTGCAATAAAGTCCCCGGCCACTAGTAGCGCCGCCTCTGGGTGAGCATTTTCTTGTTTGTTTATAGCGGAATACAGCTCATTCAATGCTATCTTAGTGCCAGCCTGTCTGTGGTGGTATGTAAACAGCTATGAAAAATACAGATGAAAACTCTCTTGGTAGATATGTGTTAAATTGAGGGTTTTGAGTTTTGAGTGACCAATGTAAATTAAATTTTCTCCCATTTTCTCCCCAATTTTCGTGGTATCCAATCGCTAGTAATTACTATCTTGTCTCATCGCTACAACTCCCGTACGGGCTCGGGAGAGACGAAGGTCGAAAGCCATGCGTCCTCCGAAGCACAACCCAACCAAGCCGCACTGCTTCTTAACACAGCGCGCCTCCAACCCGGAAGCCAGCCGCACCAATGTGTCGGAGGAAACACCATGTACCTGGCCCCCTTGGTTAGCGCGCACTGCGCCCGGCCCGCCACAGGAGTCGCTGGAGCGCGATGAGACAAGGATATCCCTACCGGCCAAACCCTCCCTAACCCGGACGACGCTATGCCAATTGTGCGTCGCCCCACGGACCTCCCGGTCGCGGCCGGCTGCGACAGAGCCTGGGCGCAAACCCAGAGACTCTGGTGGCGCAGTTAGCACTGCGATGCAGTGCCCTAGACCACTGCGCCACCCGGGAGGCCCTTTGGTTGGATAATTAATTGGGTTTTGATTATGATATGGAAACTGAATGATTTTAAAAAAAACTGACAGATTGATTTGGGTTTAGTATGTTAACTATATGAGTGAAGCAATTCATATATTATGGATTGATTGTTTTGATTGTTGTTGTGTACTAAAGATGTTGACACTATTCTCAGCATGCCCTGGTGAATGGAGAGGGTGAACTCTGATCCTGAAACTGATCCTAATCTATTTGATCTGTAGGAGTTGCCTTATAAGTTAGTATCTTTCATACAAATCTTAACCTTGTGAACCATTCAATACATCTGTTGTTTGTCATGAACATTCAGGAGGATGTACTTTGCTATAAAAAGGTGTTATATTCTTTGTCTCGGGGCTCTCAACTAATCATCTGAGGGTGATTCGTCAACCAGCCATCATTATCGCAGAGCACTCAATCAATTAACTTTGTGTGTGTGTTTTATTGACCTGCTCCCTTAAGTGAACAAAGATTTAGTTGAAGTTTAACTCTGAATTGTGTTATATGTTTGTCTGTCCTCATTTGATAAAGAAATTAACCACCACAGGGTGCTTTGCTGGTGACACGGTCTGTAATTTATTATTTAGAATTCAAGGCACACTTAACCAGCATGGCTACCACAGCATTCAGCAGCGATACGCCATCCCATCTGGTTTGCGCTTATTGGGACTATCATTTGTTTTTCAACAGGACAATGACCCAACACACCTCCAGGCTGTGTAAGTGCTATTTGACCAAGAAGGAGAGTGATGGAGTGCTGCATCAGATGACCTGGACTCCACTATCATCCAACCTCAACCCAAATGAGATGGTTTGGGATGACCGCAGAGTGAAGGAAAAGCAGCCAACAAGTGCTCAGCATGTGGGAACTCCGTCAAGACTGTTGGAAAAGCATTCCAGGTGAATCTGGTTGAGAGAATGCCAAGAGTGTGCAAAGCTGTCATCAAAGCAACAGGTGGTTATTTGAAGAATCTCAAATATAAAATATCTACATTTATTTAACACTTTTTTGGTTACTACATGATTATTTCATAGTTTTTATGTCTTCACTATTATTCTACAATGTAGAAAATAGTAAAAATAAAGAAAAACCCCTGAATGAGTAGGTGTGTCCAAACTTTTGACTTGTACCGTATATCTTACAATCAATAAAGCCAGTCCAACCAATGGCTGTAACATGAGAAAAAGAGTTTTAACAAAATGTATTCCACCCATTTACAAATACACTCAAACACATTGCATATTATGTATTCCACCCATTCACGAATAAAGATTTCTCAACAATGTCAATCCAAGCTACTCTATCTCCACTCCACATAAACATGCTGTTACATAGTTAGCTTGGCCTTCTCTCTCACCTCCACCTCTCCTCTTCCCTGGGCTGGTGTGGGTAACAAGATTAAGGTCTCAAACCCACAACCAGCTCATTCCAGGTTCCAGGAGAGATTGAATGAGCAGGTTGAGCTAAGGGACAACTCATTATTCCCAACATAACCTCTTTGCTAGGAGATGCCACCCCCCCCCCCCTAATCTTCATCACCACTGTTACTCTACGCCTCATGACTACTTACGGAGTTTGTTGGGGAAACGGAGAAAAAGTTGTGTCTTTGCCTCCACGGTGTTCTATGCGTTAGCCCTATGAGGTTGTTGAGGTTAGGTCCACAGTAGTCCCTCGCAACAGACTGTTCGTCCCAAAGAGTCTCTCTAGGTTTCCCTTTGATCAGGAACACCTAGAGACTCGGTATATAGCAGTCACACACAAGACTGGTATATACCGGTTCCAAACTTTTCCATTTAAGAATGATGGGGGCCACTGTGTTCTTGGGGACCTTCAATGCTGCAGAAATGTTTTGGTACCCTTCCCCAGATCTGTTCCTCGACACAATCCTGTCTCTGAGCTCTACGGACAATTCCTTTGACCTCATGGCTTGGTTTTTGGTCTGACATGCAGTGTCAACTGTGGGACCTTATATAGACAGGTGTGCCGTTCCAAATCATGTCCAATCAATTGAATTTACCACAGGTGGACTACAATCAAGTTGTAGAAACAAAGGATGATCAATGGAAGCAGAATGTATCGGAGCTCAAGTTCGAGTCTCATAGCAAAAGGGTCTGAATAGTTATGTAAAGAAGGTATTTCTGTTCTTTACTTTCAATACATTTGCACACCAAAAAATATATAATGAAAAAAATATATAACTTCGTCATTATAGGGTATTGTGTGTAGGTTGATGTGGATTTTTTTTGATACATTACAGCCTTATTCTAAAATGTAACAAAATGTGGAAAAAGGGAAGCGACCTAAACAAGTTCCAGGATATAAGCTCAAAGGTGAGTGATGTATTGTATTTTGCGTCGCTAAAAGAAAGCAATCAGTTTATTGTGCAGAAGAAAGAAAAAGCGTCAAATCAAACTGCTAAGGGGTATACTACAAAGCAGGATCAATGAGTTTGCCAGCAATTTGTTTTATACAGAAAGAAGTATTGATCTTGGTTCAATAAGTTTAACTTAGATACATGTTTCTAGTTGTTGAGTCAATTTGACCATGCCCAATTCAAGCTTATCTTTCTAAATAAAATTAAGTTATATTAGAATATTTGTGACCGACCAGCTCGATTCAGTCTTAAGTAGCAGCATTTGAAATTGTGTTTTTTTTATTTTTTTACATTGGATAAAAGTATAGATTCAGAACTAGAAAATTGTATAACATACACTACAGTTGAGGAAAGTAATTCTGCTTTGGAAGTTAATAAACCCACTTTTGAGAAAACGCCCCCTGAATGTTTTGGTACACCTACTGGAGAGCCCTTCTTTGTCTACATCCATTCAGCATCGTTCACACTCTCTTCATCCTTAACTCCACCCGTCTCTTTAAGGCCTCACATGTGAGGCCAGGTGCTAAACAGAGAGTACGATAGTGTACTAAACAACCAAGGATTTCAAGACTAAAGGCTGGTTTCTGCTGGAGTCTGGTTTTAGGTCTGTAGACAGTTGTCTCAGTGACATCATGAACATTCTATTGTTATCCGACATCAAACTTGTCATTGTTGTTATGAAAAAGTATAAACACAAAAACGACAGGCTGCATGACATCAGCAGCCTGGTGGTCCAAAATAGCATAACTGGTGTATTTTAACACCAATAAACCCATCTGTTTAAACACAAATGTACTATATATATATATATATATATATAAAAATAACTTGGACAGTCTCGTTGACCTAACGTTATATCCTAATTTGACTTTGGTGCAAATCATGTTATTCTTCACATTACTGGCTCTCGTAAACTCACACTATATCAAAGTTTATTTGTCACATGCACAGGATACAGAAGGTATAAATGGTACAGTGAAATGGTTACTTGCATAGTGGAGTCTTTTGTTTAGACATGTAGCTAGCTAGCTAAATAATGAACCATAATCCCAACTCATAACGTTACTACCCTGCATGAATCTGCAGGTAGCTAAAGCTTACCAACTAGGTTCAATGTTAGCTAGCTAAAATTAGGCTATAACTAGCAATGCATATGGCTCAGAGATACAAATAATATTACTACACAGACCATACACAAAAGCTAACAGTATGCTTTAAATTGCAAAGAAAACAACTTTGACAAAATTAGAAACGTATAATATCTGAAAATGTAGCTAGACTCTCTTACTCGTATTCATGGATAAACGCTTCTCCCTCTTTTTTTAAACATTTATTCGTTATTTTACCAGGTAAGTAGACTGAGAACACGTTCTCATTTACAGCAACGACCTGAGGAATAGTTACAGGGGAGAGGAGGGAGATGAATGAGACAATTGTAAACTGGGCATTATTAGGTGACCGTGATGGTTTGAGTGCCAGATTGGGAATTTAGCCAGGACACCGGGGTTAACACCCCTACTCTTACGATAAGTGCCATGGGCTCTTTAATGACCTCAGAGAGTCAGGACACCCGTTTAACGTCCCATCCGAAAGACGGCACCCTACACAGGACAGTGTCCCCAATCATATTGGGGATATATTTTTTAGACCAGAGGAAAGAGTGCCTCCTACTGGCCCTCCAACACCATTTCCAGCAGCATCTGGTCTCCCATCCAGGGACTGACCAGGACCAACCCTGCTTAGCTTCAGAAGCAAGCCAGCAGTGGTATGCAGGGTGGTAGCTTTGTCATGATGCTATGGTTGCCCTTAGTTTGAAGATGTAATCCGGAGACAGGTGTTTTATACAACAGCCTTCTGTGTGTTCTCTTTTCGACTCCCTCTGCATATTTGCAATCAAAAGCCAGAATTTTCTCCATCCCCTTAGCTATCAAACTCTGCTTCCACTGGGCATTCCGCTGATTTTAAAACTCGGTCCTCCAGAAAGTGGAGAACATTAGCAACACTTTTGCAGTTCTTTGTAATATCTTTCAAAAAATACATGTTAGAAAGGATTACCTACACATACTGACCAGCTCATGTTACAGACAGAAGAGGATTACCTACACATACTGACCAGCTCATGTTACAGACAGAAGAGGATTACCTACACATACTGACCAGCTCATGTTATAGACAGAAGAGGATTACCTACACATACTGACCAGCTCATGTTATAGACAGAAGTGGGCTACATGGCAGACCAATCCAAACTCATCTCTCGGCATGTCCAGCCAATCATGGCTGGAGGGAAGGTTCCTGTCTTTTTCCATGGCTCGTATTTTATTCCTATTTACAGATGGCATACACATTTGTTATTAAGGCACATGAAAGTTCACATGTTCCAGAACACATTTCTGCCAACAAAAACTAAAATAAAAGTTCAAATGCCTCCTGTGAAGTAGTGACGCTTGACATACGGCTAGTTTCCTGAAACAAGTCACATTTAGGCAAGTTAGCTGGTTCATTTATTGATCCTGCATTATAATATAGGCTACCCCTATCGAGTCCCTTCAGTTTAGCTCAAAAATGTTTATGATGCAAAACATAGCAACTGTCTGGGTCTCCACAAATTATGGATCAGATGTTGGAAAACACCTCTTCAGTTCAACTCCACATCTTCTAAAATTTGTGCTGTGAAGCGTGTGCCCTGCACTGAGGGCAGATTAGGCCAGCGCTGCTGGTTGAATCTCAATATTTAGGAGCCACTGTTAATTTCCCTCCATACTCTGAATCCTTGAAGAGGTCCTCCTCCTCACACAGGTGTGCCTAGTGACAGGTGCAGCTCTTCCGTCTCAACATTCCTTAAGTCCTGGTGCCTCTCTGTGCTGGGTCACTGCCCAGATGCCAGAGCCATGAGAGGAGCAGTATGTGTGAGGGGTTGTAGTAGTTATACGACCTGCATGCCCAGCTGCTGAGCAGTGTCCTGTAGCATCACAGTGTCCTCCCCTGCCTGAGACGGGTCACCACTAGTCAGAACATAGAACACCCCCTCCCCCTGATCCCCCACCCCACCCTCCTCCAACAGCACCCCTCTCATCTCCACCTGTATGTCTGTGGAGTGTGCTACCGCCCTGGCATCCTCCTCGTCCTCCCCAGGCCCCAGGCTATCTGTCTGGGAAGCATCGTCTCCCTCCTCCCCCTCCTGGCCCTCCGGTCTCTCTCTCATCAGTTGTTCAGTCAGCTCCACGCTCTCATAGCGAATAAGCTGCAGACGCATAAAGCCGTCCTCGTGTTTCTTATACCTGGGAGAGAGAGGGAAGAGAGAAAGAATAGTTAGCCACAAGAACAAAATTATGATCCAAACAGGTTCGGACTTTCGCATTCATTCCCATTCACCTACTAATGATACTGGTGCCAAACTACGTATATTGAATGAGATCTTACCAATGCAGACTATCTCCACATAAACACGCTGTTAGATACAATCTCAACCACACGCACTTTAGAATTGGTTGTCCTAGTATGCTGGCTATAAATGTTCTGTTTGCCATGTTGAATGGCTCAGTGGTTGGTACCTGAATCGGGGGTGTCCGGAGGGCCATTTGAACTGGTGCTTCTTGAGGAGGTGGGCAGTGAGGTTGTTTCCCCTAGTGAAGCACTGCTCACAGACATGACACTTGTAGCGAGCCACAAAATCTCCCTGAGTTGTCAACACAAAAGGTAAACATGTTCAAATATAGTTTAGGGTTTGAGTGCATACATTAGAGTTGTCTTTACATGGCCGACTTGCACAACAGGGCTTCAAATGGTTATTTTCAGCACGGTTCCAGCAACTATGGCGGATGCATAACTAGGCCTGTCCAGTACAGCTTGGCTCAGCAGTGTGAAAAGTATACATCTCCTTCTCTCACCTCATGTACTTTCTTGTAGTGGTTCTTGATGGAGTGCAGTGAGCGTGTGGTGTAGTCACAGTTAGTGAGGTCACAGCGGTAGGCCGGCTCAGTGCTGTGGGTGTCCAGGTGTTTACGAAGGTCGATAAGGTTTTTACAGCTGAGATACACACACCACAGGAAAGATGGGTCACCCTTTACTAACATTCAGGCAATTGTTAACACTTGACCACACTAAAACAGGTACTTCTAAGATATAATTAATTTCCTTTTATAATAAAGTATGGACATCATCTCTGTCAAAGACGGATAGTGTTGGTTTATACTACAGACCGGGAGTCCTGGGTATTACTTTAGTATCTACTAACCTACCTGTACTCGCAGTATTCACAGCTGTAAGGCTTCTCCTTGCTATGGCGGAACTTGATGTGGTTCCGCAGCGATGAGGGGGACGGGCAGGTCATGTCACACAATGGACACTTGTAGTGGTTCACTAACAGCAGATAGGGATACAGAGAAAAAAGGAACCGATCAGAACACAGCACTACTCGGCAGCAAACGATAGTAGCAATCGATCAACGTGTGATCTAAATACAAAGAAGGGAGTTCAAGGGGCCGACCATGATTCCTCATGTGGTCCCTCAGTAGTCTCTCCGTTGCAAAGCGCTTAGAGCAGTGGGAGCACTGGAACCTCTGACCTACGAGAGACAAGGAACACACACACGCGAGACAGTCATTAAGTAGTAAATATGTTAATAGGTTATACTTCAACGTTAACAAAGCCCTAAATCCAATCCACCCCTGAACATCCCCTCTCACCCTCGATGGTGGTCTGCCGTCTGATGTGGTCAAAGAACTTGGTGTTGTTGGCGAACATCCCTCCACAGATTGGGCAGGCCACCACCTTCTCCCCAGTGTGGCTCCGCAGGTGCTCCCGCAGCTTAAAACGCCCTTTAAACTTGGCCTCGCAGTCTAGAGAAAAGTCAGGGGGAAATAAGTAGTTGATATTCTCAGTTGTGGTATTCACTCTGGTTCCAGGTATCATTACAGCCGGTTATAGGCCAACCCTGCTCTTACCTATTTTATCCACTGTCAATTCAAAGATAATTAAAAAAAAAATACACACCAACTGAAAGACTCAGTCACCTCTCAGTTTCTCCTGAATAGTTGTAAGCTGCCACCTTCTGTACTACCATCTTGACAGGGGTCAGTGGACTCACCCTTCCAGCCACAGCACACCAATGTCTCCTTATCAGCAGAGGGTACGTCCATACACATGCTGTGCATCTCCACATGGCGGTAGAACCACTCTGGGTTGACCAGAGAGGGTTGCTGCAAACACGCATACAAAAAGACGTGTTCCTGTCAAAGACCGTTACTACGAGAGTGAGACCAACAAAAGTACATGATCTGATAACTTCCCCACTTAAACTGAGGTGCTTCATCCACTTGAATAGAACCTAAACCCATCTAAAGAAAACAGCTGTGTGTGTTCTGTGCATGTCCCTTGTCTATGCCTGGCTTAATACTAGGACTATCTGTCCACGAGCTTCACATCTAAGCTAGATATGACCCACACTAACAGCGTCTCACCTCACATTGTTCCCACTGGCAGATGAAGTTGTCTGTTATGTCAGGCACGATGTTGCGGTTGTGGAGGCCAATGGTGCAGGTGCCGAGGCTGGGCTGGGCCTTGAATACCCCCTGGCCCCACTGCTTCAGCTTGGTGTGGTAACAGTGGAAATACACATGGCGCTTCAACTCCTCAGCACTTTCCACAGAGCAGAACCCACAGTCTTTCCATATACAACTGTGCTCCTCTAGTGACAGAAAACAAACAAGAGACATGAATTTCAATGTGTGACCATGAAATTCCATATACAAACTCGCAGAGTTCGGTCATCATTATTATCCCATAATTGTGGAAGACACTCATGATGTACACTGTTTACAGTGCATTCGGAAAGTATTCACACCCTTTGACTTTTTCCACTTTGTTACTTTACAAAGTGGGGTCACTTAGAAATTCTTGTTTTTGAAAGAAAAGCAAATTTTTTGTCCATTAAAATAACATAAAATTGATCAGAAATACAGTGTAGACATTGTTAATGTTGTAAATGACTATTGTAGCTGGAAACGGCTGATTTTTTATGGAATATCTACATAGGCGTACAGAGGCCCATTATCGGCAACCATCACTCCTGTGTTCCAATGGCACATTGTTAGCTCATCCAAATTTATCATTTTTAAAAGGCTAATTGATCATTAGAAAACCCTTTTCCAGTTATGTTAGCACAGCTGAAAACTGTTGTTCTGATTAAAGAAGCAGTAAAACTGGCCTTCTTAAGACTAGTTGAGTATCTGGAGCATCAGCATTTGTGGGTTCGATTACAGGCTCAAATTGGCCAGAAACAAAGAACTTTCTTCTGAAACTTGTCACAACAGACAAAAACAGTGTGCTTAATCTAATAACACACAATTATACGTGTTCATGTCTTTATTGAACACACTGTGTAAACATTCAGTGTACAGTTGTGGGTATATGTGGGTTTTGGTTTGTCCACAAGTTCTCAATGGGATTAATGTCTGGGGAGTTTCCTAGCTATGGACCCAAAATATCGATGTTTTGTTCCCCGAGCCACTTAGTTATCACTTTTGCCTTATGGCAAGGTGCTCCATCATGCTTGAATCAACTTTAGGAGACGGACCTGGTGCTTGCTGAACTTTCTTGGGTGCCCTGAAGCCTTCTTCACAACAATTGAACCGCTCTCCTTGAAGTTCTTGATGGTCCGATAAATGGTTGATTTAGGTGCAATCTTACTGGCAGCAATATCCTTTCCTGTGAAGCCCTTTTTGTGCAAAGCAATGATGACGGCACATGTTTCCATGCAGGTAACCACGGTTGACAGAGGAAGAACAATGATTCCAAGCACCACCCTCCTTTTGAAGCTTCCAGTCTGTTATTCGAACTCAATCAGCATGACAGAGTGATCTCCAGCCTTGTCCTCGTCAACACTCACACCTGTGTTAACGAGAGAATCACTGACATGTCAGCTGGTCCTTTTGTGGCAGGGCTGAAATGCAGTGGAAATGTTTTTTGGGGATTCAGTTCATTTGCATGGCAAAGAGGGACTTTGCAATTAATTACAATTCATCTGATCACTCTTCATAACATTCTGGAGTATATGCAAATTGCCATCATACAAACTGAGGCAGCAGACTTTGTGAAAATGTATATTTGTGTCATTATCAAAACTTTTGGCCACGACTGTAGGGTGGAAAAAGTATGTGAACCCCTGGATTTCATAACTTATTGATCCTCTTTTAGGCTGGGTTTCTGTATAGCACTTTGTGACATCGACAGATGTAAAAAGGGATTAATACATTTGATTGAATAACCTAAACCAAACGTTTTCTGTAGTTGCGGATCAGACCTGCACAACAGTCAGGAGGAATTTTGGACCATTCATCTTTACGAAACTGTTTCAGTTCAGCAATATTCTTGGGATGTCTGGTGTGAACCGCTCTATAGGTCATGGCACAGCATCTCAATCGGGTTGAGGTCAGGACTCTGACTGGGCCACACCAGAATGCGTATTTTCTTCTGTTGAAGCCATTCTGTTGTTGATTTACTACTGTGTTTTGGGTCGTTGTCCTGTTGCATTACCAAACTTCTGTTGAGCTTCAATTGGTGGACATATAGCCTAACATTCTCCTGCAAAATGTTTTGATAAACATGGGAATTAATTTTTCCGTCAATGATAGCAAGCTGTCCAGGCCCAGAGGTAGCAAAGCAGCCCAAACCATGATGCTCCTTCCACCATACTTTACAGTTGAGATGAGGTTTTGATGTTGGTGTGCTGTGCCATTTTTTCTCCACACATAGTGTTGTGTGTTCCTTCCAAATAACTCAACTTTAGTTTCAACTGTCCTGCACAGAATATTTTGCCAGTAGCACTGTGGAACATCCAGGTGCTCTTTTGCGAACTTCAGACGTGCAGAAATGTGTTTTTTTTGGACAGCAGTGGCTTCTTCCGTGGTGTCCTCCCCTGAACACCATTATTGTTTAGTGTTTTTCGTATCATAGACTCGTCAACAGAGATGTTAGCATGTTCCAGAGATTTCTGTAAGTGTTAAGCTGACACTAGGATTCTTCTTTACCTCATTGAGCATTCTGCGATGTGCTCTTGCAGTCATCTTTACAGGATGGCCACTCTTAGGGAGAGTAGCAACTGTGCTGAACTTTCTCCATTTACAGACAAAAAAAAGGCATGCACTGATTCTCGCACACAAGCTTGGCATCATTCACAAGCGATAATATAATCATTCACAAGTGATGTGGTAATATCAGACTCATCAGACTGTTCTTGATCTAATCTTGTCTTTACATATACTAAATAATATGTGACATTTGTTTTGATTTAGAATGGACTATTATCATGCACCCGTCTCGAAACAGGGGCAGGGAGGAGAAAAAAATCTACGCACTTAAATAGCAAACAGAGGATGCTTTTCCTATGGTTTATTTTCATGCCAGCCAGATAGGCTATATTCCTGTTGTAAAGAAAAGCAAATGTGCTTAATATCAGGATAGTTGAGAAATACACATAGTAGGCCTAGCCTATATAAAGCTGATGGGATCCTCCTCTTTTTAATAGAGGCCATTCTCTATTACTCTATCACGCAATGCCTTTAGAAATGTTGCGCAACATGAGCTATCATGAAGTGTTTGATTAGATTTTTGATTACATTTGCATTGACGTCAGAGTGATTAGTGGGACAATAGTGTGCGGAGCACCAGGTAATTAGTATGTTTGGTAGGCTACTAATGACCATCAGCAGCAGCAGAGCTTGGAGGAGCCTAATTATCGTGATTAAACAGTCACATGGAATTTGACTGCCCTCATGACTCGTGACCATCGGTGTGGCAGTAATACGATCACCGTAACAGCCCTAGTCCTGCTAAGCATTCAAAATGGAACAAGTACTTTTGGGTGTCAGGGAAAATGTATGAAGTAAATAGAACATTGTTTTCTTTAGGAATGTACTCAGTAAAGTAAATATTTTCAAAAATATAAATAGTATTTATATTTTTGAAAATGTTTACAGTCCATGGTAAGACAAAAATATAAATAGTATAGATACCCCAAGAAAAGACTTAAGTAATTTAGTATTTTTACTGAAGTACTTTACACCACTGAGCATATCACTCATCCCTTGGTGCTAGCACAGATCCAATACTCAGAGATCATCTCAGGACCCCTCACCCTTGACCCATCCTCCTCTACTTTCTTCACTGCCTCAGCATACAACACCTTCTGCGCTACTCTGACCACCTCCACCTGCCTCTCTCGCACCGGACACTTCCGAGCCCCAGCAACATGGTCACCCCTACAGCTGACAACTTTACCTACCGAAACTACACAATCCTCTGTCCCATGCCCACCTGTATAATTCCCACATCTTGGCATCTCCCTCCTAAATACTGCTGCTACATGACCATAAACGTTGCACCTGAAACACTGCAGTGGATTCGTCACAAAAGCTCTAACAGGTCTGCGTCACACCAAACAGCACAAACACCAGGAATCCTCAACCTGTACACTTAACGCTACTCCAGAAATCACTCCTTCAATGGTTCCCCATTCCTAATCGCAAAGCAAGAAACAGATCTTGACCCATGTTGCGTGACATGGAGCACTCACTCCCTCTGGTCCAAAGAAACAAAACAAATTTCACAAGTCCACTACAGGTTACCTTCACTGATTCAACAGCTTCCCCACCCACCCTGAAACCACAAGGTCCGCCAAAAGGCAAGGATCCACTTTCTCCAAAAATGTCTCTCCTCCTGGACCATATTCTTCTTCAACATGTCCATCAGTGCCAGGCACGGGCTCCAAGCTCTTTACTACACCTTCCACAACTCACCCTTATTCACTTACATTTCACCACCAGAACTAGGTCTGGCACTGTTTGCACTTGACACCACCAATCTTCTTCGACACCTCATTTCAATTTTTACTACTTTCTGAAATTTGATTGATGGAACAATCCAGACAATAGGAGGCTGATTGGTCAGAAGTAAAAAAGGTACTGGCCCCACAGCAGCTCAAATAAAACATTTGACTTATGAATCTCTGTTTACAAACTTTAAAAAACTTTCTACGAGTTTACGAATCTCTTGGTAACGTGACAGAACTCAGCGCGCAGATTAAAACGTACAAGTGTATTTTTGATTCACAGCAGAATATTCATAGTCGTAAAAATAAATGCTTGCAAATCTTATTCAATGTATTCAAATGTCAAGTTACACATGATACAAGCTCACTAAATGTAATCACACATTTGCAAGTGTGTGAAACGAAATTCAAAATACAAACTCATTATCCCACACACTATAGGCGTAGGTACATTATCTCAAATCAAATTAACTTTTTACTTTTCTTTGTCCTGTGTTTTGATGAAAAGTTAAAGTTGAGCATTCACTGGGTTTTCCTCTCATGTAATGTCTCTCACAGAGTGCCACTCCACGTCGGAGGCACAGGCTGTGAAAAGAGACGACTCCATTCTCCCCTACCCGCTCACCAAATGAGAAATTGTCACCTTCCTCGATGTCCAGCGCCTTGAAGTGACCCTCAACATGCCCGCAGAACTCCTGCATCTGATCGAATGATTCTTGACAAGACCCCCACTCACACGCCAACTCAAGCGGTGAGTCATCTTTTCTCGCTGGTTTGTTTGCAGGAGGCATCTCTCACTATGAGTCTTATGCACGGTCGTGTATTGGGAAAAAGATAACGTCGTTATATGGAAACGAAAATGGTCTTGCTAGCTAGCTAGCTAAACTGGACAGCTGCCATTAGCTAACGGTAGTAACGTTAATATCCACGTGTGACAACAACGTTCTGATATCGTTACAACGAATGTGATCATGTTGAAAAGTCCAAAACACAATTGCTCAGTTATTTAGACTAAGAATAAACAAATCTACAAGTTCGCTAGCTACCTGGATGTTGTTAGCCAAACGTTTCCTGGTGTGTTTCTGAGCTCCAATCAGAAATCACTTCATAGTTAGTGTCCAATGGGCTTTCAGTAAAAGTCAGCCCAATAATGTATTGGCCAATCACGTAAGGCGGTTCCATGGGCGAGATGGGTACGAGTGGAAAATTGACCTCTGAAAACAGAAACGATTAGAAACAGTTCCATTTAGAAATATCAGTAGTGCCTGTATTCGGCATTAGACTCAAAATAATGAAATAACAATTTCATAAAGGACGTGATTTGTTCTGAGCACTTATTTATTTCCTGGTTTGAGCAATCCATTACAAACATAAAACACATCATAAAGTATTGTACACTTGTATTTACATTCTTACAACCAGCAGAATTAACCCAGTGTCAAATGAGCCTAACATTATGAAGGCAAAGCTTACAAATACATTATGGATTGAGAAAAAACTGTTTTCACATTCCATGTCCTTCTTTAATAAGTTCGTAAAAATACACCTAACCAATAATACAAAGAAAATTATTGGTATATTCATCTAGCTCTTGCAGTGGTGTAAAGTAAAAATACTTTAAAGTACTACTTAAGTAGTTTTTTGGGGGTATCTGTACTTGGCTTTACTATTTATATTTTTGACAACTTTTACTTCACTACATTACTAAAGACAATATTGTATTTTTACTCCATACATTTTCCCCGACAACCCAAAGTACTCTTTACATGTTGAATGCTTAGCAGGACAGGAAAATTGTGAAATTCACGTACTTCAGGCGGACTCACTTGACGGTCTGATGGACTCACTTGACACAAATGCATCTTTTTTAAATAATGTCTAAGTGTTGGAGTGTGCCCCTGGCAAGCCATACATTTTAAAAACAAAAAAAATGGTGCTGTCGGCTTTGCTTAATATAAGGAATTTGAAATGATATATACTTTTTACTTTTTATATTTAAGTATATTTTAGCGATTACATTTACTTTTGATACTTAAGTATATTTAAAACCAAATACTTTTAGACTTTTACTAAAGTAGTAATTTAGTGGGTGATTTCCTTTTTAATTGAGTAACTTTCTATTAAGGTATTGTTACTTTTATTCAAGTATGACAATTGGATACTTTTTCCACTATTGAGCTCTTGTAATCGCACCCATATTACTCTCCACCCTCAACTCCTCTAGAATTAAAGTAAGGCTTTAAACCCCTCAAGAGAATAACTACAGATATCCTCCTAATCCCTCAATATGTTTGTGTCACAAAGAGTAGAAATCCTCGATATAGTCTTGGTTTGGACCTGGACATGGCTCCCCTGTGTTTCTTTTCACAACTGTATGATTGTGATTCAGTGCTTCATCGTTCATCCAAAACATGGTAAATTTCCCATACTAAATGCAGATTCTCAACCTAGTCTCAGAGCATTTCGTATTATTCTGCATGTAAATCTGAGACACCCCATTTAGTATGATATGTTACGTTTCGTATGGTATGTATTCATTTGTGGATGTCCATCACCCATTTCGTATGATATGTTACGAATTACAAATCATATTATATGTCACAAATTTTGAAACGTACAATATGTTAAGAATTTTCTAAATGTACTATGTTATGAATTTTCAAAACTTACAATATCTTATTTTACAATACGAATCTGCAAAAGTTTAGGGGGTTAGCTAAAAGGGTTAAGGTTAGGGGAAGGGTTAGCTAACATGCTAAGTAGGTGCAAAGTAGGTAAAAAGTAGTATTTAAAAAGTTGCTAATTAGCTAAAATGCTAAAGTTGTCTGTGATGAGATTCAAACTCGCCCACCCATCTACCCCGACCAACCACCCTACAGTAACCATATATCTTATGTAACCATACTAAACGTAAGATATCATACTAAAAGGGTTTGTCCGGATTTACATACAGAATAATACAAAATGCTCTGAGACCAAGTTGAGATTCTGGATTCTATCAATTAATTGCAATGCTCTCGAGGGGCATGATTTTTCACCGTCACTTTTTCTTTGAAGGACTGAAGTCATCCTCAGCTCTCAGTCTTGTAAACGGACCAATTTTAACGCAAAAAGGGAGATGTGTAGCAATAATCAAGGAATCTGAGAGCGAACCGGCTCTACATGTTTTCTGACCTGTGACCCACTGACACCTCCCCCAGTTAGAGAGGAGTAAGGGACAGTTATACATTTAATGGGGTGGGTGGGATGGTCCAAAAAAGGGGAGGGTTGTGTGATTTGTTTTTTAGCTTTGGGGAGGGTTGTGTGATTTTACTATTGTCTACAGAGCTGTAGACCACACTAGAGCTGTAGACCATACAAAGAGAGCGTACAAAGGTCTCCCTCGCCCTCCATTTGGCAAATCTGACCTCCTGATTCCTGCTAACAAGCAAAAATTAAAGCAGGAAGCACCAGTGACTCGGTTTATAAAAAAGTCGTCAGATGAAGCAGATGCTAAACTACAGGACTGTTTTGCTAGCACAGACTGGAATATGTTCCGGGATTCTTCCGAAGGCATTGAGGAGTGCACCACATCAGTCACTGGCTTTATCAATAAGTGCATCGAGGACGTCATCCCCACAGTGACTGTACGTACATACCCCAACCAGAAGCCATGGATTACAGGAAACATTCACACTGAGCTAAAGGATAGAGCCACCGCTTTCAAGGTGTGGGACTCTAACCCGGAAGCTTTTAAGAAAGCCCGCTATGCCCTCAGACGAACCATCAAACAGGCAAAGCGCCAGTACAGAACTAAGATTTAATCGTACTACACCGGCTCCGACGCTTGTCTTATGTAGCAGGGCCTGCAAACTGTTACAGACTACAAAGGCCGCAAGCTGCCCAGTGACACGAGCCTGGCAGTCGAGCTAAATCACTTCTATGCTCGCTTCGAGGCAAGCAACACTGAGACATGCATGAGAGCACCAGCTGTTCCGGACGACTGTGTGATCACGCTCTCCGTAGCCGATGTGAGTAAGACCTTTAAACAGGTCAACATTCACAAGGCCGCGGGGACAGATGGATTACCAGGACATGTGCTCCAGGCATGTGCTGACCAACTGGCAGGTGTCTTCACTGACATTTTCAACATGTCCTTAATTGAGTCTGTAATACCAACATATTTCAAGCAGACCACCATAGTCCCTGTGCCCAAGAACACTAAGGTAACCTGCCTAAATGACTATACACCCGTAGAGCTCACGTCCATAGCCATGAAGTGCTTTGAAAAGCTGGTCATTGCTCACATTAACACCATTATCCCAGAAACCCTAGACCCACCCAAACAGATCCACAGATGATGCAATCTCTATTGCCCTTTCCCACCTGGACAAAAGGCACACCTACATGAGAATGCTATTCATTGACTACAGCTCAGCATTCAACACAAGTGCCCTCAAAGCTCATCACCAAGCTAAGGATCCTGGGACTAAACACATCCCTCTGCAACTGAATCCTGGACTTCCTGACGAGCTGCCCCCAGGTGGTGAGGTTAGGTAGCAACACATCCGCCACACTGATTCTCAACACTGGAGCCCCTCAGGGGTGCATGCTCAGTCTCCTCTTGTACTCCCTTTTCACCCATGACTGCGTGGCCAGACACGACACCAACACCATCAATAAGTTTGCAGAAGATACAACAGTGGTAGGCCTGATCACCGAGAACGATGAGACAGCCTATAGGGTGGAGGTCAGGGACCTGGCCAGGTGGTGCCAGAATAACAAACTATCCCTCAACGTAATCAAGACAAAGATGATCGTGGACTACAGAAAAAGGAGGACCGAGCACTCCCCCATTCTCATCGACAGGGCTGTAGTGGAGCAGGTTGAGAGCTTCAAGTTCCTTGGTGTCCACATCCCCAACAAACTAGAATGGTCCAAACACACCAAGACAGTCGTGAAGAGGGCACGACAAAGCCTATTCCCCCTCAGAAAACTAAAAAGATTTGGCATGGGTCCTCAGATCCTCAAAAGGTTCTACAGCTGCAACATCGAGAGCATCCTGACTGGTTGCATCACTGCCTTCCTGTTTTGGAGCCCTGGTGCTTCCATCCCTGCAAGGTTGTAAGTTTAAGTCCCTGACAAGGCATGCTTTCTTGTTTCATTTCCTTTGTGGCCTTGACAACAATGTTGAGGTGGGTTTCGGAAGGACATTGAAGAGAAGGGAAATGGTTTCCCATCAGCTGGCGTTAATGGAGTGACAACTTGTAAAGACTTTTCTTAGAGCTTTAATAACAGAAGTCTTGACGTAAGAGGCAGGGTTGGGGTCAATTCCATTACACTGAAATTCCAATTCCAATCCACTTCAATGCTTTTCAATGAGGATAATTTTATTTATAGGAATTGGAATTTGGTTTATTTGCAGAATTCACTGGAATTGAAACGGTATTCAACCCAACCTGGTAAGAATACAAACCTTCTCTGCAAAAAGGTTACTTTGTCTTGGGGGCGTGCTTTGTAGACCATTCAGAGGCGTTCCTAATCCTGGTCCCCAAGAAGAAACCCACATGTTATGATAGTTTAGAAAGAGTAGTAGTAGTAGTAGTGGTTATGGTGGTGGATTCCCAAAGAAGAGGTTGTGAGTTAAAACCCTTGCAAGAACATGCCATCTTGCTTTTGTGGCCTTGACAGAACAACAATGACATTAGACAGCAAGGGAAAATGGATTATAAAATGTTAGGTTATAGCAACTGGCGTTGAGTAGGAGTGCTGATCTACGATCAAATCCTGTCCATATTATCTTATTCCTGAGAAAACTGAATCAGTATGATCTAGGCAAAGCTGATCCTAGAACAGTATTTATTAAATGTCTCAGGCTAAGAATGCTGAACTAGAATCAGGGTACCCCCTCGTCAAAGTCATTTATTACACAAAAAAAAGCTAAACAGATCCTAGTTCAGCATTTCTACTACAAGCCACCAAGTGAATGTTGGGTCTGGGGTGCTAAATTACTTGAACAGTGGTTGAAAGAGTACCCAATTGTCATACTTGAGTAAAAGTAAAGATACCTTAATAGAAAATGACTCAAGTAAAAGTCAAAGTCACCTAGCTAAATATTACATGAGTAAAAGTCTAAAAGTATTTGGTTTTAAATATACTTCAGTATCAAAAGTAAACGTAATTGCAAAAATATACTTAAGTATCACTGGTAAAAGTATAAATTATTTCACATTCCTTATATTAAGCAAACCAGACGGCACAATTTTCTTTCTTTCTTTTTTTAATTTAAGAAATAGCCAGGGTGTCACGACTTCCACCAAAGTCGGTCCCTCTCCTTGTTCGGACGGCGTTCGGCGGTCAACGTCACCGGTCTTCTAGCCATCGCTGATCCACCTTTCATTTTCCATTTGTTTTGTCTTTGTTTTCTACACACCTGGTTTCATTCCCCAATTACATGTTCATGTATTTAACCCTCTGTTTTCCCCATGTTTTTGTGCGTGATTGTTTCTATGTTCATTCGGTACGTTATGGCTGGTTTTTGACGGGTGCTGTTTTCACCCGTGCGTAATTGATTAGCGTTTATTGTTGGTCAAGTGTGTTGTTACCTTGAGCCTTTATTTTGAGTAAAGTACGTTGCTCACTCATTCTGCTCTCCTGCGCCTGACTTCATGCACCAGCTACACCCACCTTCTGACACAGGATCACACTACAACACTCAGACATACAGTACCAGTCAAAAGTTTGGACACACCTACTCATTCCAGGGTTTTTCTTTATTTTTACTATTTTCTACATTGTAGAATAATAGTGAAGATATGAAAACTATGAAATAACACATGGAATCATGTAGTAACCAAAAAAGTGTTAAACAAATCAAAATATATTTTATATTTAAGATTCTTCAAAGTAGCCACCCTTTGCCTTGATGACAGCTTTGCACACTCTTGGCATTCTCTCAACCAGCTTCATGAGGAAGTCACCTGGAATGCATTTTAATGAACAGGTGTGCCTTGTTAAAAGTGAATTTGTGGAATTTCTTGCCTTCTTAATGCATTTGATGGGCAGAGCCCCACCTGTTTTGAGACCCACATTTTTAGCAACATTTTTTTTTTTTTTTTTATATTAATATTTTTTTTTGGGGGGGGGCTTGCCTGTTTTGCATGTTATTTTGGCTTTAATAAGTGTCACATATCAGTTAGCAAACAATGCAAAAAAAATTATATATAATTGAGTTTATAAAGCCGCATACAAACATGGTCTCTTTTTTGTTTTCTTGAGTAAGGCAGCTCCAAAATGAAGGTGTTTCAGCCTAGCTCAGTGCTTTCTGTGGTGGTGGTGGTGGGGCGGGCCAGCAGAAAATAGGAGCATTGCCCCGTGTTTGGCTCAGTGTTCTGTCACTCATGGGGACCTTACGCAATCGCCAAGCTTAAGTCCTTAGAAAGGGTAGACATCCGACATTTCAGCCCTTTGGGTCCTGCCATAGAGTTATATTACAAGTGCCCTTCCAAGAAGGCTCAAGGTCATTGGCCACAGAAATTATGTCAAATCACGTTAAATGTACAGTAGCTTTGATTGGACTGATCATGTCAAAATCTTACTATCACAATCTTAGCTAGCAGTCATCATCATGAATCAAGTCTGCTGGCAAATCCTTTTTAATCCTTGTCATATGAAGAGAAATAATGAAGAGAAAATATAGATAAAACATATCAGTGCTCATCGGCCATTGGACATAAACATTATACAACAATTTTGAGATCGCAAATTCAACAATGAGTGGCAGTGGCTGACTGCAAGCATTGCAACTGGGAAGTCAGGAATAAATAGCTCAAACTGGGAAAATACGTTTGGAACGGTCATTCAACTCGGAATTGTAAATCTTTGATCTTTCTCTTTGATGACAAAATTTGCCCACGAAGGACTGCCGCGGCACTTTCCTGTTCAAGCACATCACGACAATGTGAGTCAAAAAATGTCTTATGCTGCTTCATAAATTATGTAGGATGCCAGAAAGATATGTATCATGTAGTGTTGTGGAAAATCTTGAGTCAAATATTTGCACAGATACCGGAACTTGTAGATTCAGTTAGACTTAATTACAGAGTAACAGAGCCGAGCATTTCCAAGGAAAAAGCAAAGTTCTCTCATCACAGAGCCCTGCCTTTATAGTATTCCGTCTTTGCATAACGTATAGAGTCCCCTCCCTCTATATGAAAATAGCTTCCCTTGACCTTTCTCCGCCATTATCTTTCCATCTCAGTTCTTGCTTGTTAACTCCCACATCTGACAGCTGTTTAGGTTATCCTTTCTAGCCCAGGGGTTCCGCTAGCGGAACACCCACAACATTCCGCTGAAAAGGCAGCGCGCGAAATTCAAAAATATTTTTGGGAAATATGTAACTTTCACACATTAACAAGTCCAATACAGCAAATGAAAGATAAACATCTTGTTAATCTACCCCTCGTGTCCGATTTAAAAAAAATGTTTTACAGCGAAAACACAACCATAGATCACCACCAAATCCAAAAAACACAGCCATTTTTCCCAGCCAAAGATAGTCACACAAAAGCATAAATAGAGATAAAATGTATCACTAACCTTTGATAATCTTCATCAGATGACACTCATAGGACATCATGTTACACAGTACATTTATGTTTTGTTCGATAATGTGCATATTTATATCCACAAATCTCGGTTTACATTGGCGCCATGTTCAGAAATGCCTCCAAAATATCCGGAGTAATTACAGAGAGCCACGTTAAATAACAGAAATACTCATCATAAACTTTGATGAAAGATACATGTTTTACATATAATTAAAGATACACTTGTTTTTAATGCAACCGCTGTGTCAGATTTTTTTAAAACTTTAGTAAAAAACACACCATGCAATAATCTGAGACGGCGCTCAGATAGTAACAACATTTCTCCGCCATGTTGGAGTCAACAGAAATACGAAATTACATCATAAATATTCCCTTACCTTTGATTATCTTCATCAGAATGCAGTGCCAGGAATCCTAGTTCTACAATAAATCGTTGTTTTGTTCGATAATGTCCATTACTTATGTCCAATTAGCAACTTTTGCTAGCATGTGTAGTACACGTGTCCAAACGCTGGCGCAGATGCAGGCAAACGTCGGACGAAAACTTCAAAAAGTTATAATACAAGTCGAATAAACTGGTCAAACTTAGTAGAGAATCAATCTTCAGGATGTTGTTATCATATATATCCAATAACGTTCCAACCGGAGCATTTCTTCATGTCTGTATAAGTAATGGCACACATGGCCATTTCATGACTAGTGCGCGTGACCAGGAACTAGCATTCTGCCAGACCACTGACTCAAATAGCTGCCACCCGGCCCCACATCACACTAGAGGCTTCATTCCACGTTCTACAGACTGTTGACATCTAGTGGAAGGCGTAGGAAGTGCAAACAGATCCATATATTACAGGGAATTGAATAGGCGATGACTTTCACATCAACCCTTCTCAGAATTCTCACTTCCTGTTTGGAAGTTTGCCTGCCATATGAGTTCTGTTATACTCACAGACATAATTCAAACAGTTCTAGAAACTTCAGAGTGTTTTCTATCCAATAGTAATAATAATATGCATATATTATCATCTGGGACAGAGTATGAGGCAGTTCACTATGGGCACCAATTCATCCAAAAGTGAAAATGCTGCCCCCTATCCCAAACAGGATTTATAATGGTAGCGGGGCCCTGGTCCTATATGTTCCATTCCTTATATAGCCATTCTGTCTCAGCTCTTCAAAGTGGACAGCCTATATGCTGCTAATAATGGAAATGTAATCATAGTCATGAGTTTGCTCCCACAGTAGCTAAGAAAGTAATACTAAGTGTATGTTGTGTAGTAAGCTGTTAGTAGCCCATGTGTTTCACCCTTATAATTTGGTCTATTGTAAACATATCGTTCCTGGTCGGTGTGTGCTTGTTTACAAACTTTTTTTGTACAGCTTTGACAGTGCTACTGATAGTAGTAGTGGCACTTGGCTTGCACGTGCAAATTCAGCACACACAACATTCTATAATAGAATTGTTTTATTTGACGTGTCAAATTAAAAGCTTATTTAATGCATCAAATAGTGTTATGACGTGTATCTTTTTTTCACACACAAAGACCCAAACGGCGTTCAATGTGCCTCACCCTAATAATTTTGTCTACTTTCACCTCTTAATTTTGCCTAATGTTGGTGGTGCACATGTAGCCTATAACCTGTTTTAGAGAAATGTAATTATTGAATATTGTAAGAGCTTTCATTATTATCCTACGGTTCTGACTTGGTGTACAGGGAGAACACTGTAAGAACGGCCCATGTTCTGAATTATGTCGCTGTACATTTCAAAAGTGCTGAACAAATAGTTATTGATTTTGACAACGTCCGTTGTCGCTCGCTCATTAATGTCTTAATCGAACTGACAGATTGCCTCTTATCCGCTTGTCGTCCCGTTATGTCATAGTTTGTACATCTCAATTGTCAGTAGAAACCACATTTGTTTAAGCAAGTCAGCCATATATTTTTTTAAAGACAGTAAATGAAGCTGAATGAACTGTTTCGCTGCTAGACAAGGCTCTGCTGAAAGACCGGTGTAGCAGTGGTAAGGTGTTGGGACTGCTGTTGGGACTCTGCTGTTGGGACAGCTTTATGTAGGCCCTAACAGTTTTTGGGCACCGTTTGTCACCGTTATAGTGCAATTAATGTATTGTTTAGTGTTGTGTTGTGTAGTGGCTTTGCTGGCATGCATCCCACATTTTTTTTGTTTGTTGCCCCACCAAGATTTACATGCTAAAATCGCCACGGCCTCTGCTGCAGAGGATACGTTTATTAGAAATTGCAGCCCAAATAAATGCTTCACAGAGTTCAAGTAACAGACATATCTCAAAATCAACTGTTCAGAGGAGACTGCATGAATCAGGCCATGGTCGAATTGCTGCAAAGAAACCACTACTAAAGGCTAAAGGACACCAATAAGAAGAAGATTACTTGATTGGGCCAAGAAACACGAGCAATGGACATTAGACCGGTGGAAATCTGTCCTTTGGTCTGATGAGTCCAAATTTGAGATTTTAGGTTCCAACTGCCGTGTCTTTGTGAGACGCAGAGTAGGTGAACGGATGATCTCCGCATCTGTGGTTCCCACCATGAAGCATGGAGGAAGAGGTGTGATGGTGTGGGGGTGCTTTGCTGGTGACGCTGTCAGTGATTTATTTACAATTCAAGGCACACTTAACAAGCATGGCTACCACAGCATTCTGCAGCGATACGCCATCCCATCTGGTTTGCGCTTAGTCCCACTATCATTTGTTTTTCAATAGGACAGGACACCTCCAGGCTGTGTAAGGGCAATTTGACCAAGAAGAAGAGTGATGGAGTGCTGCATCAGATGATCTGGCCTACACAATCACTCGACCTCAACCCAATTGAGATGGTTTGGGTTGAGTTGGACCGCAGAGTGATGGAAAAGCAGTCAACAAGTGCTAAGTGTAACAGTATAACTTTACGGCGTCCCCTCGCCCCAACACGGGCGCGAACCAGGGACCCTCTGCACACATCAACAACAGTCACCCACGAAGCATCGTTACCCATCGCTCCACAAAAGCCGCGGCCCTTGCAGAGCAAGGGGCAACACTACTAATAGGTTTCAGAGCAAGTGACGTAACTGATTGAAACGCTACTAGCGCGTACCCGCTAACTAGCTAGCCATTTCACATCCGTTACACTCACCCCCCTTTCAACCTCCTCCTTTTCCGCAGCAACCAGTGATCCGGGTCAACAGCATCAATGTAACAGTATAACTTTAGTACGTCCCCTCGCCCCGACCTCGGGCGCGAACCAGGGACCCTCTGCACACATCAACAACGGTCGCCCTTGCAGAGCAAGGGGCAACACTACTAATAGGTTTCAGAGCAAGTGACGTAACATTTTTTAAAATATTTTAGTCATTTAGCAGACGCTCTTATCCAGAGCGACTTACAGTAGAGTGCATACATTTTATTACATTTTTACATACCGAGACAAGGATATCCCTACCGGCCAAACCCTCCCTAACCCGGACGACGCTATGCCAATTGTGCGTCGCCCCACGGACCTCCTGGTTGCGGCCGGCTGAGACAGAGCCTGGGCGCAAACCCAGCCCAGCCTGGGCGCGAACCCAGAGACTCTGGTGGCGCAGCTAGCACTGCGATGCAGTGCCCTAGACCACTGCGCCACCCGGGAGGCTAACTGATTGAAACGCTACTAGCGCGTACCCGCTAACTAGCTAGCCATTTCACATCCGTTACATAAGCATATGCGGGAACTCCTTCAAGACTATTCGAAAAGCATTGCATTCCCTCTTCTCCAAATCTCAGTCCAGTCCAACATCTGCATCTCATTTGAACTTCATTTGAATATGATGACAATTTATTTTATTTACGTAACTTAGCCATCTGACTGACATCTGATAGACCAATAAATGCGACTTTGAAAAACACATCTCCACACTTGATCCCACCTACTCGGCTCACTTGCCTCCCATTGGAAACGACAGGATGTGGTCTATCTTGGGTTAGTTAAAAAAAATATGAGCTTTTAGCGAGCTAGTTGCTCTGCAGTGCAAGCTAGCTTGACTTGCTATAAAGTTGAGGAAAAAGTAACTAAATAAAACATGTTTATTATCACCTGAAACGATATATTTATCCTGTCTTGAATTAAAATATATTTTACAATCTCCCAAAATAAATGTGATATCTGACGAGGGACGGTCTCCTCACACTGAGTACAGTAGGTGGCGGTAATTTTATTTATTTATTTTAACCTTGATTTAACTAGGCAAGTATTTCACCATAACGTTGGATGCCAACCACCGATAAACTTCACCGAAGAATAACTCAATCTTGCGTTAATAACGCTACACTCACAGAGTTAATTGGAAAGAATCTTTGCAACAAGACTCCGTGAAGATGACGTACGGCGTAATAAAGTACGTCACGATGTAAACGGAGCATTAGTTCCTGTTTTGAAACCGTTTGCTCGCATCATGGCCGCAGTACGCAGCCTACGGGTTTCGGTAAAGCCAGACTGCTCAGAGTCGGATTCAGACCGAGATGCCCGCGAATTTGAACCGATGGAGGTGGAGGAGGGCGAACTCGAGGCAGAGGACATCCCCGTTAACCGGTCCTTGAATGAACTGCTGCCGGTGAGTGAAGTAGGCTTCACAAGACCGCGGGCTCGCGTACCTTCTGGGCCTGCGAATAGTGTCTCGTTATTGTAGGAACTCAGTGAGCTACTGTAGCAAGATGGCCAAGTAGCTAACGTTAGCCACTGTAACTAGTCAATATCCTCGCTATAAGTACCTCTGTTTTTAGCTTGCAGCTAACTAGCAAGCTACAGTAGCTATACTTGTTGGTTTTTAGCGTTAGCAAACTAACGTTAACTTTACATATTTTATGACGAACTAGACTGGACACATTTTCTGATTTAAAAACGAGTTTATTGCATCCACCACGGACCCCAGTTTCATAATGTTACCGTATAGTAATATAAACAGGCCTTATTTTAGGGCATTTTTCACCCTGACAGTTCTTATTAGTTCTATTGGGCACCATCTCATTTTAAGGACTTTCTTTTCCCAGCTCATTGTTCTGCGTTAAAATGCCAGCTTCGCTATTGTTAGCAATGATAATTACCCGCGCAAACCTTGAAGGCTTACCTCAGGTAACTTAATATTAACTAGGTTAAGGATAGTTGGTGAGAGATATCACTGTTTTGCCTAGGTACAGGTTGTAGTGACCCACGGTACAAGAGATGGCTAGCGCCAAACCATCAAAAATGAAACATGTTCTACCCCATTTTTTCCCCCTTAAGAAATTGTAAACAAAACTCGTGTCCCTGTCCTCGTTTTCAAAATGTTGCTAATTTTAGGCTGGACAATACATTTTAAACAACGCTTTGTTTCAGGTAAAATCTAGAGCTGTGTTAGAATATTCCTACTGACTGCACTAACCATACTATTTGTGAAGTGAGTATATAGTATGCTTATTGGTTATAGTATTGTAACGACCCTGGGTTTATAAGCGTGGAAATCGACTCTGTCACGAGCATGTTTTTGCAGCACAGTCGATAGCGCGCCGGACCTCGGGCTAGAAGGTCGAGGGTTCGAGACCTGCTCCCTGCTGTTTCATTACATTGGTGTCAGAAGTGATCGGACCTTGCATCCACGACAGTGTGTGTGCTTGGCCGGTGAGCGCGTTCCTGTAAGACGTAGAGTCGCAAGCTAGCGCGAGGACGCGTCTTTGAAAGGAGGGAGTATTGTAAGCGCGAATGTGGACTCTGCTGCACGAGCATGCTTTTGCGGCACAGTCGATAACGCGCTGGACTTCGGGCTAGAAGGTCGAGGGTTCGAGACCTGCTCCCTGCCTGTTTCATTACAGTATGGATATTGTTAGTATGTCAAAAGTTCCTGGATGTTGTACAAAATTTGCCAAAATATGAAGTAATCATGCAGTGGACAAAGTATACTTGCAGTGGAAACTGGCTACGTTTCAAACTCAAAATAGACGGCCCTATGCCCTTGGGGGAATCCCTGCAGCCATATTTGTAGTCGGTCCAAATGATAGCCAAGCAAGGGAAGTTTGCCATTTAAACCTTCAGCCCTCGTTTTCTTTGGATGAATAGCGTGCCCAGAGTGAACTGCCTCCTAGTCTGTCCCAGATGCTAATATATGCATAGTATTATTAATATTGGATAGAAAACACTCTGAAGTTTCTAAAACGGTTTGATGTCTGTGAGTATAACAGAACTCATATGGCAGGCAAAAATCTGAGAAAAAATCCAAACAGGAAGTGGGAATTCTGAGGCTGGTCAATTTTCAACTCCTCCTTTTAACTCCTATTGTCAACTTCAACGCCTATTGAAATCCCAGTGGGATATGGATCTGTTTGCAGTTCTTACGGCTTCCACTAGATGTCAACAGTCTGTAGAACGTTGAATGAAGCTTCTACTGTGATGTTGAGCCGGATGGGAGCTGTTTGAGTCAGTAGTCAGTGGTCATGCACATTCCACATGATAGCGACTTGCGTTCCATTACTTCTATAGACACAAAGGAATTCTCCTGGTTGGAACGTTATTGAATATTTATGATAACAACATCCTAAAGATTGATTCTATACTTAGTTTATTCGACCTGTAATATAACTTTTTGAAGTTTTCGTCCGACGTTATGCGGGACCTGCACGAGCGTTTGGATATGTGTACTAAACGCGCTAGCAAAAGTAGCTACTTGGACATAAATAATGGACATTATCGAACAAAACAACAATTTATTGTGGAACTAGGATTCCTGGGAGTGCATTCTGATGAAGATCATCAAAGGTAAGGGAATATTTATAATGTGATTTCGTATTTCTGTTGACTCCAACATGGCGGAGAAACAACATTTCTATCTAAGCACCGTCTCAGACCACGTGCCTTACATTGCACTCCACGAGGAGCCTGCCTGAGACGCGAATGCAGTAAGAAGTAAAGGTAAGTTACTAGCTAGCATTAAACTTATCTTATAAAAAACAATCAATTAATCATAATCACTAGTTAACTACACATGGTTGATGATATTACTAGTTTATCTAGCGTGTATAATCGATGCGGTGCGCATTCGCGAAAAAGGACAGTCTTTGCTCCACCGTGTACCTAACCATAAACATCAATGCCTTTCTTAAAATCAATACACAGAAGTATATATTTTTAAACCTGCATATTTAGCTAAAGGAAATCCAGGTTAGCAGGCAATATTAACCAGGTGAAATTGTGTCACTTCTCTTGTGTTCATTGCACGCAGAGTCAGGGTGTATGCAACAGTTTGGGCCGCCTGGCTCGTTGCGAACTAATTTACCAGAATTTTACGTAATTATGACATAACATTGAAGGTTGTGCAATGTAACAGGAATATTTAGACTTATGGATGCCACCCGTTAGATAGAATACTGAACGGTTCCGTATTTCACTGAAAGAATAAATGTTTTGTTTTCGAAATGATAGTTTCCGGATTCGACCATATTAATGACCAAGGCTCGTATTTCTGTGTGTTATTATGTTATAATTAAGTCTATGATTTGATAGAGCAGTCTGACTGAGCGATGGTAGGCAGCAGCAGGCTCGTACGCATTCATTCAAACAGCACTTTTGTGCGTTTTGCTAGCAGCTCTTCGCAATGCTTCAAGCATTGAGCTGTTTATGACTTCAAGCCTATCAACTCCCGAGATTAGGCTGGTGTAACCGATGTGAAATGGCTAGCTAGTTAGCAAGGTGCGCGCTAATAGCGTTTCAATCGGTGACGTCACTCGCTCTGAGACTTGGAGTAGTTGTTCCCCTTGCTCTGCAAGGGCCGCGGCTTTTGTGGAGCGATGGGTAACGATGCTTCGAGGGTGGCTGTTGATGTGTTCCTGGTTCGAGCCCAGGTAGGGGCGAGGAGAGGGATGGAAGCTATACTGTTTCACTGACAATACTAAAGTGCCTATAAGAACATCCAATAGTCAAAGGTATATGAAATACAAATGGTATAGAGAGATAGTCCTATAATTCCTATAACTACAACCTAAAACTTCTTTACCTGGGAATATTGAAGACTCATGTTAAAAGGAACCACCAGCTTTCATATGTTCTCATGTTCTGAGCAAGGAACTTAAACGTTAGCTTTTTTACATGGCACATATTGCACTTTTACTTTCTTCTCTAACACTTTGTTTTTGAATTATTTAAACCAAATTGAACACGTTTCATTGTTTATTTGAGGCTAAATTGATTTGATGTATTATATTAAGTTAAAATAAAAGTGTTCATTCAGTATTGTTGTAATTGTCATTATTACAAATAAATAAATATATATGATTAATCGGTATCGGCTTTTTTTGGTCCTCCAATAATCGGTATCGGCATTGAAAAATCATAATCGGTCGACCTCTAATCTTAATATCTCATGTGATCGTGCGAATGAACAGCGTCTGAATATAAAATATATAAGCGTGTATCTTCCACAGCCAGAAAATTTACCTCAACATGCCCCTCGTTTGAGCGAGAAGGCAGAGTGCTCGCAGCCGTTGACGGCACAAGCTTTTGGCGGGGCTTGTTGAGTTGGCTACTTGTGCGAGAAGGCAGAGCGGCTGGTTGATGAATTTAACAATGAATGTACTGGGAAAATACGTTTTTGTCGACCAGGGGTGACTGAATTAATGTTCAGGATTATTGATAATCGTTATAGTAATCAAGTATAATATAAAAACATGAATCATCATATTACAAAGTAATCGGTAAATACTTTTTCAGTCCTAAGTCTTGTGTTAGCAGTGTGGAAATGGATGGGGAAAAAACTTCTGCAGAGTTTTCCTGTGAGGGGAGTGGTGTATCCAGGGAGAAACTAAACTAATCTTCTGAAATTTCATTCGAGATCTTATGTTGCAATCTCTTGGAATGATTTAGCAATTGCAGTAATACTGAATAAGGTGTATATTCTTACTAAAGTAGTAATTACTCAGAATTGCAAAATATAACATTTTATAGTTAAGTTGATCACTTACAACCTTAAAATAACAATTTATAGCATAACAATGAAACTGACATTAACCAAAAACACCATACTATTTATACGTCAATATAAATCTGGTAGCTCTCAAAAGAGCCTTTGCTTTGCGGAGCAGTTCGTTTTCAGTAGTGTGCTGCCTGCCATGTCGTCAGAGGAGGCTGCCTGCCATGTCGTCAGAGGAGGCTGCCTGCCATGTCGTCAGAGGAGTAGATCTGTGAATAATACAACGCTAATAAGTTATTGCCACGCTTTCACAGAGAGGCCTAGTTTACATTTAACATTCTTGTCATTTAGCAGACGCTCTCGTCCACAGCGACTTACAAGAGCAATTCGGGTTAAGTGCCTTGCTCAATGGTACATTGACAGATTTTTCACGTAGTCGGCTCGGGGGTTCGAACCTGACACCTTTTGGTTAATGCCCTTAACCGCTAGACTACAAACTACAAAAAGGCAAATGGTGGTAGATAAATCATATGCTGGTTAAATAAGACTGCTCTTAGAACTTTCATACAGCCATTGTTTTGGGGAAATGGGGACATGTCTGTCTATTTCTCCAAGTATCTCAATGTATGTAATTTGATGCTTTGAAGTTCTACACCATTTTAAATCGGGATAACATATTATTTCTAATGTACGTTTGGGCAGCATACAATGCTGTGAACAATTGCTAGTAGTTAAAATGTACTCATGGAAGTCTGAGGTCGTCCCATTGTTTCCTATAGGTGGAGATATAGGTATGTCTGTTTATATTTTTAAGTGCGTGTTGTGATTTTGTATTTTTTTACCATTCCTGAACCTGTGATCAGAAAAAAGCTACATAGGGGCAATACCAGAATAAATGATCTATTGATTCTGTCTCTTCACAGCAAAATCTAAAAAGCTGAGATTGTTGTATGCACCATACACAGTTGAAGTCGAAAGTTTACATACACCTTAGCCAAATGCATTTAAACTCAGTTTTTCACAATTCCTGACATTTAATCCTAATAAAATTCCCTGTCTTAGGTCAGTTAGGATCACCACTTTATTTTAAGAATGTGAAATGTCAGAATAATAGTAGAGAGAATGATTTATTTCAGCTTTTATTTCTTTCATCACATTCCCAGTGGGTCAGAAGTTTACATACATTCAATTAGTATTTGGTAGCATTGCATTTAAATTGTTTAACTTGGGTCAAACGTTTCGGGTAGCCTTCCACAAGCTTCCCGGAATAAGTTGGGTGAATTTTGGCCCATTCCTCCTGACAGAGCTGGTGTAACTGAGTCAGGTTTGTAGGCTTCCTTGCTCGCACACGCCTTTTCAGTTCTGCCCACAAATGTTCTATAGGATTGAGGTCAGGGCTTTGTGATGGCCACTCCAGTACCTTGACTTTGTTGTCCTTAAGCCATTTTGCCACAACTTTGGAAGTATGCTTGGGGTCATTGTCCATTTGGAAGACCCATTTGTGACCAAGCTTTAACTTCCTGACTGATGTTGCTTCAATATATCCACACAATTTTCCTACCTCATGATGCCATCTATTTTGTGAAGTGCACTGGTCCCTCCTGCAGCAAAGCACCCCCACAACATGATGCTGCCATCCCCGTGCTTCACGGTTGGGATGGTGCTCTTTGGCTTGCAAGCCTCCTCCTTTTTCCTCCAAACATAACAATGGTCATTATGGACAAACAGTTCTATTTTTGTTTCATCAGACCAGAGGACATTTCTCCAAAAAGTACGATCTTTGTCCCTATGTGCAGTTGCAAACCGTAGTCTGGCTTTTTTATGGCGGTTTTGGAGCAGTGGCTTCTTCCTTGCTGAGCGGCCTTTCAGGTTATATCGATATAGGACTCGCTTTACTGTGGATACAGATACTTTTGTACCTGTTTCCTCCAGCATCTTCACAAGGTCCTTTGCTGTTGTTCTGGGATTGATTTGCACTTTTTGCACCAAAGTAGGTTCATCTCTAGGAGACAGAACGTGACGGCTGCGTGGTTCCATGGTGTTTATACTTGCATACTATTGTTTGTACAGATGAACGTGGTACCTTCAGGCATTTTGGAAATTGCTCCCAAGGATGAACCAGACTTGTGGAGGGCTACAATTTTTTTTCTGAGGTCTTACCTGACATTTATTTTGATTTTCCCATGATGTCAAGCAAAGAGGCACTGAGTTTGAAGGTAGGTCTTGAAATACATCCACAGGTACACCTCCAATTGACTCAAATTATGTCAATTAGCCTATCAGATGCTTATAAAGCCATGACATAATTTTCTGGAATTTTCCAATCTGTTTAAAGGCACAGTCAACTTAGTGTATGTTAACTTCTGACCCACTGGAATTGTGATACAGTGAAATAATCTGTCTGTAAACAATTGTTGGAAAAATTACTTGTCATGCACAAAGTAGATGTCCTAACCGACTTGCCAAAACTATAGTTTTTTCACAAGAAATTTGTGGAGTGGTTGAAACAAACTAGTTTTAATGGCTCCAAACTAAGTTTATGTAAACTTCTGACTTCAACGGTATATAGCATTCTGTTGGTGGCAAGAATTTCATATAATTTTAAAAAACTGTTGGTTCATAAACCGACAGGTTCATAAACCATGTGCCATGGAATCGGTACATCAAAAATATCTTCCCATTTATTTTGCAACCTGTACGGCACAGCTGTCAACATTTTCGTCCTCCAATGAAACTGGTATACTTTTCTATTTATGCCAATTCCTTTCAGCCAACTTGTATCTTTAATATATGTCAGGCAAACAAGTTCCCTGCTTTCTCCCTTTTCTACTTGCTGCCTCCATTTTTGTGGTAGTGCTGCAATCAGTTGGTTGTAAATTTGGATTGAGCAGATTTTCCCATATATTTTCAATAGCTGGATGTGACAACTCCTCTAATCATAATTTAATAAATATAATACAATTCTAAAAATTATAATGAATTTTTTTTATTTGATTTATCAGTATATTTGAGTTTAACCATAGAACAAAATGTTATCTTTTCTGGAGGATAAAACTGAAAATGTAACCAGCTTTGTATGGCTTGTTTAAGAAAGGATGATACTTTAAACAAAATTTCATTTTCAATTAGTCGGAAATGAGAAGTTGTAATCTGTGTAAAGGCCGTTTTTGAACAAAGGATGAGTCTAGAGATACCTAGTCTAGAGATACCTTCAGCCTTGGTTATTAGGACTCTTCCTTTTAAAGATAAGTCCCTCTGTAGCCATTGATTTAGATTATGTTTTTTTTTAATAAGAGGGTTAAAATGTAGTAAGCCTCTAGACTTCTGATCCTTTGTAATGGTTATGCATAAATATGTAAGTTCTTCTTTCACTGGAATACCATAATATGAGGGTGTCACACAATCTTTGACAGCCATGAGTTCACATTTATTAATGTTAAGAAATAGACCAGACGGTTTGGAAAAGGATTGTATCACATTGATCGATATGGGAATTTGGTTAGCGTCTTTCCCATCTTTCTAATGACATAAGGTTGGACAGCGTACTCTGCTGACATCGATGGCTAGACTAGAAATAGAAGTAGCCATTTTTTCCCCCTACTTCCTCGTTATGCAGACATGCAGTGCATTCGGAAAGTATTCAGACCCCTTGACTTATTCCACATTTTGTTACGTTACAGCCTTATTCTAAAATGGATTTTTTTAAATCCTCATCAATCTACACACAAACTGGGCTCCACGGCAGATCCAATGAACTAGTTTTTATCAGAAAAAAGCGTTGTTAACAATGTCGTGTGTCCAGCCTAGTTAGGCTACCCATATTACCGGAGCTTAATCTTAATCTTTCTATGGGCAAACATTTTTTCCCCCTAAATCCTTATGAAAAATGCTGCTCCTGAACCAGCCATAGTCTAGCCAGCTGGATTATCTTTTGAATACGGTGTAGCAACAACAGATGCATGTTAGCTAGCTAGCACCATGTTATTCCTCCACCACACGTGGATATCCATGTTAGCTAGCAAGCAGCATGTTATTCCTCCACCACACGTAGATATCCATGTTAGCTAGCTAGCAGCATGTTATTCCTCCACCACACGTGGATATCCATGTTAGCTAGCAAGCAGCATGTTATTCCTCCACCACACATAGATATCCATGTTAGCTAGCTAGCAGCATGTTATTCCTCCACCACACGTAGATATCCATGTTAGCTAGCAAGCAGCATGTTATTCCTCCACCACACGTAGATATCCATGTTAGCTAGCAAGCAGCATGTTATTCCTCCACCACACGTAGATATCCATGTTAGCTAGCAAGCAGCATGTTATTCCTCCACCACACGTGGAAATCCATGTTCAGTATGCATATTCATAAACATTCTAAATGAAACTGAGAATGTTTTCAAGAGGAAAAAAAGTATCTGCAGTGATAAAATATCTCTTGACACAGATCAATAACCTTTTTTTGTGTGTGTTAGTAAACACCAAACAAAGTATTGAATGTCTCTGCTTCGTGCCTAAATGCGCTGTACCTCTGGTGCATAGATTTGTACACGGAGTCCAGTGGCTATCATGCAGATCTGAATGGACACTGCACCAAGTGTGACCGGTGTAGATTGCCTCTACATCGCATTTTGATCTGTTTTATTTTCTGATAATTACAGGAAAAACTTCCATAAACAAATGCTGTAATGCCCTTATGCGCCAACTCCTCTCTTCCACATGGGTACAGTATTCCGGGCCCAATAATACAATCTCATTTCACATAACAGTACAATATAATGCAAACTCAATGTACAGTATGAAATGTAAATGTACAGTATAGGCCTATGCTGCCCTCTACAAAGTCACACGGAAAGGGTACATGAATAGCCATGCAAGCCCAACGACGACATGTAACCTACAGTAGCTAGCTAACATGTACAGTAGGGACACATTACAAGATAAAAAGTTAATACATGACAAATGCATACATATCACAAAAATGGTGGGAGACCATTTTATAATGCCCTGTCAGTGACCATATAAACTCATTTTATAAGTGTCTTAACATAGGATTGATTATGATTTATGGGACAATTTGACAGTAACCTACCTACCTCTTCCACGTGGGTACAGTAGACAGGGATGAGGTAACGGGGGCAGGTGACGTTTATATAGGGGAATGCAGAAGGAAGTGTGCAACATTAAAAGGGCACGAACAACAACAAAAGGAATGTACACCGATATCAGGCATGGAACTATTCAGATTGTGTAATTATTATGCGACATGAATTTCAGAACTTGTTACATAACCACACCTGAAAGTGATCTGGCAAACATTTGCATGAATACTAGTTCCATCGTTGAAAGATGAGACTAAACTAACAGTCAAACTTTCACTGCCATAACGCATCTTGCCTTTGTTGACTTTGTGTTTCTAGGAGGCGATTGAGAGGACGGAGAAGAGCGCAGAAAGGTTCCACTTCTGTGCAGAGGCCAACCCAGCCCAGATTGTGGTGCTAGACAGAGACACCATGAAGAAAGGTACATACACACACACAGTGCTGGATAGAGACAAACTGAAGAAAAATACACGCAAATAGACTTAGCTGGGGTTATCACTTTCACACCTATGCACACACTGAATACACTCTCCCTTTCTCAGCCATCCCTAACTTGCGTCTGGAGGCGTTGCACGTGGCGGGTGTGGATGATATGAGCACCCAGGATGTGTTTGGCTACTTTAAGGAGTACCCTCCAGCACACATCGAGTGGATCGACGACACCTCCTGTGAGTAACACACAGCGACGACTGACAATAAATGGTCTGTTTTAACATGTTATTAAATATTGTTTCCTAGGTAACGTGGTGTGGCTGGATGATGTCACTTCCACCCGGGCTCTGATCAACATCAGCCACGTGCCTGACCCAGAGGTGGTTACCAAAGAGACAGACGACACCAAAGAACTTGGTGATCCCACCCAGGAGAGCAAGGGTGAGTGTACAGGTACTGTGGGTAATTCTGTGTTAATGGTCAGAACTGCGATGTGGTGCTTGTGTGGTCAGTCGTATGAAGCATGTACTTGATGTGTTTTGTCACTGAAATTTGCCTGCCATTCTCTCAGCTCGAGGGCAATCAGGTTCCGATGATGATGATGATGGAAAGGTGGAGGAGGAGGAAAAAGAGCCGGAGAAAGAGAACCGTGAGGGAAAAGCCAGCGAGGGAGAGACTGAGAAGAAAACAGAACCTGAGATCACCCAGGTAAAACTGTATGCGAGACTGTTTTCTGTAGAAAACATTGCATGTTAGTAACGTGTGTTTGTGTGGAAACGCTGCATGTTATTTACCTGTGTGTTTCAGGTGGACCTGCTGTCCCAGGCAGAGATTGAGTCACTGCTCCGGAACGACCTACGTCCAGCGACCAAACCCTTCAAGGGCAACAGACTCTTCCTGAGGTTGGCCACTCACGGTGAGATGCTTGCTTGCTTGCTTGCATGCATACTTATGTACATGCATACCTACCTACCTACAGTACCAGTCAAATGTTAGGACACACCTACTCTTTACTTTATTTTTATTCTTCAAAGTAGCCATCCTTTGCCTCTGACAGCTTTGTACAATCTTGGCATTCTCTCAACCAGCTTCATGAGGTAGTCACCTGGAATGCATTTCAATTAACAGGTGTGCCTTGTTTAAAGTTAATTTGTGTCCTTTCTTTAATGAGTTTGAGCCAATCAGTTGTGTTGTGACAAGGTAGGGGTGGTAAATAGAAGATAGCCCTATTTGGTAAAAGACCAGGTCCATATTATGGCAAGAACAGCTCAAATGAGGCAAAGAGAAATGACAGTCCATCATTACTTTAAGACATGAAGGTCAGTCAATCCGGAAAGTTTCTTCAACTACAGTTGCAAATACCATCAAGCCATATGATGAAACCGCCACAGGAAAGGAAGACAAAGAGTAGTAGGATGGTCAAATAAAAATCCTTGTATGAGTAGGTGTGTCCAAACTTTTGACTGGTACTGTACAGACACGCTCACAAGACGTATACACACTACAAACAAAGGCTTTGGACGCCAAGCTAGCAACATTTATTTAGCAACTATCATAACTCACAAGTATTAGTTTCTTCTTAAGAATTTGAAGTTGTATTTGACGTCTGAAGGAGTGGTAAGATTAGGATTCTGGTACAATGTTTCTCTCACTGTGTGTTCAGATGATAAGAAGGAGCTGGGTGCTGTGAGGAAGAGCAGATATTACATGAAGTACGGCAACCCCAACTACGGAGGCATGAGGGGCATCCTCAGCAACTCCTGGTAACCACACACACACACACACACCCACTTCCTTACGTTCATTCATTCATACATGCTGGATAGGCGCACCAGATGACCCTGTGGTGCGGCTCCATGGCGATACAGTGGTGTGCTAAGCCATCATGGCAGCTGCCACCAGACAGTCAGATCCTCAGCACCACCATGGCTGACTGGAACGGATATGCTGCTACACTGTTGTACATTGTCCTCCTTTTTGTCTTTTTGCTCACTTTCCTGACACCATCTTTAACTTTTTCTTTGTCTGCACTTTCCCTCTATCAGAAAAAAACCAAGGTTCTACATTACTAACATTCAGGGATGCAAACTAGTCACCTTTCGGCTGAATTTCGCCTTTTTAAATCCGAAATAGGTGACCTACGTGAATCGTGTAGATCTGATGAGAAAATTGTGGGGGGGCTTTGGATCACTACTGGCTGTAAGCGAACGAGTGATGCGCGTTTGTAAGCGAACGAGTGATGCGCGTTTGTAAGCGAACGAGTGATGCGCGTTTGTAAGCGAACGAGTGATGCGCGTTTGTAAGCGAACGAGTGATGCGCGTTTGTAAGCGAACGAGTGATGCTGGCTCAACCAATCCAAGGCCCAGCCAATCATTCACATAACAGAATGCAGCACGCGACTGAAGAGAGAAGAGCCGACCTATTTGCTAGTTACAAAATCAGTGCGCGCTCTGGAAAGATCGCAGTAGGGTGCAAAGGCAGTTTGCCAGTTACAGCAGCGTTTCCCTGAAAGATAACGAAGAGGTAGGTGAGAGGCCTGACCACGGAGCCGGTGGTAAGAAGGCGATGAAGTGTACTGCATAAGCCGTAACCAAAAAACAACTGGCATTTGGAAAATTTGATGTGAGGGAGAAAGTGTGGTGGAACAAGTATTGTTAGAATTAAGTATTCTCCGTTAGCTCGCCAGAGAAATGTTGAGCAACATTAGCCAACTTTAGCTGGCTAATAAAGTCAGACAGCTAGCTAGCTAACGTTACAACATCAGATGAGCTAACGTTAGTAGCCTAACCTCCCGAGTGGCGCAGTGGTCCACGACATTGCATCGCAGTGCCAGCTGTGTCACTAGAGATTCTGGGTTCGAGTCAAGGCTCTGTCGCAGCTGTTTCAGTATGATAGGTTGGATAAAGGAATAAAGACAGACACCAATGTCAAGTTCAACAGCCTTGTTAAGCATTGTACAAATCCCTACGTGTGGAGTCTGGGGAACAGTCCAGCTAGTCGATTACCTATCAACTAGACTCCGTAACATCATCCTTTTCAATAGAAAGTGCAAACATAACGGCATAACATTGAGTTCTTAACAGTCAAGTCATAACAATTGAAAAGCATGACATTTTCTTTTTACTTCAGTTGTCATCTTCCTTTTTTCTTTTCTTTTTTTTAAATTAACAGACAACAAGTTAAGTCTCTTGCTTACAGAGTAAGCCTGTCCGGTGGCTTGCACAGCCGACCCACCCGTGAGTAAGTATTGGCTCTGACAGGTGTAGGATTAGGGCCACGAGCTGGAGAGTTTGGTGGGGTAGAAGCCTCACCTTCAGTTGGCTCATGTCTCAATTCTGCACCCCTTACCCTTAGGCCTGGACTGTGATCCAGCTCATCTAGGTGAGTGTATGGCATGTTCTGGTTTGTCTGCTCTGCTACGCGCAGATCCACCCGATTGCGACGATAGAGGGAGCCACCAACATCCACCAGGTAAGAACGTGGTGCAACTCTCTGTAGGCATGTGCCCAGCCTCAAGTCCTGTGTGGTCTCCCGGCAGCGGTTTCATCCTTATAGTTTCACCTACCTCCAGCTCTGGTAGGTCTCGAGCAGTCCGGTCGTAGAAGCACTTAGCGAGCTGCTTTCTGTGACGCAGTTTGTCTGTGACGCCAACCATGACGCAGGGCTCAAGTAGCTTGTTAGCTACGGGGATAGTAGTCTTCAGACGTCTGGACAGAAGGCGTTGTGCTGGGCTGCTGTCCATGTTTTCGGTGGGTGTGTTTCTCCACTGTAAGATCGCTTTCCATGGGTCGTTGCTGTCGCGCAAGGCCCTGCTTAACAGGTTTTTTGCAATCTTGACAGCTGATTCTGCCTTGCCATTTGCTTTTGGGTGTCTTGGAGAGGAGGTCACGTGGTCAAACTCCCATTCTGAGGCGAAACGCTTGAACTGTGCAGTGAATTGTGGGCCATTGTCCGTGATTACCTTGTCAGGCTGACCTTGCCTTGCAAACTGCGCCTTGCAGCGCTTTATGACCGTCTCTGCAGACAAGTCAGGGAGCAGTTCAATTTCCCAAAAGTCAGAGTAATGATCAACGATGAGAAGATAGTCCTTTTGTCTGTGGCTGAATAAGTCCATGCTGATGATTTGCCAGGCCCTTGTGGGCAGTTCGTGTGACATCATGGTTTCCTTTTGCTGTTCATGAGCGTACTCGTTGCATGTGGTACAGTTGCTGACAAAGTCTTTAATTTCTGCTTGCATGTTTGGCCAGTATAATGTTTCACGAGCCTGGCGGTAGCATGCGTCACCTCCAACGTGACTGGAGTGTATGCGGGTAACCATCTCTGGACGTAGTAATTTGGGAATAATGACCTTCTGACCTCTGAACAAGATGCCATTTTGCACACTGATCTCATCTCGAAAGGTCCAGTATTCTCTCACTGTGAAAGGTGTCTCCTCTTTCAGATATGGCCAACCTGCGAGAGCCATGGACTTCAGTGACTGTAGGTGTTCGTCCTTGTCAGTATGTTGCCTGATCTGGGCTAGGCGGTGATCTGTGACGTTTAAGTAGTCTGCCTGATTGATCTGTTGAACATCTTGTTGTTCCTGCTGTAGCGAACAGATGGCCTGCCGCTGATAGGCAGTGCCTCTACCTGTACATTGTGCTGTTGCCCTGCTCAGTGTGTCGCTGATGTACATCTCTGGTCCTGGCTTGTAAATGACCTTCAGGCTGTAGTTTTGCAGAGTCAGGAGCATGCTTTGAAGCCTCTTGGGCGCGTTGAGGAGAGGTTTACTGAATATGGAAATGAGTGGTTTGTGGTCAGTTTCAGCGGTGACCAGCTCTCGACCATATAAGTAGTGATGGAATCGCTGGCAGGAGAAGACGATGCTGAGGCACTCTTTCTCAATTTGTGCATAGTTTTGTTCGGTGGGGGTGAGCGCTCTCGAGGCAAACGCAACGGGCTGGCCTTCCTGCATAAGGCAGCCAAGTCCCCTTTGGCTAGAGTCGCTCTGGATTGTGACAGGCTTCGTGACGTCGTAGTAGCGCAACACTGGCATGGATGAAGCCAGAGATTTCATCTCCTGCACTGCGGCCTCGTGCTTGGGTAGCCAGTGCCACGGTGTGTCTTTGTCCAGCAACCGGCGCAGAGGCTCACAGACTGCTGATAGGTGTGGCATGAACTTTGCAAGATAGTTTGCAAAGCCGATGAGACGCTGTACTCCTTTTGCATCAGACGGGTTTGGCATGTCGAGGATCGCTTGGACCTTGTCTGGGTCCTGCTTCAGGCCTTTTGCCGAGAGAATGTGGCCATGGAAGTGGACGTCTTTCACCTTGAACTGCAGCTTCTTCAGTCCAAGACGAAGCTTAACTGATCGGCAGCGCTCCATCAGTGCCAGGAGCTTCACATCGTGGTCGCGTTCTGCTTCTTCGTCTGTTTCACCACAGCCTACGATCAGGATATAATCGGCGATGGGTTCAATGCCCTTGAGCCCAGCCAGTAACTCGTGCTGCTTGCGTTGGTATACCTCAGGCGCCACTGAGACACCAAACGGGAGCTTGAGCCAGCGTTTCCGACCCCAGGGGGTCCAGAAGGTAGTCATGAAGCTGCTTTCTTCGTCCAGCTTGCATTGAAGGAATGCATCTCGGGCATCCACCAAGGTGAAAATCCTGGCCTTGGGAAGCTTATAGAGGACATCCTCTAGTGTCGGCATGATGTAGTGGGATCGTTTCAGTGCTTGGTTCAGATGCTTTGGGTCGATGCAGACCCTCAGCTTCTCTGGTTTTTTCACTATGACCATATTGCTGATCCAGTCAGTTGGTTCAGTCACAGATGTCATGTGGCCATCGGCCTCATACTTGTCCAGCTGGGCCTTCACAGCCACTTTCATTGCAATGGGCA
Organism: Salvelinus namaycush; assembly: GCF_016432855.1. Lineage (NCBI taxonomy): Eukaryota > Metazoa > Chordata > Actinopteri > Salmoniformes > Salmonidae > Salvelinus > Salvelinus namaycush. The sequence continues at coordinate 8,357,358 of NC_052327.1, forward strand.
CATTGCGAGGAGCACACTGGACTGGAGTGATGCTCTCATCCACTTCAAAGTGTACCTCCCCAGGCACTGATTCAACGGGCATGTTGAATACATCGTCATATCTGCTGAGTAGTTGTTCTTTGGACAGGGGTCCATGCTGGACATGATCCACAATGTGCAGGTCATTTGGTACAGTGAACTGCATCAGTCCCAGGCGTTCGCATGTAGAGCCTGAGAGGAGAGGATTTTGACTGGTTTTCACAATCTCAAACTCCAGCTTGTGTTTGCATCCCCGAATAACACATTCGGTCTCAAAGGTGCCCATAGAGGTCATTAGTTCTCCTGAGTACAGCTTTAGTCTAGTATCGCTGGGCAATAGATGTGTGTCAGGTGCCAGATTGATTTTGTCTTTGTAGCTCATTACGTTGCATGTAGCACCTGAATCCAGTTGACATTGTTGTTGCTTGTTGTGTAATCGTAGTGTCACAAACCATTTCTTCCCTCTTGAGTGTACAGCCCCAATGGATTCATGCATGCAAATGTCACTTTCACTGTTCAGCTCTGAACATTGAGTAACATCATCAACACAGTGAATCTTGCCCTCACTCACCCTTCTTTTGCTTTTGAGACACACTTTTGCAAAGTGATTATTAGTTCCACAAGCTCTGCATGGTTTTCCGTAGGCAGGGCAGTGCTCTATGACACGTGTGTGTGTATTCCCACAGTATTTACATGCTACGGGGCTCTCTGTGTTCACCGTTCGTGGTGAATTACTCTGCCTCGATTGGTTTTGTCTGAATGTCTGCCTAGCAACAGCGTGAACAGTATCAACGTCGGAGCGTGGGGTTTCCGTTTCCATTGCTCTCATTCTCATGTCAGTGACTTCAGCAGTGCGGCACATTTCGATGGCAGTTACTAATGTTAAGCCTCTCTCTCTCAGTAGACGCCGGTGCGTATTCTCATTTGCAATTCCCAGTACTATTTTGTCACGAATCAATTCATCTTTCAATCCCCCGTATTCACAAGTGGCGGATTTCTCTCTCAAACGGGTTACAAAGTTGTGTACTGACTCACCCTCTTCCTGTTTGCAGCTTCCGAAAACGAACCGCTCGTAAATGACGTTTCTGGCGGGTTTGAAGTAATTCTCCAATGCATCCAATATAGCCTTTGCATCACACTGTTGTCGTGCCGTGAGGGTGAGATTGTGCCGGTAGATATGCCTGCATTCGCTGCCCATTAAACTCAGAGTTGCCGCTTGTACCTCGTTGGGTTTCTCATGTAGACCGGTCGCCAGCGCATAGTCCTCAAATTCATCCCTGAAGTTGTCCCAATTAGTATTCCAGTCCCCTGTGAGAACCATGTGATTTGGTGGCGGAATGTTCGCTGCCATAGCAATGGAATAGGAGATGTCTTTGCCTTCAGTCATGGAGGTAGGTAGTGATGCTAGCTAGCCAGCTAACAACGAGTTGATCAGTGTTGTGAGTAGGAAACGGCGTGTGTTCGCATATGGAACGTAACTGCGCCTATACTGTACTTAGCTACAAAATTAACAAACGTGTGTTTTCCGAGCCACTTCTGATACCATGTTTCAGTATGATAGGTTGGATAAAGGAATAAAGACAGACAACAATGTCAAGTTCAACAGCCTTGTTAAGCATTGTACAAATCCCTACGCGTGGAGTCTGGGGAACAGTCCAGCTAGTCGATTACCTATCAACTAGACTCCGTAACAGCAGCCGCCCGCGACTGGGAGACCCATGGGGCGGTGCACAATTGACCCAGCGTTGTCCTGGTTAGGGGAGGGTTTGCCCGGCAGGGATGTCCTTGTCCCATCACGCACAAGTGACTCCTGTGGCGGGCCGGGTGCAGTGCATGCTGACAGGGTCACCAGGTGCACGGTGTTTCCTCCGACACATTGGTGCGGCTGGCTTCCGGGTTAAGTGGGCATTGTGTCAAGAAGCAGTGTGGCTTGGTTGGGTTGTGTTTCGGAGGACGCACGGCTCTCGACCTTTGCCTCTCCCGAGTCCGTACTGGAGTTGCAGCGATGAGACGACTAACTACCAATTGGATACCAGGAAATTGGGGAGAAACGGGGTTAAAAAAATGAATTAAACATAACCAATTCGCTATAGTATTAACTGGTATACGACTCCTTGCCGTTAAGTTATAACGCATTAGTTGCTTACTGGCAATCTGTGTGAAATGTTGACTAGCTAACAAACTGTTTTCCCTCTGTGGTTAATTTTCAGAATGAGTGAATTGGGTGAAAATGGGGCATTGCTTGTTAAACAAGTGGATTCAGGGATCAAGTGTAGCTGGAGCTGGGCCTGGCTTAAGCTGGATGAGGTGAAAGAACACACTTTACTTCGTTCAATACAGTGGGTAAAAAGGGGTATGCCAGGTGTACTCGCTGCCTGAAAGAGATCAATTATGCCAACAAACGGTATCCTGCTCTGCTGGCACATTGTAGAACAGATGTCCACAATGTAATACCGTGCAGTGTAGCCCAAATATACTGCTTTTGTTGTGTTGAACTTGACAGTAAAACTTTTGTATGAGTGAGGGGGGATTATTCAATGTTTTACTCAGTGAATGTTATTTTTGCACACATGTAGCCTTGTGCACTTGATCGATGTCTACTATACTGGCCACTATAATAGAGCAACAATAGAATGCCTGTTTGCTTCATTCTATTTCTACTTTAAGATGTTTTTTCCCCAAGTTCAATATTTAGATGTGTGTGTGTGTGGTCACAAGCGTTCTGTTATAAAGGCTGTCATGGCTAACTGTAATATTAGTGCATTGTTTTTTTTCTCTAGACTTCAGTGTCATTTGCAGTAAAGTCTTGGCAACAAATATCGTTGGATTGCTTTCTGTACATGTTTTAGCTGTGAGTTAGGTTCACATGAACCACTTTATTTTCCACACAGAGACTGATCATGTAGATCATATTATTTGTTTAATTTCCCCCTAGCAGGGATGTTTTCAGTGAAGAAAAGTGTCACTCTTTGGGGACCTGACAGGTTTGCATCCCTGAACATTTCTTAGTCATCCACTGCTTGAACACAACAGCAGTCATTCTCTTTCCCTTTTATTCTCCCCTCACTCATTTTCTCTACTTCTCATCTATTTTTCTGTCTTTTTTTCCCCAGTTTATTTTCCATTTTGACCCCCTTCCTTCTATCACAAAGACATGCTGGTTAGTCTAGGATCCCCAAATGTATAACTGGACCTGGTAGTCAGTTCCACCGCTTTTATTCATTCTTCCCTCTAATCAGAGACTGATTTTAAACCTGGGACACCAGGTGTGTTCAATTAATTATCAGGTAGAACAAAACCAGCAGTACTGTGGACCCTGTGGGGAAAGATTTGAATACCCCGGACTAGAAGGTTAAGGGGATGTGGTTAGGTTAAATGTTGAAGGTATACTGTGGGTACTAGGTGAGGTATAGACTGTACTGTGTGAAGTATAGGGTGGGTACTAGGTGATGTATAGACTACTGTGTGAAGTATAGAAGGTATAGGGTGGGTACTAGGTGAGGTGTAGGCTGTACTGTGTGAAGTATAGGGTGGGTGCTAGGTGATGTATAGACTGTACTGTGTAGGGGTGGGTATGTTTATTGTTGCTAATGTCTGTCACCTTCTGCAGGAAGAGACGGTATCACACACGCAGAATTGTGAGCAAGAGCAAGAAACCTCTCATAGGGGACAGCATGGGGGACACACCGCCCTACAAACACAGCCACTCTGGTAAGTACACATAAACACACCCTGCCCTGCATACATGCACTGCTCTACAAACCCCAACCCTGGGAACAACACACTCACACGTCACCCTAAATATACTTGGGTGACAACGCGCACACACACAAACGTTTACAGATGAGGCCCAACATGTGCAAATGTTAATTTACAGATCCCCTGTGTTAATCTGACTTCCTCCCCCTCTCTCTCCTTCATCCTCTCCCTCTTTCTGCTCCCCCCGCCCCCCTCTCCAGCTGACCTGATCAACCTGCCAGAAGAGCCAATAGAGGAAGAAGAGGATGAGGAAGAAGACATGGACTCAGACGACAGGGTGGTGGAGTACAAGGAGAAGGGGGAAAGAGGGAGGGTGAGGGTGGGGGACCCAGTGGTGGCCCTGTGGAGTCGTTTGGGCAGACCCTCTTCCCCCTCGGTCTTGTCGGACTCAGACGAGATGGACTATGACTTGGAGCTCAAGATGATCTCCACCCCCTCTCCCAAGAAGAGCATGAAGATGACCATGTACGCAGACGAGGTCGAGACCAACCTCAAGACTATACGGTCAGTGGGTGGTGGGTGACCATGTGTTCAGACAAGGCCATGACCAACCTCAGGTGCCTACAGTCTGTGTCTTTGTCTGTGCGCGTGTAGAATGTGGACCTTTTTAATGTAGGTAAACCTAGGGAAAACATTTGCTGTCTGTGTTTTTCAGACACTCTGCTGTTCGGAGTGACAGCGGCAGTGGCATCCGGAACAGGATTGGTGGAGGATCAGTGGGCGAGACCAAAAGCAGTGCGGTGGAGAAAGTGATGGACGTGAGGCAGCTATTGGAGGAGAAGAGACGTGGCCTATCCCAGCACAAACATGGCCACCCTGTGGCCAGCATTGGAAAGACAGGTCAGTTGTCCACCAGTCTACAAAGTCAATCAAATCTAATCAAATGTTATTACTCACATGTGCCGAATACCACAGGTGTAGACCTTAGTGTAATGCTGAATTACAAACCCTTAACCAACAATGCAGTGTTAATAAGAAAAGTGTTCGATTATTTACAAAAATAAACTGAAGTAATACATAAATAACAATATCAATGTAATCTTGTTCCCGGACACTGTATGTTGTATTTAACCATGTTCTGGGTTGTGTGTGTGTAGATGTGAGGCAGCGGTTAGGGAAGAGGCCGTACTCTTCTGAGAGACGACACTCCGCCTCTCCCGTCGCCTCCCGAGACTCACCCCCTCCCCGACAGCCCATCACAGATGTGCACAGGCGACTGGGCGTGGTCAAACAAGACACCCGCCGCCTCTACCCTGATTCGTCCAAAGACAGGAAATCAAGTAAATATGGAAGAAAAACACACATGTCCATATACTGCTATTAGTCAATAATGTAGTAGGTTTGTTGAAAAGACACAAAGAAAGTGCTTTAATATTGAACCCCCTCCCTCTCCAGGTCATCTGTGGAGCAGGCTCGGCCCCTCCTATAAGGGCGAGGTTCCCGAGCGGAAGCCTCCCAGTCACGGAGCGGGTTCGGGATCAACCAGCTCCAAGTTGGGGGGGCGAGGAGGAGAAGATGTTGAGAAGGAGAACGACTCTGCACTGCAGAAGGTGTGGGGGGCCTTGATCAAACAGAAGGAACAGCAGACCCACAAGATGAAGAGGAGTCGGCTTGACAACCTGCCCTCGCTACAGATAGAGGTCAGCCGGGAGAGCAGCAACGGGTCTGACTCAGACTCCTGAGAGACTGAGGGAGAGGAGGGGGGCAGAGAATGGGTAGGGGAGCGAGACGTGTTGATAGAAACTGAGTAGGGGAAGAGAGGTGTGAGTGAAATGGAGAATAAATACAACTGGTGGGGGAGGGTTTAGATCAGTGTGGATTGGGTCATGCCTTCATCTAGAGCAGCAAGGTGACCACCTCCACCCCTGCTCTCCTCTTGAGTTACTCGTCTCTGTTTAGATCCTTATGGGCCCCTGTCGCTGTGGCCTGGTCCATCGTACGAACACAAGAACTGGACAGAATTGTCTGATGTGGAGAGAAGTTATGTTTGTCAGGACAGGAGGCACTTTTTTTTTTGTTTAATCACATGATCTCTGCAGCCCATGGGACTGGTGTTCTGATCAAACGTGTTCCTGTGACATTTTACTGATGGCCTACCTACACTTCAAGTCATGTCAAATATTTAAAGGGCAATATAAATGTCTCTGTTAGCCCCTGTGATGTCAACTACAGATGAACTGGGATGAGGATAAGATTCAGATACTGAGAGCTCTCCCTGTCTCTCTGTGTGGTACCAGACACAGGATCATACAGTATATGGTATCTGTGTGTGAGTGACTTTGAACAACAATTATTGGGTTTGTGGCAATTTATTTCCTTCCACAGGTTTGGCCCATAGAGACAACTAAACCAGATGAATCGATTCTCTACGGAAAGGTTTTGTACTGTCTGAATGTTTTATGTGCAAATGGCCAATGTCCATATTATGTTTTTCAAGGCAGAAGATTCTTCAATGACTGTGCCGTCCTTCAAAGCCCCATAGTGCACTACTTTTGACCAGAGCCCTATGTAGGGAATAGTGTGCCGGTTGGAGGACAACCTTACATTCCCAGACAGAAAAGGAATTGATTTCAATAAGGCCTAAGCAGAAATAAAACATGTCAACAACTGTCTGCTTGTCTTGGCAATTGTAACAACTCTTTATTTGACTGAGAATACAATCAACTAGAAGGCAATTTTCCAAGAAATTGACTAGCTTCGGCTCTTTGAAAGTATTTTGGTGGATAGGATAGCCTTAAACATGTTAGTTTGGTGTCTCTAGCTTTAACAGATCAAGAGTTAAGTTTGGGGAGTTATTTTATGTGTGTACACAGTCAAGTTTGGACACTATGGTTTTTTATTTTTCCATTTTCTACATTATAGAATAATAGTGAAGACATCAAAATGATGAAATAACACATGGAATCATATAGTAACAAAGTGTTAAACAAATCAAAATATGTTTGAGATTCTTCATAGTAGCCACCCTTCCCCTTGACAGCTTTGGACATTTGGCATTCTCTCAACCAGCTTCATGAGGTAGTCACCTGGAATGCATTGCAATTAACAGGTGTGCCTTGTTAAAAGGTAATTTGTGGAGTTTCTTTATTCCTTAATGTGTTTGAGACAATTAGTTGTGTTGTGACAAGGTGGTATACAGAAGATAGCCCTATTTGGTAAAATACCAAGTCCATATAATGGCAAGAACAGCTCAAATAAGCAAAGCGAAATGACAGTCCATTACTTTAAGACATGAAGGTCAGTCATCTGGGAAATGTCAAGAACTTTGAAAGTTTCTTGAAGTGCAAGCGCTATGATGAAACTGGCTCTGATGAGGACCGCCACAGGAAAGGAAGACCCAGAGTTACCTCTGCTGCAGAAGATAAGATCATTAGAGTTACCAGTCTCAGAAATTGCAGCCCAAATAAATGCTTCAGAGTTAAACAGACATCTCTGTTCAGAGGAGACTGAATCCGGCCTTCATGGTCAAATTGCTACAAAGAAACCACTACTAAAGGACACCAATAAAAAGAGGAGACTTGCTTGGGCCAAGAAACACGAGCAATGGACATTAGACCGGTAGAAATCTGTCCTTTTGGTCTACTGAGTCCACGTTTGAGATTTTTGGTTCCGACCGTTTTGTCTTAGTGAGACGCAGAGTAGGTGAACGGATGATCTCCGCGTGTGTGGTTCCCACCGTGAGGCACTGGAGGAGGTGTGATGGTGTGGGAGTGCTTTGCTGGTGACACCGATTTATTTAGAATTCAAGGCACACTTAACCAGCATGGCTACCACTGTATTCTGCAGCGATACACCATCCCATCTGGTTTGCGCTTAATGGGTCTATCATTTGTTTTTCAACAGGACAATGACCCAACACACCTCCGGGCTGTGTAAGGGCTATTTGACCAAGAAGAAGAGTGATGGAGTGCTGCATCAGATGACCTGGCCTCCACAATCACCCGACCTCAACCAAATTGAGATGGTTTGGGAGGAGTTGGACCGCACAGTGAAGGAAAAGCAGCCAACAAGTGCTCAGCATATGTGGGAACTACTTCAAGACTGTTGGAAAAGCATTCCAGGTGAAGCTGGTTTAGAGAATGCCAAGAGTGTGCAAAGCTGTCCTCAAGGCAAAGAGTGGCTAAATATATTTTGATTTAACACTTTTTTGTTACTAAATGATTCCATATGTGTTATTTCATAGTTTTGTTGTCTTCACTATTATTCTACAATGTGGAAAATAGTAAAAAATAAAGAAAAATCCTTGAATGAGGTGTGTACAAACTTTTGACTAGTGCTGTATGTATGTATGTATGTATGTATGTATGTATGTATGTATGTGTGCGTGTATACCGTGAAATGCTTGCTTCAAGCCCTTAACTCTATTTCTTGAACTGCATTGTTGGTTAAGAAATTATTTACTAAAAAAAGTAAAGAAAATAATAAAAGTAACACAATGACATAACAATAACGAGGCTGATATACAGGGGGTAACCAAAGTGTTAAACAAATCAAAATATATTTTATATTTTTCAAAATAGCCACCCTTTGCCTTGATGACAAAAACATTTGAAACCCTGGACTGAGTAGGTGTGTCCAAACTTTTGACTGGTACTATATAGATATATATATAAACGCAACATGTGGTGGTCCCATGATTCATGAGATGAAATAAAAGATCCCAGAAATGTTGTTTACATCCCATTTAGTGAGCAGTTTATCCTTTGACAAGATAACCCATCCGCCTGACAGGTTTGGCATATCAAGAAGCTGATTAAACAGAAGGCTCATTACGCAGGTGCACCTCGTGCTGGGGACAATAAAATGCCACTCTAAAATGTGCAGTTTTGTCACAGCACAATGCCACAGATGTCTCAAGTTTTGAGGGAGCATGCACGAGGCATACAGACTTTAGGAAAGTCCAACAGAACTGTTGCCAGATAATTGAATGTTTATTTCTCTACGATAAGCCACCTCCAAGGTTGTTTTCAAGCATTTAGCAGTACGTCCAACTGGCCTCAAAACCGCAGACTCTGTAACCACGCCAGCCCAGGACAACCACATCTGGCTTCTTCACTTGCAGGATTGTCTGAGACCAGCCACCCGGACATCTGATGAAACTGTGTTAGCACAACTGAAGAATTTCTGCACAAACTGTCAGAAACAGTCTCAGGGAAGCTCATCTGCGTGCTCGTCGTCCTCAGCAGGGTCTTAACCTGACTGCTGTTCGGTGTCGTAACCGACTTCAGTGGGCAAATGCTCACCTTTTAATGGCCACTGGCACGCTGGAGATGTGTGCTCTTAACGGATGAATCCTGGTTCAACTGTATCGGGCAGATGGTGTCGTGTGGGCGAGCAGTTTGCTGATGTTAGTGTTGTGAACAGAGTGCAGCATGGTGGCGGTAGGGTTATGGTATGGACAGGCATAAGCTACGTACAACGAACACGATTGCATTTTTTCAATGGCAATTTGAATGCACAGAGATGCCGCGATGAGATCCTGAGGCCCATTGTCATGCCATTCATCCGCTGCCATCACCTCATGTTTCGGCATTATAATGCATGGCACCATGTCGCAAGGATCTGTACACAATTCCTGGAAGCTTAAGGTGTCCCAGTTCCTCCATGGCCTGCATACTCACCAGACATGACACTCATTGAGCATGTGTGAGACGCTCTGGATCGACATGTACAACAGTGTGTTCCAGTTCCCACCAATATCCAGCAACATCGCACAGCCATTGAAGAGGAGTGGGACAACATTCCACAGGCCACAATCAACAGCCTGATCAACTCTGTGTCATGCTGCATGAGGCAAATGGTGGTCACACCAGATACTGACTGGTTTTCAAATCCACTCCCCTACTTTTTTTTTAACGATATCTGTGACCAACAGATTCAAATCTGCATTCCCATTCATGTGAAATGCATAGATTAGAGCCTAATGAATTTTTCAATAGACTGATTGCCTTATATGAACTGTAACTCAGTCAAATCTTTGAAATTGTTGCATGTTGTGTTTATTTTTGTTCAATGTAGTTATAGTTGATAAAGATTTTAAAGAATTTGAAGTTAGCCTGAATGTTTTAAAGTTGATCTTGTAGCTTAATTGGCCAAGGAGCAGGACAATTCAGAACAGTATGTACTGTCATAGACATAATCCATCTTCTGACTAATACAACCAAAAGAGCTCTGCATTCTTATACAAAACTAGCATGATCTAACATGAGAAAACAACACGCAATTTGTGTAGCTAACATGTAAACTATTAGAGCCATAGCTAAGATACAATCTCTACAAAATAATTATATCAATGTTTCAAACTTCACCAGAATAAACTTCCACAACATGAGATAAGTAGTTAAAGAATAAGTTACGTGTAGGGCTGTTACAGTGGCCGTATTACCGCCACACCGGCGGTCACGAGTAATGAAGGCGGTCAAATTCCCTATAGTCATGGTAATTAGGCTTCACCACCAAGCTCTGATGCTGCTGATGGTCATTAGTAGCCTACCAAACTTGCTAACTGCCTGGAACTCAGCACTCCATTGTCCCTTTAATCACTCTGACATCAATACAAATGTGATCGAAAATCTAATCAATCACTTAATGAGAGCCCATTAATGAGAGCCCCGCTCATGTTGAGCAACATTTCTATAGGCTATACAATTACGTGAGAAAACAGAGTTTTGATGGCCTCTATTAAAAAGAGGAGGATCCCATCAGCTTTCTATAGGCCTACTATAGTTATTTCTCAACTTATTAAGCACTGATGGGTTTGGACTTCTAAACTTGAAATAGTGTTTGACATCAGGTATCCTATGGAAAGGAGAAGGGCCACAGTCTGGTTGCTACACCAGAAGTTAATGGTTATCTGTAGGAGAAATGTATATGGTGGAGTCAATTAAGGTTGGATATGAGCCAGGGCCTTGGAATGTTACTGAGTAAGGGAAAGGCAATCACATGGTTGCGGTCACTGATAAGGGTGGAGGGATGTGGTTTAGTGAGGAATGGGGGCTGAGGTCCGGCCACATTAAGGGAGAAGGAACAGTTTATTACCCACATCACTTAACTTCCTGCCTAGCAATGAAGATGTAATGTTTAGAGAGAAGGAGGAGACTTCACCTAAATTGGGGTATGTTTACTTGTGCTGGGGGAAAATGTATTTGTCTGTTCAGCTGTCTGACCCATTGGGTGAATGAACTTGGTTTGAGCTTTTCATAGTTGTCCGACATTGCTTATCTTTCTAACAGGAGTATAGCCTACCTGGCTGGCATGAAAATGAACTACGGGAAAAGCATCCTCCATTCGCTATTTAAGTGCACATAGACTGTTTCGAGACAGGTGCATGATAATAGTCCATTCTAAAATAAAATGTCACACATATATTTTTTAGTATATGTAAAGACAAGATTAAATCAAGAACAGTCTGATGAGTGACAATATTAGCCTATCACTTGTGAATGATATATTGTCACTTGTGAATGATGCCCAGCTTGTGTGCAGTAAGGCAAGAAACAGCGCATGCCTTTTTTTGTGTGTCACTTTTTCAAATCATAGTCTCACACCTCATAGCCTAGCCCATAAGCCTACATGTTTTGATAAGGTTTGTATCCCAATTAAAGTGGGCAAATAACTAATTAAAATTGAGCATGTTGATCTGCTTTTGGGTGTAGAGCCGAACTGGCATACTGTCACGCCCTGACCATAGAGAGCTTTTTATTCTCTATGTTGGTTAGGTCGGGGTGTGACTAGGGTGGGTCATCTAGGTAATTATATTTCTATGTTGGCCTGGTATGGTTCCCAATCAGAGGCAGCTGTTTATCGTTGTCTCTGATTGGGGATCATATTTAGGCAGCCATTTCCCCTTTGTGCTTTGTGGGATCTTGTCTATGTATAGTTGCCTGCGAGCACTACATTAGCTTCACGTTTTGTGCTTTATTGTTTTCTGTAAGTTTCACTTTGTAATAAAGAGGATGGAACCATACCACGCTGCATCTTGGTCCACTCATTCAGACGAGCGTGACACATACATACATACCTCGTGAGTTTCAAGTTTGGGGAAAATCATTTTCACCATAAAAATGCACCTTCATAATAAAAGCATTACATGCATAATCGCATTTGCGGTCACTTCTGAGAATGGTGTTTTCCCACTAATTGATTGCATTTTGGAACATTCGTGCTCATTGCCTACTGCCGTGTGCGCATTGCTGTGCTTATAATGTGAAGAAATGGGCTAATAGTTTATCAACATTTTAAGCTAAACATTCTGATCTGTTGCGTTAGCCTCATTGCTTTAAAATAGTTTTTTTTGATGCTAGTGGTTGTATTAATTTGGGATCTATTGCAGCCCACAACTGTCCCAGACTATGCTTGGAATATTTATTTCTCACACAGAATAAAATACGTCAACTTCTGTACTATGGGGGATAATAGATTGACATGGGCTAGTGCTTTTGCTGTTCGTTAGCCCTACTCATCTTGTTGGCTGCCGAAAAGTAAATGTGGACAGTTCTTCCAACATCTTCAATATGCACCTCGGAATTGGATAAGGACTTGCGCAGTTGCGTCACCGATGTGTCTGTCTTCACTTGTAGCCTGTGAGAAGGACCTGATCATGTGACAGGCATTGGTTAATAAGAGTTAAGATACACTACGTAACCAAAAGTATGTGTATACCTGCTTGTCGAGCATCTCAATCCAAAACCATGGGCATTAATATGGAGTTGGTCCTCCCTTTGCTGCTATGCTGTCCACATCATTTTGGCCATGTAGTGTATCTGAGAGAGCCATGTGAGTGAGAGGTGCTTCAGAGCACGCAGCCGGGAGAAGGGAATTATATTTGTTATTTTCAGCCGAAGGGCACAACGGCCACGGATCGCAAAAGGCATGGATTTATTTAATGAGCATTACGGCCACACAAAGGGGATGCCGCCGGGAAATTTGAGCCCTTAAGTTCTTGTCAAATTGGGAATGAGAGACTGATGAAGTGTGTTCAGCCTGCGATAAAAAATAAGCATAGTTCATGCCTTTCGTACAACTTTTTTCAAATCATCATGAGAGTTTAATCATGCAGCCTTAGAATGTATTGAAAATCAAAACATATGCCCAAAGTTTGTTTCAAAACTAAAGTTGCATAAATAACTTAGTATATTTTATTCAGCTGCAGTACCAGTAAAAAGTTTGGATACACCTACTCATTCAAGGGTTTTCCTTTATTTTTTACTATTTTCTACATTGTAGAATAATAGTGAGGACATAAACTATGAAATAACACATAAAACGTGTTTAACAAATCAAAATATATTTACATGAGATTCCTCAAAGGAGCCACCCTTTGCCTTGTTGACAGCGTTGCAAACTCTTGGCATTCTCTCAACCAGCTTCATGAGGTAGTCACCTGGAATGGATTTCAATTAACAGGTGTGCCTTGTTAAAAGTTAATATGTGGAATTTCTTTCCTTAATGCGTTTGAGCCAATCAGTTGTGTTGTGACAAGTTAGGGGTGGTATACAGAAGATAGACCAAGTCCATATTATGGAAAGAACAGCTCAAATAAGTAAAGAGAAACAACAGTCCATCATTACTTTAACTTCTTATGGCTGCAATCCCGTTAATGGGATGATATGACAACAGCCAGTGAAAGTGCAGGGCGCCAAATTCAAACAACAGAAATCTCATAATTAAAATTCCTCAAACATACAAGTATCTTATACCATTTTAAAGGTAATCTTGTTGTTAATCCCACCAAAGTGTCAGATTTCAAATAGGCTTTACAGCGAAAGCACTACAAACGATTATGTTAGGTCACCGCAAAATCACAGAAAAACACAGCCATTTTTCCAGCCAAAGACAGGAGTCACAAAAAGCAGAAATAGAGATAAAATTAATCACTAACCTTTGATGATCTTCATCAGATGACACTCATAGGACTTCATGTTACACAATACATATATGTTTTGTTCGATAAAGTTCATATTTATATCCAAAAACCTCAGTTAACATTGGCGCCATGTTCAGAAATGCCTCCAAAATATCCGGAGAAATTGCAGAGAGCCACGTCAAATAACATAAATACTCATCATAAACTTTGATGAAAGATACGTGTTTTACATAGAATTAAAGATACACTTGTTCTTAATGCAGCCGCTGTGTCAGATTTCAAAAAGCTTTACGGCAAAAGCACAATATTCAATAATCTGAGAACAGCGTTCAGCCACAAAAGGAAGCCATACAGTTACCCGCCAAATTGTGCAGTCAACAAAACTCATAAATAGTATTATAAATCTTCACTTACCTTTGCTGATCTTCGTCGGAATGCACTCACAGGACTCCCACTTCCACAATAAATGTTCATTTTGTTCGGTAATGTCCATAATTTATGTCCAAATAGCTATTTTTGTTAGCGTGTTTGGTAAACAAATCCAAAGTCAGGAAGCGCGTTCACTAAAAGCAGACGAAATGTCAAAAAGTTCCGTAACAGTCAGTAGAAACATGTCAAACGATGTATTGAATCAATCTTTAGAATGTTTTTAACATAAATCTTGAATGACGTTCCAACCGGAGAATACCATTGACTTCAGATGTGCGATGGAACAGAGCTCCCTCTCATGTGAACGCGCATGGTCAGAGCATGGTCACCTCATGGCAGACCTGACTAATTCCTGTCTCCTTCGGCCCCACTTCACAGTAGAGGCATCAGACAAGGTTCTACAGACTGTTGACATCTAGTGGAAGCCGTAGGAAGTGCAAACAGATCCATATCCCACTGTGTATTCAATAGGGGCTGGGTTGAAAATCGACCAACCTCAGATTTCCCACTTCCTGTTTGGATTTCTTCTCAGGTTTTTGCCTGCCATATGAGTTCTGTTATACTTACAGACATCATTCAAACAGTTTTAGAAACTTCAGAGTGTTTCCTATCCAATACTAATAATAATATGCATATATTAGCAACTGGGACTGAGGGGCAGTTTACTATGGGCACCTCTGTGCACCGTTCATCCAAGCTACTCAATACTGCCCCTGCAGCCATAAGAAGATACGTTCATCAGAGTTACCACCTCAGAAATTGCAGTCCAAATAAATGTTTCGCAGAGTTCAAGTAACAGACACATCTCAACATCAACTGTTCAGAGGAGACTGCGTGAATCAGGCCTTCATGGTCGAATTGCTGCAAAAAAACACTACCAAAGGACATCAATAATAAGAAGAGACTTGCTTGGGCCAAGAAACACGAGCAGTGGATATTAAACCGGTGGAAATCTGTCCTTTGGTCTGATGAGTCCAAATTGGAGATTTTTGGTTCCAATCACGTGTCTTTGTGAGATGCAGAGTAGGTGAACGGATGATCTCCGCATGTGTGGTTCCCTCTGGGAGTTGTGATGGTGTGGGGGTACTTTGCTGGTGACACTGTCAGTGATTTATTTAGAATTCAAGGCACACTTAACCAGAACGGATGTCATATTCTGCAGCAATATGACATCCCATCTGGTTTGCGCTTAGTCAGACTATCATTTGTTTTTCAACAGGACAATGACCCAACAAACCTTCAGGCTGTGTAAGGGCTATTTGACCAAGAAGGAGAGTGCATCAGATTATCAAATCTGCTGCATCAGATTACCTGGCCTCCACAATCACTCAACCTCAACCCAATTGAGATGGTTTGGGATGAGTTGGACCGCAGAGTGAAGGAAAAGCAGCCAACATGTGCTCAGCATATATGGGAACTCCTTCAAGACTGTTGGAAAATCATTCCATGTGAAGCTGGTTGAGAAAATGCCATGAGTGTGCAAAGCTGTCAAGGTAAAGAGTGGCTACTTTGAAGAATCCAAAATCTAAAATATACACTGCTCAAAAAAATAAAGGGAACACTTAAACAACACAATGTAACTCCAAGTCAATCACACTTCTGTGAAATCAAACTGTCCACTTAGGAAGCAACACTGATTGACAATAAATGTCACATGCTGTTGTGCAAATGGAATAGACAAAAGGTGGAAATTATAGGCAATTAGCAAGACACCCCCAATAAAGGAGTGATTCTGCAGGTGGTGACCACAGACCACTTCTCAGTTCCTATGCTTCCTGGCTGATGTTTTGGTCACTTTTGAATGCTGGCGGTGCTCTCACTCTAGTGGTAGCATGAGACGGAGTCTACAACCCACACAAGTGGCTCAGGTAGTGCAGCTCATCCAGGATGGCACATCAATGCGAGCTGTGGCAAGAAGGTTTGCTGTGTCTGTCAGCGTAGTGTCCAGAGCATGGAGGCGCTACCAGGAGACAGGCCAGTACATCAGGAGACGTGGAGGAGGCCGTAGGAGGGCAACAACCCAGCAGCAGGACCGCTACCTCCGCCTTTGTGCAAGGAGGAGCACTGCCAGAGCCCTGCAAAATGACCTCCAGCAGGCCACAAATGTGCATGTGTCTGCTCAAACGGTCAGAAACAGACTCCATGAGGGTGGTATGAGGGCCCGACGTCCACAGGTGGGGGTTGTGCTTACAGCCCAACACCGTGCAGGACGTTTGGCATTTGCCAGAGAACACCAAGATTGGCAAATTCGCCACTGGCGCCCTGTGCTCTTCACAGATGAAAGCAGGTTCACACTGAGCACATGAGCACGTGACAGACGTGACAGAGTCTGGAGACGCCGTGGAGAACGTTCTGCTGCCTGCAACATCCTCCAGCATGACCGGTTTGGCGGTGGGTCAGTCATGGTGTGGGGTGGCATTTCTTTGTGGGGCCGCACAGCCCTCCATGTGCTCGCCAGAGGTAGCCTGACTGCCATTAGGTACCGAGATGAGATCCTCAGAGCCCTTGTGAGACCATATGCTGACACATGCACATTTGTGGCCTGCTGGAGGTCATTTATGTCTCTAATCTACTGCAGCGATAGCCTGCAGAGTTCTGTTTTACTATCCAGGTCTGTGCCCAAACAGTTTCAGCTTCTACTTTAAAAAATCCACCTTTCCAGAAATAAGTCTCTCACTTTTGCCGCTTGTTATTGACCCCCCTCAGCCCCCAGTTGTGCCCCTGACACCATATGTGAATTGATTGCTCCCCATCTAGCTTCAGAGTTTGTTCTGTTAGGTGACCTAAACTGGGATATGCTTTATACCCCGGCCGTCCTACAATCTAAGTTAGATGCCTTCAATCTCAAACAAATTTCCAAGGAACCTAGCAGGTACAACCCTAAATCTGTAAACATGGGCACCCTCATAGATATCATCCTGACCAACTTGCCCTCCAAATACACCTCTGCTGTCTTCAACCAGGATCTCAGCTATCACTGCCTGCGTGCGTAATGGGTCCGCGGCCAAACGTCGACCCCTCATCACTCTCAAAATATTTCAGCGAGCAGGCCTTTCTAATCAACTTGGCACGGGTATCCTGGAAAGATATTGACCTCATCCTGTCAGTAGAGCATGCCTGGTTTTTCTTTAAAAGTACTTTCCTCACCATCTTAAATAATCATGCCCCATTCAAAGAAAAATTGAACTAAAAACAGATATAGCCCCTGGTTTACTCCTGATTTGACTGCCCTTGACCAGTACAAAAACATCCTGTAGCATACTGCATTAGCATCGAATAGCCCCTGCGATATGCAACTTTTCAGGAAAGTCAGGAACCAATATACACAGTCAGTTAGGAAAGCAAAGTCTAGCTTTTTCAAACAGAAATTTGCATCCTGTAGCACTAATTCCAAAAAGTTTTGGGACACTGTAAAGTCCATGGAGAATAAGAGCACCTCCTCCCAGCTGCCAATTGCACTGACGCTAGGAAACACTGTCATCACCGATAAATCTACGATAATCGAGAATTTCAATAAGCATTTTTCTATAAGCATTTTTCATTTTTCTAATGCTTTCTACCTATCTACCCCTACCCCGGTCAACTGCCCTGCACCCACCGCAGCAACCTGCCCAAGACCCCCCCCGCTTCTCCTTCACCCAAGTCCAGATAGCTGATGTTCTGAAAGAGCTGCAAAATCTGGATCCCTACAAATCAACTGGGTTAGACAATCTGGACCCTTTCTTTCTAAAATTATCCGCCGCAATTGTTTCAACCCCTATTCCTAGACTGTTCAACCTCTCTTTCGTATCGTCTGAGATCGGAAAGCTGCTGCGGACTTCCCCCTCTTCAAAGGGGGAGACACTCTAGACCCAAACTGTTACAGACCTATATCCATCCTACCCTGCCTTTCTAAAGTCTTATAAAGCCAAGTTAGCAAACAGATCACCGACCATTTCGAATCCCACTGTACCTTCTCCGCTATGCAATCTGGTTTCCGAGGTGGTCATGGGTGCACCTCAGCCACGCTCAAGGTTCTAAACGATATCATAACCCCCATCGATAAAATACAGTGCTGTGCAGTCGTCTTCATCGACCTGGCCAAGGCTTTCGACTCTGTCAATCACTGCATTCTTACCGGCAGACTGAATAGCCTTGGTTTCTCAAATGACTGCCTCGCCTGGTTCACCAACTACTTCTCAGATAGAGTTCAGTGTGTCAAATCGGAGGGCCTGTTGTCCGGACCTCTGGCAGTCTCTATGGGGGTGCCACAGGGTTAAATTTCTCTGTATATATCAATGATGTCGCTCTTGCTGCTAGTGATTCTCTGATCCACCTCTACGCAGACTACACCATTCTGTATACATCTGGCCCTTCTTTGGACACGGTGTTAACAAATCTCCAAACGAGCTTCAATGCCATACAACACTCCTTCCGTGGCCTCCAACTGCTCTTAAATGCAAGTAAAACCAAATGCATGCTCTTCCACCGATCGCTGCCCGCACCCACCCGCCTGACTAGCATCACTACTCTGGACGATTCTAACTTAGAATATGTGGACAACTACAAATACCTAGGTGTCTGGTAGACTGTAAACTCTCATTACAGACTCACAGTAAGCATCTCCAATCCAAAATTACATCTAGAATCGGCTTCCTATTTCTCAACAAAGCCTCCTTCACTCATGCTGCCAAACATACCCTCGTAAAACTGACTATCCTACCGATCCTTGACTTCGGCGATGTTATTTACAAAATAGCCTCCAACACTCTACTCAGAAATTTGGATGTAGTCTATCACAGTGCCATCTGTTTTGTCACCAAAGCCCCATATTGTCACGTTCCTGACCTGTTTTCTGTTAATTTTGTATGTGTTTAGTTGGTCAGGGCGTGAGTTGGGGTGGGCATTCTATGTTTTGTGTTTCTATGTTTAGGTCAGGTGTAATTAGCCTTATATGGTTCTCAATCAGGGACAGGTGTTTGACGTTTCCTCTGATTGAGAACCATATAAAGGTAGGCTGTTCACACTGTTTGTTGGTGGGTGATTGTCTTCCGTGTCTGTGTATGTTGCACCATACGGGACTGTTTCGGTTTGTTCGTTCGTTTGTTGTAGTCTGTACCTGTTCGTGCGTTCTTCGTGTTATATGTAAGTTCTCATGTTTTAGGTCAGTCTACGTTCGTTTGTTATTTTGTAGTTTGTTGAAGTGTTTTCGGGTTTCGTCTTTTCTTTAATAAACTTCATTATGTCCACTTTCCACGCTGCACTTTGGTCCAATCCCTACTCCTCCTCTTCGTCTGAAGAGGAGGAGGACAGCCGTTACAGAATCACCCACCAACCATGGATCAAGCAGCGTGAGAGGAACCAGCAACAGCGGCCAAAGAACCAGGACTCGTGGACTTGGGAGGAAATATTGGACGGAAAGGGACCCTGGGCTCAACCAGGAGAATATCGCCGCCCCAAAGCTGAGCTGGAGGCAGCGAAAGCAGAGAGGCGGCGTTTCGAGGAGCTAGCTCGGAAGCAGGAGAAGGATCTGGGCTAAACTACGTGGGAGGAGATCGACAGGTGGGCGATCAACCCAGGGCGAGTGCCGGAGCCCGCCTGGGATTTTCTGGCGCAGTGCGAGGAGGGATACCGGCGAATGGAGGCAGCACGACGACGCGGTAGGAAGCCTGTGAGTAAACCCCAAAAATTTCTTGGGGGGGGGGGCTAAGAGGGAGAGTGGCGAAGTCAGGTAGGAGACCTGCGCCTACTCCCTGTACTTACCGTGGAGAGCGAGAGTACGGGCAGACACCGTGTTACGCAGTAGAGCGCATGGTGTCTCCTGTACGTGTGCATAGCCCGGTGCGGGTTATTCCACCTCCCCGCACTGGCAGGGCTAGATTGAGTATTGAGCCGGATGTCATGAAGCCGGCCCTACATATCTGGCCACCAGTACGTCTCCTCGGGCCGGCTTACATGGCACCAGCCTTACGCATGGTGTCCCCGGTTCGCCTACATAGCCCGGTGCGGGTTATTCCACCTCCCCGCACTGGTCGGGCGACGGGGAGCATACAACCAGGTAAGGTTGGGCAGGCTCAGTGCTCAAGGGAGCCAGTACGCCTGCACGGTCCGGTATTTCCGGCGCCACCTCCTCGCTCCAGTCCAGTACCACCAGTGCCTACACCACGCACCAGGCTTCCAGTGCGTCTCCAGAGCCCTGTTCCTCCTCCACGCACTAGCCCTATGGTGCGTGTCTCCAGCCCAGTACCACCAGTGCCTACACCACGCACCAAGCCTCCTGTGCGTCTCCAGAGCCCTGTACGCACTGTTCCTTCTCCCCGTACTCGCCCTGATGTGCGTGCCCTCAGCCCGGTAACACCAGTGCCGGTACCACGCACCAGGCCTATAGTACGCCTTGAGAGTCCAGTGTGCCCTGTTGTTGTTCCCCGCACTAGCCTGAAGGTGCGTGTCCTTAGCCCGGCACCTCCAGTTCCGGTACCACGCACCAGTTCTACAGTGCGTCTCAGCCGGCCAGAGTCTGCCGTCTGCCAAGCGGTGCCTGAACTGCCCGTCTGCCCAACGGCGCCTGAACTGCCCGTCTGCCCAAACGCCGTCTGAACTGTCCGTCTGCCAAGCGCCGCATGAACTGCCCGTCGGTACTGAGCCTTCAAAGCCGCCCGTCTGCCATGAGCCTGCAAAGCCGCCCGTCTGCCATGAGCCTTCAGAGCCGTCCGCCAGACAGGAGCCGCTAGAGCCTTCCGCCAGACAGGAGCCGCTAGAGCCTTCCGCCAGACAGGATCAGCCAAAGCCTTCCGCCAGACAGGATCAGCCAGAGCCTTCTGCCAGACAGGATCAGCCAGAGCCTTCCGCCAGACAGGATCAGCCAGAGCCTTCCGCCAGACAGGATCAGCCAGAGCCTTCCGCCAGACAGGATCAGCCAGAGCCTTCCGCCAGACATGACCAGCCAGAGCCTTCCGCGAGCCATGACCAGCCAGAGCCGTCAGCGAGCCATGACCAGCCAGAGCCGTCAGCGAGCCATGATCAGCCAGAGCCGTCAGCGAGCCATGACCAGCCAGAGCCGTCAGCGAGCCATGACCAGCCAGAGCCGTCAGCGAGCCATGACCAGCCAGAGCCGTCAGCGAGCCATGACCAGCCAGAGCCGTCAGCGAGCCATGACCAGCCAGAGCCGTCAGCGAGCCATGACCAGCCAGAGCCGTCATCCAGCCATGACCAGCCAGAGCCGTCATCCAGCCATGACCAGCCAGAGCCGTCATCCAGCCATGACCAGCCAGAGCCGTCATCCAGCCATGACCAGCCAGAGCCGTCATCCGCCAGAGCCGTCATCCAGCCAGGATCCGCCAGAGCCGTCATCCAGCCAGGATCCGCCAGAGCCGTCATCCAGCCAGGATCCGCCAGAGCCGTCATCCAGCCAGGATCTGCCAGAGCCGTCATCCAGCCAGGATCCGCCAGAGCCGTCATCCAGCCAGGATCCGCCAGAGCCGTCATCCAGCCAGGATCCGCCAGAGCCGTCATCCAGCCAGGATCCGCCAGAGCCGTCATCCAGCCAGGATCCGCCAGAGCCAGCCAGCCAGGATCCGCCAGAGCCAGCCAGCCAGGATCCGCCGTCCCTCAGTCCGGAGCTGCCGTCCCTCAGTCCGGAGCTGCCGTCCCTCAGTCCGGAGCTGCCGTCCCTCAGTCCGGAGCTGCCGTCCCTCAGTCCGGAGCTGCCCCTTATCCCGGTGCTGCTCCTTATCTTGGTGATGCCCCTTAGTCTGGTGATGCCCCTTAGTCCTGAGCTGCCCCTTATCCCGGTACTGCCCCTTATCCCGGTGCTGCCCCTTATCCCGGTGATGCCCCTTATCCCGGTGATGCCCCTTAATTTAGGTGGGTTTATTTGGAGGGTGGTCATTGAGAGGGGGATACGAAAGCGGGGATTGACTATGGTGGGATGGGAACCACGCCCAGAGCCTGAGCCGCCACCGTGGACAGATGCCCACCCAGACCCTCCCCTAGACTTTTGGTGGTGCGTCCGGAGTTCGCACCTTGAGGGGGGGGTTCTGTCACGTTCCTGACCTGTTTTCTGTTAATTTTGTATGTGTTTAGTTGGTCAGGGCGTGAGTTGGGGTGGGCATTCTATGTTTTGTGTTTCTATGTTTAGGTCAGGTGTAATTAGCCTTATATGGTTCTCAATCAGGGACAGGTGTTTGACGTTTCCTCTGATTGAGAACCATATAAAGGTAGGCTGTTCACACTGTTTGTTGGTGGGTGATTGTCTTCCGTGTCTGTGTATGTTGCACCATACGGGACTGTTTCGGTTTGTTCGTTCGTTTGTTGTAGTCTGTACCTGTTCGTGCGTTCTTCGTGTTATATGTAAGTTCTCATGTTTTAGGTCAGTCTACGTTCGTTTGTTATTTTGTAGTTTGTTGAAGTGTTTTCGGGTTTCGTCTTTTCTTTAATAAACTTCATTATGTCCACTTTCCACGCTGCACTTTGGTCCAATCCCTACTCCTCCTCTTCGTCTGAAGAGGAGGAGGACAGCCGTTACACATATACTACCCACCACCGTGACCTGTATGCTCTCGTTGGCTGGCCCTCGCTACATATCTGTCGCCAAACCCACTGGCTCCAGGTCATCTATAAGTCTTTGCTAGGTAAAGCCCTGCCTTATCTCAGCTCACTGGTCACCATAGCAGTACCCACCCATAGCACGCGCTCCAGCAGGTATATTTCACTGGTCCTCCCCAAAGCCAACACTTCTTTTGGTTGCCTTTCCTTCCAGTTCTCTGCTGCCAATGACTGGAACGAATTGCAAAAATCTCTGAAGCTGGAGTCTTATTTCTCCCTCTCTAACTTTAAGCATCAGCTGTCAGAGCAGCTTACCGATCACTGTACCTGTACACAGCCAATCTGTAAATAGCCCACCCAACTACCTCATTCCCATATTGTTATTATTTTTTTACTCTTTTGCACCCCAGTATCTCTACTTGCACATCATCATCTGCACATATATCACTACAGTGTTAATGCTAAATTGTA
The DNA here is from genome assembly GCF_016432855.1 of Salvelinus namaycush. Lineage (NCBI taxonomy): Eukaryota > Metazoa > Chordata > Actinopteri > Salmoniformes > Salmonidae > Salvelinus > Salvelinus namaycush. The sequence goes on from NC_052327.1 coordinate 8,380,423, forward strand.
ATTATTTCGCCACTATGGCCTATTTATTACATCATTTGCACACACTGTATATGGATTTTTCTATTGTGTTATTGATTGTACGTTTGTTTATCCCATGTGTAACCCTGTGTTGTTGTTTTTGTCACACTGCTTTGCTTTATCTTGGCCAGGTCACAGTTGTAAATGAGACCTTGTTCTCAACTGGCCTACCTGGTTAAATAAAGTTTAAATAAAATAAAATAAATAAAAAACAATGTAGAAAATAGTAAAAATAAAGAAAAACCCTTGAATGAGTAGGTGTGTCCAAACTTTTGACTGGTACTGTATGTTCAATTGTATTCTTCATACTATAAAATAATCTAAAATAATGCCACGGAAGTCTAAGCAAATCTTGTCTGCTTAATCAAATCAAATCAAGTTTATTTTATATAGCCCTTCGTACATCAGCTAATATCTCGAAGTGCTGTACAGAAACCCAGCCTAAAACCCCAAACAGCAAGCAATGCAGGTGTAGAAGCACGGTGGCTAGGAAAAACTCCCTAGAAAGGCCAAAACCTAGGAAGAAACCTAGAGAGGAACCTGGCTATGAGGGGTGGCCAGTCCTCTTCTGGCTGTGCTGGGTGGAGATTATAACAGAACATGGCCAAGATGTTCAAATGTTCATAAGTGACAAGCATGGTCAAATAATAATCAGGAATAAATGTCAGTTGGCTTTTCATAGCCGATCATTAAGAGTTGAAAACAGCAGGTCTGGGACAGGTAGGGGTTCCATAACCGCAGGCAGAACAGTTGAAACTGGAATAGCAGCAAGGCCAGGTGGACTGGGGACAGCAAGGAGTCATCATGCCCGGTAGTCCTGACGTATGGTCCTAGGGCTCAGGTCCTCCGAGAGAGAGAAAGAAAGAGAGAAGGAGAGAATTAGAGAAAGCCAAGATTTTCAAAATGTTCATAAATGACAAGCATGGTCAAATAATAATCAGGAATAAATGTCAGTTGGCTTTTCATAGCCGATCATTAAGAGTTGAAAGCAGCAGGTCTGGGACAGGTAGGGGTTCCATAACCGCAGGCAGAACAGTTGAAACTGGAACAGCAGCAAGGCCAGGTGGACTGGGGACAGCAAGGAGTCATCATGCCCGGTAGTCCTGACGTATGGTGCTAGGGCTCAGGTTCTCCGAGAGAGAGAAAGAAAGAGAGAAGGAGAGAATTAGAGAGAGCATACTTAAATTCACACAGGACACTGGATAAGACAGGAGAAGTACTCCAGATATAACCAACTGACCCTAGCCCCCGACACATAAACTACTGCAGCATAAATACTGGAGGCTGAGAATGGAGGGGTCAGGAGACACTGTGGCCCCATCCGATGATACCCCCGGACAGGGCCAAACAGGAAGGATATAACCCCACCCACTTTGCCAAAGCACAGCCCCCGCACCACTAGAGGGATATCTTCAACCACCAACTTACAATCCTGAGACAAGGCCGAGTATAGCCCACAAAGATCTCCACCACAGCACAAACCAAGGGGGGAGCGCCAACCCAGATTAATGAACAAGCGTAGCCCACAACCATATGGCATAGAGCCAGATCAGGACCTAACATAAGGACAACTCAGAGTATGCTATTCTGTTTTTCTGAAATAGGCTACATTTTCTTCATATCATGTTTCTTTAGACCTGTCTAAAATAAATAATAGATTTACTGTGAAGGTGTAGGCTATATTACATGGATTTATTAGACTTTTTAAAATGTAGAGGTCTGCATCAGTGGCTTGTAGGCTATGCGTGGAAGCCAGGAGATGCTAAATTTGTTTATATTAATTAACGGTCAGTTACCATGAGAACGGCAGTTATTTGCTTGACCATCACCGGCTTGACCATCACCGGCTGACACAATTTCATGGCCGCCACAGCCCTATTTACGTACCAACAATGCTATGATAGGCATAATACATTTGCAGATTTGGTGGAGATAGCTAAGGTACTGTATGCAGAATCAAACATGGTTTTCTTCATTAGAGAAACCAAAGTTCTGTTTACTGTAATGTCAAGGTGACAAAAGGAAAGCTGCTTATATAAAACCCGCCTGCAGAGGGAGATAAACAAACCCAAATGGTAAATAAACACTCATGTAACAGAACAGTGAAGATTAATTTATAGTTAAAGTTCGGGATTTGAACCTCCATTCTTGGCATGCACACTGTTCATCTGTACTCATGTTTGTGTGTGTTAACAAGTCCAGTGCTATGTCTTCGGTGCCAGAATGTTCCCCGTCTTCTGGCGCTATCCTCAATCGCCGGGACATTCTCACGTCATGCTGCTGTAGCCTGTGTATTATGTCATGTTATGTTGTTAATTAGACACTGCACATTGTCAGAACGTTGTTAGATTCTAACTTCTCTTTCCTCCTCTGTCTGTGTGTAGACGTGTGAGATCTGCCAGAAGCAGTTTCAGATGTACTGGGAAGACGAGGAAGAGAAGTGGCACCTGAGGGACGACGAGAGGGACGACGAGTCGACGAGAAGGTGGTTGTTCACTACAGAGATCACTCGTAGCACAATACATTAATAATGGAATGTACAGATGGAAATTCTTATCATGTTTTTGTCTTAATCAAATTTTATGTTTTTGTCTTAATATATTTCTGCAGATATATCATCCTTCGTGTTTTGAAGATTACAAACATTTAAGTATCAGCTTACACGCTTGATCTTACACGCTTGACGTCTTTGTTCCTGGACGTCACCCCGTCCCTCATCAAGCTACTGATGGAGAACCAACTGGGTGAGGCCAATGAGTAGGATGAGGGCACTTCCTGCTGCGCTGCGGTGAAACAGGAAGTGGAGGCTTTGTTGTCGGGGAGACTGGCGGTGAGGCTCACAATGTGAAGGAGGTTCAGGTGAAGATGAAGGGAGAAACACAATTTCCTGAAAAATGTAAATATAACTATGCTGCTTTCTCTTTCTTTTTCTCTCGCTTTTACGGGCTGCTCTCATCCGTACATACTGACTGCAGGAATGTCCACAAGAGATATTGCCAGAGAATTGAAGGTTAATTTCTCTACCATTAGCCATTCATCGTCGTTTTAGAAAATTTGGCAGTACGTCCAACTGTCCTCACAACAACAGACCAAGTGTAACTACGCCATCCCAGGACCTCCACATCCGGCTTCTTCACCTCCGGCGTCGTCTCAGACCAGCCACCCGGACAACTGATGAAACTGTGGGTTTTCACAACCAAATAATTGCTGCACAAACTTTCAGAAACCTTCTCAGGGAAGCTCATCTGTGTGCTCCTCGTCCTCACCAGGGTCTTGACCTGACTGCAGTTCGGCGTCGTAACTGACTTCAGTGGGCAAATGCTCACCATCGAAGGCCACTGGCATGCTGGAGAAGTGTGCTCTTCACGGATGAATCCCGGTTTCAACTGTATCAGGCAGATGGCGTGTATGGTGTCGTGTGGGCGAGCAGTTTGCTGATGTCAACGTTGTGAGCAGAGTGCCCCAAGGTGGCAGTGGGGTTATGGTATGGGCAGGTATAAGCTAGGGACAACGGAAAAACTATTTGGAATGCACAGAGATACCGTGACGAGGTCCTGAGGCCCATTGTTGTGCCATTCATCCGATCCTGGAACGACGTGTACGACAGCGTGTTCCACTTCCTGCCAAAATCCAACAACTTCGCACAGCCCAGAGGAGTGGGACAACATTCCACAGGCCACAATCAACAGCCAGATCAACTCTATGCAAAGCAGATGTCGCGCTGCTTGCGGCAAATGGTGGTCACACCAGATACTGTGACCAACAGATGCATATCTGTATTCCCAGTCATGTGAAATCCATAGATTAGGGCCTAATGAATTTATTTCCATTGACTGATTTCCTTATGAACTGTAACTCAGTAGAATCTTTGACATCGTTGCATGTTGCGTTTATATGTGGTAAATTAATTTGAAAATAAGCAGTTTAGTTTATTAATTTATCGATGGTTTAAGTTTACAATAGGTAAGGAGGAATAACATTTTGACCTTTACACTGCTGTGTACATACGACAAGACATAGCTAGTGACTAACGTTTCTACGCAGTTGTCTGTGATCCTTGTTTACAATCACATTGTTGGAAATCTTAAATACATTATTTGCAGAAGTTTGAGAAACAATAGCAATTTTGTTTGGTAAAAAATACTGAATATTCAATAAAAAACAAATCTGACAATTTGTTTGTGTGAACAGTGATTGGTGTGGCTTTCTGTATTGCGTCTCCCTGGTTCCTCCTACCCCTTTTACAAAGTTTGCTTTTGAATTTTTTTGTCACCTTGGGGCTTGAATTCCAAATAAAGTTCTCTAGAATTAGTTTGTCTTTTATTTCCTGTGATCTTAGATCATTTTATTTCCACTGAATATCTAGCATCTGCCATTAAACCTATGGATTGGGTGGGATTTCTTTCTGAGTAACGTGTTTGTCTCAGAGACAGTATACTGAGGCTGCGTTTACACAGGCAGCCGAATTCTGATATTTTTTCAACTAATGGTCACATCAGATCTTTGTCAGAGTGAAAAAATATCAATTGGACTGCTTGTGTAGCAGCAGGCTGGGAGCCCTTGGCCCTCGTCTGGGCCATGGTTCCGATCTGGAAGCACACTTTCCACTGTGCTCAGAGGGCACTTTCGGTATGGCAGTTTAGCTAAAGCTGAGCCCAAAAGGACAATTCCCATAGATAGAGACGTAAAATTTTCCTCTTCTCTTCTGTTAGACTGCAGTACCAAATAAGACACTTTCATTATCACCTTTGTACCAAAAATATGCACTGAATTTTTTTCCAGTAATTGTCATGAAGGCCTTTTTTTTCTCACTCGCTGCCGAAGATATTAGAGCGACTGCCCCTAAAAAGCAACTAATCCCTTTGAAAACGACCTGTGGCATCGATTTAAATCAGAAGCATTTATTATAGTGTCAACATTTACTACAAGTGTAAATATGTAATGTGTAATGCACTTAGATTATTCTGTATAATGAAAAGTGCTTTACAAATGTAATACATTATTATTAAATAGGAGAATTTTGGTCATAATGTCAGTTTCTTCTGAAACAGAGTTTGGAACCTGAGTGCGTCACAACGAGTTAATTGAAGTTGGGTTTGGATTACAATTGTCAACAATTCATGCCCCCTTTTGGCAAGCAGTACGTGCAAATCGCCCCTCCTACCACTTTGCTTCCCTTCATTGAATGGGGGTACTCCATTGTTTCATCACCCCCAACTCGTTTAAAGTATCATGGCTGGGACTGAATAGCCTTATACGGATTGACCACAGCCAACTATGGTTTGCATGCCCTGCCGAAGGACCCTAGTACACTACCATGCGGAATAGGTGGTTGGAGTTCGTTGGTTCCCAAAGGTGGTGAGTATTCAGGTAGCTAGACCATAGACTATGTATCTGGTTATGTAAATACTACTGTTAATCATCCTACTTCAATTATTTATTAATGGGGCTTGCGAAGCAAGTGTTGCCACTTTAAATCTTCAACATACTACTTATTATTATTAGTGGGGCTTGCGAAGCAAGAGCCCACATTTAAATCTTCAACATACTTATTATTAAGTGCATGCAAAGCAATGCACAACTGTAGATTTCTTACATACTCATATTATTAGGTGTGACTTGCGAAGCAAAAGTCCCGACATTAAATCTTCGTCATACTTCTGACTTTTCAGGTGGGACCTGCTCATTATTACGCACACCTGTCACCATCGTTACGCGCACCAGCGCCTCATCAGACTCCATCACCTCCCTGGACTCCATCACCTCCCTGATTACCTTCCCTATATATGTAACTCCCTTTGGTTCTTTCTCGGCTTTACTGTTTCTGTTCCAGTGTTCATTTCTGTACGCTACCTGTGTTTCTTGTTTTGTTCTATGTTCATTTAGTTATTAAATACACTCCCTGAACTTGCTTCCCGACTCCCAGCATACACGTTACAGAATAACGCTTCACCAAAGGGTTTAGTGTAGGTGACGTCGGGTTCGGGTGTCGCTACCGGAGCAACCGGGGATGCCTCAGCTGGCTAGTCAGTTTCACAAGACTCGGTAGGCGCGACAAGCTCCCATGCCTCAGCTGGTTCTGGGAGTGTATTTATTAAATACACTCCTTGAACTTGCTTCCCGACTCCCAGCATGCATGTTACAAAGTCACACAAAAACGTTGTGTATTAAATCTTCCTCTACATCTGCTATTCAAATTTGGTATTCTACCAATAAAAATGTACAGGGGTTTAGACAAAAAGCAGTTTAGTTTAGACAAAAAGCAGCTAGCTAACGGAAACTAGTCGTCGCGGGTTCCTACTTCACAGGAGAGGCATTTGAACGTAAAACATTTTTTAAATTCATGCGTTTTTTTGGGGTAGAAATGCCTTCTGGAACATGAACTTTAATGTGCCTAAATAACAAATGTGTATGCCATCTGTAAATGTAAATAAAATTGTTAAATTACGAGCCAAGTTGGTTTAGCCACAGAAAGAGACAGGAACCTTCCCAACTACAGTGCCTTGCAAAAGTACTCACCCCCTAAGCGTTTTTCCTATTTTGTTGCATTACAACCTGTAATTTAAATAGATTTTTATTTGGATTTCATGTGATGGACATACACAAAATAGTACAAATTGGTGAAGTGAAATAAAAAAAATTACTTGTTTCAAAACATTCTACAAAAAAAACGCGGAAAAGTGGTGCGTGCGTATGTATTCACCCCCTTTGTTATGAAGCCCCTAAATAAGATCTGGTGCAACCAATTACCTTCAGAAGTCACATAATTAGTTAAATAAAGTCCACCTGTGTGCAATCTAAGTGGCACATGACCTGTCACATGATCTCAGTATATATACACACCTGTTCAGAAAGGCCCCAGAGTCTGCAACACCACTAAGCAAGCGGCACCATGAAGACCAATGAGCTCTCCAAACAGGTCAGGGATGAAGTTGCGGAGAAGTACAGATCAGGGTTGGGTTATAAAAAAATATCCGGAATATCCCACGGAGCACCATTAAATCCATTATTAAACAATGGAAAGAATATGGCACCACAACAAACCTGCATAGAGAGAGCCACCCACCAAAACTCACAGACCAGGCAAGGAGGGCATTAATATGAGAGGCAACAAAGAGACCAAAGATAACCCTGAAGGAGCTGCAAAGCTCCACAGTGGAGATTGGAGTATCTATCCATAGGACCACTTTAAGACGTACACTCCACAGAGCAGGGCTTTACAGAAGAGTGGCCAGAAAAAAAAACATTGCTTAAAGAAGAAAATAAGCAAACACGTTTGGTGTTCGCCAAAAGGTATGTGGGCGACTCCCCAAACATATGGAAGAAGGTCCTCTGGTCAGATGAGACTAAAATGTAGCTTTTCGGTCATCAAGGATAACACTATGTCTGGCGCAAACCCAACACCTCCCATCACCCTGAGAATACCATCCCCACAGTGAAGCATGGTGGTGGCAGCATCATGCCTTGGGGATGTTTTTCATCGGCAGGGACTGGGAAATTGGTCAGAATTGAAGAAATGATGGATGGTGCTAAATACAGGGAAATTCTTGAGGGAAACCTGGTTCAGTCTTCTAGAGATTTGAGACAGGGACGGAGGTTCACCTTCCAGCAGGACAATGACCCTAAGCCTACTGCTAATGCAACACTTGCGTGGTTTAAGGGGAAACATTTAAATGTCTTGGAATGGCCTTTGATAGCTTGATAGAGTTTGATAGCTAAGGAGATGGAGAAAATTCTGCCTTTTGATTGCAAATATGCAGAGGGAGTCGAAAAGAGAACACACAGAAGGCTGTTGTATTAAACACCTGTCTCCGGATTACATCTTCAAACTAAGGGCAACCATGGCATCTTTGACAGAGGGAGAAGCGTCCATCCATGTATACGGGTAAGAGAGTCTAGCTACATTTTCAGATATTATACAGTTTTAATTTAGTCAGAAAGTCATTTTCATTGCAAGTTAAAGCGCACTGTTAGCTAGCTAGTTAATGTTAAGTATATGATCTGTGTAATATTATTCATATCTCAAAGCCATTTTCATTGCTAGTTAGCAAGCTAGCTAACATTGAACCTAGTTGGTTAGCTTTAGCTACAGTACCTGTAGATTCATGCAGGGTAGTAACATTATGAGTTGTGATTGTTTCATTGCTTAGCTAGCTAGCTACATCTCTAAACAAAAGACTCCTATGCAAGTAACCACTTCACTGTGCCGTTTACACCTTCTGTAAACGTTTATTTTATTTTTTATAATATGTTTTTACAAGAGATGGTAATGTAAAGAACAACATGAGCTGCACCAAAGTCAGATTAGGATATGCATGCTTCAGTGTTGCTTGCCTCGAAGCGAGCATAAAAATAATTTAGCTCGTCTGGTAGGCTTGCGTCACTGGGGAGCTCCCGACTGGGTTTCCCTTTGTAGCCCGTAATAGTCTGCAAGCCCAGCCACATCCGACAAGTTTCAGAGCTGGTGTAGTAGGATTCAATTTTAGTCCTGTATTGACACTTTGTCTGTTTGATGGTTCGTCGGAGGGCATAGTGGGATTTCTTATAAGTGTCCGGATTAGTGTCCTGCTCCTTGAAAGCGGCAGCTCTAGCCTTTAGCTCGGTGTGGATGTTGCCTGTAATCCATGGCTTCTGTTTGGGATAAGTACGTACAGTCACTGTGGGGACAACGCCGTCAATGCACTTATTGATGGAGCCGGTGACTGAGGCGGTATACTCCTCAATGCCATTGGATGAATCCCAGAACATATTCCAGTCTGTGCTAGCAAAACAGTCCTGTAGTGTCGTGGAATATTTCTAATCAAGTGAGATTTCTTCAAACAATAATTCTTAAATAACATTTCATTTTTGCAATAATGAAACAATAATGAAACTGGTCGATCCCACACTGAGTGTTGGACTGAGAGCTTAACCTTACAGAAAATGCAGAGTTCTTATATAGTAGATCAAAAATGATTAGTGATGGTTGGTTCCACCCCTCCCATGCAGATAGGGGCATCCTAAGCCACATTGGGTTCATTTTGTGGTTATGTACACCGGGTGTTGTTTACCCCTCCCTGGCATAGTTTCTCAGATTAGATACAAAGAAGGGTTTGTTCTACTCCTCCAGGCTATCTCTATATCGGGTCACACACACCAACTCAGTCTATAGAATGCAGGCTGTAGGTTTTTATCACCAAGCCATCATAAATCAATTGCTAGCGCCAAGCCACAGAGGACCAACTCAGTCACACACACAGATGAGAGAGTACTCATCAAAGCTATTCGATGCATAAACAGTATTAACAATCTTTTTTTTTCCTACCATAGTATCACTGGTACTTCCTGCTTTAGTTTTGCATTTAAGACATGTAGCTAGCTAGCTAAACAATGAACCAGAATCCCAACTCTAATGACGCGTTCAAAAGAACTGGGATTGCCCCCCCCAAAAAATCGATTTCAACGGTCATCCAACTCAGAATTCCAACTCGGGAACTCTGGCCTCTTTCTAGAGCTCCTACACAGATCATAATTGCAATGTTAGCTAGCTATCCAGCCAGCTAACATTAACTAGGTAGCTAACAGTATGCTTTAAATGTGCAATGAAAACAACTTTCTGACAAAATGAGAAACTTATATCTAAACATGTATCTAGACTTTTACCCGTATACATGGATGGACGCTTCTCCCTCTGTCATAGATGCCATGGTTGCCCTTAGTTTGAAGATGTAATCCGGAGACAGGTGTTTTATACAACAGCATTCTTTATGTGTTCTCTTTTTGGACTCTCTCCGCATTCGGCAATCATCTTTCTGCTTCAACCGGGGATTCCACTGATTTCAAATCTGGGTCAACTTCTTAGATCATAACTACACCGTTTCTTTCTCACCATTGTCATCGGGAGACTTGTATGTCTGGTTAAATTAAAAATATTTTTACCTAAATCAGGGATTTCCTCATTGTCTGATTCATTTTCAGAGTCAGAGTCAGCATGGCACAATCATCCCCCAAGAAAGTAGTCCGTCACAACATTTTACCACTGAGCTTTGTCGATATTAACATCAGGGCAGAAATGTCGAGCGCAGTAGCACAACTTTTTCAGTTCTTCATGATATCTTAAAAAAAAAAGTGTGGTAGACAGGATTATCCACACATACAGCTGTTATAGACAGAAGCATGCTACATGGCAGACCAATCTAGACTCATCTCTTGGCATGTCCAACCCATCCATTATCTCAGCCAATCATGGCTAGTGGGAAAGTTCCTGTATTTTTCTGTGGCTGAATCAACTAGGGTTGTTTTATTCATATTTACAGATGGCATACACATTTGTTACTGAGGCACATGAAAGTTCACCTGTTCCAGCAGGCATTTCTGGCCAGAAATGTATTTAAGAAAAAAAACTAAAATAAACGTTAAAATGCCTCTCCTGTGAAGTAGTGACGTGCAACATATGCCTAGTTTCTTGAAACGGGTCACATAACTTCTTCTGTGTGCGATTTTTAAATAATCAGTTCAAGAACATGCATCTGGTAGAATAAATTATTGTTATCATGATTGTCTTCTACATATTTTTTATTTACACGAAGAGTGACCATTTAGATTGCCATTTTTCCATTCACTGTAATGGGGGATCCTGTTTTCTACTACTGTAGTCGGCCTTGAAATTCTGTGGCTTCAATGAGAAGGTGCAGTCGTTCTCCCCTGGTTGTACCCTAAATGAACAGGAACCAGGTTTATCCATGCCCAATCTACTGGGACCCTCAGCCAATCAACAAGTTAATAGCAGCTTTTAATGACCAATCATGTGTGAGAGAAATACAATGATGTTGTAAATATTCCATCAGATGAGACTTGTTTCACAAGGAAAGAATGCTGATCAAAACAAGAGTTTAAACAAGACAGTGTTATAAAGCTGTTCAGCTGTTGTTGTGCATACATACCACATGTATTCAAGATTTGAATGTGAAGCTGTAGCCATTGCAGGGCCGGCTCTAGCGGGGTGCAGGATTGAGCACTGCCCACTCAAAATGTAATGTTGCTCACCCAACTGATTTTTTTAAATGGTTAAAATTGCAATTAACAAGCTTTGAAACAAACCAACAAAAATTGAACTGCCATTCCAGACATTTGCTCCTAGAACCAGCCCTGAGCAATACAAATGGAACTGCCATTCCAGACATTTGCTCCTAGTACCAGCCCTGAGCAATAAAATGGAACTGCCATTCCAGACATTTGCTCCTAAAACCAGCCCTGAGCAATAAAAATGGAACTGCCATTCCAGACATTTGCTCCTAGAACCAGCCCTGAGCAGTAAAAATGGAACTGCCATTCCAGACATTTGCTACTAGAACCAGCCCTGAGCAGTAAAAACAGAACTGCCATTCCAGACATTTGCTCCTAGAACCAGCCCTGAGCAGTAAAAACAGAACTGCCATTCCAGACATTTGCTCCTAGAACCAGCCCTGAGCAGTAAAAATGGAACTGCCATTCCAGACATTTGCTCCTAGAACCAGCCCTGAGCAATAAAATGGAACTGCCATTCCAGACATTTGCTCCTAAAACCAGCCCTGAGCAATAAAAATGGAACTGCCATTCCAGACATTTGCTCCTAGAACCAGCCCTGAGCAGTAAAAATGGAACTGCCATTCCAGACATTTGCTCCTAGAACCAGCCCTGAGCAGTAAAAATGGAACTGCCATTCCAGACATTTGCTCCTAGAACCAGCCCTGAGCAATAAAAATTGAACTGCCATTCCAGACATTTGCTCCAAGAACCAGCCCTGAGCAGTAAAAATGGAACTGCCATTTCAGACATTTGCTCCAAGAACCAGCCCCGTGAAATAGGTAAATGGACACCCCACCTCCGCTAGACATTCTGGGTTTAAGTTGCCTAGGGACAGATCTTGGATCAGTTTACCCTTCTGTAATCCTAAACTTAAGGGGGCAATGCAAAATTGACTTTAGATCAGTGTCTAAAGGCAATGTCATCCTACTCCTCTGGATGACAAACAGGAAATTACTGAAGGGGAGAGGCCTAGACCAGGAAGTCAACGTGTCTCTGTCTCTCCCTCAGCAAGAAAAACATATAAGGAAGAGTTGTGACAGGAAATGAGCATTGCATCTGTGTGCTACCTGATATACTGATGTTACTGGTTGGCTAGAGAGTCCATCTATTCAACTGGTACAGGGTCAGTGTCCTTGAGGACTCAATTGAATGTGTTTGTTGTCATGACTGTCCTTGGGGGAGTATCATAGGCGCCCCCTCTCTCTCTCTCAATTCAATTCAATGGGCTTTATTGGCACGGGAAACATATGTTAACATTGCCAAAGCAAGTGAAATAGATAATATACAAAAGTGAAATGAACAATAAAAATGAAAAGTAAACATTACATTCGCAGAATATCCAAAATAATAAAGATACTACAAATGTCATATTATGTATATAAACAGTGTTGTAACGATGTGCAAATGGTTAAAGTACAAAAGGGAAAATAAATAAACATAAATATGGGTTGTATTTACAATGGTGTTTGTTCTTCACTGGTTGCCCTTTTCTTGTGGCAACAGGTCACAAATCTCGCTATTGTGGTGTTTCACCCAGTAGATATGGGAGTTTATCAAAATCGAGTTTAAAAAAAAATTCTTTGTGGATCTGTGTAATCTGAGGGAAATATGTGTGTCTAATATGGTCATACATTTGGCAGGAGGTTAGGAAGTGCAGCTCAGTTTCCACCTCGTTTTGTGGGCAGTGCACATAGCCTGTCTTCTCTTGAGAGCCAGGTCTGCCTACGGCGGCCTTTCTCAATAGCAAGGCTATGCTCAATAGCAAGGCTATGTCTGTTTGTGAACAAAGCCCCAGGACCAGCTTGCTTAGGGGACTCATCTCCAGGTTTATCTCTCTGTAGGTGATGGCTTTGTTTTGGAAGGTTTGGGAATCGCTTCCTTTTCGGTAGTTTTAGAATTTAACGTCTCTTATCTGGATTTTGATAATTAGCGTGTATCGGCCTAATTATATCGGCCTAATGCTCTGCATGCATTATGTGGTGTTTTACGTTGTACACAGAGGATATTTTTGCAGAATTCTGCATGCAAAGTGTTTGTCCCATTTTGTGAATTTTTGGATGGTGAGCGGAGGGGGGGGGGGGGGGGGGGTTGTCAGGAGGGCGGGTGGCTGACAGGAGGGGGGCTCCGAGGGGGTGAGATCCCCTGGGCTTGGGGTTCTTCATTTGTCTGTCCTCCTGTGATGTTGACGTGGTCAGGGTCTGGGGTGGACTGTTCTGCTGTGGTGTCGAGACTTTTGTCGGGAGCTGAGGTGGGCTGTTCTGCTGGCTTCCCTGCGGGGATGGCCACCTCTCTAGTGGGTTGTTCTCTGTCACACTCCATCCCCCTCACCCTCTCCTCCAGCAATCTGATCCTCTCCTCTAGTGCTCTGTTCTTCTCCTGCTTCTGCTTTTTCTCCTGTTGAATTTGTCTCACCACAGTCCAGAGTGCAGATATGTCTCTCTCCACCTCCAGTTCTGGTTAAGGGGGTGTTGTTGTGATGGACTGTTGTCTGGGTCTGTGCTGACTGGAGTGTAATCACCTGCTGTTCCAGCTCCACCTGCCTTACAGTCCAGCTGGGTAAATGTATCCTTCATTTCAATGAGGGGGTAGTACTCTGTGCTGGGAGGTTGACAATATGCTTGGGGTTGCTCGTCTGTGGGGTTATATAATGAAGAGGTCTGGTCTGACCCGCTCGGGGTGGGGTTATCTTTCTCAAGGGAGAGCTTCTCCTGCTTAGCTAATTCTTTGATTAGGTGAAAGTCCAGCTGAAACTGTTTGGGGTTGCCCTGTACCAATACTGTTCCAGGCTTATAGAGATGTATATTAGCTGACTCAGAGTCCTCGTTGTCTAGTATCCTGAGTTTCCACCCCTTGGAACCCCCCCCCCCCCCCCCTCTTAACAGAGGGGTAGTGTGCTAATATAGCACTATGCCATGCCAGGGGATGGTCTGTGTGGAAGATGAGGTTGATGATGTTCCTATTTTTAGTCAGCAAAAAGTGTCTCTTGATTATCCATAAGGAGCTTAATTTTGTGCTCTTTTCTTGTCTTATCATTCTTTACATACACAGGGTACTGTATTTTAATTACCTTTGAACAGCGGGAGGCAGCTTCTAAGGCCTCTCCATTTGGTTGGAGGGCTAAAGGGCTTTGACATCTCTCACTTGACATGTCAGTGCTAATTGAATTTGTATCAAGCTTGGCAGCCTTAATTTAGCATTCAGTCTTTATAAAGTAATGTGATGTATTTTTCTTCTTGGCTTTTGGAAATAAAATATAGCTTCAGACTAAACATTACTCACTCAGTTCCAGGTTGGATGGTGTTTTCAGGTTTCTGTTGTTTTCCAGAGAATTTGCTGTATTGCTTTGGAATAATAATCTTTGGTAGTTGTAAACCTTCCAGGTGATTCCGCAATTCCGTCCAAAATAGGTTTTGAGTTTTGATTTGGAGTGGAGGTTATGTTGTAGAGGGTAACATCCTGTATATGTCCCTGACAAAAAATCCAAGTTTATATAACTCTAAATCTATATTTTTTTAAGAATATGCTGAAAATCTGCTCATGACCACTCTATCCTCTCTCTCCACAGTTTTATGACTTAACGACAGGTCGTAAATTCCAGAAGCTAGGATATGCATATAATTGGTAGTATTGGATAGAAAACACTCTAAAGTTTCCAAAACTGTTAAAAACTGTATAACAGAACTGATATAGCAGGCAAAAACCTGAGGAGAATCCATCCGGGATTTCTTTGGGGGGAGCTCACCACTCATTACTATGGCTGAATATAAAAGGAACACCTCCCAGATTGCAGTTCCTAGGGCTTCCAGTAGATGTCAACAGTCTTTAGAAAGAGTTCCAGGCTTGTTTTTTGAAAAGTTTTTCTAAGTGGCTCCCATTTTGGCTGTAGTGTTTGTTGCGTGCTCCGGTGAGGGCGCGCACTTCGTTATTTATCTCCAGTAATGAACATACTATTCTCCATCTTAAATTTGATAGTTTATTTACATATTTGAGTACCTGAGGATTGATTAGAAACGTTGTTTGACTTGTTTGGACAAAGTTTATTGGTAACTTTCGGGACTCATTTGTATGCATTTTGAACGAGGGAAACTGGTGGATTACTGGTTCTAGCACGCCAATGAAACTGACTTTTTTGGGATATAAAGAAGGACTTTATCGAACAAAAGGACCATTTGTTATGTAGCTGGGACCCTTGTGATTGCAACCAGAGGAAGATCTTCAAAGGTAAGTGATTTATTTTATTACTATTTCTGATTTTCGTGACGCCTCTGCTTGGTTGGAAAATGTATGTAATGCTTTTGTGTGCTGGGCGCTGTCCTCAGATAATCGAATGGTGTACTTTCGCCGTAAAGCCTTTTAGAAATCGGACAAAGCGGCTGGATTAACAAGAAGTTAAGCTTTTAAACGATGTATAACACCTGTATTTTCATGAATGTTTAATATTACAAATTTTGTATTTTGAATTTCGCGCTCTGCAATTTCACAGGATGTTGTCGAGGCCGGGCGCTAGCGACACGCTTAACCTTCTAAATGAGAAAAGATGGGTTTTCATATAAAGTTAACCAAATCAGTGGTCACGCCCACGTGAGCATAGACATTACGTTGGCGTCATGTAACCACCCCATCTTCCACAGAGTATAAAACCCACTTCCTACAAAATGTACATTAAGTCAGAGAACGCCGGGACAGAGTTCCCACGTTGAAATGGCTTCAATTCTATAAGCCATCGGAGAACATACAGCTGTAGTTTTGGCCACATGGCTGGAAATGGTTCAACTCTGAGACTATCAATCACTACAGAATAAGAGTCTGCAGCTAGAAATTACTTATTTCTAGAACGAGAATACCGACAACTGCGAAATCACCTATTCTATGAGAACATTTCCGAATGGTACTCTGAAGTATCCATTCTAACCACCTACAACCACGAAAGCTATTGTGACTTCTGGGAAAGTTAACCAGAGACTCTGATGAACTCTACAGGACAATCGAATGTTTTCAACGGAGAGACAACAACAACATCCGGTCGTAAATATATACATTTAAATTATTCTCGAATGAGCAGCCGTTCATGTGCAAAGGATTAGCATTTCAATAAATATAACTATCCACTGTGTGTAGTGAATCCATTTAGTCTTTCCCGCTCTTTCTCAGTCCCCACCCCTTTCCTTTGTCTACCAAGCCGTCATATTGGCTTAGCCCACTAGGGACTTTTCTATCATTGTTAGTAACCAATATCTACTGTTTGTTTGTTATGTAATTTTCTGTGATTATTTAGTTAGTTAGTTTAATAATTAAGCCAATTTGGATATTTCTGATTCATTATGGAAACTAGGGTTCGTGCAGATATCCAAGCGTTAGAAACGTTCAGTAATGAGAACAGATGAAGTTATAATAATAATTAATTAATATAAGACTGTAATTGATCAGATATTAAAGTTATATTCAGAAAACGATGACTCTGTAAATCTTAAAATTTTCCATGGTGCCCCGACTTCCTAGTTAATTAATGTTTACATGATTAGATTAATCACGTAATAATTAAACCTAGAAAACTGATTTGATATAAATAAGTTTTCACATTTAGGGATAGTCCAGACACGACAGTGTGCTCTCTCGAGGGGCCTGCTGCTGAATGTGACTCACAACTTTCACAGTATGTAAGAAGCAGAAGTGAAAGCAGTTCAGTGACTCAACTTCCTGTGAGGAGCAAAGATGCAGTTAGAGAGAGGAGGCAAATGTTTCTACACATCTGGGTTGAAATACTGTTTGTTTTCTTTCAGACAATTGACTGAGCTTGCCTGATGCTATGGAAGCCAATGGAATCGTCCCAAAATGTCACAGATCCCTACAGAACTTTCATTATGCACACCTGGCCCCTATTCCCAGTGATTAGTAATTGTATAAGTGTGCCCTTGGTTTACCAGTGTCCTGTCAATTATTGTTACAATGTCCGTTGGTTCGTGGGAGTACCTGTGCTGTGTGTTTTGGCTTTTATGCCATTGTGGATTGTGCAGTGTTAATCATTGTGCGCTTGTGTTATTTATTCGAGGTACTCCTCGCTCTTTTGTTTGGGTTTCAACCCTGTGTTTTGTATAGTGTTTGTTTGGTCTTTTTCCCCGAGCCTTTACACGGCACGCCGTAATTTGGGTAAGAAATAAAAAACTCTATTATGCATTCCTGCGCCTGTCTCCCGACCCAACGTGACACAAAAGTGCAATCCAAGGCCCATAGTCATAAAGCCTGCCCCAATGGACTGCACATTTCTGTTCCTGACCAGCACGTATACACCTGCTTCAACTAATCAACCGCTTGATGATTAGTCGAGATTAATTAAATAACCTAAAAAAAGCAGTGTCTAAAAAAATATTATTATGATCCTGGCAGAAATATACTTTGGGGACATTGCATTGTGATGCCATTAGTTTGATGAATCTTTTCAAGTAGCTAGTTTGGTAATTCATCCATGCACTGTTGATTCATTGGAGTTGAATAAACGTGTTTACTCCATGGCTGCACTCTCCCACCAGATTAGGTCTGCAGTGCAGTGCATTACAGAATAGGGCCTCACTATCCTTCTCCTGCCCCAGCAGAGGAAGCAGTGGAGCAATAGCTCTTGACATGTTTTGACAGATAGGGCCTGTAGCCTACAGTAGCTACCAGTGCCGTTTAAGATTAGGGAGGATTCAAATTGTTTTATGAGCATGGTGTCACACCCGGATCTGTTTCACCTGTCTAGTGCTTGTCTCCACCCCCCACCAGGTGTCTCCTATTTTTCCCCATTAGCCCCTGTGTATTTATACCTGCGTTTTCTGTTTGTCTGTTGCCAGTTTGTCTTATTTTGTCAGGTCTTACCAGCGTGTTTCACCTGTTCTGACGTTGTGTTTTCTAGTCTTCCCGGTTTTGACCTTTCTGCCTGTCCTGAGCCTGCCTGCCGTTCTGTCCCTGATTGACTCTGTCTTGGATTTATGAACCTCTTCCTGCCATTGAACTGCCCTTTGCCTTTGTTATAATACATATTCTGAGAATCAAACTATCCGCCTCCTGTGTCTGCATCTGGGTCAAATCAAATCAAAGTTTGTCATGTGCGCCAAATACAACAAGTGCAGACCTTACAGTGAAGTGCTTACTTACAAGCCCTAATCAACAGTGCAATTTTTAAGTAAAAATAGGTATTGGGTGAACAATAGATAAATAAAGAAATACAAAATAAAAAGAAAACAGTAAAATGACAATGAAAATAACAGTAGCGAAGCTATATACAGGTGGTACCGGTACAGAGTCAAAGTGCGGGGGGACCAGTTAGTCGGGCTAGATGAGGTAATATGTATGTGAATTTATAGTGAAAGTGACTATGATTAGATGATAAACAGAGAGTAGCAGCAGCGTAAATGAGGGGTTGGGGGGGGAGTGGCGGGACACAATGCAAATAGTCCGGGTAGCCATTTGATTACCTGTTCAAGAGTCTTATGGCTTGGGGGTAAAAGCTGTTGAGAAGCCTTTTGGACCTAGACTTGGTGCTCCGGTACCGATTGCCATGTGGTAGCAGAGAGAACAGTCTATGACTAGGGTGGCTGGAGTCGTTGACAATTTTTAGGGCCTTCCTCTGACACCGCCTGGTATAGAGGTCCTGAATGGCAGGTAGCTAAGACCCAGTGATGTACTGGGCCGTACGCACTACCCTCTGTAATGCCTTGCGGTCGGAGGCTGAGCAGTTGCCGTACCAGGCAGTGATGCAAACAGTCAGGATGCTCTCGATGTTGCAGCTGTAGAACCTTTTGTGGATCTGAGGACCATGGCAAATCTTGTCGTGCCCTCTCCACGACTGTCTTGGTGTGTTTGGACCAGTCTAGTTTGTTGTTGATGTGGACACCAAGGAACATAAAGCTCTCAACCTGCTCCACTACAGCCCCGTTGATGAGAATGGGGGTGTGCTCGGTCCTCCTTTTCCTGTAGTCCACAATCATCTCCTTTTGTTTTGATTATGTTGAGGGAGAGGTTGTTATCCTGGCACCACACGATCAGGTCTCTGACCTCCTCCCTATAGGCTGTCTCGTCATTGTCGGTGATCAGGCCTACCACTGTTGTCATCTGCAAACTTAATGATGGTGTTGGAGTCGTGTCCGGCCATGCAGTCGTGGGTGAACAGGGAGTACAGGAGGGGACTGAGCGTGCACCCCCGAGGGGGTCCAGTGTTGAAAAGCAGTGTGGCAGATGTGTTGCTACCTACCCTCACCACCTGGGGGTGGCCTGTCAGAAAACCCAAGATCCAGATGCAGAGGGAGGTGTTTACTCCCAGGATCCTTAGCTTAGTGATGAGCTTTGAGGGCACTATGGTGTTGAACGCTGAGCTGTAGTCGATGAATAGCATTGTCACATAGGTGTTCCTTTTGTCCAGGTGGGAAAGGGCAGTGTGGAGTGCAATAGAGATTGCATCATCTGTGGATCTGTTTGAGCGGCATGCAAATTGGAGTGGGTCTAGTGTTTTTGGGATAATGGTGTTAATGTGGGCCATTAACAGCCTTTCAAAGCACTTCATGGCTACGGACGTGAATGCTATGGGTCGGTAGGTTACATTTAGGCAGGTTACCTTAGTGTTCTTGGGCACAGGGACTATGGTGGTCTGCTTGAAGCATGTTGGTATTACAGACTCAATCAGGGACATGTTGAAAATGTCAGTGAAGACAGTTGCCAGTTGGTCAGCACATGCCCGGAGCACACGTCCTGGTAATCCGTCTGGCTCAGTGGCCTTGTGAATGTTGACCTGTTTAAAGGTCTTACTCACATCGGCTACGGAGAGCGTGATCACACAGTCGTCCGGAACAGCTGATGCTCTCATGCATGCCTCAGTTTTGCTTGCCTCGAAGCAAGCATAGAAGTGATTTAGCTCGTCTGGTAGGTTTGTGTCACTGGGCAGCTCGTGGCTGTGCTTCCATTTGTAGTCTGTAATAGTTTGCAGGCCCTGCCACATCCAACGAGCGTCGGAGCCGGTGTAGTACGATTCAATCTTAGTCCTGTATTGGCGCTTTGCTTGTTTGATGGTTCATCTGAGGGCATAGCAGGATTTTTTTTATAAGCTTCCGGGTTAGAGTCCTGCACCTTGAAAGCGGCAGCTCTAACCTTTAGCTCAGTGGGAATGTTTCCTGTAATCCATGGCTTCTGGTTGGGGTATGTACATACAGTCACTGTGGGGATGATGTCAATGATGCACTTATTGATAAAGCCAGTGACTGATGTGGTGTACTCCTCAATGCTATCGGAAGAATCGCGGAACATATTCCACTCTGTGCTAGCAAAACAGTCCTGTAGTTTAGCATCTGCTTCATCTGACTACTTTTTTATAGACAGATTCACTGGTCTTCCTGCTTTAATTTTTTATTGTAAGCAGGAATCAGGAGGATATAATTATGGTCAGATTTGCCAAATGGAGGGCGAGGACAGCTTTGTACGTGTCTCTGTGTGTGGAGTAAAGGTGATCTCGAATTTCTTTCCGCTTTTAACATGCTGATAGAAATTAGGTAAAACTGATTTAAGTTTCCCTGCATTAAAGTTCCCGGCCACTAGGAGTGCCGCCTCTGGGTGAGCGGTTTCCTGTTTACTTATACAGCTGACTCAGTGCGGTCTTAGTGCCAGCGTCCATCTGTGGTGGAAAATAAACAGCCACGAAAAAAATAGTGGGTCATATCCTGAGTCGTGATAAATGGCCTTATTTCTATTACAACATATTGGATGACTGTCAATTCACCCAGTTCAATGTAACATCAATAGGTTCAGGCAACAACGGTATTGGATAGCCTTAGCCAACTAAATAAGATACATATCATTCCTCTCTGTTTGTGTCAGGTTATTGTGTTAGGCAAAAGTAAGTGAAAGGTAAACTAAGAAGAAAAAAATACAATACAATATAGCTAGCTAGCTAGCGCTCTCTCTCTTTCTCTTTGCTGCTTCTCCTGAATTTAAGTAATTGTCTTTCTCTCTCTTTGAGTCAAATACTCATCACACTTTTTTCACTGCAGTGCTAGCTAGCTGTAGTTTATGCTTTCAGTACTAAATTCAATTATCGGATCCTTTGATTGAATGACAACATGTCAGTTCATCCTGCAAGAGTTCTGATAGGTTGGAGAACGTTTTTTGGATCCAAAACAATTCCGAGTTTAGAGTGGGAATTATCACCGATATATCTGCAGATATTTCTATCATCATAGCTGGAATAAAAAAATGCCTTTTCTCTATGGATTGTGCTAAAAACAGCCCTACACAGATACTCTAAAAATGTATTTGTTACATTTGAGGAAAGAACATTAATCTAAGCGCCACATAGAATTTAGGAGCACCAGAAAGATGAGATTTAATGGAAAACTGTGTTACTCTAGTCTAGTAAAAGGAGGATAAACTGCACTGATTCCAGCCCAAAAAATTGCCTAGGCTCTGAAGAATGACAATTGCTAGCCAGTTGGAAAACAACGACATAGGACACATTTTCAATGCATTACTATTTAACTATGTTTTCATCGATTGTAGGGCTGTAGCCACTGAATTCAGTTGAATTGAAAAACATAAATCACAAAATTTGCCACTGCCTTTTGCAGCAAGCATTTAACGCGGTGCAATCTTAGATCCTTGGGACATCCATACACATGGTTACGGTAAGTGTTAAGATTCGGGTTAGCTAAGGGTTAAGGTTATGGTTTAGCGTATGGACGTCCCAAGGATTCCAGATAGCACTAAACCTCAGTGATGGCGTCAAGTAGTCTCACACAGCTAGTTAGCTGGCTAGCTAGCGAGCACTCGTCATGGAAATGGGGGTGGCCATTGGCGAAATGTGAATTTGGACCAATCCCTATCAAGTGACAATGAACCCATACTTCAAAACGAAGTTACGAAGTGCTACTTTGTAACCTTCAAAGTTTTTTTTGTGTCTCTGAAAACATTTGAAAGACAGAGCTTGAGGAATACCCTTCACAAAGAGCAAATATAGCGTTTTCTCCGCATCTGATATCGGTAATTTTCAATGGATTAAATGCGATACAAACACATTGGTAAAAGGATAATATTCGTAAACCGATAAATCAGTCAGGCTCTAGATGTTGTCCTCCGGAAGTCATCATAATTAGAGCCATGAGCGTCCTAGGTTTTGTATTAAAGTCAACGTACCCAGAGGAGGATGGAAAATAGCTGTCCTCCAGCTACACCATGGTGCTACCCTAGAGGGTACTGCTGAGGCTTAATTGCAATACGTGTTTTAATCAGTTATTTGGTGACATGAATATATTCAGTATAGTAAAAAAGGATACATTTTTAAATGTTGCACTATTTTTATGAAATTCACTGAGTAGGATCGTCCTCCCCTTCCTCCTCTGAGGTGCCTCCACTGGTAGCTACACCTGTGTCATACGCATCCCTAAAATTAACTTCAATCACTTTTTATAAATCTCAGCATCGGCTCGGCATGAAAATGCATGCAACGCAACACTACAGTTTGAAACCGACCAACAGGCTACTGTTGCTTCACCCACTCTCACTCTAGTCACACGTTCTGGAAATGTTGTGAGAGTGCTTTCTAAATATAGCCGCAGAGAGAGAGAGAGAGCGGGAGAGAGAGACCACGTTTCCAGCCTACTAAGGGTTCTCGCTTAGCTCACATACACGGGCCTGGCAGGAGAGAGAAGGGTGTGAGGAGAGGAGACCGAGCGCAACTTTGACAAGTCCCAAAATAAAACTTTTAGAGGGAGTTGAAAGTTGCTGCGAACGGGACGACAGTCAAGGCAGCTGCAGCAGAGGATGGAGGTAAACAGAGTTTTGGGGTGTTTTTGAAATATGTTTTTTTGTTTGTGTTGAAGAGTTAAGTTGTTGATTTACATATAGAAGTATATCTGTGATTCTGTGCTGTCCAGTACAATGTAGTCTATAGCCGACTAAACTCGTAAATGGTAGAGTTGAGTTTAGTCGGCTATGTAGTCTAACAACCTGCATAAGACATGACACTCTCTGTGTGATCTGTATGGACCAAACTGATCGCAGATTAGATGATTCACATGTTTTGAATTACAGAGGAGCAGAACAACCAGACCTGGGCTTAGTTCTAGCCCATACATTTCACCAAACTAAACTTTTAGTCACGCATGTTGTCACTTCATTTTCTTTCTCTCATGATCACAGTGCCATCACTGTGTGAGAGACTGTCAAGCATAATAAGCCTAATGACTGAATTTGTTTGCGTTAAGCCCAGGGGGTCAAATGTCATTCCTGTTTTTTTGTTACGACCTTTCAATTTGTGTACAATTAAGACAGACTTTTTAAAATGTTGTATTTTTTTAAATTACGATCCCCATTAGCCGACAACAATGGTGACAGCTGGTTTTACTGGGGTCCGAGACATAAAGAAGAAGACATTACTGAAAAAAGACAAAAAATATGAACATGTCATGTGTGTGTGTGTGTGTGCGTAGCCATTAGTTACACGTGTCAATACATACAAAAAACAATTAGGGGGAGAGGCGTGGGGGAGAGGTGGTGTGGCTTGAGATGTTGCTTTATTTGTTTTTTGAAACCAGGTTTGCTGTTCACCTGTGCTATATGAAATAGAAGGGAGTTCCATGCAATCATGGCTCTGTATAATACTGTACGTTTCGTTGAATATGTTCTGGACGTGGGGACTAGAACAAATAGACAACCTGAACAATTTCCTTAATTGATCCATCAAGTACAAGGGAAGAGCGAAAACCAGCCCTCCGGGAATTAAGTTTGACACCTCTGCATTAGGCTATGATGAAAGAATGTCACTTGTAGTAGATGTTAGAATAGAGTTGGAGAATTTTGGAGCAGACATATTGGTTTGAGTTAGACGCATGATGCACGTGGTGGTGGAATGAGGGCGATGGTAGCCTATCACAGGAAGACTTCCTGGTTTGCTGACCCTATACTGTAGCTGCTTCTCTGCGTCGGTGTTGTTCCGTACGCTACTCACACAGGAAATATGACAGGAACACACACCACACACAGAGGAAGTGGTGTAACCGTTGCCTTTGCAACAGGTTTCGACACATGGAGTTGCACAATTCTACACGCTGTAGACGTATACATGAGTGGGTTGTGAAACGTGACATCGATTGGGCGGCTAGTTGTCCAGAGAAGAGATGTTAGATCAAGACTGTCTGCATCCATAATGGCACCCTATTCCCTATTGTCAAAAGTACACTAAATGGGTATATGGTGCCATTTGACAACAAGTCCAGTCCATGCTAAAGACATGTTTTATACTCATACACTTGGTCACCTGCCTTTAAGGATGAGAATTAATTTGTGTGTGTGTGTACCCCCATGTGTGCCTGGCCTCCGGGCTATGTGATTTCATTATCTGCTGAATGCCAGCAATGTGAGTCCTTCAACTTAGTGTGTATCAACCCCACTTCAACAGCCGTGTGTGTGTGTAGGCCGCTGCTGCCTCAAGTGAGGGCAGATAATGAAGGACAAGGAGATACAAGACAGAGGGGGAGAAAGAGAGAAAGGAAAGAGGGACAGAGGGAGAGGAAGAGAGGAAGGGGAGTAAAGGACAGCAAAGATCTGGGTATGGTCTTACTGAAAGTGTGTGTGTGTTAGGAGTGTATTTGGGAAGCTGTTTGAGCTTAATGTTCAGTCTCTGCCAACACACACACTGGACTCCACCTCATATCCACCACACATAAGCAGAGCCAGATGATGATGTCATGAGAGAGAGAGGTGTCTATCTGACAGAATGGAACAGTCAGATTGTAATTTGTGTAATCTGACGGTTTCCATTCTATCCGATAGGTCTCTCTCTCACTCTGACTCTCACTCTCACTCTCACTCACAGCACCACTAAAAGAATCATGCTCATGCTGGTGGTCTCAATCACACACTGACAAAGAATGTCTTTGTGATGCTTAAACACACACACACACACACACACACACACACACACACACACACACACACACACACACACACACACACACACTCAGTCTACAGTGCCTAACACATTTTGTTTTGTTACAGCCTGAATTTAAAATGGATTACATTTAGATTATGTGTCAATGATTATGTGTCAAGACAGGACATTACACGTTGGATGGTGTATCAATACACCCAGTTACTTCAAAGATACAGGCTTCCTTCCTAACTCGGTTGCCGGAGAGGAAGGAAACCACTCAGGGATTTCAACATGAGGCCAATGGTGACTTTTAAACAGTTACAGTGTTTAATGGCTGTGATAGGAGAAAACTGAGGATGGATCAACAACAACAGTTTCTCCACAATACTAACCTACTTGACAGAGTGAAAAGAAGGAAGCTTGTACAGAATACAAATCTTCCAAAACATGAAAATTAAGTACAGAAAAATCTAATTTACATAAGTATTCACACCCCTGAGTCAATACTTTGTAGAGGCAGTGATTACAGCTGTGAGTCTTTCTGGGTAAATCTCTAAGAGCAATTAAGTAATTAATTAAGTGTTATGTTTGGGGCAAATCAAATACAGCACCTTACTGATCACCACTCTCCATTTTTTCAAGCATAGCTGTGGCTGCATCATGTTATGGGTATGCTTGTAATCGTTAAGGACTGGGGAGTTTTCAGGATAAAAATAAATAGAATGGACTTAAGCACAGACAAAATCTTAGAGGAAAACCTGGTTCAGTCTGCTTTCCACCAAACACTGGGTGATGAATTCACCTTTCAGGAGGACTATAACCTAAAACACAAGGCCAAATCTATACTGGAGTTGCTTACAGAGAAGACTATGAATGATTCTGAGTGGCTGAGTTACAGTTTTGAATTAAATCTACTTGAAAATCTATGGTAAGACTTGAAAATGGTTGTGGAGCAATGATCAACAACCAATTTGACAGAGCTTGAAGAATTTTGAAAATAATAATGATCAAATGTTGCACAATCCAGGTGTGGAAAGCTCTGAGACATTTAAGTCAAGGGGTATGAATACTTTCTGAAGGCACTGTATGTGTGAGGATGATGTATACAGGCATATAAATAGGGATCAGATGAGTTATATCTGGATGTTTCTGGAAGGGTGCAACCAATAATGTCTCCCCAGAGCCCACACACATAGCAACATGACTGTTAGGGGAGCAGAGCAGAGAGGGAAAGAGAGAGTGTGCAGATTATAGAGAGTGTAGACTAGAGAGGAAGAGAGAGATAGAGAGAGGTCCAGCATGGTAAAATTATTAAGATGTTGTGTTTTTGTTGTGCTATTGCAATGTTTACTCTCTCCCTAGGGTTGGAGTGTTGCCAAGCCCAGTTAACACACATACACAAACACACTCACACTAAATTAACATTCCGGCGGAATGGGGCGGGGCTGGGAAGGGAGTGCGTGAGGCCGGCGTGTTTATTTAACGCTGTACAAGCACCGTAAAAACAGCAGTTCAGAGGTGTTGAAGCTGTCTGCCATGGTGTGACATCATCTCCCATCATGCACTGTGGAACAGGTGTGTGTCTAGCAATGATGTCAGAAGAAGGCCAGGCAGCACTCACTGGATGCATTGTGTAGTTTGGTTCATATTCTTTTAAAGACCAATTTTCACACAGAGTGTACATACTGTAAGTGTCTGAAGTTTCACCTTCAGAGAGTGTGTTTGGTTAGACCAGCTGTAATGTTATCCCAAGCTCTTCTATAACACTTATCTTTTAGATACTTGTTTGAGACTAACTGAAGTTGCACAGATAGAAGGAGAATCATTGTCTCGTAGTAGAAGGAGGCTCAGTGAGCTAACTTGGAGCATAGTACCGGCAGTGGCAACACTAGGTTTGTGGTTTTGATTCCTTGCATGGGTCCCAAATACTGAGTGTATGTGTTAAATGGACTTATTAAACAGGAAGAAAGGTCTTGTACTGTGGAAGCAGGCCTGAATGGAGCATTGGAACTGTCAACAGCTCTGGTCTCTCTCTCTCAATTCAATTTCAATTCAAGGGGCTTTATTGGTATGGGAAACATGTGTTAACATTGCCAAAGCAAGTGAGGTAGATAATATACAAAAGTGAAATAAACATTTTTTTTTACAGTAAACATTACACATACAGAAGTTTCAAAACAATAAAGACATTACAAATGTCATTATGTATATATACAGTGTTGTAACAATGTACAAATGGTTAAAGTACACAAGGGAAAATAAATAAGCATAAATATGGGTTGTATTTAGTGTTTGTTCTTCACTGGTTGCCCTTTTCTTGTGGCAACAGGTCACAAATCTTGCTGCTGTGATGGCATACTGTGGAATTTCACCCAGTAGATATGGGAGTTTATCAAAATTGGGTTTGTTCTCTCTCTCTCTCCCCTAAACAACACACCTCAGTAAGAAGGGTCATCCCATTTTTCCTCATATAAACTTTTACCACCAGAGAAAATTCCATGGGAATAAGTGAAACTGTTGAAAAAATGCCTGGCATCCAATCCATCCTTTCAGGATGTGTTCATAGAGCAGAGCCTGGTGGTGTCTGGGTCCAGGTCCGGGGGGCCAGGCATCTGGGTCTGGGGACAGGGGGTCTGGGTCCAGGTCCAGGTTCGGGGGGCCAGGCATCTGGGTCTGGGGACAGGGGGTCTGGGTTTGAGGGTCTGGGTCCAGGTCCGGGGGGCCAGGCATCTGGGTCTGGGTTTGAGGGTCTGGGTCCAGGTCCGGGGGGCCAGGCATCTGGGTCTGGGGACAGGGGGTCTGGGTTTGAGGGTCTGGGTCCAGGTCCGGAGGGCCAGGCATCTGGGTCTGGGGACAGGGGGTCTGGGTTTGAGGGTCTGGGTCCAGGTCCAGGGGGCCAGGCTTCTGGGTCTGGGGACAGGGGGTCTGGGTTTGAGGGTCTGGGTCCAGGTCCAGGTCCGTGGGGCCAGGCTTCTGGGTCTGGGGACAGGGGGTCTGGGTTTGAGGGTCTGGGTCCAGGTCCAGGTCCGGGGGGCCAGGCATCTGGGTCTGGGGACAGGGGGTCTGGGTTTGAGGGTCTGGGTCCAGGTCCGGGGACCAGGCATCTGGGTCTGGGGACAGGGGGTCTGGGGCCTAAGTAATATAGTGATGACCCTACTTAGGCTTTATTGTTCCATATTGCTCACACCTATCCCATCTCTTCAGATTTGTAAACACCACAGAGTAAGGGTTAGAGGGTAAGGGTTGTTGATGCTCCAGGCAGCAGACTCTCAATCTGTTACTGATATCTCTCATCTTTCTCCCTCTCTCTCTCATTCTCTCTTGCTCTCTCTCCCTCTCCCTAGTAGATCTCTCAGGCCAGTGCTTTCTCTCTTTCACCAGCCTGTAATTTACCTTATTCACTGCCACTTCATGTAATGTCCTCCAGTCCCAAGTCGCCGGGTCCCCAGCCACCCACCCACCCACCCACCCACACACACACAGACAGACACACGGGTTGCACTCTCTCTCTCTTTCTCAATTAAATTAAATTACATTTGCTATATTGGCATGATGTAACAATGTACATATTGCCAAAGCTTACTTTGGAGATTTCCAATATTAACATAATTAAAAGAATAATCAATATTGTCAATATTGTCTCTCTCTCTTTCTATCTCTCCTTCCATCTCTCTGTCTTCCCTATTTCTCTCTTCTCTCTCTCTTGAGTGGGCAGTGGGGATATCTAGAGAGGGAAGTGCTTGTTGACCAGAGCAGGGGAAAGCAGCTGAGAGCGGGGGGAAAGAGAGGGATATGACCTCAGCTCTGGATTGAGGGAGGGGAATGGGCTCTATCCCAAATGGCACCCTATTCCCTTTATAGTGCACAGATTTTGACCAAGGCCCTTTTGGGACGTAGTCATGATCTAACTGGGTCTTGCCCTAGTGAGAGAGAGAGAGAGAGAGCAGGGTGAGGTCATACTTAGACTGTAGAAAGAGCCACAGTATATGGCAGAATTACTTACCATAAGACACAGAATGGTTCTCATCTATCTCTATGTTAGATTTACAGGAGTATTGAGGAAAGCTACAAACTTGCTAGGAAAACTGGGTAGCCCAGACAAACGGAGAGAGAGAGAGGGAGGGGTGGGTGGAGGGAGGGAGATGGAAGGAGAGAGAGAGAGGGGATTTGTGTGTAACCTGTGTAATCTGACTGTTCTAGAACTAGAAGGAAAGGGGAGTGGCAAATATAAGTGTGGTGAGGTCACAGGATACAGAGAGACGAGAGAGAGAGCATCCATAGACAGACATAATGGCAGACAGGCAAACACTTCCAACTGTTCGTTCTATTTCTATACCCATCTCTCGGTTTTCTTTTAATCATGCTCCTCGCTGTATTCCCCCCTATATCCTTCCCTAGCCATTCTGCGGGTGTGAGGTCATTTCCTGTTGTGGAAAATTGGAAAAGTACAAAAAAGTATGCTTTCACTATTGTAAATCGCGCTGGATTAGAGCGTCTGCTAAATGACTAAAATATAAATGTAAATGTCCTGTTGTGTCAGTATGGTTGTGTATTGTGGAAGTTGCGTTCCAAATGCCACATTATTCCCTACATTGTGTGCTACTTTTGACCAGGGCTCATGCCCGCAAGATGGCGCCGACAGATAGTGCAGCTCTGCTTCTAGCTCCTAAGCAACTTTGCAGTATTTTTTTTGTGTGTGCTAATTCTTACTCTATTAGCCCAGGATTTCTTTTGTGTTACTACATAAAGCTGGAAATAACTTTTACGACTTTCCCAAATTGGATCCTTTGTTCGTACCCCCAAGGGCAAATGAACTGATTCCAGAGGCTGCTCCAAAACACTGTTAGCAAAGAGGTATTCGGAGTGGACTTCTAGTCCGACTCAGGAGGCGGGCACACCATCCACCACTTCTGAGTATATTACTCGCTAATGTTCAGTCTCTGGAGGTAGACAAGCTCAGGGCAAGGATCTCCTTCCAGAGAGACATCAGGGATTGTAACGTACTCTGTTTCATGGAAACATGGCTCTCTCGGGATATATTGTCTTTGCCTATACAGCCAGCTGGGTTCTCAGTACATTGCGCAAACAGGAATAAAGAACTCTCCGGGAAGAAGAAAGGCGGGGGTGTATGTTTTATGATTAACTACTCATGGTGTGATTGTGATAACATACAGAAACTCAAGTCTTTTTATTCACTCGACCGAGAATACATCACAATCAAATGCCGACAGTATTACCTCCCAAGAGAATTCTCTTCGGTTATAGTCACAGACTTGTATATTCCCCCTCAAGCCCATACCACAACGGCCCTCAAAGAACTTCACTGGACTTTATGCAAACTGGAAACCACATATCCTGAGGCCGCATTTATTGTAGCTGGGGATTTTAACAAAGCAAATTTGAGAAAAACGCTACTGAAGTTCTACCAACACCATGACTGAAGCACTCACTCTGAGAAAACATTGGACCACTGCTAATCAACTTCCGAAATGCCTACAAGGCCCTCCCTGCCCTCGCTTCTGCTAATCTGATCACGACTCCAATTTGCTCCTCCCTTCCTTTAGGTAGAAACTCAAACAGGAAGTACCCGTGCTAAGGAATATTCAACGCTGGTCTGACCAATTGGAATCCACGCTTCAAGATTGTTTTGATCACGCGGGATATGTTCCCGTTAGCCTCTGAGAATAACATCCACAAATACACAGACTATTAAAACCTACCCTAACCAGAAACCGTGTATAGATGGCAGCATTCGCGCAAAACTGAAAGCGCGAACCACCACATTTAACCATGGCAAGGTGACTGGGAATATGGCCGAATAGAAACAGTGTAGCTATTCCCTCCGTAAGGCAATCAAACAGGCAAAATGTCACACATGTCTCGTGTGTGAGCCGTTCAATTGCGACTCCACTTTGTCTCTATACTGACGTTGCGGACACCGACGTCTTGCTTCCGGACAAGCTAGAACACCTTCGCCCGCTTTGAAGATAACACAGTGCCACTGACGTGGCCCGCTACCAAGGACTGTGGCCTCTCCTTCTCCGTGGCCGATGTGAGTTAGACATTTAAGCGTGTTAACCCTCGCAAGGCTGCCGGCCCAGACGGCATCCCTAGCCGCATCCTCAGAGCATGTGCAGACTAGCTGGCTGGAGTGTTTACGGACATATTCAATCTATCCCTATCCCAGTCTACTGTCCCCACTTGTTTCAAGATGTCCACCATTGTTCCTGTACCCAATAAAGCAAAGGTAACTGAACTAAATGACTATTGCCCCGTAGCACTCACTTCAGTCATCATGAAGTGCTTTGAGAGGCTAGTTAAGGATCATATCACCTCCACCTTACCTGACACCCTAGACCCTCTTCAATTTGCTTACCGCCCCAATAGATCCACAGACGATGCAATCGCCATCGCACTGCACACTGTCCTATCCCATCTGGACAAGAGGAATACCTATGTAAGAATACTGTTCATTGACTACAGCTCAGCATTCAACACCATAGTGCCCTCCAAGCTCATCATTAAACTCGGGCCCTGGGTCTGAACCCCGTCCTGTGCAACTGGGTCCTGGACTTCCTGACATTAGGAAACAACACCTCCACTTCGCTGATCCGCAACACAGTGCTCAGTCCCTCCTCAACACATGCTCAGTCCCTCCTGTACTCCCTCTCCTCTGTTCACACATGACTGGGTGGCCACGCACGCCTCCAACTCAAGTTTGCAGATGACACAACATTAGTAGGACTGATTACCAACAAGGATGAGACAGCCTACAGGTAGGAGGTGAGGGCCCTGGGAGTGTGATCCAGGAAAGTAACCTTTCACTCAATGTCGACAAAACAAAGGAGCTGATCGTGGACTTCGGGAAACAGCAGAGGGAGCACCCCCTATCCACATCGACGGGACTGCAGTGGACAAGATGGAAAACGTCAAGTTCCTCAGCGTACACATCGCACAACTATTGTGTGTAGTTGTGAATGGTTAGATATTACTGCACTGTTGGAGCTAGAAACACAAGCATTTCGCTACACCCACAATAACATCTGCTAAACGTGTATGTGACCAATAACATCTGATGTGATTTGAACATTTACGGAATAGGGTACCATTTGGGAAGCATTCCCTGTCCAATTTCCCCCCCAGCTTCCCCCAAATAAATGACCTCACCTCATCTGTGTGTGTCAGCAGCCATTTACTTTGTGTGTGTGCACTAAGCCATATTGTACTTCCTGTGTTTCAGGAGGACGCCCCGCCTAAGAAGTCAGTGGCGGAGCTGGCTGGAAAGTTCAAAGCTCATGCCCCTCCCATCCCCATGGGAACTGACGGGGTGAGGTCATTATAACTTCCTTTTCTCGTTCTCTCTCTTTTCTCTTCTCTTCCTTCTCTCTCTCACACTCAGATAGATAGATAGATAGTACTGAAGCAGCTGCACATGTTAAAACACAGATAAGTGAAACAGGAAGTTACACACAGGAAGTGAGGTGCAGGAAGTGGTTCTATGAATATCTGTGCCTTTGTTGTGAACACAGTGTCAGCCCTGCTTTAAAACACACAACCACATTCATTGATGTAATGGTGGGCACTGTAATGTGTCAATATAATAATTGTATCTCCTCATTGATGTTGTTACGTGTTTATTTCTGTGTGACCAAATAGATCTTAAACACACACTCTGTCGTAAACACTCATTCATGAAATTTATAGTACCAGTCAAAAGTTTAGACACACCTACTCATTCAAGGGTTTTTCTTAATTTTTTACTATTTTCTACATTACGAAAAATTTCAAGAACTTTTAAAGTTTCTTCAAGTGCAGTCACAAAATCCATCAAGCGCTATGATGCAACTGGCTCTCATGAGGACCACCATAGGAAAGGAAGATCCAGAGTTACCTCTGCTGCAGAGGATATGTTCATTAGAGTTACCAGCCTCAGAAATTGCAGCCCAAATAAATGCTTCACAGAGTTCAAGTAACAGACACATCTCAACATCAACTGTTCAGAGGAGACTGTGTGAATCAGGCCTTCATGGTCAAATTGCTGCAAAGAAACCACAAAGGACACCAATAAGAAGAAGAGACTTGCTTACGCCAAGAAACACGAGCAATGGCCATTAGACCGACGGAAATCTGTCCTTTGGTCTGATGAGTCCAAATTTGAGATTTTTGGTTCCAACCGCCGTGTCTTTGTGAGACACAGAGTAGGTGAACAGATGATCTCCGCATGTGTGGTTCCCACAGTGAAGCATGGAGGAGGAGGTGTGATGGTGTGGGGGTGCTTTGCTGGTGACACTGTCAGTGATTTATTTAGAATTCAAGGCACACTTAACCAGCATGGCTACTGATTCAGAGGGGTTGGTTTAAATGCAGAAGACACATTTCAGTTGAGTACATTCAGTTCCCTTTACCACGGCATGCTGCAGTGATACGCCATCCCATGTGGTTTGCGCTTAGTGGGACTATCATTTGTTTTTCAACAGGACAATGACCCAACACACCTCCAGGCTGTGTAAGGGCTATTTTACCAAGAAGGAGAGTGATGGAGTGCTGTATCAGATGACCTGGCCTCCACAATCACCCAACCTCAACCCAATTAAGATGGTTTGGGATGATTTGGACCGCAGAGTGAAGGAAAAGCAGCCAACAAGTGCTCAGCATATGTGGGAACACCTTAAAGACTGTTGGAAAAGCATTCCAGGTGAAGCTGGTTGAGAGAATGCCAAGAGCGTGCAAAGCTGTCATCAATGCAAAGGATGGCAATGTAGAAAATAGTAAAAATAAAGAAAAACCCTTGAATGAGTAGGTGTGTCCAAACTTTTGACTGGTACTGTACGTCAACATATAATTTACGTGTAATGCTGTTTCTTGTTGACATGTTTTGTTCCGACGTGCTGCACAGTTATTGTACTTTGGTGTGTTCGTTGATGTCAGCATGCCATGTGTGTGTATGTGGAGTGTGTTTGTTTGTCAGTGTTCATGTATGGGTTGTGGTTGCTGTGGTGTCAGTCGGTGTACTGCATTTGTGTTGTGTGCCTCTTGAGTCATGTCAGTGACAGTACACTATGATCGTTTTTGTTTATCTCTAAAATGAACGTTTGTGTTGTTGGTCAGTGGCATGTGTTGTAGTATCAGATTTGTACGTCTGCATGTCTGTAGCGCCCTGTGTTCTAGTTGTGCTGTTCTGTTGTCTTCTGCTATGTTGACGTTTCAGTGTTGTGTGTATGTTATGTTGCTAGTAGGCCCATTGTGTTCATGGCACAGTGTTGGTTTAGTAGCCTCTGGTCTTGTGTCTCTTGATCTGTGTGCGTCTGTTAGTATTATGTGATTACTATGCTATGCCAGTGCCATGCAAGTGCTATGCTATGTGTAATAGTATTATGGCTGTTGGTATAGTATTGTTTGAGTAGCCCCTTGGTGTTGGTTTCTCTTCCAGAGTAAGCCTGTTAGGAGACGCCCCCCTCGAACCCTACAGCTCCCCAAGACCACGGCACAGGGGCAGGTGGACGAGGAGGTGAGAGGAGTGTGTGGGTGTGAGTGTTTGAGGGGACTGTTTGACAGTTGTGTGTTGTACAGTTCTATAATGCCATGTCCCTTTCGATGTCTGTGTGTACATGTGTGTGGGGTAGTGCTGTGTGTTGTACAGTTCTATAATGCCATGTCCCTTTCGATGTCTGTGTGTACATGTGTGTGTGAGGGGTAGTGCTGTGTTTTGTGCAGTTCTATGTCCATCATCTGTGTCTTAGTATCACTGAATGAAGACTACTAGGGTTGAAATAGAGTTGACCCTAAACCTGGTATCTAATACAGACTGAGATAAAGTTAATATATAGGACGAGACAGAGAAGCATGCCGTGATGAAGTGCTTGTGTGTGTGTGTGTGTGTGTGTGTGTGTGTGTGTGTGCGCGCGTGCGTGCGTACTTCTCACCTGTGTTTCAGAAACCCATCTCCCCGTCTCTGCATCCTGCCAAAATCAAAAGGAACTCTGCTCTTATTGAGAAACTGCAGGTGAGCATGGTGTGTGTGTGTGTGTGTAAGTACTTGTCTGCATCTGTGTGCGTGTTGATTTGGAGAGTGATATGCTCTTGCTGAACCATACAGTTATGTGAAGAGTATTCAAGGCCGCCCCCTGTTGTATGTCAGTGAGCAGTGCAGGTGCATGCAGAGAGAGGAGGGAGGTCAGATGGAGAGGATCAGTTACAGTAAAGTCTCACAGGTTGATAATAAGAGAGAGCAGCCATTTCCTGACTGAGTGTCTCACACTTCAACATCCAGTCAGTGTCACTGAGGACAGCCCACACAAAATGCCTGCTATGCTCTCTGAATCTTAGGTACGTCTTAGTATGTAATAACAATCTCTCTCCCTGTCTTTCTCTCTCTCTTTCTTCCTTGCTCTCTCTCTCCCTCTCTCCCCACCCTCTCTCTCTCTCCAGGCTAACCTGGCGTTATCCCCCTGTTCCCTCCTGCCCTCTCCTAAGAGCCCTGGGCTGAGACTGTTGCCCCCCTCCTTTACCCCCACCTCCCCCTGCTCCCCCACCCCTCCTGTTACTACCCCCACCTCCCCAGTGAGCAGGGCACCCCTCCCTCGGTCGCTGAGCGAGGAAGAGACACCTGCCACCTTTGAGGTCGCAGCCACACCCACCGAAGGATCCCTACTGCCCAGTATCAACAAGGTCTGCTAAGTGTGTGTGTGTGTTTTTGGTTTTACTATCCTTGTGGGGATCAGAAGTCATAGTAAAACAAGGAAAATTCAGACAAGTGGTAACATTTTAGGGCGGCAGGTAGCCTAGTGATTAGAGCCAGTGATCGAAAGGTTGCTGGTTCGAATACCTGAGCAGACAAGGCAAAACAATCAGGTTGATGTACCGTTGAACAAGGCACTTATCCCTAATTTGCGCACTTGATGGTTTTTGCGACTGCACTTGTGTCATGATCGTCTTGACTTGGAAGAGAGGACCAAAACGCAGCGTGTGAGAAATACATTCTCTTTTTATTAGAGACGAGCAACGAACGAAACAAAACAACAAACTGACGACCGTGAAGCTATATAAACAAATGGTGCTGACACTGACCACTACACACTGACATAGACAATTACCCACAAACACCTAAAGCCTATGGCTGCCTTAAATATGGCTCCCAATCAGAGACAACAATAAACAGCTGTCTCTGATTGAGAACCAAATCAGGCAACCATAGACTTTCCTAAACACCTACACTGAACACAACCCCATACATACTAAAAACCCCTTAAACAATACACACACCCTAAACTAGACAAAACACACAAACATCCCCCATGTCACACCCTGACCTAACTAAACTAATAAAGAAAATCAATATAACAGAGGCCAGGGTGTGACAACTTGAAGAAAGTTCTTGAAATTTTCCGGATTGACTGACCTTCATCTCTTAAAGTAGTGATGGACTGTCATTTCTCTTTGCTTATTTGAGCTGTTCTTGCTATAATATGGACTTGGTCTTTTACCAAATAGGGCTATCTTCTGTATACCACAACACAACTGATTGGCTCAAATGCATTAAGTAGGAAAGAAATTTCACAAATTAACTTTTAACAAGGCACAGTTGTTAATTGAAATGCATTCCAGGTGACTACCTCATGAAGCTAGTTGAGAGAATGCCAGCACTGTGCAAAGCTGTCATCAAGGCTAAGGGTGGCTACTTTGAAAAATCTGAAAAATAAAATACATTTTTATTTGTTTAACACTTTTTTGGTTACTACATAGTTCCATGTGTTATTTCATAGTATTGATGTCTTCACTATTATTCTACAATGTAGAAAATAGTAAACATTTTGAAAAACCCTTGAATGAGTAGGTGTGTCCAAACTTTTGACCGGTACTGTGTATATATATATATTTTTTTTTAAATTCATTGTTTTGCCAGTCCCCACAAGGAAGAAGGCTATTTTAGTGTTAAGGGTTATGTTTAGGGTTGCAATCAGGGTTACAATTAGGGTTTGAGGTTAGGTTTAGAGGTTTGTGGTTAGGGTTAGGGTTATGGGTTAGGGAAAATAGGATTTGGATTGGAATACATTTTTTGGTCCCCTCAAGGTTAGTAAAACACGTGTGTGTGTGTGTGTGTGTGTGTGTGTGTGTGTGTGTGTGTGTGCCAGGGTGTGTGTGTGTGTTATACCTTTAAGCCTGTGTGTTTGTCTGCATGTGTATTATGTCATATCCTGTGTCATAGCTGTTCTTAATGGTCTGTGTCCCTGCCTCTCCAGGGAAGAGCCCGCCTCTCCATCCGGCGACGCCCACCTTCGAGACGACACAGGAAGTCCAGCGGAGAGGAAGGAGACGGGGCGACGGGTGAAGAGACGCCCCT
Source organism: Salvelinus namaycush (assembly GCF_016432855.1). NCBI lineage: Eukaryota > Metazoa > Chordata > Actinopteri > Salmoniformes > Salmonidae > Salvelinus > Salvelinus namaycush. The sequence goes on from NC_052327.1 coordinate 8,417,715, forward strand.
AACTACATCCGACGACCCTGAGGCCAAAGTTGGGGAGGAAGAGAAGGGAGAGGGGGAGGAGGTGTTTGAGAAGGAAGTGGAAGAGAAGGATGGCGAAAGAGCAGACACATCTCTGTCTACCAAAGCAAAGATAGAGACAGGCTCCTCTACCCCTGCTAACTCACAGCAACAGATTGCCACAACAGACAGCTCAACCACAAACAAAGACCCCCTAGAAAAGACAAAGTCAGAAAAAACGCTGGAGCCCCAGAGAGAGGAGAGACAGGAGAGACAGACAGGAGATGAGAGACAGGACGACAGACAGACAGCAGAGGAGAGACAGACAGGAGAGGAGGTAACATGGTCTAGAGGAGAAGAGGTGAAAGATTGTGATCAGGGGTGTGGAGGAGAAGAGGAGAAGGGGAGGGAGAGTTGTTCAGCGGAGGAGTCATCTACAGAGAGAGAGAAAGAAGAGGGGGAAGAGCTGGCCTGCAAAGAAAAGGAGGGAGAGAGGAATACAAACTGCAACGAAGAGAAGGTGAGTAAGGTGTTCTTTCACGATCAGGGGCTCTATTCAATCCGATTGAATAGAGCCCCAAGATATTGATGGTAGATATTTCACAAACCAAGATCACTGAACTATCTACAGTTGAAGTCAGAAGTTTACATACACTTAGGTTGGAGTCATTAAAACTCGTTTTTCAACCACTCCACACATTTCTTGTTAACAAACTATAGTTTTGGCAAGTCGGTTAGGACATCTACTTTGTGCATGACACAAGTCATTTTTCCAACAATTGTTGTTTACAGACAGATTATTTCACTTATAATTCACTGTATCACAATTCAAGTGGGTCAGAAGTTTACATACATTAAGTTGGCTGTGCCTTTAAACAGCGTGGAAAATTCCAGAAAATTATGTCATGGCTTTAGAAGCTTCAGATAATAAGCCTAATTGACATCATTTGAGTCAATTGGAGGTGTACCTGTGGATGTATTTCAAGACCTACCTTCAAACTCAGTTCCTCTTTGCTTGACATCATACGAAAATCAAAAGAAATCAGCCAAGGCCTCAGAAAAAAAATTGTAGACCTCCACAAGTCTGGTTCATCCGTGGGAGCAATTTCCAAATGCCTGAAGGTACCACGTTAATCTGTACAAACAATAGTACGCAAGTATAAACACCATGGGACCCCGCAGCCGTCATACCGCTCAGGAGGGAGACGCGTTCTGTCTCCTAGAGATGAACCTACTTTGGTGCGAAAATTGCAAATCAATCCCAGAACAACTGCAAAGGACCTTGTGAAGATGCTGGAGGAAACAGGTACAAAAGTATCTATATCCACAGTAAAGTGAGTCCTATATCGACATAACCTGAAAGGCCACTCAGCAAGGAAGAAGCCACTGCTCCAAAACCGCCATAAAAAAGCCAGACTACAGTTTGCAACTGCACATGAGGACAAAGATCGTACTTTTGGAGAAATGTCCTCTGGTCTGATGAAACAAATATAGAACTGTTTGGCCTTAATGACCATCGTTATGTTTGTTGGAAAAAGTGGGAGGCTTGCAAGCCGAAGAACACCATCCCAAACGTGAAGCACAGGGGGTGGCAGCATCATGTTGTGGGGGTGCTTTGCTGCAGGAGGGACTGGTGAACTTCACAAAATAGATGGCATCATGAGGCAGGACAATTCTGTGGGTATATTGAAGCAACATCTCAAGACATCAGTCAGGAAGTTAAGGAAGTTGCTTGGTCGCAAATGGGTCTTCCAAATGGACAATGACCCCAAGCATACTTCCAAAGTTGTGGCAAAATGACAATAAAGTCAAGGTATTGGAGTGGCCATCACAAAGTCCTGTCCTCAATCCTATAGAAAATTTGTTGGCCGTACTGAAAAAGCGTGTGTGAGCAAGGAGGCCTACAAACCTGACTCAGTTACACCAGCTCTGTCAGGAGGAATGGGCCAAAATTCACCCAACCCGAAACGTTTGACCCAAGTTAAACAATTTAAAGGCCATGCTACCAAATACTAATTGAGTGTTTGTAAACTTCTGACCCACTCGGAATGTGATGAAAGAAATAAAAGCTGAAAGAAATCATTCTCCCGACTATTATTCTGACATTTCACATTCTTAAAATAAAGTGCTGATCCTAACTGACCTAAGACAGGGAATTTTTACTAGCATTAAATGTCAGGAATTGTGAAAAACTGAGTTTGAATATATTTGGCTAAGGTGTATGTAAACTTCCGACTTCAACTGTATCTATGGACATCTATGGACATTTCCTAAAAACTCTGTAACAACTCTATTCAACATCAAGTCACGTCATGTCATCCTATACCATCCCCGTGCATAGAATATAATCTGCTTGCTGATAACACGCCAAAACAAAACATTACTGTATGTTCCACAACAACTGTTATTATTATCTTTAAGAAATGACTTGTATTATACCGGCCTTAAGCTGACCTCTAACACTCATGTGTGTGTATGTGTTGCTATCTGTCCACCTCTCAGGAGAACACCAAGCTCTGATGGTCCGCAACCGCACCATGCCCCTGATTTACAGAGTGGGAGACCCCCATAGTGTGCACTAACTCCCTTCATCCCATAGCACATACTGTAGTGGAAAAGGAGAGGCTGGTATGGACTGCAGACTATGCCACTGGATGGACTCCCTTTAGTCCTCTGCATCTGGAAGGTCCTACACTCTGGCTGCGTCCCAAATTGCACACTATGCCCTATATAGTTTAGTAAGTTTGACCAGGTTCAATAGTCCTCTGGTCTAAAGTAGTGCACTATATAGGGAGTAGGGTTTCATTTGGGACATAGCTATGCACATGTTTGGAGTTTGGGAATCCCTGGTCTAGATAAATCAATTAATGTCAGATTTTTGTTTTCACTTCATCTCTGTTTTGATATTTTGTTACAATTAGGCTGGAGAAATGTTAGCTAAGTTGAAGTGAGTGCTAATGATCATCTTTAGTCTTAGTTTCCTCACATATTAACTGATAAGAACATTTTGACAGCATTTTATACAAGTGAATTTTGCTCTTCAGCCTGTCCTACTCTGATAATCAATCATGTCCTACTCCTGACCAAAAGCCTGTGACTTGTCTGATAATCAATCAATGTGATTTTGTTTCACTGAATGTCTGTCTGTATATTTGGTTAATTGATCTCTGGCTGGACAAGTGGAAGTGGTAGATAATTGATTAGTTTGCTCATCTATCACCGATCAGATTTTTTTTTGCATGCAATAATGTAGCCCAAATCAAGTGTATTATTTATCTATTGACTCACGTACTGTAGTAGCCTTATATAGAGCCTAGGCTTATTTCCTATTGTCCCAATCCAACTGAAACTCAATATCCTGACTCCTGTCTTGCATGAACATTCCTAACTTGGCCCAGCGTTGTTCGGGGTAGGCTGTCATTGTAAATAAGATTTTGTTCTTAACTGACTTGCCTAGTTCAATAAAGGTTACATTTTAACATTTTAATTTTATTTTTTATATATATAAAAAAATGACCGCCGTTACAAACTTTGTATGATTCGACAACGCTACACTCTGTGTCCTGAGCCTGCTCTGTGTCTTATTGGACAAGTTCAGGTAGGTCTCTCCCCATTTCGGTCTGTTTGCTTCTTTTGCATCAATGGGTGTTAAAATCAAATCAAATGTTATTTGTCACATGTGTCGAATAAAACAGGTGTAGACCTTACAGTGAAATACTTTCTTACAAGCTCTGAACCAACAATGCAGTTTTTAGAAAAATACCACACAAAAAAAGAAATAAATAATTAAAGAGCAGCAGTAAAATAACAACAGCGAGGCTATATACAGGGGGTACCGGTACAGAGTCAATGTGCCGGGGCACCGGTTAGTCGAGGTAACTGAGGTAATATGTACATGTAGGTAGAGTTATTAAAGTGATATATGCATAGATAATAACAGAGTAGCAGCAGCGTAAAAGGGGGGGAGTTAATGCAAATAGTCTGAGGACTCTTGATGGTGCAGCTGTAGAACCTTTTAAGAATCTGAGGACCCATGCCAATTCTTTTCAGTCTCCTGAGGGGGAATAGATTTTGCCGTGTCCTCTTCACGACTGTCTTGGTGTGCTTGGACCATGTTAGTTTGTTGTGGACACCAAGGAACTTGAATCTCTGAACCTGCTCCACTACAGCCCTGTCGATGAAAATGGGGGTGTGCTCGGTCCTCCTTTTCCTAATAGTCCACAATCATCTCCTTTGTCTTGATTACGTTGAGGGAGAGGTTGTTATCCTGGCACCACACGGTCAGGTTTCTGACCTCCTCCCTATATGCTGTCTCGTCATTGTTGTGTCATCTGCAAAAATAATGATGGTGTTGGAGTCGTGCCTGGCCATGCAGTCATGAGTGAACAGGGAGTACAGGAGGGGACTGAGCCCTGAGGGGCCCCCGTGTTGAGGATCAGCGTGGCAGATGTGTTGTTACCTACCCTTACCACCTGGGGCGGACCGTCAGGAAGTCCAGGATCCAATTGCAGAGGGAGGTGTTTAGTCCCAGGGTCTTTAGCTTAGTGATGAGCTTTGAGGGCACTATGGTGTTGAACGCTGAGCTGTAGTCAATGAATAGCATTCTCACATAGGTGTTCCTTTTGTCCAGGTGGGAAAGGGCAGTGTGCAGTGCAATAGAGATTGCATCATCTGTGGATCTTTTGGGGTGGTATGCTAGTTGGAGTGGGTCTAAGGTTTCTGGGATAATGGTGTTGATGTGAGCCATGACCAGACTTTCAAAGCACTTCATGGCTACAGACGTGAGTGCTACGGGTCGGTAATCATTTAGGCAGGTTACCTTAGTGTTCTTGTGCACAGGGACTATGGTGGTCTGCTTGAAACATGTTGGTATTACAGACTCGGACAGGGAGAGGTTGAAAATGTCAGTGAAGACAGTTGCCAGTTGGTCAGTGCATGCTAGGTGTATATGTCCTGGTAATCCGTCTGGCCCTGCGGCCTTGTGAATGTTGACCTGTTTAGTTATGTACTGTATGTCTGTCACCACCACCTGTACAGTTGTTTCCCACTAGGTGGCAGTGCCTGCTGTATCACAGAGCAGTACACAGGCCTGCACCATTATTGCTTCCAAGCTGCTTTTTGAGCTTGTGTCCCAAAGATCAGAATTTTATTTAATGTGCCAAAAATCTCACCTCGTTTTTTCTTTCTGCTGGACTGGAAAAATAGATCAATGACAAAGACTTGAGCATAGTTATAATTATTTAAAATGAAATGAAAGCACTGTTTAATATCTTTAAGAAATAAGCAACTGTAAAAGCGAGACTGATTTTGTAAATGAATAATACTTAAAATAATAATGACATTTTGGGGGGGGCTTGAGTTTTTGCAGGCAGCTTTGTGACCGAATCGGATAAAAATGACATGACCAAAAGTATGTGGAAACCTGCTGCTATAACAGCCTCCACTCTTCTGGGCAGGCTTTCTACTAGAAGTTGGAACGTTGCTGTGGGGAATTACTTCTAGTCAGCCACAAGAGCATTAGTGAGGTTGGGCACTGATGTTGGGTGGTTAGGCCTGGGCTCAGGGCTCTGTGCAGGCCAGTCAAGTTCTCCCACACTGATCTCGACAAACCATTTCTGTATGGACTCGCTTTGTGCACGGGGACATTGTCATGCTGATACCGGAAAGGGCCTTCCCTAAACTGTTGCCACATAGTTGGAAGCACAGAATCGTCTAGAATGTCATTGTATGCTGTAGCGTTAAGATTTTCCTTCACTGGAACTAAAGGGCCGAGCACGAACCATGAAAAACAACCCCAGACCATTATTCCTCCTCCACCAAACTTTACAGTTGGCACTATGCATTCGGGCAGGTAGCGTTCTCCTGGCATCCACCAAACCAAGATTTGTCCGTCGGACTGCCAGATGGTGAAACGTGATTTATCACTCCAGAGAACGCGTTTCCACTGCTCCATTGCTCCTAGACATTTCCACTTCACAATAACAGCACTCACAGTTGACCAGGGTAGCTTTAGCAGGGCAGAAATTTGACAAACCGAATTGTTGGAAAAGTTTCATCCTATGACAGTGCCACGTTGAAAGTCACTGAGCTGTTCAGTAAGGCCATTCTACTACCAATGTTTGTCTGTGGTTGGGTTCAATGCGGAAGACACATTTTGGTTGAATGCATTCAGTTGTGCAACTGACTAGGTTTCCCCTTTCCCACTCCTTCTCCAGTTCACTCCTGTTCCTCTTCAGACATTTGTGGCGACTGACACCTCTCCTGTACTTCCGGTGTGCTCTGTGGTTCAGTGTGGGTGGACATGGTGGCTCGGTGGATGACCAGGTAAGTAGTCCTGTCTGGAACTCCTCATCAGAATGTTCCTCGCTGTCTATGTGTGTTGATGGTTCTGTGTCACATGGGGTCTAAGTTTTGATCCGTTACTCAATCTTCTTTTCACTCTGTCGTTGCTCTGAGGTTGTTCTGGAGTTTCAGCTACAGGTATAAAGTCACATGGCAACAACAGGTTTCTATGGAGCACTCTTATCTTACCTTTCCCACTCTCGGGCTGGACCTCGAAAACTGGACTGTCTTTACCTTTGCGGGCCTGGATGACATAGACTTAATCTCCCCAGTAGGAGTGGATTTTGCCTGGCCCTCCCCTTTCTCTCATGTTCCTTACAAGGACCCTGCTGCCTTCTTGAAGCTCTGACCCATAGGTTCTCTTGTCGTACTGCTTCTTTCTCCTGTCAGCTGACGTGACTTCATTTTTGGATGCTATCTCTATAGGCCTCGGTCATTCTCTTTTTCCACTTCTCCACATAGTCCTGGTAGAAGCCTGGATTGTCCTCCCTTTTTATCCCGAACAGGAGATTGATGGGGAGACGTGGAGGCTAGCTTTTCTAGTCAATCTTATGTTTTTCTCTTAGTGTTCTGAGCATGGAGAAAAGGGTACGGTTAAATCTCTCTGTTTGACCGCTCCCCTGTGTGTGAAACGGAGTGGTGTGTGACCATCGTATTCCACAGAGCTCTGATCAGTCGATGTAACAGTTGTTTTTCACATTTTCTTCCCTGGTCGTGGTGTATTTTCCAAGAAATCAGAATTTCATTGAACAGTTTGTCTGCACCTGTTTGTGGTTACATAGGCTTGGGAAAAGCATGTGTAGTGTTCCATGACAACAAATACAGTTGAAGTCGGAAGTTTACATACACCTTAGCCAAATACATTTAAACTCAGTTTTTAATAATTCCTGACATTTAATCCTAGTAACAATTCCCTGTTTTAGGTCAGTTAGGATCACCACTTTATTTTAAGAATGTGAAATGTCAGAAAAATAGTAGAGAGAATGATTTATTTCAGCTTTTATTTCTTTCATCACATTCACAGTGGGTCAGACGTTTACAAAAACAAAATTAGTAATTGGTAGCATTGTATTTCAAATTGTTTAACTTGGGTTAATCGTTTCGGGTAGCCTTCCACAAGCTTTCCACAATAAGTTGAGTCAATTTTGGCCCATTCCTCCTGACAGAGCTGGTGTAACTGAGTCAGGTTTGTAGGCCTCCTTGCTCGCACACGCCTTTTCAGTCCTGCCCACAAATTTTCTATAGGATTGAGGTCAGTGCTTTCTGATGGCCACTCCAATACCTTGACTTTGTTGTCCTTAAGCCATTTTGCCACAACTTTGGAAGTATGTTTGGGGTCATACTTCATCAAGACCCTTTTGCGACCAAGCGTTAACTTCCTGACTGATGTCTTGAGATGTTGCTTCAATATATCCACATAATTGTCCTGCCTCATGATGCCATCTATTTTGTGAAGTGCACCAGTCCCTCCTGCAGAAAAGCACCCCCACAACATGATGCTGCCACCCCCGTGCTTCACGGTTGGGATGGTGTTCTTCGGCTTGCAAGCCTCCCACTTTTTCCAACAAACATAACGATGGTCATCATGGCCAAACAGTTCTATTTTTGTTTCATCAGACAAGAGGACATTTCTCCAAAAAGTACGATCTTTGTCCCCATGTGCAGTTGCAAACTGTAGTCTGAATTTTTCTATGGCGGATTTGGAGCAGTGGCTTCCTTGCTGAGCGGCCTTTCAGGTTATGTCGATATAAGACTCGTTTTACTGTGGATACAGATACTTTTGTACCTGTTTCCTCCAGCATCTTCACAAGGTCCTTCGCTGTTGTTCTAGGATTGATTAGCAATTTTCGCACCAAAGTACCTTAATCTCTAGGAGACAGAGCACGTTTCCTTCCTGAGCGGTATGACTGCTGCGTGGTCCCATGGTGTTTATACTTGCGTACTATTGTTTGTACAGATTAATGTGGTACCTTCAGGCGTTTGGAAATTGCTACCAAGGATGAACCAGACTTGTGGAGGTCTACAATTTTTTTGTCTGAGGTCTTGGCTGATTTCTTTTGATTTTCCCATGATGTCAAGCAAAGCGGCACTGAGTTTGAAGGTAGGCCTTTAAATACATCCACAGGTACACCTCTAATTGACTCAAATTATGTCAATTAGCCTATCAGAAGCTTCTAAATCCATGACATCGTTTTCTGGAATTTTCCAAGCTGTTTAAAGGCACAGTCAACTTAGTGTATGTAAACTTCTGACCAACTGGCATTGTGATACAGTGAATTATAAGTGAAATAATCTGTCTGTAAACAATTGTAGGAAAATGACTTGTGTCATGCACAAAGTAGATGTCCTAACTGACTTGCCAAAACTATAGTTTGTTAACAAGAAATTTGTGGAGTGGTTGAAAAAAGAGTTTTAATGACTCCAACCTAAGTGTATGTAAACTTCCGACTTCAACTGTATGTACTCATAACCTCCTTTGCACGTCTCCAGGTGAAGGATGTCTACAGAAACTAACTCAAACAGATGAGTCATTTTGATGCTCATCATGGGTGCTGGTCTATTTGGTTTCCTCTTCCTCAGGCACTCACACTCATTTGTTACAAAGTGTTCCACATCATGCTGCATTTTGATTAAGCTCAATGTTCTTTCTGTGCCCAGATGTCCCATTTCCTGGTGCAGTTCCTTGATGCTGAGAGGATGAACGAGTTGACATCTGTAATGACTTCTCCTGTTCCGTCTGGTTTGATCTCTAGCTTTCCCCATTCTCTGAGCAAGGCTCTCACCTCCTCTGTATGAATGATATTTGCACTAGGTCTCTGGTTTCTCTTCTTGTACTCCACTTTTCCGGTCACTGGATTTTTCTTTTGAGCCTCCCGTATTTCATCTCTGGAGATTGGCCGTACTTTGCTGAGTAGTCTCTCATTCTCTGCTTGCTCTTGGATGGCATGAAATGTGATAGAGCTGAACAGTGGCGTAGGCTCTTCCTGCTGCATTAGGATACCCTGCGTTGTGGCACTGAGTGTCCTGACTTACTCCCTCTGTACACTGTGTCATGAACATATCCAATGGCATCATTGATAGGCCATCTGCATCTCCATTTGCCTTTCCAGGTCTGTACTTTACATTGAAGTTGAAATCAGCCAATAGTCTTGTTGCATTCAACTTAGAGGTGGTCACATATGTGAGGGGGTTGTTGTCCGTATACACCATAAAGGAAGGAGCATGGAATAGGTAGTCTCTGAAACGCTCACAGAGCCCACTTTCAGCGCCAAGAACTCTAGCATGCCCGAATGCAGATTGTAGTTCTTCTCTGGATGAGTGAGTGTTCTGGACCAATAGGCTATAAGTCTCAACTTGCCCTCTCGACGTTGTCATAGGACTGCTCCAAGTCCTCCCGTTAACGGGATCGCAGCCATAAGAAGTTTTAACAAACTATTCCCCGGTAGGCCGTCATTGAAAATAAGAATTTGTTCTTAACTGACGTGTTTAGTTAAATAAGGGTCAAATACAGCCACTGTTGATTAGATCCTGAACTGGCTTTAGAACAGAGATGTACAGGGGTCGGGTCTTTCAATGTGATGTGCAGTTGGAGTGAAGGAATACAGCACCAGTCAAAAGTTTGGACACACCTACTCATTCAAGGGTTTTTCTTTATTTTTACATATTTTCTATAATAATGAAGACATCAAAACTATGAAATAACACATATGGAATCATGTAGTAACCAAAAAAGTGTTAAACAAATCAAAATATATTTTAGATTCTTCAAAGTAGCCATCCTTTGCCTTGATGATAGCTTTGACAACTCTTGTCATTCTCTCAACCAGCTTCACCTGTAATTATTTTCCAACAGTCTTGAAGGAGTTCCCACATATGCTGAGCACTTGTTGGCTGCTTTTCCTTCACTCTGCGGTCCAACTCATCCCAAACCATCTCAATTGGGTAGAGGTCGGGTGATTGTGGAGGCCAGGTCATCTGATGCAGCACTCCATCACTCTTCTTCTTGGTCAAATAGCCCTTACACAGCCCAGAGGTGTGTTTTTGGGTCATTGTCCTGTTGAAAAACAAATGCTGGTTAAGTGTGCCTTGAACTCTAAATACACTGCTCAAAAAAATAAAGGGAACACTTAAACAACACAATGTAACTCCAAGTCAATCACACTTCTGTGAAATCAAACTGTCCACTTAGGAAGCAACACTGATTGACAATAAATTTCACATGCTGTTGTGCAAATGGAATAGACAAAAGGTGGAAATTATAGGCAATTAGCAAGACACCCCCAAAAAAGGAGTGATTCTGCAGGTGGTGATCACAGACCACTTCTCAGTTCCTATGCTTCCTGGCTGATGTTTTGGTCACTTTTGAATGCTGGCGGTGCTCTCACTCTAGTGGTAGCATGAGACGGAGTCTACAACTCACACAAGTGGCTCAGGTAGTGCAGTTCATCCAGGATGGCACATCAATGCGAGCTGTGGCAAAAAGGTTTGCTGTGTCTGTCAGCGTAGTGTCCAGAGCATGGAGGCGCTACCAGGAGACAGGCCAGTACATCAGGAGACGTGGAGGAGGCCGTAGGAGGGCAACAACCCAGCAGCAGGACCGCTACCTCCGCCTTTGTGCAAGGAGGTGCACTGCCAGCGCCCTGCAAAATGACCTCCAGCAGGCCACAAATGTGCATGTGTCTGCTCAAACGGTCAGAAACAGACTCCATGAGGGTGGTATGAGGGCCCGACGTCCACAGGTGGGGGTTGTGCTTACAGCCCAACACCGTGCAGGACGTTTGGCATTTGCCAGAGAACACCAAGATTGGCAAATTCGCCACTGGCGCCCTGTGCTCTTCACAGATGAAAGCAGGTTCACACTGAGCACATGAGCACATGTGACAGACGTGACAGAGTCTGGAGACGCCGTGGAGAACGTTCTGCTGCCTGCAACATCCTCCAGCATGACCGGTTTGGCGGTGGGTCAGTCATGGTGTGGGGTGGCATTTCTTTGTGGGGCCGCACAGCCCTCCATGTGCTCGCCAGAGGTAGCCTGACTGCCATTAGGTACCGAGATGAGATCCTCAGACCCCTTGTGAGACCATATGCTGACACATGCACATTTGTGGCCTGCTGGAGGTCATTTTGCAGGGCTCTGGCAGTGCACCTCCTTGCACAAAGGCGGAGGTAGCGGTCCTGCTGCTGGGTTGTTGCCCTCCTACGGCCTCCTCCACGTCTCCTGATGTACTGGCCTGTCTCCTGGTAGCGCCTCCATGCTCTGGACACTACGCTGACAGACACAACAAACCTTTTTGCCACAGCTCGCATTGATGTGCCATCCTGGATGAACTGCACTACCTGAGCCACTTGTGTGGGTTGTAGACTCCGTCTCATGCTACCACTAGAGTGAAAGCACCGCCAGCATTCAAAAGTGACCAAAACATCAGCCAGGAAGCATAGGAACTGAGAAGTGGTCTGTGGTCACCACCTGCAGAATCACTCCTTTTTTGGGGGTGTCTTACTAATTGCCTATAATTTCCACCTTTTGTCTATTCCATTTGCACAACAGCATGTGAAATTTATTGTCAATCAGTGTTGCTTCCTAAGTGGACAGTTTGATTCACAGAAGTGTGATTGACTTGGAGTTACATTGTGTTGTTTAAGTGTTCCCTTTATTTTTTTGAGCAGTGTATATCACAGACAGTGTCACCAGCAAAGCACCCCCACACCATCACACCTCCTTCTCCGTGCTTCATGGTGGAAACTACACATGCGGAGATCATCCCTTCACCTACTCTGCATCTCACAACGACACGGAGGTTGGAACCAAAAATCTCACATTTGCACTCATCAGACCAAAGGACAGATTTCCACCGGTCTAATGTCCATTGCTCATGTTTCTTGGCCCAAGCAAGTATCTTCTTCTTATTGGTGACCTTTAGTAGTGGTTTCTTTGCAGCAATTCAACCATGAAGACCTGAATCACGCAGTCTCTTCTGAACAGTTGATGTAGATACTGTATGTGTCTGTTACCTGAACTCTGTGAAGCATTTATTTGGGATGGTAACTCTAACGAATTTATCCCTTGCAGCAGAGGTAACTCTGGGTCTTCCTTTCCTGTGGCGGTCCTCATGAGAGCCAGCTTCATCATAGCGCTTGATGGTTTTTGAGACTCTGCTTGAAGAAACGGTGGCTACTCTCTGGGTTCTTGGGAGATGCTAAGCAACTTCTGACATAGATCAGAGGTGTCTTCCTCATTGTAGCGCCCTTTTAAGATCGTTCTGAGTTTTGGAAGTGTGAGGTTACACTTGATCTCTAACATATCCCTCACCTTCAGCCCTGGGCGGATGGCTTTGATGACTGCTTCAATGATGTCTGGTTCTGTGTGACCCTTGCAGAGCCCCCCGTTTATCTGGTGCATGAGGTTGGTGTATGAGAGCCTGTCCCTGTGCCCTCCCTCCCCTATCTGCCCACTGATACGGGACTCCCTCCGAATAGTGACCTCTGGCAGTTTTCCTGCTGTGTGATTCTGCACAGACCTCTCCCCTCTAATGTCAGTGACACCGAGTTTGTCACTGGTACCGCGTTCTTTTAGCACGGGGTACCAGAATTCTATGCTTCTGTTCTAGAATTTGATTGTTGCATTTTGTCACTATTCTCTACACCCCACATTGTATCAATACCGCAATGTCTGATTCATATGAGGCTTTATAAAACTTTCTTCCTATAGTAGTAGTAGTAGTGAGTACCTATAGTATTATTGATCATTGTGTAATTATTATTATCATCTATATTACATGTATTATCTGAAAGAGGCTTTGGTATTAGCCTGTCTGAGGGGCTGCACGTGTGAGATAGGGCGGGAAACCTGAGGCGCTAAATCCGATGTATTTGATACAATAGTGGCATACAAAAAGTGAGAGAGGGGTATGAGCGTTTATTACATATGCCTACCATTGCTAAGGCCGGCATCCTAAATACCTTTTCTTCATTTTAAAAAATTCATTTAATTTAGCCTGGTTTAGCCTGGTCGAGGCGGAGGATAATGAGAACAGGGTGGTGGACAAAGTCAGGTAAGCAACAAAGTGAGGTAGCTTATGCAGGTGATCAGATTGAATGGTGCGTGCGTCTAATCAGCTATATTGTATGCATAGAACGTGACATGAGTGAAGCGAGGTTTTAGATATAATGGGTTGTCGTAAACTATGGAGCTAGACATGATGGAGCTAGACATGATTAGATGGTTTATGCTTTGGCGCCATCTAAGGAGCTGAATGTTACGTGGGTGGACCAGTTATTGCTCTCCTTCCAAAACGTGGTTACATTTATATAAACTTCAAGTATTACTAACTATACAGTATATTTAAACTTGATTTTTATTTAGTTTATAAACTTATCCTGTGTTTGCCCCCCCATTTATTGATAAATCCCCCATCGTTGTAATATTTCCTCCATCATATCCCTCCCACGATACCTTCCCCCATTTCCACTCCCCCATGCACCTGAAACCCCCCCACAAATTATATGAACACCCCCCACAAACCTCACTAATGGTTTCAACCAAATCTGTCAACCCTGTTCATGCTATGGCTAGGCAGTAGGCTTGTATTTGGGTGATGATCTGTGAGTCGATAACATTTTATTTGCTTTGAGATTGGTTAAAAACTGTAAAAAACTTGTCAAGTCATGTGCTCCGGTTCCTGTATACGCTATAACAAGCTCATGCAGATTTGTAATATGCTGAAAAGTGGCCAAACTAAGTTGATATTACCGGGCAATGGGCGCAGCCATCTTTGACTTTGACAATCAATTTAATTTACCACAGCTGGACTCCAATCAAGTTGTAGAAACAACTCAAGGATGATTAATGGAAACAGGATGCACCTGAGCTCAATTTCGAATCTCATAGCAAAGTGTTTGAATTCTCTGTTTATTATTTTTAATACATTTGCAAAAAATTCAAAAAACCTGTTTTTGCTTTTTCATTATGGGGTATTGTGTGTAGATTGCTGAGGATTTAAAAGAATAAATACATTTAGAATAAGGCTGTAACGTAACAAAATATGGAAAAAGTCAAGGGGTCTGAAAACTTTCCGAAAGCACTGTAAGACACGGAGTACTTCAAAGTGTGCCTTAACTGGCAGGGAAGGATGACTGGCTGGGATTAAGTAGAAGGGAGCTACCATCAACCACACTGTACAACAGGACAGATTCAGATGTGGGGTGTTTGTCATGGAGGTGAGCTGATGACATTACTGAATCACTACATTACATGTTTTATCTAATGTCTTACATACACGCAATGGCCAATTTATTAGGTACACCCATTTAGTACCGGGTCAGACCCCCCTTTGCCTCCAGAACAGCTTGAATTCTTTGGGGCATGGATTTGACTAGGTGAGGCGTTCAAATGTTGCTCAATTGGTATCAAGAGAACTAACGTGTGCCAGGAAAGCATTCCACACACCATTACACCACCTCCACCAGCCTGTACCGTTGACACCAGGCACGACTGGGCCATGGACTCATGCTGCTTACGCAAAATCCTGACTCTGCCGTCAGCATGACGCAACAGGAACCAAGTGATTTATTTCCACTCCTCAATTGTCCAGTGTTGGTGATCGCGTTCCCACTGGAGCGGCTGGCACCGACGAGCGGCTGGAGCGACTGGCACCGACGATCGCTCATAGTCGCTTCGGTCACTTGTTTTGCCCATTCTAAAGTTCAATCGAAGAGTAACTGAATGCCTCAATGCCTGTCTGCCTACTTTATATAGCAAACCACATGAATTGCAATTAAATTGTCAATTTTTTTTCAGAATATTTAGATGGCAACACAGGTTGTTGCTAGCTTCCTCGACATGCCATCACACTTGACCATAATGTTGTCCTAGAAGGAAATGTCACTCAAAAGAGAACAGTTTGCTGGGACGATTCTACAGGCATTCATGTAGAATTGAAGGAATTAGCACTTTTGATGAAGTTGCACGAATTACATCTAAGTCCTGTTATCCAGTCAATTAAAATAATAATGTACTTTTTTTTATGTGGCAACATGAAATAAACAAATTGGTAATTCAGTTTTTTCTTTCAGTCTTCCAAGCGACTGCTCAATATGTGCACATCATTATACACACAGAGATGCCCAATGTATGACAAACTGGGTTCGGTCTGTTGTGTCATATACAAATAGCCTATGAAAATGGGTAACTCAAGTTTTGCACCCATCTATGCTTGGATGTTGGCCTCTTCATCAAAATTGAAAACTGAGGGGTTAGACCTTTTCATCACAGTGTAGGCAGGCACAACTCCGGACAGTTGTTGGCATACTCCCATGTCTACAGTGACTCCATACTGAATGATGAATCCCCAATGATACATCCCACCTGATGTGTTACCAAACAAAATTATCCCACTCTAACATCTTATTCAATGGTTTAATGTCAAATATGATGTCCGTTAGTAACCTCATCGGAAACATTTCTGTTTAAATAATGCTTCTGTCAGTGTTATGTGTTTATGTTATTCATTCCGCAGATTGAATGCATTTTCCTATGATTTGATTATTTCTTTCAAATCAACACTTTAGTTTTTATGCAAATCAAAGGTTGTAAATGTCAGCCATATGTTTTTAGAATAATGTGCACTCGTTTTGAGGTTTGTTTGACAATCAATGCAAAATGATGTGAACAACAAATTTAAATGCATTTGTATATGAGTGGATTGTTTCTATCAAATTAACACTTTACTTTTTTGAAAAGAATGAACTCGCAAAGCATACAGCAAATGGTTTGTACTGAACTGGATACAGTTAAGAAAACCGTCTCTGACATGGAACAAGGCTTGTCATCATGCTCGGACGACACGACTACACCACAAACCATGGTTAACAAGCTCGAAACTGATGTGGCTAGCCTTAAGGAACAATGCATACATTTACAAGGTCATATGCGGTCAATCATATCATTCCAATTTTCATTCTAGCGGAGCAGTAAAGAAATACCGTTCACAATGTCAAGTGTAGAGGCAGACTCAGCAGACCATTTCATTATAGTAGTAGGAAGACTGTATAATACCAGGGGTGGATAAATAACCCAATTGTCATACTTCAGTAAAAGTAAAGACACCTTAATAGAAAATGACTTAAGTAAAAGTGAGTCACCCAGTAAAATACTACTTGAGTAAAAGTCTAAAAGTATTTGCTTTTAAATATACTTAAGAATCAAAAGTACATGCAATTGCAAACATATACTTACAGTTGAAGTCAGAAGTTTACATACACTTAGATTGAAGTCATTAAAACTCGTTTTTCAACCACTCCACACATTTCTTGTCAACAAACTATAGTTTTGGCAAGTCGGTTAGGACATCTACTTCGTGCATGTCACAAGTAATTTTTCCAACAATTGTTTACAGACAGTTTATTTCACTTATTCACCGTATCACAATTCCAGTGGGTCATACGATTACATACACTAAGTTGACTGTGCCTTTAAACAGCTTGGAAAATGTCAGAAAATTATGTCATGCTTTAGGAGCTTCTGATAGACTAATTGACATAATTTGAGTCAATTGGAGGTGTACCTGCAGATGTATTTCAAGGCCTACCTTCAAACTCAGTGCCTCTTTGCTTGACATCCTGGAAAATCAAAAGACATTAGCCAAGACTTCAGAAAAAAAATTGTAGACCTCCACAAGTCTGGTTCATCCTTGGGAGCAATTTCCAAACGCCTGAAGGTACCACGTTCATCTGTACAAACAATAGTACGCAAGTATAAACACCACAGCCGTCATACCGCTCAGGAAGGAGATGCGTTCTGTCTCCTAGAGATGAACGTACTTTGGTGTGAAAAGTGCAAATCAATCCCAGAACAACAGCAAAGGACCTTGTGAAGATGCTGAAGGAAACAGGTAAAAAAGTACCTATATCCACAGTAAAACGAGTCTATAGTATATCGAGAGTCAATTTAAAGGAGAGCCAACAGAGAGGGCGTGTGAGAGAGATGGATTAAAGAGAGGGATGAGAGAGAAGAGTGTGTGTGAAAGAGAAGAGGGTATGATGCATGTGCATGTGTGTTCAGGCCTCACCAGTAGACTGTACAATAACATCCGTTACACTGGTTCCGAGACCAGTATTCTTGTCTGAGCTGGACGTCGCGTGAAAGGACCCGCGTATCTGGCTTCAAGAAGTACTGTGGTTGCTGATGCACACTCAAGGCCTAGTGTGTGCATGTTAGCTGTGATGACTTTCCTGCACAAACTGCATTCTCAGGAAGTCATAGACAGGCTCCTGGTAGCATAAAATAGTTGGCATATACATTGTGTTGTTTAATATTTGTATCTGCCGATATTCTATATACGTATTTAGTGATTTATTTGAGCTTTTGTGCTAGTATCTCAACTGGCGCTATTTTAAGTTCACGACCATGCAACTCCACACTTTACCACAGGGTGGCGGCAGAGTGTCCTTTATGTGAGTGGAAGCTGAGCTTGAGTGCTCCTTTTGAGAGAAAACAACATGGGGACAGGAGCACCTCAGGAGGGAGAGGAGAGTGATGACGAAGATGATGGAGGCAAACAGAGGAGAGCCATGTGCCCTACAACCAGAAGCAGCTAGTTTTTGAGATGGCGCCATCGGCTAAGATACTTAAGGGAGGACGGTCACATGTGTTACTGAGGCAGAGGTCCCGCGTTCGCGTCAGGTATGGGTCGAATCGGGGGGGAGCGGTACTCGCTAAGCAAGCAGGATGATATCCTTTATAGTGGAGACTTTTCTCAAGACTCTTTTGTTGAAGACGTCAAAAATGTATGTTGGTCTGATATGTATAAGGAGGAGAATCCTGATGCAGCACTTATACTTGCCAATTGTTGACAAGCATGCACCAGCTGTGAGGACTGTTAGAGCCCCCTGGATCGATTATGAATTGAAAAATGTATGGTTCAAAGAAATTATGCAAAAAAAGTAGCAAACAAGTCAGGCTACTCAATTTAACAAAGAAAAGTAGAAATTATATTACCAAAACAAGATTTCATTCAAAGCTGTTCCTTGTAAAAAAAAAAAAAAAAGCAATGTGTTAGCTCCACATGAAGATATTGACTAATGAAACTCCATGTTTCTGTAAATGAAATGTCAACAAAATAAATATATAATCCATTACTGATATCTTCAATATCCCGACCTCCGTGGCTACAGACAGTGCTATAATCATTTCTCCCACGCGTTAGTTAGTGTCATGACGCTGGCCTGGGAGTAGGTTTATGACCGTCATAAATACCTCTCCCCCCTTTTTTCCTCTCTCTACCCTACTGATGTGACTATTGAAAATCCCTTGGTTAACATAGAGATTCTGGGAACATCAGAAGGTAGGGGGAAATGAACCATATTTTGGTAATCCAACCAGTTGAACATAGGTGTTGGTACTTAATGAATATGATGTCAGTTCGGTTGTCATCTGAGACATTCTCATCAATGATAGGATGACATAACTTGTACAGTGGAAAGTCTACACATTATAGTTATCAGATTCACATGGAATTGTTGTGCAATTTAAATGTTTGAATATGAAATTATTTGTGAGGGGATGAAATGTGATTTTTGCTTCTAAAATGTGATAATTGGGTAATTATCACATTTTTATAATTCATGAGTGAATTAGGCCCGACTCAGTGGCCCGCCCATGTGAAGAGACATTGGTTATAAACTATGAAACACGCCCTCCTCTCCCTTCCTATATAAAGCCTTGACGACAATATAACTTCCTGTTCCGGGTACATTAGGATGACGATCCGATGTCAGAAGGGTTCAGATAATAACTACAGAACGAAGCCAACCTCAGCGTGAGCTTTGGTTGCGAATGGTATAAACTTGAACTCTTACTCACTACAGAAGTGATACCTCCTAGCCGTTGAGTTAGCAACAGCAGCTGCAAACGTGGGCTAGGAAAGAACAGACAGAGTATCCCGTCTACCACAAAACGACGTTACTACAACGTATCCAATTTACCACCAGAGACATTCTTCCGAGGACAGGAAGATCTCTGTTGGCCAACACGACCAGCATCTACGACCAACCTACCGAAGCACAGCTCAGTGTAAATATTTATTGCATTTTCCTTTTCCAAATGGGCGGTAATTTAGAATGCATAAGATTCTTTATTTACGATAGAGTAGCTGCCTACGGCCCGATAGAGACATCGCTTCTCCCTTTGTTCTTCAGTCTTCCCGCTCTTTCACTCAAACCCAACCCACTCTTCTTTGTGTAACCAGCTGTCATATCTGTTCCGTCCGCTAGGGACGTTTTCCTTTATGACATAATTTGTAATCAAGGTATGATTCATTCTGTGTATATGTAATTCTGTGTGATTAGTTAGGTATTTAGTAAATATATAATTCAACCCAATTTTGTATTGCTGATTCAACTTGTTAGCCAGGGTTCGTGAAGAATTTACAACTTTCAGATGAGACTGAAATAAGGTGACGATTAATATTGACTGCTATTGATGTAAAATATTACTAGGTCTTTAAGAGTTTATTCGGAAGATAATTGCTCTATAAATATTATTTCGTGGTGCCCCGACTTTCTAGTTAATTACATTTACATGATTAGCTCAATCAGTTAATATTAATTACAGAGAAAGGATTTTATAGAATAGCATGTCATATCACTTAATCTGGCATAGTTAACAACACGACATTAGTGAGAGGCTGTAAGCACAAACTATGTCGTATTTCAGTTTGTATAACGTCACATATCAAAATATCAATAAGTGACTGTAATCAACAAAAGGATTTAACCAACTAAGCCATAGCTCCACATTTATTGAGGGAAACAATCGGTTTATGTATCATGCTCTACCGGTTTATGGATTCGTCATGATGACGTTGGTCATTTATTTGTAGGCTAGTTTGGAATCAAATACTGTATAGACACAGTACCAGTCAAAAGTTTGGACACACCTACTCATTCAAGGGTTTTTCTTTATTTAAAAAATGTCTACATTGTAGAATAACAGATATCAAAACTATAAAATAACACATACCAGCATTCAACACCATAGGGCCCTCAAAGCTTGTCACTACGCTAAGGACCCTGGGACTAAACACCTCCCTCTGCAACTGGATCCTAAACATCCTGACGGGCCACCCCCAGGTGGTAAAGGTAGGTAACAACACATCCGCCACGCTGATCCTCAACACAGGGGCCCCTCAGGGGTGTGTGCTCAGTCCCCTCCTGTACTCCCTGTTCACTCATGACTGCATGGCCAGGCACGATTCCAACACCATCATTAAGTTTTCTGATGACATAACAGTGGTAGGCCTGATCACCGACAACGACGAGATAGCCTAAAGGGAGGAGGTCAGAGACCTAGCAGTGTGGTGCCAGGACAACAACCCCTCCTTCAACGTGATCAATACAAAGGAGATGATTGTGGACTACAGGAAAAGGAGGACCGGGCACGCCCCCCTTCTCATCGACTGTATTGGAGCAGGTTGAGAGCTTCAAGTTCCTTGGTGTCCACATCATCAACAAACTATCATGGTCCTAACACACCAAGACAGTTGTGAAGAGGGCACAACAATGCCTACTCCCCCTCAGGAGACAGAAAGCTTTGGCATGGGTCCTCAGATCCTCAAAAATTTCTACAGCTGCACGATCGAGAGCATCCTGACTGGTTGCATCACCCCCTGGTATGGCAACTGCTCGGCCTCCGACCGCAAGGCGCTATAGAGGGTAGTGCGTATGACCCAGTACGTCACTGGGGCTAAGTTTCCTAACATCCAGGATCTCTATACAAGGCAGTGTCAGAGGAAGGCCTCAAAGACTCCAGCGACCCTAGTCATAGACTGTTTTCTCTGGTACTGCAAGGAAAGCGTTACTGGAGCACCACGTCTAGGTCCAAAAGGCTTCTTAACAGCTTCTAACCCAAAGTCAAAAGACTCCCGAACAGCTAATCAAATGTCTACCCGGAAAATTTGCATTGTCCCCCCCACACCAATTTTTATGCTGCTGCTACTCTCTGTTTATTATCCATACATAGTCACTTTACCTCTACTTACATGTATATAGTACCTCAATTACCTCAACTAACCTGTGTCCCCGCACATTTACTCTGTAACGGTACCCACTGTATATAGCCTAGCTACTGGTATTTTATTGTTGCATTTTACTGTAAGGTCTACTACACCTCAATTTAAATTGATTTGATTTGAATTGAATCATGTAGTAACCAGAAACGTGTTAAACAAATGAAAATATATTTTATATTTGAGATTCTTCAAATAGTCACCCTTTGCCTTGATGACAGCTTTGCACACTCTTGGCATTCTCTCAACCAGCTTCATCTGGAATGCTTTTCCAACAGTTTTGAAGGAGTTCCCACATATGCTGAGCAGTTGTTGGCTGCTTTCCTTCACTCTGCTGTCTGACTCATCCCAAACCATCTCAATGTGGTTGAGGTTGGGTGATTGTGGAGGCCAGGTCATGTGATGCAGCACTCCATCACTCTCCTTCTTGGTAAAATAGCCCTTACACAGCCTGTAGGTGTGTTGGGTCATTGTCCTGTAGAAAAACAAATGATAGTCCCACTAAGCCCAAACCAGGTGGGATGGCGTATCGCTGCAGAATGCTGTGGGAGCAATGCTGGTTAAGTGTGCCTTGAATTCTATATAAATCACAGACAGTGTCACCAGCAAAGCACCATCACACCTCCTCCTCCATGCTTTACAGAGGGAAATACACATATGGAGATCATCCGTTCACCTACATCGTGTCTCGCAAAGACAAAAATCTCAAATTTGGACTCCAGACCAAACGACAAATTTCCACCGGTCTAATGTCCATTGCTTGGGTTTCTTGGCCCAAGCAAGTCTCTACTTCTTATTGGTGTCCTTTTAGTGGTGGTTTCATTGCAGCAATTCGACAATGAAGGCTTGATTCACGCAGTCTCCTCTGAACAGTTGATGTTGAGATGTGTCTGTTACTTGAACTCTGTGAAGCATTTATTTGGGCTGCAATTTCTGAGGCTCGTAACTCTAATGAACTTGTCCTCTGCAGCAGAGGTAACTCTGGGTCTTTCTTTCCTGTGGCGGTCCTCATGAGAGCCAGTTTCATCATAGCGCTTGATTGTCTTTGCAACTGCACTTGAAGAATCTTTCAAAGTTCTTGAAATGTTCCGTATTGACTTAACGTAATGATGGACTGTTGTTTCTCTTTGCTTATTTGAGCTGTTCTTGCCATAATTTGGACTTAGCCCTATTTGGTAAAATACGTTATTCTGTAGACCTAACTTGTCACAACACAACTGATTGGCTCAAACACATTCAGAAGGAAAGAAATTAGACAAATTAACTTTTAAGAAGGCACACCTGTTAATTGAAATGCATCCCAGGTGACTACCTCATGAAGCTGGTTGAGAGAATGCCAAGAGTGTGAAAAGCTGTCATCAAGGCAAACGGTAGCTATTTGAAGAACACTTTTTTGGTTACTACATGATTCCATATGTGACATAGTTTTGATGTCTTCACTATTATTCCACAATGTAGAAAATAGGAAAAATAATGAATAACCCTGGAATGAGTAGGTGTTCTAAAACTTTTGACCCGTAGTGTATGTACACACACTACATGTTAATGTTTTTAAATATCTGTAAATTGTAAAGTCTTTTGTCTGTAATGTATTTTTTGTTATGTGTCGACCCCAGTAAGAGTAGCTGTTGCCATTGGCATCTGCTAATGTGGATCCTAATGAATCAAATTAAGATATTCAAACTGTTAAGTGGGTAGTGTATCTTATTACAGATTTCAAGCCAGACCTCCTCAAATTCCTTACCTAAATCGTTTTCTCACATCCTTTGAAGCGGGATAAAAGTGGATTCACATTGTCTTAATGTCAGGTACATCTTAGCAAATCATTCCTTTGATAGGTATAGATGTGTTTATTAAATCTTCAACTTCTGATAACTGAGATCTCAGCATTTCGGATTGAAGATATCTAAAAAAATCTGTACCAGGGATGTTGTATTCAGTACAGATTTCGATAAATTACTTCATTGTGTTCGATCCACTATGGAACAGGTCAGCAAACCTCCTAAGACCCAGCTGTAACGTTCGTTCTCCTCCTCATCTGAGGAGGAGCATGGATCGGACCAAAACGCAGCTTGGGTAGAATACATGTTTGATTTATTAAAGAAAGACGAAGACGGAAAAACTCTTAATAAACTACAAAACAATAAACGACGTAAACAGACCTGAACATGAGAACTTACAGACAACGAAGAACGCACGAACAGGAACAAACTAACAAACGAAACAGTCCCGTGTGGCACAAACACTGACACAGGCACAATCACCCACAAACAAACAGTGAGAACAGCCTACCTTAATATGGTTCTCAATCAGAGGAAACGTAAAACACCTGCCCCTAATTGAGAACCATATCAGGCGAATTGAAAAGAACCCAACATAGAAACACATAACATAGAATGCCCACCCAGCTCACGTCCTGACCATACTAAACAAAGACAAAATAAAGGAAATAAGGTCAGGAACGTGACACCAGCAAGCACCATCTATAGAGGTCGAACACATTGGGCAGGTCAGGATTACAAGAGATAGGCACAAGTAAAGAATACATGTTTGAAATACCTAAGTGCTTTCTACATTTTGCCCATGTCCTTAATGTGTTGTACATACTAAAAGGTCTTATTGTAATCACAAATATGTTGACACAGATTCAAAAACATAAGATTCTTTAGAGGAAAAAGGTGACTAAATTGAGCTCCAATATGAACCCATAGTGAGTCCTGTCTGTCCAAGACAGCAAATTACGAGTTTGTGCTGACCAATAATAAAATTGGAAATTGGGCAGACCCCCCATATATTCTTGTTTGACAAGAGTAGAAAACTGAATTCTCTTTTTTTCTACACCATATAAACCTTGCTACATTTTTTTAAAGGCTAGTGTCTACTTAAGTGACAATGCCTGAAAAGCCGGTGTTTGTTATATACACTGCTCAAAAAAAATAAAGGGAACACTTAAACAACACAATGTAACTCCAAGTCAATCACACTTCTGTGAAATCAAACTGTCCACTTAGGAAGCAACACTGATTGACAATAAATTTCACATGCTGTTGTGCAAATGGAATAGACAACAGGTGGAAATTATAGGCAATTAGCAAGACACCCCCAATAAAGGAGTGGTTCTGCAGGTGGTGACCACAGACCACTTCTCTTCCTATGCTTCCTGGCTGATGTTTTGGTCACTTTTGAATGCTGGCGGTGCTTTCACTCTAGTGGTAGGATGAGACGGAGTCTACAACCCACACAAGTGGCTCAGGTAGTGCAGCTCATCCAGGATGGCACATCAATGCGAGCTGTGGCAAGAAGGTTTGCTGTGTCTGTCAGCGTAGTGTCCAGAGCATGGAGGCGCTACCAGGAGACAGGCCAGTACATCAGGAGACGTGAAGGAGGCCGTAGGAGGGCAACAACCCAGCAGCAGGACCGCTACCTCCGCCTTTGTGCAAGGAGGAGCAGGAGGAGCACTGCCAGAGCCCTGCAAAATGACCTCCAGCAGGCCACAAATGTGCATGTGTCTGCTCAAACGGTCAGAAACAGACTCCATGAGGGTGGTATGAGGGCCCAACGTCCACAGGTGGGGGTTGTGCTTACAGCCCAACACCGTGCAGGACGTTTGGCATTTGCCAGAGAACACCAAGATTGGAAAATTCGCCACTGGCGCCCTGTGCTCTTCACAGATGAAAGCAGGTTCACACTGAGCACATGTGACAGACGTGACAGAGTCTGGAGACGCCGTGGAGAACGTTCTGCTGCCTGCAACATCCTCCAGCATGACCGGTTTGGCGGTGGGTCAGTCATGGTGTGGGGTGGCATTTCTTTGGGGGGCCGCACAGCCCTCCATGGGCTCGCCAGAGGTAGCCTGATTGCCATTAGGTACCGAGATGAGATCCTCAGACCCCTTGTGAGACCATATGCTGGTGCGGTTGGCCCTGGGTTCCTCCTAATGCAAGACAATGCTAGACCTCATGTGGCTGGAGTGTGTCAGCAGTTCCTGCAAGAGGAAGGCATTGATGCTATGGACTGGCCCGCCCGTTCCCCAGACCTGAATCCAATTGAGCACATCTGGGACATCATGTCTCGCTCCATCCACCAACGCCACGTTGCACCACAGACTGTCCAGGAGTTGGCGGATGCTTTAGTCCAGGTCTGGGAGGAGATCCCTCAGGAGACCATCCGCCACCTCATCAGGAGCATGCCCAGGCGTTGTAGGGAGGTCATACAGGCACGTGGAGGCCACACACACTACTGAGCCTCATTTTGACTTGTTTTAAGGATATTACATCAAAGTTGGATCAGCCTGTAGTGTGGTTTTCCACTTCAATTTTGAGTGTGACTCCAAATCCAGACCTCTATGGGTTGATACATTTGATTTCCATTGATCATTTTTGTGTGATTTTGTTGTCAGCACATTCAACTATGTAAAGAAAAAAGTATTTAATAAGAATAGTTCATTCATTCAGATCTAGGATGTGTTATTTTAGTGTTCCCTTTATTTTTTTGAGCAGTGTATATTGGCATGGGTGGTTGTTAGGCCTGAGACAAAGTCAATATATTCAACAAACACCGGCTTCAAGGGCATTATCATTTTTATACAACGGGTTACCAACATATTCAAATAATGAGTGACAAATTTTCATTACAAACTATCATGACACTAGGCGAGACCCAGATGCAGACACAGGAGGCAGAAGCTTGGAGTCTTACAATGTTTATTAATCCAAAAGGAGTAGGCAAGAGAATGGTCATGGAAAGGCAAAAGATCAAAACCAGATCAGAGTCCAGGAGGTACAGAACGGCAGACAGGCTCGTGGTCAAGGCAGGCAGAATGGTCAGGCAGGCGGGTACAGAGTCCAGAAACAGGCAAAGGTCAAAACCGCGAGGACTAGAAAAAGGAGAATAGCAAAAAGCAGGACAAACTGGCACAGAGAGACAGGAAACACAGGGATAAATACTCTGGGGAAAATCAGCGACACCTGGAGGGGGTGGAGACAATCACAAGGACAGGTGAAACAGATCAGGGCGTGAAAACAAACATTATTTTGATGAATTTATTCGTAGTATTTCATCCTTCCATAAGATATAGTCCTGACACAAATCTAGGGATGCTAGAGACGCGACCAAGTCGTTCGTTATTTTGTTCTGTATCTATATCAAATCAAATGTATTTATATTGCCCTTCTTACATCAGCTGATATCTCAAAGTGCTGTACAGACAGGGCGGGCGACACGACCGAGTCGTTTGTTCTAAATGTTCCATTGCCATACTGACTGGCAACGTTCTCATCCCTTGCTTGCTAGCTAGCCAACTACGGCTAATTTACAGTCACTTCAAAAGTGCTGCCAGAATAATAGCAAAGTAGCTTCATTTGCATTTGTTTAAGCTGTTTTCCAGTTAAGATTTATTTGAATACATC
Organism: Salvelinus namaycush; assembly: GCF_016432855.1. Lineage (NCBI taxonomy): Eukaryota > Metazoa > Chordata > Actinopteri > Salmoniformes > Salmonidae > Salvelinus > Salvelinus namaycush. The sequence continues at coordinate 8,444,524 of NC_052327.1, forward strand.
CATAGCAATGAGCTTATGATGTGTGACTTTGCCTGGCAGGAAAAAAATTGCTCTCTTGTCTCTCAATCAAGAAAACATACTCCTGACTCGTTTATTCCACCTTTCCGCTTTAGAGTGACACCAAATTACTTGATCCGCTCACACAATTTATTCAAACCATTCTTGGTTTATTGATAAATTCTCAACTTAAAATGTAAGATGCTTCCGTGTCTAAATCCCCTGATTTTTCATTCTTCAGCTTTTTAACTGTTATTGGATCATGCACAGACATGAAATACAACTACTCCCTATTTTCTTATTTCACTGTGGTGTGTAGGTAGGTTATTGAGAAATTAATGAATATGTCCCCAACAAGTGCCCCGTGAACCCTGCGATGTGTGTCGTTGATGAAGGAATTTGTTTCCTATATGTTCATTAACCAATTTAATTATACAAAACAAACACTCTGTCCTTTTCTAAGAATATGTAAGATCCTTATTTGCATAAAATAGACATAGACCCGTGTCCAAATTAACAATAGTGTTCATTCTCGAGAGATCTCTGACGTGCATATACAAAACCGTTATTTTTATCCCTTCTATTACTAACGCACATACATACACACTAATCTGGATTATCTCCTGAAGCCTTTTACCACAGTTTATTACCACTTAGCTGACAGTTCCAGCAAAATGACCTCCAGCAGGCCACAAATGTGCATGTGTCTGCTCAAACGGTCAGAAACAGACTCCATGAGGGTGGTATGAGGGCCCGACGTCCACAGGTGGGGGTTGTGCTTACAGCCCAACACCGTGCAGGACGTTTGGCATTTGCCAGAGAACACCAAGATTGTTGGTGTTCACCAAGACCTCTTGGTGAACACCAAGAGGTCATTTTGCAGGGCTCTGGCAGTGCTCCTCCTTGCACAAAGGCGGAGGTAGCGGTCCTGCTGCTGGGTTGTTGCCCTCCTACGGCCTCCTCCACGTCTCTTGATGTACTTGCCTGTCTCCTGGTAGCGCCTCCATGCTCTGGACACTACGCTGACAGACACAGCAAACCTTCTTGCCACAGCTCGCATTGATGTGCCATCCTGGATGAGCTGCACTACCTGAGCCACTTGTGTGGGTTGTAGACTCCGTCTCATGCTACCACTAGAGTGAAAGCACCGCCAGCATTCAAAAGTGACCAAAACATCAGCCAGGAAGCATAGGAACTGAGAAGTGGTCTGTGGTCACCACCTGCAGAACCACTCCTTTATTGGGGGTGTCTTGCTAATTGCCTATAATTTCCACCTGTTGTCTATTCCATTTGCACAACAGCATGTGAAATTTATTGTCAATCAGTGTTGTTTCCTAAGTGGACAGTTTGATTTCACAGAAGTGTGATTGACTTGGAGTTACATTGTGTTGTTTAAGTGTTCCCTTTATTTTTTTGAGCAGTGTATATCGATCTGCCCAGGAACTACAGTTGAAAACTAGCCAGAAGTCTAAATCTGGCACATTTACAGAAATGTTGATTGATTTGCATTCCCAGAAAACCGGGAACAGTCCCAGAACATTAGTTGTGACATTAGGAAAATGTTTTTGATAACAAAACATTGTTGTTTTTCAGAAAATGTTTCAATTAAATATATTTGGGAATATTCTCCTAAAATTCACTCAAATGTTGTGATAACCACCACAGATGTTGTCATTGGGTTTCCAGGTAATGTTATAACACCAGTAATGCTTTTAGAACATACTGCCACTACAAAACGTGAGAGCAACGTTCTGGGAACGTTCTTGCAACATCAGGCAAACAGATTTTGTGTTATGAGAACTATTTTCTGGGAGCTTTCACAGAACCAATTTTGGTTTGCTGGGTTGTCCCTGTCAAATTAATAAATAAAATGAATATGTTGTATATAATATACCATTCATGCTCTTGTTTATTTTTAATCAAGTAACACTGCAAACTCTGCTCTTTGCTCAGAGATTTTTACATCACATTTATTTACTGTATCTAGAGGTACTGTACTGTATCTAGAGAATCTGTGCAGACAGGTCACATAACTTTGACTTTCAACTTCAGCATCAGCTACAAATACAGATACACTATACACGCATGTGCGCATGCACACACGCACACACAAAACCTGTAATCATTTTTTCAAATAATTATTAAACAAATTCACGGAAAACTTTATGTATTTTTGGTTCACCCAGACTGGCAATAGAATGGTCAAAAACATTACATATTTATCAGTTAATTTTCTAAATCATTTTACATGAATGAATCACAAAATCTGTTGAACTTGTTTCACTAACGTGGTCATTCCAGTTCATCCATTTTATCTTACTGGAGGAACATGACACCTGTATGCCGCTTAACACACTGGAATGTGTTTCTGATAGAAAGAGAGGAGGGAAACGTGAGAGACCGAGATGGATGTGTCGGGACAGTGGGAGAGAGTGAGAGGGAGGGAGAGGCAGAGAGAGAGGGACAGAGGCAGAGAGAGAGAGGAGGAACGGAGAGATGTGGGAAAGACAAAAAAAGAGAGTAAGAGGAACTCAGATAATACAGACGTGCAAAGAATGAAAGAGAAAGAAAGAGGGAGAAAAGTATCCAAAATATTTGCTACATATGAATCCTTTTGCAATACGTTTCATAACAAAGAAACTTCTGAACATTCTCAAAGTGATTTTCTAAATTACCTGAAAGGAAAATCCTGAAGCCCTGAACTAGCCCCAATGTCATAGTGCTGATAATAACACAGTTGTAACATTTACAGAACCTAACACAAATGTGTGAAAACAAAGACTGACTGGACAGGTCTGCTGGTATGGTAACGTTGTAAAATGTTCGTTTTTCTCCCATGATGACAATGGATAAACTAAGGTGTTGTGCTTTAATTAAATGATTGCTAAGGAACAGTGCAAAATTCTTGATATACAGTACCAGTCAAAAGTTTGACACACCTACTCATTCAAGGGTTTTTCTTTACTTTACTATTTTCTACACTAGAATAATAGTGAAGACATAAACTATGAAATAACACATATGGAATCATGTAGTAACCAAAAAAGTGTTAAACAAATCAAAATAGATTTTAGATTTTAGATTCTTCAAAGTAGCCACCCTTTGCCTTGATGACAGCTTCGCACACTCTTGGCATTCTCTCAACCAGCTTCACCTGAAATGCTTTTCCAACAGTCTTGAAGGAGATCCAACACATGCTGAGCACTTGTTGGCTGCTGTCCTTCACTCTGCGGTCCAACTCATCCCAAACCATCTCAATTGCTTTGAGGTCGGGTGATTGTGGAGGCCAGGTCATCTGATGCAGCATTCCATCTCTCTCCTTCTTGGTCAAATAGCCCTTACAAAGCCTGTAGGTGTGTTGGGTCATTGTTGTGTTGAAAAACAAATGATAGTCCCACTAAGCGCAAACCAGATGGGATGGCGTATTGCTGAAGAATGTTGTGGTAGCCATGCTGGTTAAGTGTGCCTTGAATTCTATATAAATCACAGACAGTGTCACCAGCAAAGCACCCCCACACCATCTCACCTCTTCCTCCATGCTTCACGGTGGGAAGCACACATGCAGTGATAATCTGTTCACATACTCTGCGTCTCACAAAAACATGGCGGTTGGAACCAAAAATCTCAAATTTGGACTCATCAGACCAAAGGACAGATTTCCATCGGTCTAATGTCCATTGCTCGTGTTTCTTGGCGCAAGCAAGTCTATTCTTCTTACTTAGGTACTACATGATTCCATGTGTGTTATTTAATAGTTTTGATGTCTTCGCTAATATTACACAATGTAGAAAATAGTAAAAATACTGGAAAACCCTGGAATGAGTAGGTGTGTCCAAACTTTTGTCTGGTACTGTACATATGGTAAATATAATAATTGTGTTTTGAATGGATACACTACCAATCTATTGGCTATCTTATATAGTGACTTCAGAAAGTGTTCATACCCCTAGTCTTATTCCACATTGAGTTTCAGCCTGAATTCAAAATGGATTCAATATTTTTTTTCTCTCACCCATCTACACACAATACCCGATAATGACAAAGGGAAAAAATGTTTTTAGAAATGTTTGCAAATTTATTGAAAAAGAAAAACAGAAATATCTAATTTACATAAGTATTCACACCACTTAGTCAATACATGTTAGAATCACCTTTGGCAGTGATTACAGCTGTATCTTTCTAGTTAAGTCTCTAAGAGCTCTGCACTCCTCGATTGTAAAATATTTGCACAAATTCTTCAAGCTCTGTCAAGTTGGATGATGATCATTGCTACATAGCCATTTTCAAGTCGATTTAAGTCAAAAATATAACTAGGCCACTCTGGAACATTCAATGTCGTCTTGGTAAGCAACTCAAGTGTATATTTCGCCTTGTGTTTTAGGTTATTGTCCTGCTGAAAGGTGAATTCATCGCCCAGTGTCTGGAGGAAAGCAGACCGAAACAGGTTTTCCTCTAGGATTTTGACTGTTCTTTTTAATCATGAAAAACTCCTCAGTACTTAATGATTACAAGTATACCCATAACACGATACCTCCACCCCTATGCATGAAAATATGGAGTGGTACTCAGTAATGTGTTGTATTGAATTTGCCCCAAACATAACGCTTTGTATTCATGACAAAAAGTTAATTGCTTTGCCACATTTTTTGCAGAATTACTTTAGTGCCTTGTTGCAAACAAGATGCATCTTTTGGAATATTTATATTCTGTACAGGCTTCCTTCTTTTCACTCTGTCAATTAGGTTAGTATTGTGTAGTGACTACAATGTTATTGATGCATCCTCCATTTTCTCCTATCACAGCCATTAAACTCTGTAACTGTTTTAAAGTCACCGTGAGTTTGGGTGGGCATTCTATGTCTGGTGTTTTATGTTGTCCTTGTTTAGTTGCCTGTGAGCACTACGTTGGCTTCACGTTTCGTTTTGTTGTTTTGTGAGTTTGTTAAGTGTTCTTCGTTTAATAAATAGAAGAATGGATGCAAATCACGCTGCACCTTGGTCCACTCCTTTAAACGGCCGTGACAATTGGCCTCATGGGGAAATCCCGGAGCGGTTTCTATCCTCTCCGGCACCTGAGTTAGGAAGGAAGCCTGTATCTTTGTAGTGGCTGGGTGTATTGATACATGGGGCAGGGTGGCAGGTAGCCTAGTGGTTAGAGTGTTGGACTAACAACTGAAAGGTTGCAAGATCAAATCACACAAGCTGACAAGGTAAAAAAAAAAATAACTGAACAAGTCAGTTAACACATTGTTCCTAGGCTGTCATTGAAAATAAGAATTTGCTCTTAACTGACTTGCTTAGTTAAATAAAGGTTAAAAAATACACCATCTGAAGTGTAATTAATAACTTCACCATGCTCAAATGAATATTTAATATCTGCTTTTTGTATTTTTTAATCAATCTACCAATAGGTGCCCTTATTTGCGAGACATTGGAAAACCTCCCTGGTCTTTGTGGTTGAAATTCACTGCTCGACTGAGGGACCTTACAGATAATTGTATGTGTGGGGTACAGAGATGAGGTAGTCATTCAAAAATAATGTTAAATATTAGTATTGCACAAAGAGTCCATGCAACTAATGTGACTTGTTAAGACATTTTTTACTCCTGAACATATTTGGGCTTGCCATAACAAAAGGGTTATTCATTTGTAAAAATTTTATAAAAACATAATTCCACTTTGACATTATGGGGTATTGTGTGTGGGCCAGTGACACAAAATCTAAATGTAATCAATTTAAAATTTAGGCTGTAACACAACAAAATGTGGAAAAAGGTCAAGGGTTGTGAAAACTTTCTGAAGGCACTGTACCAAATTAACTAGTTTTAACTGTATTTGGAAAGTCCTCTGTCCATAAAGTTCCATAAAAATTCCCTATTGTTGATAAACATAAAATATAAAGTGAAATGTAGATGTATATTTACCTGTGATTTACCATGACATGTGATGTCAAATCTATGTATATTTACCAGTCATATGATATTATGCAGTATAACTGAGTTATTGTGATGGACGAAGAGTATAACTGAAAAACCTTTCAAAATCAGTTAACTCATTTTATAAAGTTTTAGACTCACATGTTGTACACACTGACAGACACATATATTCATGCACGCGTGCGCGCACACACAGTCACAACAAACATACAGACTTGTACACACATTCACAGAATAAATATACAGAGACGTTTAATATACACACACACATTTCTTCTCTAGCCTCTACTGGTCCTATACAGAAACTTGCTGGTCTTATTGCCTCTGTCGTTTTGTGTGTGTTTGTGCATGTGTTCCCAGGCTCTGACAGACAAGCTACACACACACACACACACACACACACACACACACACACACACACACACACACACACACACACACACACACACACACACACACACACACACACACACACACACACACACACACACACACACACACACACACACAGCAACTGGGTTCGAGTTGGGTCTCTTCAGTGGTGTTTCTGTGGCTTTTCCATAGGGCTGAGAGGGAGGATGAGAGCATGGGATCAGTGGGTTGTTAACAGTGCCACTGAGAAACATGGTCCCTCTGTCTGTCTGTCTGCAGGAGCCTGGTTGGTCCTCCATCCTCTATGGGCTGCCACTGTAGGAGTAGTCTGCCTTGTTGTGCATCACCAGCTTGTTGTCCACAAAGTAGAAACTGTCGGACTGTGTCTTGTACGGGTGCAGGATCATCTCTCGCACTGCAGGGAGCGACAGAGACACAACACATTATATATATTCGTTTTTTTTCAATTGCTAACAAGCATCGGTCAACACTGAAGCCACTTTTTTCAAAACTCTTCACACAGTCTGCATTACCAACATGCATCTTGGCCAAACAGTTAATCTCACCTCTAAAACTCACTCAAACCAACTAAACACTTCATACTGTACATGTCTCAAAATAAGCTCGTTCGACCATAACACTGGCAACAATTCTGACTCAGAAAGCATACATTGTCACTCATAACACACTGACCTACAAAACACTAACAACAGGGAGCATTACATAAATGATTAACTTTTCTCTTTGAAGTGTGAATGATTTTTTCACATAAATCAGTATTTCATTATAGAATAAGAATAACACCTTTTCCCTTTATTATCTGTACTAAAGTACACTACCGTTCAAAAGTTTGGGATTACCTAGAAATGTCCTTGTTTTTGAAAGAAAAGTAAATGTTTTCCCATTAAAATAACATCAAATTGATCAGAAATACAGTGTAGACATTGTTAATGTTGTAAATGACTATTGTAGCTGGAAACAGCAGATTTGTTTATGGAATATCTACATAGGCGTACAGAGGCCCATTATCAGCAACCATCACTCCTGTGTTCCAATGACACGTTGTGTTAGATAATCCAAGTTTATAATTTTAAAGGATAATTGACCATTAGAAAACCAATTTTGCAATTATGTTAGCACAGCTGAAAACTGTTGTTCTGATTAAAGAAGCAATAAAACGGGCCTTTAGACTAGTTGAGTATCTGGAGTATCAGCATTTGTGGGTTCAATTACAGGTTCAAAATGGCTAGAAACAAAGAACTTTCTTCTGAAACTCATCAGTCTATTCTTGTTCTGAGAAATGAAGGCTATTCCATGCGAGAAATTGCCAAGAAACTGAAGATCTCGTACAACACTGTGTACTTCTCCCTTCACAGAACAGCACAAACTGGCTCTAACCAGAATAGAAAGAGGAGTGGGAGGCCCCGGTGCACAACTGAGCAAGAGGACAAATACGTTAGAGTGTCTAGTGCCTCGCAAGTCCTCAACTGGCAGCGTCATTAAATAGTACCCGTAAAACACCAGTCTCAACGTCAACAGTGAAGAGGCGACTCCGGGATGCTGGCCTTCTGGGCAGAGTTCATCTGTCCAGTGTCTGTGTTCTTTTGCCCATTTAATATTTTCTTTTTATTGGCCAGTCTGAGATATGGCTTTTTTTTTTTTACTCTGCCTAGAATGCCAGCATCCCAGAGTCACCTCTTCACTGTTGAGGTTGAGACTAGTGTTTAGCGGGGGTGAACATACTGAACAAAAATGTGAACATACTGTATTTTACTGTAATATGTAGTTAAATTATCATTGAAGGATGCACATCTCACCTCTTGTTTTGCCGGAAAATTCGTACTATAGATGCAACTGTTGAACGCTGCAGATTTGGCTGCACCCTTAAACCGGCCTCTGTCAAAGAGAGACCATGGTTTTCAACATGGTCAATAATTGTGCCCCTTATCTCATCAGAGACCACCGCTCTTGGTCTTCCCTCTCCCTGCCACTCTTCTTTCCCCACTAACCTGTCTTCCTTGATCCATGTTTCCAAACTAAATCATCCCGAAGCCGTACTCTTTTGTCTGTTTGGTAACGAGACTAAAAAAAGGACACTTGGGTAGGCTTTCAGATGAAATTGCAATCAGTTGTGTTTGGAACGATGAAATATTTTTGTGAGATTTTCTATGTTTCAATCTGGTTGCTGCAGAAATGCAAGACATTTGCCATCATTCTGTTTTGAATGTGTTTTTAACAGTTTTGCAAACAGTGTATTAGCATTTGAAAACGTGCTGCAAATATATATTTTATTTATTTATTTTGCTCCTTTGCACCCCATTATTTCTATCTCTACTTTGCACTTTCTTCCACTGCAAACCAACCATTCCAGTGTTTTTTTTACATGCTATATTGTATTTACTTTGCCACCATGGCCTTTTTTATATTTTTATTTATTTATATATATATTTTGTTTGCCTTCACCTCCCTTATCTCACCTCACTTGCTCACATTGTATATAGACTTATTTTTCACTGTATTATTGACTGTATGTTTGTTTTACTCCATGTGTAACTATGTGTTGTTGTATGTGTCGAACTGCTTTTCTTTATCTTGGCCAGGTCGCACTTGTAAATGAGAACGTGTTCTCAATTTGCCTACCTGGTTAAATAAAGGTGAAATAAATAAATAAATAAATATAGTTGAGCAGGTGGTGGAGTATGAATGAAAAAAGAGTTCATGGATTTCGGAGAATGTGGTCATTGAATGTATTTTGTGTGAAAGCAATGAAAAATGGTTCACAGTTTTTCCACAAACACTTCTTTTTCGCTGACTGTGTGAAGAGTTTTGACAATGTGACTTCAGTTTTGACCAATGCATGTTAGCAATTGAAAATAACTGTAACCCTTGTGTGGTGTTCATGTTTTTGTTATTCCCACAATGTTCACGGGTCTGATGGGCCAACAACATTATTGGGTTTTTAATTACCAAACAGATAAAAATCACCACATAACAACACTGTGGCTGAGTCCGAATACCCATACTAGCGTACTACATACTTAAACTGCATAATTTGTACTCATCGTTGCATACTATATCGCATATACTGTTCAATAAAAAGCATGCAGTATACCATGCCCACAATGGACTAGCGGATCCTGACTGGCTGAGAAGGTGGGGCGGGGCCGAGTGAGGGTGTTTTTTTCAAATTCAACAGACATACATCTCATTAACCAGCCTGGATTATAGCTAATATCCAATTATATTTTCTCTCTAAACTCTGAACAGAATAGGAATAGAGTGCCTTCAGAAAGTATTCACACCCCTTTACTTTTCCCACGTTTTGTTGTGTTACAGCCTGAATTTAAAATGTATTCAAGTTAGATTGTGTTCCAATGGCCTACACACAGTACCCCTCAATGTCCAAGTGGAATTATGTTATTAGACATGTTTATAAAAAATGAAAATCTGAAATGTCTTGTGTCAATAAGTATTCAACCCTTTTGTTATGGCAAGCCTAAATAAGTTCAGGAAGAAAAATGTGCTTAAGAAGTAACGTAATAAGTTACATGGACTCACTGTGTGCAACAATAGAGTTTAACATGATTTTTTGAATGACTACCTCATCTCTGTACCCCACACATACAATTATCTATAAGGTCCCTCAGTCGAGCAGTGAATTTAAAACACCGATTCAACCATAAAGACCAAGGAGGTTTTCCAATGCCTCACAAAGATGGGCACCTATTGGTAGATTGGTTAAAAATATAAAAACACAGACATTGAATATCCCTTTGAACATGTGAAGTTATTCATTACACTTTGGATGGTGTATCAATACACCCAGTCACTACAAAAACACAGGCATCCTTCCTAACCCAGTTGCCGGAGAGGAATGCAAGATGGCGTAGCAGTCAGACATCTTTGTCCTCGTCATGTCCCGTGTATATATCTTTTACATCTTTTTTCTTCGCATATCTTTTTTAAATTTTTCCTAAACCTCAACTTCAATATACTCTCCTGCAACCAGCCTCACCCAATGTGGTATGGATCTGCTACTTTCTAAAGTATTTTTCTTTACTTTCAACCGGAATCCCCCAACAGAAGCTAGCCAGCTAACTAGTTACTAGCTAGTAGTCAGCTAACCACTGCTAGCGGTCATCAGCTAACCTCTAGCTCGGAAATCTCTCGCCAGTTTGCACAAAGCAATTCAAACCAGACAATACCAGACTTATTTTCTCTCCATATCCCCGGATTCCTACCGCAAGCTCTGAACCTTTTCACCTGGATCATCGCAGCTAGCTATCTGCAATCTGAGTTGCTAACATCTCTGTCCCGAAGCAAGCACCAATTAGCCTGGAGCTAGCCCATGCTAGGCCCATCTCCCGGCTAGCTGAAGAGGTCCATCAGCCACTCCTTGGGCTACAATACCTATTTTGCCAATTGGCCTGGACCCCTTTTACTACACGAAGCCCTGCTAATCCATCATGACTGGACTACCGACGTAATCTGCCCGAGGGTTCTTTTTGCAACAGGCCCCTCCGTCACGACGTTCCCTGAATGCCCATCTGCTAGCCTACTAGCCGCTGCCCGCTAGCTGTCTAGAACATATCGGACTGTTAGCTGTATAGGTCTATCGGCCAATTTCTTGGGCCACTATGCCTATTTTGCCAATTGGACTTGGCACCTTTACTACACGGAACCCTACTAATCCATCACGGCTGGTCTGCCGACAGAACCGCACAAGGAGGCTACAACAGACTTCTTCCGTCGCGACGTACCTCTAAGGCCCTTCTGCTAGCTTGCTAGCCCTGTGTAACGACTTTCTTCCTGAGATGAAGGAGAGGACCAAAATGCAGCGCGGTTAGTGTTCAACATGTTTAATTTGAACATAAACGGTGAACACTTACAACAATACAAAAACAACAAATGTGAAAGTCGAGACAGTCCTATCTGGTGCAGAACACAAACACAGAGACTGGAAACAAACACCCACAAAATCCCAACACAAAACAAGCCTCCTATATATGAGTCTCAATCAGAGACAACGACTACCATCTGTCTCTGATTGAGAACCCACACTAGGCTGACATAGAAACAGACAAACTAGACACACAACATAGAATTCCCACCCAGCTCACGTCCTGACCAACTAAACACATACAAAACAACAGAAAACAGGTCAGGAACGTGACAGAACCCCCCCCTCAAGGTGCGAACTCCGGGCGCACCCCTAAAACTCAAGGGGAGGGTCTGGGTGGGCATCTGTCCGCGGTGGCGGCTCCGGCGGTGGACGAGGGCACCACTCCACCCTTGTCTTTGTCCACCTCCTTAGCGTCCCTTGAGTGGCGACCCTCGCCCCCGACCATGGTCCAGGAACCTTCACCAACTCCCCTCTACAATAGAGGAGACAACTCAGGACAGAGAGGTAGTTCAGGACAAAGAGGTAGCTCAGGACAGAGAGGTAGCCCAGGACAGAGAGGTAGCCCAGGACAGAGAGGTAGCTCAGGACAGAGGGACAACTCCGGACTAGTGGCAGCTCCGGACTGAGTGGCAGCTCCGGACTGAGTGGCAACTCATGACTGGAGGGCAGCTCATGACTGGAGGGCAGCTCATGACTGGAGGGCAGCTCATGACTGGAGGGCAGCTCATGACTGGAGAGCAGCTCATGACTGAAGGGCAGCTCATGACTGAAGGGCAGCTCATGACTGAAGGGCAGCTCATGACTGAAGGGCAGCTCATGACTGGAGGGCAGCTCATGACTGGAGGGCAGCTCATGACTGGCTGGCGTCTCTGGCAGCTCCTGACTGGCTGGCGTCTCTGGCAGCTCCTGACTGGCTGGCGTCTCTGGCAGCTCCTGACTGGCTGGCGTCTCTGGCAGCTCCTGACTGGCTGGCGTCTCTGGCAGCTCCTGACTGGCTGGCGGCTCTGGCAGCTCCTGACTGGCTGGCGGCTCTAGCGGCTCCTGACTGACGGACGGCTCTAATGGCTCGGGACAGACGGGCGGCTCTAATGGCTCGTGGCAGACGGATGACTCAGATGGCGCTGGGCAGACGGATGGCTCAGACGGCGCTGGGCAGACGGATGGCTCAGACGGCGCTGGGCAGACGGATGGCTCAGACGGCGCTGGGCAGACGGATGGCTCAGACGGCGCTGGGCAGACGGATGGCTCAGACGGCGCTGGGCAGACGGACGGCTCAGACGGCGCTGGGCAGACGGACAGTTCAGACGGCGTTGGGCAGACGGACAGTTCAGGCGCCGCTGGGCAGACGGGCAGTTCAGGCACCGCTGGGCAGACGGCAGACTCTGGCCGGCTGAGACGCACTATAGGCCTGATGCGTGGTGCCGGAACTGGAGGTACCGGGCTGAGGGCACGCACCTCAGGGCGAGTGCGGGGAGGAGGAACAGGGCTCTGGCGATGCACTGGAAGCCTGGTGCGTGGTGTAGGCACTGGTGGTACTGGGCTGGGGCGGGAAGGTGGCGCCGGATATACCGGACCGTTGAGGAGGACACGCGCTCTTGAGCACCGAGCCTCTCCAACCTTACCAGGTTGAATGGTCCCCGTAGCCCTGCCAGTGCGGCGAGGTGGAACAACCCGCACTGGGCTATGCAGGCGAACCGGGGACACCACCTGTAAGGCTGGTGCCATGTACGCCGGCCCGAGGAGACGTACTGGAGGCCAGATACGTTGGGCCGGCTTCATGACATCCAGCTCGATGCCCAACCTAGCCCTCCCAGTGCGGCAAGGTGGAATAGCCCGCACTGGGCTAAGCACGCGTACTGGGGACACCGTGCGCTTTACCGCATAACACGGTGTCTGACCAGTACGACGCCCTCTCACTCCACGGTAAGCCCGGGGAGTTGGCTCAGGTATCCAACCTGACTTCGCCACACTCCCCTTTAGCCCCCCCCCCAAGAAATTTTTGGGTGAGCCTCTCGGGTTTCCAGCCACTCTGCCTTGCAAGCGCCTCATAATGCCGCCTCTCTGCTTTTGATGCCTCCAGCTCCGCTTTGGGACGACGACACTCCTCTGGCTCTGCCCAGGGTCCTTCTCCGTCCAGAATCTCCTCCCATGTCCATTCCTCCTTGTACTGCTGCTGCTGTTGCTGCTGCCCGTTGCCACGCTGCTTGGTCCGGGTTTGGTGGGTGTTTCTGTAACGACTTTCTTCCTGAGATGAAGGAGAGGACCAAAATGCAGCGCGGTTAGTGTTCAACATGTTTAATTTGAACATAAACGGTGAACACTTACAACAATACAAAAACAACAAATGTGAAAGTCGAGACAGTCCTATCTGGTGCAGAACACAAACACTGACACAGGAGACAACCACCCACAACGAACACTGTGAAACAACCTACCTAAATATGACTCTCAATTAGAGGAACGCAAAACACCTGCCTCTAATTAAGAGCCATACCAGGCAACCCTTAAACCAACATAGAAACAGAAAACATAGAATGCCCACCCAAACTCACGTCCTGACCAACTAACACATACAACAAACTAACAGAAATAGGTCAGGAACGTGACACCCTGGCCCGCTAGCTGTCTGAATCGCCGTGTCTCCAGCCAGCTTAACTACTCACTGGACCCCTATGATCACTCGGCTCCATATGCTTCTCCCTAAGGTCAATATTCCTTGTCCATTGCTGTTCTGGTTAGTGATTATTGTCTTTTTTCACTGTAGAGCCTCTAGCCCTGCTCAATATGCCTTAGCTAACCCTTCAGTTCCACCTCCCACACATGCGATGACATCACCTGGTTTAAATTATGTTTCTAGAGACAATATCTCTCTCATCGTCACTCTATGCCTAGGTTTACCTCCACTGTATTCACATCCTTCCATACCTTTGTCTGGACATTATGCCTTGAATCTATTTTATCGCGCCCAGAAGCCTGCTCCTTTTGCTCTCTGTTCCGAACATACTAGATGACCAGTTCTTATAGCCTTTAGCGGTACCCTTATCCTACTCTTCCTCTGTTCCTCTGGTGATGTAGAGGTTAATCCAGGCCAAGCCGCGCCTAGCTTTGGTGACTTCTGTAACTGTAAAAGCCTTGGTTTCATGCATGTTAACATTAGAAGCCTCCTCCCCAAGTTTGTTTTATTCACTGCCTTAGCACACTCTGACATCCTGGATGTCCTAGCCGTGTCTGAATCCTGGCTTAGGAAGACCATCAAAAACCCTGAAATTTCCATCCCTAACTATAACATTTTCCGACAAGATAGAACTGCCAAAGGGGGCGGAGTGGCAATCTACTGCAGAGATAGCTTGCAGAGTTTTGTCATACTATCCAGGTCTGTGCCCAAACAATTCGAGCTTCTACTTTTAAAAATCCACCTTTCCAGAAACAAGTCTCTCACTGTTGCCGCTTGCTATAGACCACCCTCTGCCCCCAGCTGTGCCCTGGACACCATATGTGAATTGATTGCCCCCCATCTATCTTCAGAGCTCGTGCTGCTAGGTGACCTAAACTGGGACATGCTTAACACCCCGGCCATCCTACAATCTAAGCTTCATGCCCTCAATCTCAAACAAATGATCAATGAACCTACCAGGTACAACACCAAATCCGTACACACGGGAACACTCATAGATATCATCCTAACCAACTTGCCCTCCAAATACACCTCTGCTGACTTCAACCAAGATCTCAGCGATCACTACCTCATTGCCTGCATCCGTAATGGGTCTGCGGTCAAACGACCACACCTCATCACTGTCAAACACTCCCTAAAACACTTCAGCGAGCAGGCTTTTCTAATCGACCAGGCCCGGGTATCGTGGGATATTAACCTCATCCCGTCAGCAGAGGATGCCTGGTTATTCTTAAAAAGTGCCTTCCTCACCATCTTAAATAAGCATGCCCCATTAATTTTTTTTTAACCAGGAACAGATATAGCCCTTGGTTCACTCCAGACCTGACTGCCCTTGACCAGCACAAAAACATCCTGTGGCGTACTGCAATAACATCAAATAGCTCCCGTGATATGCAACTTTTCAGGGAAGTTAGGAACCAATATACACAAGCAGTTAGGCTAGCTTTTTTTTAAGGCTAGCTTTTTCAAACAGAAATTTGCATCCTGTAGCACAAACTCAAAAAAGTTCTGGGACACTGTAAAGTCCATGGAGAATAAGAGAACCTCCTCCTAGCTGCCCACTCCTGAGGCTAGGAAACACTGTCACCACTGATAAATCCACTATAATTGAGAATTTCAATAACCATTTTCCCCCTACCCCTACCCCGGTCAACTGCCCTGCACCCCCCACAGCAACTCGCCCAAGCCTCCCCCGATTTCTCCTTCACCCAAATCCAGATAGCTGATGTTCTTAAAGAGCTGCAAAATCTGGACCCTACAAATCAGCTGGGCTAGACAATCTGGACCCTCTCTTTCTAAAATTGTCTGCCGAAACTGTTGCAACCCCTATTACTAGCCTGTTCAACCTCTCTTTTGTATCGTCTGAGATCCCCAAAGATTGGAAATCTGCTGTGGTCATCCCCCTCGTCAAAGGGGGAGACACTCTAGACCCAAACTGCTACAGACCTATATCTACCCTACCCTGCCTTCTAAGTTCTTCGAAAGCCAAGTTAACAAACAGATTACCAACCATTTAGAATCCCACCGTACCTTCTCCGCTATGCAATCTGGTTTCAGAGCTGGTCATGGGTGCACCTCAGCCACGCTCAAGGTCCTAAACAATATCATAACTGCCATCGATAAGAGTCAATACTGTGCAGCCGTATTTATCAACCTGGCCAAGGCTTTCGACTCTGTCAATCACCACATTCTTATTGGCAGACAACAGCCTTGGTTTCTCAAATGACTGCCTCGCCTGGTTCACCAACTTCTTCTCAAATAGAGTTCAGTGTATCAAATCGGAGGGCCTGTTGTCCGGACCTCTGGCAGTCTCTATGGGGGTGCCACAGGGTTCAATTCTCGGGCCGACTCTCTTCTCTGTATACATCAATGATGTCACTCTTGCTGCTGGGGATTCTCTGATCCACCTCTACGCAGACGACACCATTTTGTATACTTCTGGCCCTTCTTTGGACACTGTGTTAACTAACCTCCAGACGAGCTTCAATGCCATACAACACTCATTCCGTGGCCTCCAACTGCTCTTAAATGCAAGTAAAACCTAATGCATGCTCTTCAACCAATCGCTGCCCGCACCTGCCCGTCCATCATCACTACTCTGGACGGTTCTGACCTAGAATATGTGGACAACTACAAATACCTAGGTGTCTGGTTAGACTGTAAACTCTCCTTCCAGACCCACATTAAGCATCTCCAATTCAAAATTAAATTTAGAATTGGCTTCCTATTTCGCAACAAAGCATCCTTCACTCATGCTGCCAAACATACCCTCGTAAAACTGACTATCCTACCGATCCTCGACTTCGGTGATGTCATTTCCAAAATAGCCTCCAACACTACTCAACAAATTGGATGCAGTCTATCACAGTGCCATCCGTTCTGTCACCAAAGCCACATATACTACCCACCACTGTGACCTGTACGCTCTCATTGGCTGGCCCTCGCTTCATACTTGTCGCCAAACCCACTGGCTCAAGGCCATCTACAAGTCTTTGCTAGGTAAAGCCCCACCTTATCTCAGTTCACTGGTCACCATAGCAGTACCCACCCGTAGCACGCGTTCCAGCAGGTATTTTTCACTGGTCACCCCCAAAGCCAATTCCTACTTTGGCCGCCTTTCCTTACAGTTCTCTGCTGCCAATGAATGGAACGAACTGCAAAAATCGCTGGATTGGAGATGCTGAAGCTGGACACTCTTATCTCCCTCACTAACTTCAAGCACCAGCTGTAAAAGCAGCACAAAGATCCTTGCACCTGTACATAGCCCATCTGTAAATTGCCCATCCAACTACCTCATCCCCATACTGTATTTATTTATTTATTTATTTATTTTGCTCCTTTGCACCCCAGTATCTCTACTTGCACATTCGCCTTCTGCACATCTATCACCCCAGTGTTTAATTGCTATACCGTAATTACCTCGCCACTATGGCTTATTTTATTGCCTTACCTCCCTTATCTTACCTCATTTGCACACACTGTATAAATACTTTTTTTAATGTATTTTTTTCTACTGTATTATTGACTGTATGTTTGCTTATTTCATGTGTAACTCTGTGTTGTTGTATGTGTCGAACTGCTTTGCTTTATCTTGGCCAGGTCGCAGTTGTACATGAGAACTTGTTCTCAACTAGCCTACCTGGTTAAATAAAGGTGAAATATAAAAAAAGGAAGGAAACCACTCAGGGATTTCACCATGAGTCCAATCATGACCTTAAGACAGTTACAGAGTTTAATGGCTGTGATATGAGAAAACGGAGGATGACTCAACAACATTCTAGTTACTCCACAATACGAACTCAAATGACAGAGTGAAAATAATGAAGCCTGTACTGATTTTTTTCCCTCCAAAACATGCATACAGTTTGCAATAAGGCACCAAAGTAAAACTCTAAAAAATGTGGCAAAAAATGTACTTTATGTCCTCAATACAAAGCCTTATGTTTGGGGCAAATCCAACACAACACATCACTCTTCATATGTTCAAGCATAGATCCTTGCACCTGTTGTTCAAGCATAGATGTCTGCATCATGTTATGGGTATGCTTGTAATCGCAAGGATAAGGGAGTTTTTTAGGATTAAAATAAACAGAATGGAGCTAAGTATAGGTGACATCCTAGAGGAAAACCTGGTTCAGTCTGCTTTCCAACACACTAGGAGACAAATCCACCTTTCAGCAGGACAATAACCTAAAACACAAGGCCAAATATGACCGACCATCTCTTTACGGTCTTATGTTCCAAAATTTGAAATGGTGTTATCTACATTGGATAAAAGTACTGACTCAGAGCTTCAAAATTATATAAAATGCACTACAGTTAAGGAACAATTGAAAAGTAATGCTGCTCTGAAATTTGTAACCCCACTTTTGAGAAAATGGCCCTTGAATGTTTTTGTACTAGAGAGCTCTTCTTTGTTTACACTCATTCAACCTCGTTCACACCCTCTTAAGCCTTAGCCCCACCCATCTCTTTAAGGCCATGTGCTAAACAGAGTAGGATGATGCAGTAAAAAAATGAAGATTTCAAGACTAAAAGTGGCGAAAGCAGTAGCCTACAATAAGCAAAAACTCCAGGTAGAAATACACTTTATCTAGTCCTTGGCCTATATCCTAATCTGACTTTGGTGCAAGTCATGTTGTTCTTCACATTACTGTCTCTGGTAAACACATACTATATAAAATCTAAGTTTAATGTCACAGGATACAGAAGGTAGAAATGGTACACTGAAATTATTATTTGAATAGTAGCAATATAAAAATAGAAAGTGTCTAGATGACCATATTTGATCCCGTTTTAAATTACTTTCAGCTTATAAAGGCTTCATAATGCCTTCATAAGTATGACATGTGATACAAAACATCTATAACTGTATGTCATGCTTTATGAAGGGTTCATAAATGTGGCATAACTGTGTGACATAATCACCAATGTCAAATGTGACATAACTCACTTATGTCAAATATGATATAAACATGTCCTTAATAAAAGGGTGACATGTTGTGCTGGACAATGGCACACACTCTAAAGTGAAGTCATGTTAGTCACATTACACCTAATCTCATTCCCAGACACTTCCACCCAAATGCGCGGAAGGTCTGGTGGACAAACTCATCAAACTTGTCCTTCATTAGCTAGTGTTAGGTTTCAAATACAATTTCAAGAAGAAAAATTGTGGAAATGGCCAGAATTAAGCCCTAATTATGATTTTGTGGCTGTCCTTCATGAATCAGAAGAACGTTTATAACCTATTTATTGACACTTTATGTAGTGTTCTGTAATACTTAGATTGAAGTGAGACACCTTCAGTCATTCAAAACACATCCATAAAGACTCTACATCGCATGACACTGTACTTACTTTAAAGTCAGATCACATACATACATGCCTTGTATCATATGACGCTGTACTTAATATAGAGTCAGACACCTTTGGTCATTCATAACACATACATAAAAGCTTAATGATACATACACAAATGTATTAACACTTAAAGAATTATCACTATCAGCTAAAACAAATAAACATGAAAGACAGGTTTAAACCATACATTTCCTTTTATAAATAAAACATTTTTACAATACAAATACATTTAGTTTCAAGAAGTCCAGCAATGCAATTCCATTGAACATTACACAGGGGTGTTAAAAGTGTAGCTTGTCCCTGAGCTGGCGGACTAATCATTCTTGCCTCTCTGCCTGCTGGAGGTAGTGCATGTTGATTCCAACCTTAAAATTAACAAAGAAAGTTGGCAGGTCTTTTAGGAAATGCCTTTGTCACACCATCTGTGCTGCACCAGAAATACTCCAAATGGGGAGATGGGAAACTCCATTCGATTCTTATTATTATATTCCTCTTTCATTTACAAATCTCATGACATGACTATGAGAAGTGGCTGTATCTAGAGGGATTTTTATTTAGCTGAGCCTGCTAGCTAGCAATTGCTGTGATGTCACAGAAATAATATGAAATAATGATTGAGGTAACTATGTAATCTAACAACACTTAAACCACTAGAGTTGATTAACACACTGTCAATCTAAGTAACTTAACAAAAATCACCATCAATATCTGTTAGTTTAACCTCTCTAGGATCGTTCGGGACGTGAGCGTCCCACCACGCCAACAGCCAGTGAAATTGCAGGGCGCCAAATTCAAACAACAGAAATCTCATAATTAAAATTCCTCAAACATACAAGTATTATTGTCATGTTTTGTCTTTTGATTATCATGTCTTGTCCCTGTGCTTCCCTTCCATTTGTCTCCCTCTGCTGGTCTTAGTAGGTTCTTTCCCTCTCTCTTCCCCTCCCTCTCTTCCTCTCTCGCTCTCTCTCTATCGTTCCGTTCCTGCTCCCAGCTGTTCCTCATTCTCCTAACTACCTCATTTAATCTTTCACACCTGTCCCCTATTTTGCCCTCTGATTAGAGTTCCTATTTCTCCCTCTGTTTTCCGCTTCTGTCCTTGTCGGATCTTTGTTTGATGTTTGCTGTTCCGTGTCCTGGTTCCGCCCTGTCGTGTTTTTGCCTTCATCAGATGCTGCGTGTGAGCAGGTGTCATCTAAGATATATCCAGGAGTACCGTTTTGTTTAAGTTTGGAATAAAGACTCTGTTTTTGTTAAGTCGCTTTTGGGTCCTCATTCATCTGCATAACAGAAAGATCCGACCAGTATGGACCCAGCGACTACGGATTCTCGCAACACTGCCATCGAGATCCAGGGAGCAATGCTCGGCAGACACGAGCAGGAATTGTCTGCTGCTCGTCATGCCGTTGAGACCCTGGCCGCTCAGGTTTCCAACCTCTCAGGACAGTTTCAGAGTCTTCGTCTCGTGCCACCTGTTACTTCCTGGTCTTCCGAGTCTCCGGAACCTAGGGTTAATAACCCACCATGTTACTCTGGGCAACCCACTGAGTGCCGCTCCTTTCTGACCCAGTGTGATATTGTGTTTTCTCTCCAGCCCAACACATACTCACGAGAGAGAGCTCGGATCGCCTACGTCATATCACTCCTTACTGGTCGGGCTCGGGAGTGGGGCACAGCTATCTGGGAGGCAAGGGCTGAGTGTACTAACGATTATCAGAGCTTTAAAGAGGAGATGATACGGGTTTTTGATCGTTCAGTTTTTGGGAAGGAGGCTTCCAGGGTCCTGGCTTCCCTATGTCAAGGTGATCGATCCATAACGGATTACTCTATAGAGTTTCGCACTCTTGCTGCATCCAGTGACTGGAACGAGCCGGCGTTGCTCGCTCGTTTTCTGGAGGGACTTCACGCTGAGGTTAAGGATGAGATTCTCTCCCGGGAGGTTCCTTCCAGCGTGGACTCTTTGATTGCACTCGCCATCCGCATAGAACGACGGGTAGATCTTCGTCACCGAGCTCGTGGAAGAGAGCTCGCGTTAACGGTGTTTCCCCTCTCCGCATCTCAACCATCTTCTCCCATCAGCTCAGAGACTGAGCCCATGCAGCTGGGAGGTATTCGCATCTCGACTAAGGAGAGGGAACGGAGAATCACCAACCGCCTTTGTCTCTATTGCGGTTCTGCTGGACATTTTGTCATGTCATGTCCAGTAAAAGGCCAGAGCTCATCAGTAAGCGGAGGGCTACTGGTGAGCGCTACTACTCAGGTCTCTCCATCAAGATCCTGTACTACCTTGTCGGTCCATCTACGCTGGACCGGTTCGGCTGCTTCCTGCAGTGCCTTGATAGACTCTGGGGCTGAGGGTTGTTTTATGGACGAAGCATGGGCTCGGAAACATGACATTCCTCTCAGACAGTTAGGGAAGCCCACGCCCATGTTCGCCTTAGATGGTAGTCTTCTCCCCAGTATCAGATGTGAGACACTACCTTTAACCCTCACAGTATCTGGTAACCACAGTGAGACCATTTCCTTTTTGATTTTTCGTTCACCTTTTACACCTGTTGTTTTGGGTCATCCCTGGCTAGTATGTCATAATCCTTCTATTAATTGGTCTAGTAATTCTATCCTATCCTGGAACGTTTCTTGTCATGTGAAGTGTTTAATGTCTGCTATCCCTCCTGTGTCTTCTGTCCCCTCTACTCAGGAGGAACCTGGTGACTTGACAGGAGTGCCGGAGGAATATCATGATCTGCGCACGGTCTTCAGTCGGTCCAGAGCCAGCTCCCTTCCTCCTCACCGGTCGTATGATTGTTGTATTGATCTCCTTCCGGGGACCACTCCCCCTCGGGGTAGACTTTACTCTCTGTCGGCTCCCGAACGTAAGGCTCTCGAGGATTATCTGTCTGTTTCTCTCAACGCCGGTACCGTGGTGCCTTCTTCCTCTCCCGCCGGAGCGGGGTTTTTCTTTGTTAAGAAGAAGGACGGTACTCTGCGCCCCTGTGTGGATTATCGAGGGCTGAATGACATAACGGTTAAGAATCGTTATCCGCTTCCCCTTATGTCGTCAGCCTTCGAGATGCTGCAGGGAGCCAGGTTCTTTACTAAGTTGGACCTTCGTAACGCTTACCATCTCGTACGCATCAGAGAGGGGGACGAGTGGAAAACGGCGTTTAACACTCCGTTAGGGCATTTTGAATACCGGGTTCTGCCGTTCGGTCTCTCTAATGCTCCAGCGGTCTTTCAGGCATTAGTCAATGATGTACTGAGAGACATGCTGAACATCTTTGTTTTCGTTTACCTTGACGATATCCTGATTTTTTTCACCGTCACTCGAGATTCATGTTCAGCACGTTCGACGTGTACTCCAGCGCCTTTTAGAGAATTGTCTCTACGTGAAGGCTGAGAAGTGCGCCTTTCATGTCTCCTCTGTCACTTTTCTTGGTTCTGTTATTTCCGCTGAAGGCATTCAGATGGATCCCGCTAAGGTCCAGGCTGTCAGCGATTGGCCCGTCCCTAAGTCACGTGTCGAGTTGCAGCGCTTTCTCGGTTTCGCTAATTTCTATCGGCGTTTCATTCGTAATTTCGGTCAAGTGGCTGCCCCTCTCACAGCTCTGACTTCTGTCAAGACTTACTTTAAGTGGTCCGGTTCCGCCCAGGGAGCTTTTGATCTCCTCAAGAAGCGTTTTACATCCGCTCCTATCCTTGTTACTCCTGACGTCACTAAACAATTTATTGTCGAGGTTGACGCTTCAGAGGTGGGCGTGGGAGCCATTCTGTCCCAGCGCTTCCAGTCTGACGATAAGGTTCATCCTTGCGCTTACTTTTCTCATCGCCTGTCGCCATCGGAACGCAACTATGATGTGGGTAACCGCGAACTGCTCGCTATCCGCTTAGCCATAGGCGAATGGCGACAGTGGTTGGAGGGGGCGACCGTTCCTTTTGTCGTTTGGACTGACCATAAGAACCTTGAGTACATCCGTTCTGCCAAACGACTTAATGCACGTCAAGCTCGTTGGGCGTTGTTTTTCGCTCGTTTCGAGTTCGTGATTTCCTATCGCCCGGGGAATAAGAACACCAAGCCTGATGCCTTATCCCGTCTCTTTAGTTCTTCTGTGGTTTCTACCGACCCCGAGGGGATTCTCCCTGAAGGGCGTGTTGTCGGGTTGACTGTCTGGGGAATTGAGAGACAGGTAAAGCAAGCGCTCACTCACACTGCGTCGCCGCGCGCTTGTCCTAGTAACCTTCTGTTTGTTCCTGTCCCTACTCGTCTGGCTGTTCTTCAGTGGGCTCATTCTGCCAAGTTAGCTGGCCACCCCGGTGTTCGGGGTACGCTTGCTTCTATTCGCCAGCGGTTTTGGTGGCCTACTCAGGAGCGGGACACGCGCCGTTTCGTGGCTGCTTGTTCGGACTGCGCGCAGACTAAGTCAGGTAACTCTCCTCCTGCCGGTCGTCTCAGACCGCTTCCCATTCCTTCTCGACCATGGTCTCACATCGCCTTAGACTTTATTACCGGTCTGCCTTCGTCTGCGGGGAAGACTGTGATTCTTACGGTTATCGATAGGTTCTCTAAGGCGGCACATTTCATTCCCCTCGCTAAGCTTCCTTCCGCTAAGGAGACGGCACAAATCATCATTGAGAATGTGTTCAGAATTCATGGCCTCCCGTTAGACGCCGTTTCAGACAGAGGTCCGCAATTCACGTCACAGTTTTGGAGGGAGTTCTGTCGTTTGATCGGTGCTTCCGTCAGTCTCTCTTCCGGGTTTCATCCCCAGTCTAACGGTCAAGCAGAAAGGGCCAATCAGTCGATTGGTCGCATTTTACGCAGCCTTTCGTTTCGAAACCCTGCGTCTTGGGCAGAACAGCTCCCCTGGGCTGAGTACGCTCACAACTCGCTTCCTTCGTCTGCTACAGGGCTATCTCCGTTTCAGAGTAGTCTTGGTTACCAGCCTCCTCTGTTCTCGTCCCAGCTCGCCGAGTCCAGCGTTCCCTCCGCTCAGGCTTTTGTCCAACGTTGTGAGCGCACTTGGAGGAGGGTCAGGTCTGCACTTTGCCGTTACAGGGCGCAGACTGTGAGAGCCGCCAATAAACGTAGGATTAAGAGTCCTAGGTATTGTCGCGGTCAGAGAGTGTGGCTTTCCACTCGTAACCTTCCCCTTACGACAGCTTCTCGCAAGTTGACTCCGCGGTTCATTGGTCCGTTCCGTGTCTCTCAGGTCGTCAATCCTGTCGCTGTGCGACTGCTTCTTCCGCGACATCTTCGTCGCGTCCACCCTGTCTTCCATGTCTCTTGTGTCAAGCCTTTTCTTCGCGCTCCCGTTCGTCTTCCCTCCCCCCCTCCCGTCCTTGTCGAGGGCGCACCTATTTACAAGGTACGGAAGATCATGGACATGCGTTCTCGGGGACGTGGTCACCAGTACTTAGTGGATTGGGAGGGTTACGGTCCTGAGGAGAGGAGTTGGGTTCCATCTCGGGACGTGCTGGACCGTTCGTTGATTAATGATTTCCTCCGTTGCCGCCAGGGTTCCTCCTCGAGTGCGCCAGGAGGCGCTCGGTGAGTGGGGGGGTACTGTCATGTTTTGTCTTTTGATTATCATGTCTTGTCCCTGTGCTTCCCTTCCATTTGTCTCCCTCTGCTGGTCTTAGTAGGTTCTTTCCCTCTCTCTTCCCCTCCCTCTCTTCCTCTCTCGCTCTCTCTCTATCGTTCCGTTCCTGCTCCCAGCTGTTCCTCATTCTCCTAACTACCTCATTTAATCTTTCACACCTGTCCCCTATTTTGCCCTCTGATTAGAGTTCCTATTTCTCCCTCTGTTTTCCGCTTCTGTCCTTGTCGGATCTTTGTTTGATGTTTGCTGTTCCGTGTCCTGGTTCCGCCCTGTCGTGTTTTTGCCTTCATCAGATGCTGCGTGTGAGCAGGTGTCATCTAAGATATATCCAGGAGTACCGTTTTGTTTAAGTTTGGAATAAAGACTCTGTTTTTGTTAAGTCGCTTTTGGGTCCTCATTCATCTGCATAACAATTATACACCATTTTAAAGATAAACTTCTCGTTAATCCAACCACAGTGTCCGATTTCAAAAAGGCTTTACGGCTAAAGCACACCATGCGATTATGTTAGGACAGCACATAGTCACAGAAAGAATACAGCCATTTTCCAACCAAAGAGAGAGGTGTCACAAAAAGCAGAAATAGAGATAAAATTAATCACTTTTACGATCTTCATCAGATGACACTCCCAGGACTCCATGTTACACAATACATGTATGTTTTGTTCGATAAAGTTCATATTTATATCCAAAAACCTCAGTTTACATTGGCGCCATGTTCAGAAATGCCTCCAAAACATCCGGAGAAATTGCAGAGAGCCACATCAAATAACAGAAATACTCA
Source organism: Salvelinus namaycush (assembly GCF_016432855.1). NCBI lineage: Eukaryota > Metazoa > Chordata > Actinopteri > Salmoniformes > Salmonidae > Salvelinus > Salvelinus namaycush. Next base: position 8,470,149 of record NC_052327.1, read on the forward strand.
TCATAAACTTTGATGAAAGATACATGTGTTTTACATAGAATTAAAGATAAACTTGTTCTTAATGCAACCGCTGTGTCAGATTTCAAAAAAGCTTTACGGCGAAAGCACATTATTCAATAATCTGAGTACAGTGTTCAGCCACCAAAGCAAGCCATACAGTTACCCGCCAAGTTGTGGAGTCAACAAAAGTCAGAAATAGCATTATAAATTTTCCCTTACCTTTGCTGATCTTCGTCGGAATACAGTCCCAGGACTCCTACTTCCACAAGAAATGTTAGTTTTGTTCGATAAAGTCCATATTTATGTCCAAATACCTCCGTTTTGTTCGCGCGTTTAGTTCACTATTCCAAAGGCACAATGCGCGAGCGCAAAATCCAGACGAAAGGTCAAAAGAGTTCCATTACAGTTCGTAGAAACATGTCAAACGATGTTTACAATCAATCCTTAGGGTCTTTTTTTATCATAAATCTTCAATAATATTCCAACCGGACAATAGCGTATTCATTACAGAGTGAAAAGAGGGAACGGCACGCGCGCGTGACTGCGCCGTAAACAACTCATTGGCCTCAGCCTAGTCCACTTGTTGAAACAGCTCTTATTCGACCCCCTTCCACAATAGAAGCCCCAAACAACTTTCTAAAGACTGTTGACATCTGCTGGAAGCCTTGGGAAGTGCAATCTACCCCCATAGACACAGCATATTGGATAGGCAATCACTTAAATGAAACTACAAACCTCAGATTTCCCACTTCCTGGTTGGATTTGTCTCAGTTTTTTGCCTGCCATATGAGTTCTGTTATACTCACAGACATTATTTTAACAGTTTTGGAAACTTTCGAGGGTTTTTTATCCAAATCGACTACTTATAAGCATATCATAGCTTCTGGGCCTGAGTAACAGGCAGTTTACTCTGGGCACCTTATTCATCCAAGCTACTCAATACTGCCCCCCTTTCCCAAAGAAGTTTAAGCTAGAGATATCCATTTTTTTGCTAGTGTCGCACTTCTGCATCTGTGGTGAAAGGTGGCGGAGCTAGACCGGTTTTGTCAGACCATGAGACATCCCGAAAATCTGTCTGCTCACGTAAACATCTGTAGCGTTCGAACAGTTTCACCTACTATTATGACTCTCACAAACACAATGGTGTTCACCGTTTTGCTCTACGGCCCCCACAAGTTTCAGGAGACTCGTCTGAAGTCGGTACCGTCAATGTGCCAACTTCTGTTTGGTAGCGTCCGAACCATTTGGGCTACAAACTAATGGGACCCCACTGTGAAAAGGGGAGACTCTAATGAACACGATGGTGTTCTCATCTGAAGGTTACCGGTACTGGTTAAAAACAATGATTTCTTTTTTTTAAACTTTTTTTTTTACATCTCCTACATTTCGGACAGACACTTCAAAACGTGTTTCTTATGATGTATTTTTTGACTGTCCTTTTTTGCCATTTATGAATGTGTTATTCAATGCGTTTCTAAGGGTGTTAATAGTAAAGGCCAAAATCAATATTTTATCAAATAATTTTTCTATATATCCTAAGATCCTAACATTCCAAAATCAAATAGCTAAATAATCCATAGTATGGCCATCTTAAAACAATTCCATATGTCAGTTTGCCAGCAGCATACCACCCTGCATACCACTGCTGGCTTGCTTCTGAAGCTAAGCAGGGTTGGTCCTGGTCAGTCCCTGGATGAGAGACCAGATGCTGCTGGAAGTGGTGTTGGAGGGCCAGTAGGAGGCACTCTTTCCTCTGGTCTAAAAAAAATATCCCAATGCCCCAGGGCAGTGATTGGGACACTGCCCTGTGTAGGGTGCCGTCTTTCGGATGGGACGTTAAATGGGTGTCCTGACTCTCTGAGGTCATTAAAGATCCCATGGCACTTATCGTAAGAGTAGGGGTGTTAACCCCGGTGTCCTGGCTAAATTCCCAATCTGGCCCTCAAACCATCATGGTCACCTAATAATCCCCAGTTTACAATTGGCTCATTCATCCCCCTCCTCTCCCCTGTAACTATTCCCCAGGTCGTTGCTGCAAATGAGAACGTGTTCTCAGTCAACTTACCTGGTAAAATAACGGTTAAAAAAAAAAAAACACCTCCCCCAACATATTCGACTCAAGAAAATTAACAACTACAAAAAAATGATATTTAAATAAAAGTGGCCACTTGATTTGCAAACTCATCAGATGTGCGCTTTACTGCGCTACAGAAACAGCTAACCAAACAACAGCGCAGGGCATGCACATTAAATTAAGGACAAGTACACTCAAAAACGTAAGTTTCTTAGATTTTCCCCAGACATTAAAAGTTATCCCCTGATGTGGTTTATGCATTTTTGTGAACACAGACACACTTGTCTAAATTGATGGGGCATGTGAAAGAAATGCTTTAACCACCCCCCAGCCACTTAGATGGGTCACTATTTTTTATACATGTACAATCGTGGACAAAAGTTTTGAGAATGACACAAATATTAATTTTCACAATGTCTGCTGCCTCAGTTTGTATGATGGCAATTTGCATATACTCCAGAATGTTATGAAGAGTGATCAGATGAATTGCAGTTAATTGCAAAGTCCCTCTTTGCCATGGAAATGAACTGAATCCCCAAAAACACTGCATTTCAGCCCTGCCACAAAAGGACCAGCTGACATCATGTCAGTGATTCTCTCGTTAACACAGGTGTGAGTGTTGACGAGGACAAGGCTGGAGATCACTCTGTCATGCTGATTGAGTTCAAATAACAGACTGGAAGCTTAAAAAGGAGGGTGGTGCTTGGAATCATTGTTCTTCCTCTGTCAACCATGGTTACCTGCAAGGAAACACATGCCGTCATCATTGCTTTGCACACAAAGGGCTTCACAGGCAAGGATATTGCTGCCAGTAAGATTGCACCTAAATCAACCATTTATCGGATCATCAAGAACTTCAAGGAGAGCGGTTCAATTGTTGTGAAGAAGGCTTCAGGGCGCCCAAGAAAGTACAGCAAGCGCCAGGACCGTCTCCTAAAGTTGATTCAGCTGCGGGATCGGGGCACCACCAGTACAGAGCTTGCTCAGGAATGGCAGCAGGCAGGTGTGAGTGCATCTGCACGCACAGTGAGGTGAAGACTTTTGGAGGATGGCCTGGCAGCAAAGAAGCCACTTCTCTCCAGGAAAAACATCAGGGACAGACTGATATTCTGCAAAAGGTACAGGGGTTGGACTGCTGAGGACTGGGGTAAAGTCATTTTCTCTGATGAATCCCCTTTCCGATTGTTTGGGGCACCCAGAAAAAAGCTTGTCCGGAGATGACAATGTGAGCGCTACCATCAGTCCTGTGTCATGACAACAGTAAAGAATACTGAGACCATTCATGTGTGTGGTTGCTGGGGTTGCTTCTCAGCCAAGGGAGTGGGTTCACTCACAATTTTGCCTAAGAACACAGCCATGAATAAAGAATGGTACCAACACATCCTCCGAGAGCAACTTCTCCCAACCATCCAGGAACAGTTTGGTGATGAACAATGCCTTTTCCAGCATGATGGAGCACCTTGCCATAAGGCAAAAGTGATAACCAAGTGGCTCGGGGACAAAACATCGATATTTTGGGTCCATGGCCAGGAAACTCCCCAGACCTTAATCCCATTGAGAAGTTGTGGTCAATCCTCAAGAGGCGGGTGGACAAACAAAAACCCACAAATTCTGACAAACTCCAAGCATTGATTATTCAAGAATGTGCTTCCATCAGTCAGGATGTTGCCCAGAAGTTAATTGACAGCATGCAAAGGCAGATTGCAGAGGTCTTGAAAAAGAAGGGTCAACACTGCAAATATTGACTCTTTGCATCAACTTCATGCAATTGTCAATAAAAGCCTTTGACACTTATGAAATGATTGTAATTATACTTCATTATTCCATAGTAACATCTGACAAAAATATCTAAAGACACTGAAGCAGCAAACTTTGTGATAATTAATATTTGTGTCATTCTCAAAACTTTTGGTCACAACTGTACACCTGGCTAACTTTTAAAACAATTAACCATAATCCTCATACAGTAGCAATAGCCAGCAGCATACCACCCTGCATATCACTGCTGGCTTGCTTCTGAAGTTAATCAGGGTTGGTCCTGGTCAGTCCCTGGATGGGAGACCAGATGCTGCTGGAAGTGGTGTTGGAGGGCCAGTAGGAGGCACTCTTTCCTCTGGTTGAAAAAATATCCAAATGCCCTGTGTAGGGTGCTGTCTTTCGGATGGGACGTTAAACAGGTGTCCTGACTCTCTGAGGTCATTAAATATCCCATGGCACTTCTTGTAAGAGTAGGGGTGTTAACCCCGGTGTCCTGGCAAAATTCCTGATCTGGCTCACAAAACATCACGATCACCTAATAATCCCCAGTTTACGATTGGCTCATTCACCCCCCTCCTCTCCCCTGTAACTATTCCCCAGGTCGTGGCTGTGAATGTGTTCTCAGTCAACTTACCTGGTAAAATAATGGATAAATAAATAGAAACTAATTGTCATAGCCATGCATGATGTAGTATGAATCTGCAGGTAGCTAAAGCTATCCAACTAGGTTCAATGCTAGCTAACAGTATGCTTTAACTTGCAATGAAAACAACTTTCTGACAAAATGAGAAACTTCTAATATCTGAAAATGCAGCTGGACTCTTACCCGTATACATGGATGAATGCTTCGCGGCAGACTGCAACCCCTTTCTTTAAATAAGACGTCCTCTGTCATTTCCGTTTTGTTTGTACAGCTTGCTTGGCCCGTTGTGTCAAGTCACTCTGGTTCACATTGACCATGTGCAATGCCATAAGAATCATCAGATCTTTCTCCCTCTCTGTCATGGATGGTTGCCCTTAGTTTGAAGATGTAATTCGGAGATTACACAGCCTTCTGTGTTCTATTTTCGACTCCCTCTGCATTTGCAATCAAACGTCTGAATTTTCACACCCCTGAGTCAATACTTTGTAGAAGCACCTTTGGCAGCGATTACAGTCTTTCCGGGTACATTTCTAAGAGCTTTCCACACCTGGATTGTGCAACATTTTCCCATTATTATTTAAACAATTCTTCAAGCTCTGTCAAATCGGTTGTTGATCATTGCTAGACAGGTCTTGCTATAGATTTTCAAGTAGATTTAAGTCAAAACTGTAACACGGCCACTCAGGAGCGTTCACTGTCTTCTTAGTAAGCAACTCCAGTGTAGATTTGGCCTTGTGTTTTAGGTTATTGTCCAGCTGAACGGTGAATTCATCTCCCAGTGTGGTGAAAAGCAGACTAAACCAGGTTTCCTCTTGGATTATTTTTATCTTGAAAAACATTACATACCCATTATAACATGATGCAGTCACCACTATGCTTGAAAATATGGAGAGTGATACTCAGTAATGTGTTGTATTGGATCACAGCCAAGTCACCATTGACATCATGGTGAAAACCCTGAGCGGTTTCCTTCCTCTCCGGCAACTTAGTTAGGAAGGACACCAATATCTTTGTAGTGACTGGGTATATTGATACACCATCTAAAGTGTAATTAATAACTTCAATGTCAGATTTTTAAATTTTTACCCATCTACCAATAGGTTCCCTTATTTGTGAGGCATTGGGAAACCTCCCTGGTCTTTGTGCTTGAACCTGTGCTTAAAATTCACTGCTTGACTGAGGGACCTTACAGATAATTGTATGTGTGGGGTACAGAGATGAGGTAGTCATTCAAAAATCATGTTAAACACTATTATTGCACATAGAGGGAGTCCATGAAACTTATTACGTGACTTGTTATGCACAGTTTTACTCCTGGACTTATTTAGGCTTTCCATAACAAAGAGCTTGAATACTTACTTACTGACTCAAGACATTTCAGCCTTTCATTTGTAATTCATTTGTAAAAATGTTAAAACTACTTTGACATTATGGGGTATTGTGTGTAAACACTGACCAAAACAAGCTCTGACGAAGGCCAAGAAAACCAGAAACACTTTTCAATGAGAAAACAGAAATCCACTTTGGGTAAAACAAAAAATATATAGACTTCTGTTTTCAAGTAGGCTACGATGCAATACTTGTGATCATGTTAAGGAGAACAAAACTACTTAGTCTACATTTGAACACCCGTGCAGAAGCTTTGCTATTTGGTCTCTTCCCAATTATGTAGCCTAGTTTTGTTGTTTGGCTACTTGAAGAGAACTATGTCCTATCACTCGCAGCCCACCTCTTCCAGTGTATTGTGGGAAAGTGTGCATCGAATTCTACTAGACGAAGATCCAAAATCAGCATGACATCCTGGCGTTTTTGAAAATGTACATACTATAACTATACTTCTATTTTCACATTACTGAGAATGCGTCATGTGCAATTGCATTGTTTCCTGCTATTCATTGATTTCGGTAGCACATCCTCATATCTAATTGATCAGCTGTTGTCAAAGCCGAAATTAATGACATCCAGGTTTTGGAAATGTTGCATACTATTAAACATCATTTTCTCGTATACTCAAATGGCCTACTATTTAGGACGCAAGTATGGGTATTCGGACACAGCTACTGTCTGTCAGCACATTTCCCAGGCCTCTCTCTCTCTCGCTGTGTGTGTGTGTGTGTGTGTGTGTGTGTGTGTGTGTGTGTGTGTGTGTGTGTGTGTGTGTGTGTGTGTGTGTGTGTGTGTGTGTGTGTGTGTGTGTGTGTGTGTGTGTGTGTGTGTGTGTGTACTCACTGACATCCTCAGACAGAGGGGGGAACTCATAGATGTGTTCGCAAGTGTTCTTGCTACTGGGCATACAGAAGCCAAACTCAAAGTCAAAGCTTTTGAGCAGCTTCTCTCTGAAGTAGTGCCTCTCAATCATCCGGAAGTTCTCTATGGGCATGTCTCCTACGGTGAACTCAACACTGAGAGAGGGGAAGGATGGTGAGATAAAGGCAGAAAGAGAGGTGGGGGGGGGCGGGGGAGGGGAAGAGGCAATTTCCTTTGGATTAAAATGCGTCTCTCTTTGTAGGTTAGAGTTAGACTTCTGTGTAAATTGAAGGTTAGGTTTAGACTTATGTGTAAATTTGGGGTTAGGGTTACAGACTTTTGTGTAGATTGGGGGTTAGGGTTAGACTTCTGTGTAAAATGGGGATTAGGGTTACAGACGTCCTTGTGAGTTAATGGGTTAGACTTACGTGGCGCCAACTTGTCTTAGCCGGAGGAAGGCAGGGGTGAACTGGTAGCGGACAAACCTCCCGGCATTTCGATCAATGACGCTTGTATCTCCTGCTTTATCGACAGACAGACAGACAGACAGACAGACAGACAGACAGACAGACAGACAGACAGACAGACAGACAGACAGACAGACAGACAGACAGACAGACAGACAGACAGGAGATAACACTCAAAGGCAACACTCGTCATAATAGGCCAATCAGACCCCTGTGTGTGTGTGTGTGTGTCTCACCTGTATGAGGAGGTTTGGTGATTTCGAACAGCACTGTGCCTGTCTCCATGTCTCTGATCTTGAACCTGGTGAAGTCAATGCTGTACACATTCTCACCTGGCCCACATAAGTAGTCTGATAGAGGGAGAGGGAGGGGGGGAAAGAGAGAGGGAGAGAGAGGGGGTGTTGAGGGAGGGAAAAGGAGAGAAAGAGAGGATGTTAATATAAACACAATTATATACTATTTATGTTTTTTCTTTATAGAAGAAAGGAAGTCTTCGTCTACTGATCCTCTGTTTCTGTAAAGTCGTTAAATAAATGGTTGCCAATGCTGAGTGCATAACAATAACCCTGAGGATCACACATACAGTGTAAATAGGTTAGGTTACTAGGAATACACAGGCAGGAGATTACCAAAGCAATATTCTATCTTTATTTACATCTTATTTAAACAGGGACATCCTATTGAGACCAAGGCTTCTTTTACAAGGGAGCCCGGCACACAATCATATAAATTCACAATACCAAAGTAAAGAAAAACAATATTTACAAGAAATGTAAGAAAAGTAACTTACAAAATCCAATCATGAAAAACAAACACATTCCTCAACCAGCCGTCTGAACTGCCCCTAGTGGCACCAAAACAATCAACTTTAGAGAGTTCTGGAGATCATTCCACAAGTAAGGTGCAAAAAAACGAAACCTAACTCTGTGGAGACCGAAGGGATCTCCAAAGTTAGCCATGCCTGTGATCGCGTCTGGTGACTCAAATGGCAGTCATTCAATAATGAGGTAAGGATTTTAGAAACAAAAGAGAGCAGCGCATTGATCTGCGAGTTTTAAGAGAGGTCCAGCCTACACTTTCTGATACAGAATTCAGTGATGTGTACGGAACCTATCACCCGCAATAAAGGATAGTGCATTATGATAAACTGTGTCCAATGGCTTAAATACAGTGACAGCTGCATTCATATAGATGATATCGCCATAATCTGAAGCCGGAATGAATGTCGACTGAATTATTTGTTTTCTGCTATTTAACGAAAGGCATGTCCTATTCCTATAAACGAGGCCCATTTTAATTCGTAACTTCTTAACCTATTCATCAATATGCTTTCTGAAAGATAGCCAGATATTTACCCTGAGTCCACAAAAAATTAACAACACCTTTCTAATATTGAGTTGCGCATTGGTTCCCCTCAAATTAGGGACTGATTTAGACCTGGGACACCAAGTGTGTGCAATTAATTATGAGATAGAAAAGAAAACCAGCCGTCTCTGGATCTCGTATGGTAAGAGTTGAGTACCCATGATGACATTATGCTGTGTTCAAAACAACTGGGAAGTCGGAACTTGTAAATCTCTGACTTCCGACTTCAGTGTGTTCAAGACAACTCGGAACTGGAAAAAGTTGTTTTAACCGGTCATCCAACTCGGGAATTCCAGGTGGGGAACTCGAGCCTATTTCTAGAGCTCCGACTTTCTGACCTGATTATCTCTGACTTTATGATTTGATCTATTTCTTTCCCCCAGTTGTCCCAGAGTTCCCAGTTGTCTTGAAAGCACAATTATTCTGAATTTCTATGGACAAAAGAGCAAGATTATTTGTATTCGTCAAATGGTAGCTAAGTATCGATTATCATGTCACCAGAATAAGATTTCCTTTATTGGAAAGGACCATCAAGCTCATCACCTTGCACTTTCACCACACTGTGAAGTTCATCATTACTTATTTTATCTGTAGCCTAATAAACTGCATGCTTTCCCGATGAGTCGTAGTGGGAGGAGCACACAACAATATTTGCGCATAAAAGAGTTTCCACTGACATTTCTCGCATAATTAATTTTACCGACACAAAAAGATCCCACCATGTATTTTGTTTTGTCGACACTCGTACACATTTTCTGTTTCCATCAGGCCTGTCATATTTTGTTTCCGACATGTAATATACTTGCATAAAAAGGTTGGATGGAAACCTGGTTAGCGATAATAAAAAGTACGGGGCCCAAACTCGACCCTTGGTGGACACCTTTGGGAATATCTTGCAAACGTGATTTAACACCATCAGAAGAAACACATTGTGTCCTGTCTGTCAGGTAGTATTAAAACCAATTGCAGGCTGCAAATCAGACAGTCTACGAATTAAAGGCTCAGTGCAGTCAAAAATGTGATTTTTCCTGTGTTTTATATACATTTTCAAACTATGAGGTTGATAATACTGTGAAAGGGATGATAATGCCCTTTTAGTGTAAGAGCTGTTTGAATGGAGTTTTGGTCACACCAGGCAGTAAATGAATTAATAGACCAATAAGAAGCATCTCTGCCAAAAACAGCTAGTTTTCAGTTTTCCCATCCCCAACCCCACCACTCACAGACCATTCTAGCCAAATTCTTGCTTGAGAAATAGTTTTTTGCTAAAAAGCAATTTTTATTTTTCACAATTTTAATTGAAAACAATCAATCAGTAAGGTACTTAAATGAGAATTCCACGATTTGTATTAATCTGTATTTGTGATGTAAATGGCATGTTATAGAAGGTTAGACAGTTTTCTTACAATCTCACTTGTTTTTGAGAAACTTACCCCACCAGCAATTGACCTCCTTAGCCTCATTCTGGAGTTCCAGGCCATCCAAAAAACATAAATAAAGGCTCCAAAAACACCCAAATACGTCCTTTTACAAACAACTAAGTTCTCAGTATCGTGACCCAGGACTTTAGATCTTGTACACATGAAATTGTGTCATACCGAACGTTATAATCCATTTAGTTGAACTTAAGTGATCATTTGTAAATAAGGGGTATGCTACCGGCACAGGTACTAGGTAGCTAGCTAGCTAGTAACGTTGTCATTCACTCACTTACAAGATCAGCCAGGCGATGACAAGGGGACTGAAGTAATTTTTGCTGAATATTGTGGAAATTGGTTCACCGATATGTAATCCCAACATCGGACAATGCAATGATAAAACCTAGCCAGTCCGATAACTTTTCACAGACTTCCTTTGGATGACCCAGATTTACTGAAGCTTTGGCTAGTTGTTCTGCAAAGATGCATAAACACTCCCATCCACAGACTTTGTGTGTTGGATCTATTGGTTTGTAGTGAGCATTTCGCCGTTGACGACTTCTGATAATGACAACAAGAAAAATCCTTGGTAAAAAAAACATATTTGAAGAAAACAGCTACACCAACTGTTGAAGGATGTCCCGTGCCTGTCTAGGACCAGCAGAAATTCTAATTGAGCTAAGAGATTTGTTATAAAGTTAGCTAGCTACCTACCTAGCTAGCTAATAAAGTAACATCACTGATGAAAAGGGGGACCACTGAGTCTGTGTGGTTTAGCTTATGTTAGCTAAAAGTTTTCTTGCTACATAGCCAGCCTCTCAAGTGTGTGTTTTGGGATAGTGTAGCTAGCTATTTTCAGGTTGTTTTGTGCTTCGCTATTGTTATATAATTTTGCCAAACATGTAATTTGCTAACGTTAGGTGACCTAGGGCGCCTTCACATATTCCCTGTATGATTTGGATCCTGTAGCTTTTATTTGGTTACCCTGATCGGCTTTCGTTCTATTACAACAATTTATTTTAAATACAAAATGTTACATTTTCGGGACTGTGAAAAGTGCTTTATAAATTATATACAGTTATTAAGTAATGAGTCATTAGTCCATGTCCTTAGTAGAGTGACCTTCAAATGTCATATTTTACACTTGTTCTGTGTATTAACTCGACCCAAATGTGACCGACCGGCTCAAATCAGTCTTATGTAGCAAAATTTGAAATTGTGTTTTTTACATTGGATAAAAGTAGAGACTCAGAGCTACAAAATTGTATCATACAATACAGTTGAGGAACAATGGGAAAGTAATTTAGCTTTGAAAGCTGATAAACTTGTAAACTCACTTTTGAGAATTAATATAATTTTTTTCACCTTTAGTTAACCAGGTAGGCCAGTTGAGAACAAGTTCTCATTTACAACTGCGACCTGGCCAAGATAAAGCAAAGCAGTGCGACAAAAACAACAACACAGAGTTATACATAACCTCCCGGGTGGCGCAGTGGTCTAGGGCACTGCATCGCAGTGCTAGCTGCGCCACCAGAGTCTCTGGATTCGCGCCCAGGCTGGGCTGGGTTTGCGCCCAGGCTCTGTCGCAGCCGGCCGCAACCGGGAGGTCCGTGGGGCGACGCACAATTGGCATAGCGTCGTCCGGGTTAGGGAGGGTTTGGCCGGTAGGGATATCCTTGTCTCAGTATGTAAAATGTAATAAAATGTATGCACTCTACTGTAAGTCGCTCTGGATAAGAGCGTCTGCTAAATGACTAAAATGTAAATGTAATACATAAACAAATGTACAATCAATAACACAATAGAAAACGGAAAAAAAGAAACATCTATGTACAGTGTGGGCAAATGTAGAAGAGTAGGAAGGTAAGGCAATAAATAGGCCAAAGAGGCAAAATAATTACAATTTAGCATTAACACTGGAGTGATAGATGTGCAGATGATGATGTGCAAGTAGAGATACTGGGGTGCAAAAGGGTTAGATAAGTAATAATATGGGGATGAGGTAGTTGGGTGGGCTATTTACAGGTGGGATGTGTACAGGTGCAGTGATTGGTAAACTGCTCTGACAGCTAATGCTTAAAGTTAGAGAGGGAGAAATAAGACTCCAGCGTCAGTGATTTTTGCAATTCGTTCCAGTCATTGGCAGCAGAGAACTGGAAGGAAAGGCGACCAAAAGAAGTGTTGGCTTTGGGGATGATCAGTGAGATAGACCTGCTGGAGCGTGTGCTACGGGTGGGTGTTACTATGGTGACCAGTGAGATGAGATAAGGCAGGGCTTTACCTAGCAAAGACTTATACATGACCTGGAGCCAGTGGGTTTGGCGACGAATATGTAGTGAGGGCCAGCCAACGAGAGCATACAGGTCACAGTGGTGGGTAGTATATGGGGCTTTGGTGACAAAACGGATGGCACTGTGATAGACTACATCCAGTTTGCTGAGTAGAGTGTTGGAGGCTATTTTGTAAATGACATCGCCGAAGTCAAGGATCGGTAGGATAGTCAGTTTTACGAGGGTATGTTTGGCAGTATGAGTGAAGGAGGCTTTGTTGTGACATAGGAAGCCAATTCTAGATTAATTTTGGATTAGAGATGCTTAATGTGAGTCTGGAAGGAGAGTTTACAGTCTAACCAGACACATAGGTATTTGTAGTTGTCCACATATTCTAAGTCAGAACTGTCCAAAGTAGTGATGCTAGTCGGGTGGGAGGGTGGGAGCAGCAATCGGTTGAAAAGCATGCACTTAGTTTTACTAGCATTTAAAATCAGTTGGAGGCCACGGAATGAGTGTTGTATGGCATTGAAGCTCGTTTGGAGGATTGTTAACACAGTGTCCAAAGAAGGGCCAGATGTATACAGAATGGTGTCGTCTGCATAGAGGTGGATCAGAGAATCACCAGCAGCAAGAGCGACATTATTGATGTATACAGAGAAAAGAGTCAGACCGAGAATTGAACCCTGTGGCACCAACATAGAGACTGCCAGAGGTCCAGACAACAGGCCCTCCGATTTGACACACTGAACTCTATCAGAGAAGTAGTTGGTGAACCAGGCGAGGCAGTCATTTGAGAAGCCAAGGCTATTGAGTCTGCCGATGAGAATGTGGTGATTGAGTCGAAAGCCTTGACCAGGTCGATGAATATGGCTGCACGGTAGTGTCTCTTATCGATGGCGGTTATGTTATCGTTTAGGACCTTGAGTGTGAATGAGGTGCACCCATGACCAGCTCAGAAACCAGACTGCATAGTGGAGAAGGTACGGTGGGATTCGAAATGGTCTGTGATCTGCTTGTTAACTTGGCATTCAAAGATTTTAGAAGGCAGGGCAGGATGGATATACAGTTGAAGTCGGAAGTTTACATACACCTTAGCCAAATACATTTAAACTCAGTTTTTCACAATTCCTGACATTTAATCCCCGTAAAAAATGCCCTGTCTTAGGTCAGTTAGGATCACCACTTTATTTTAAGAATGTGAAATGTCAGAATAATGGTAGAGAATGATTTATTTCAGCTTTTATTTCTTTCATCACATTCCCAGTGGGTCAGAAGTTTATATAAACTCAATTAGTATTTGGTAGCATTGCCTTTAAATTGTTTAACTTGGGTCAAACGTTTCATTTAGCTTTCCACAAGCTTCCCACAATAAGTTGGGTGAATTTTGGCCCATTCCTCCTGACAGAGCTGGTGTAACTGAGTCAGGTTTGTAGGCCTCCTTGCTTGCACACGTTTTTCAGTTCTGCCAATAAATTTTCTATAGGATTGAGGTCAGGGCTTTGTGATGGCCACTCCAATACCCTGACTGTGTTGTCCTTAAGCTATTTTGCCACACATTTGGAAGTATGCTTGTCATTGTCCATTTGGAAGACCCTTTTGCGACCAAGCTTTAACTTCCTGACTGATGTCTTGAAATGTTGCTTCTATATAGCCACATAATTTTCCTGCCTCATGATGCCATCTATTTTGTGAAGTGCACCAGTCCCTCCTGCAGCAAAGCACCCGCACAACATGATGCTGCCACCCCCGTGCTTCACGGTTGGGATGGTGTTCTTCGGCTTGCGAGCCTCCACCTTTTCCTCCAAACATAACGATGGTCATCATGGCCAAACAGTTCTATTTTTGTTTCATCAGGCCAGAGGACATTTCTCCAAAAAGTACAATCTTTGTCCTCATGTGCAGTTGCAAACCGTAGTCTGGCTTTTTTATGGCGGTTTTAGAGCAGTGGCTTCTTCCTCGTTGAGCGGCCTTTCAGGTTATGTCGATATAGGACTCCTTTTCCTGTGGATACAGATACTTTTGTAGCTGTTTCCTCCAGCATCTTCACAAGGTCCATTGCTGTTGTTCTGATTTGCACTTCTCGCACCAAAGTACATTCATCTCTGGGAGACAGAAAGCATCTCCTTCCTGAGCGGTATGACAGCTGCGTGGTCCCATGGTGTTTATACTTGCGTACTATTGTTTGTACAGATGAACGTGGTACCTTCAGGTGTTTGGAAATTGCTCCCAAGGATGAACCAGACTTGTGGAGGTCTACAATATTTTTCTGAGGTCTTGGCTGATTTCTTTCGATTTTCCCATGATGTCAAGCAAAGAGGCTCTGAGTTTGAAGGTAGGCCTTGAAATACATCCACACCTCTAATTTTTTATTTATTTAACTAGGCAAGTCAGTTAAGAACAAATTCTTATTTTCATTGACGGCCTAGGAACAGTGGGTTAACTGCCTTGTTCAGGGGCAGAAAAGCAGATTTTTACCTTGTCAGCTCGGGGATTTGATCTTGCAACCTTTCGGTTCCTTGTCCAACGCTCTATCTACTAGGCTACCTCCCACAATTGACTCAAATTATGTCAATTAGCCTATCAGTAGATTCTAATGCCATGACATCATTATCTGGAATTTTACAAGTGTCACGCCCTGACCATAGAGAGCCCTTGGATTGTCTATAGTGGTTTAGGTCAGGGTGTGACTAGGGGGGTGTTCTAGAATGTGTATTTCTATGTTGGTGGTTTTGTATGGTTCCCAATTAGAGTCAGCTGGTAATCGTTGCCTCTAATTGGGGATCATATTTAGGAAGCCCTATCGCCCACCTGCTTTGTGGGATATTGTTTGTGTTAGTGTGTTTGGGCATGATGATGTCACGGTCTTTTTAAGTTGTGTTATTTTGTTTCTAGTTTCACTTTGTAGTAAACTGATGTGGAACTCAATGCACGATGTGCCTTGGTCCGCTCATTTTGAAGTTCGTGACAACAAGTTGTTTAAAGGCACAGTCAACTTAGTGTATGTAAACTTCTGACCCACTGGACTTGTGAAACAGTGAAATATTCTGTCTAAACAATAGTTGGAAAAATTACTTCATGCACAAAGTAGATGTCCTAACCGACTTGCCAAAACTACAGTTCTTTAACGAGAAATTTGTGGAGTGGTTGAAAAACTAGTTTTAATGACTCCAACCTAACTGTATGTAAACTTCTGACTTCAACTGTATGTACTGTGTGTGTGAGAAAGGGACTTATTGTAGCGTGACTGAAGTGGTTTGTCCTTTGTTGTCGGTTTCCTGTTTTTGCTTGCATGTTTGTGTGTCTGTGCTAGGTGTTTTATTTGGTGCGTGTTTTTGTGTGTGTGTCTTCCCACAGATGCTTTCTAGGTAGGGCGCACAGAGGAAGGAAACCACTCAGAGATTTCACCATGAGGCCAATGGTGACTTTAAAACAGTAACAGAGTTTAATGGCTGTGATAGGAGAAAACTGAGGATAGAATAACAACATTTTAGATACTCCACAATACTAACCTACATGACAGAGTAAAAAGAAGGAAGCCAGAATAAATATATTACAATACATGCATACTGTTTGTATTATACAAATATACAGTGAAGTTGCTTACCAAGACAAGAGTGAATGTTCCTGAGTGGCCTAGTTACAGTTTTTACTTAAATCTACAGCAAGAACCATCTAGCAATAATCAACAACCAATTTGACAGCGCTTTAATAATTATTAAAATAATAATGGGCAAATGTTGCATAATCCAGGTGTGCAAAGCTCTTAGAGACTTACCCAGAAAGACTCACAGCTGTAATCACTGCCAAATATGATTTTAAATCATGGGTGTGAATATCTATGGTACCAGTCAAAAGTTTGGACACACCTACTCATTCATGGGTTTTTCTTTATTTTGACTATTTTCTACATTGTAGAATAACAGTGAAGACATCAAAACTATGATAAACACATATGGAATCATGCAGTAACCAAAAAAGTGTTAAACAAATCAATTCTTCAAAGTAGCCACCCTTTGCCTTGATGACAGCTTTGCACACTCTTGGCATTCTCTCAGCCAGCTTCACCTGGAATGCTTTTCCAACAGTCTTGAAGGAGTTCCCACATATGCTGAGCACTTATTGGCTGATTTTCCTTCACTCTGCGGTCCAACTCATCCCAAACCATCTCAATTGGGTTGAGGTCAGGTGATTGTGGAGGCCAGGTCATCTGATGCAGCACTGCATCCCCCTTCTTCTTGGTCAAATAGCCCTTACACAGACTGGAGGTGTGTTGGGTCATTGTCTTGCTGAAAAACAAATGATAGTCCCACTAAGCGCAAACCAGATGGGATGGCGTATAGCTGCAGAATGCTGTGGTAGCCATGCTGGTTAAGTTGCCTTGAATTCTAAATATATCACAGACAATGTCACCAGCAAAGCACCCCCACACCATCACACCTCCTCCTCCATGCGTCACGGTGGGAACCACAAATCTTAAATTTGGACTTATCAGACCAAAAAGCAGACTTCCACCGGTCTAATGTCCATTGCTCACGTCTCTTGGCCCAAGCAAGTCTCTAATTCTCATTGGTGTCCTTTAGTTGTGGTTTCTTTACAGCAATTCTACGATGAACGCCTGATTCACACAGTCTCCTCTGAACAGTTGATGTTGAGATGTGTCTGTTACTTGAACTCTTTGATGTGCAATCTGAGGTGCAGATAAATGCTGATTTCTGAGGCTGGTAACTCTAATGAACTTCCTTTCCTGTGGCGGTCTTCATGAGAGCTAGTTTCATCATAGCACTTGATGATTTTTGTGACTGAACTTGAAGAAACTTTCAAAGTTCTTGACATTTTCCGGATTGACGGACCTTCATGTCTTAAAGTAATGATGGACTGTCATTTCTCTTTGCTTATTTGAGCTGTTCATGCCATAATATGTGGCCCATTTCAAGAAACTAGGCGTGTGTCAGGAGTACCGTTTCAACGTAAACTTTCTTTTAAATCAAAATGCGTTAATTGGCAGAAATGTCTTCTCGAACATGTGATCTTTCATGTGCCTTAATAACAAACTTGTATGTCATCTGTAAATATGAATAAAATTGTTAAATTACGAGCCTAGTTGGTTTAGCCACAGAAAAAGACAGGAACCTTTCTGCTAGCCATGATTGGCTGAGATAATGAGTGGGCTGGACTTGCTGAGAGAGGAGTTTGGATTTGCCTACTATATTGCACGGTTCTGTCTATTTGAGCTGGTCAGTTTGTGTAGGATATCCTGTCTAACACTTATTTTTGTGTTAATGTATCGTGTAGTAAAACTGCATAAGTGTTGCTCTCCACTTTCTGGAGGACCTAGTTTTGAAATCAGTGGAATTCGAGTATGATAGCTAAGGAGATAGCGAAAACACCTGTCTCCGGATTACATCTTCAAACTAAGTGAAACCATGGCATCCGTGACAGGAGACGTGTCTATCCATGATGAATAAAGGTAAGATAGTCTAGCTAGCTCCATTTTCAGACATTACACATTTCTAATTTTGAAAGTGGTTTCATTTCAAGTTAAAGTGTACTGTTAGCTAGCGAACATTAGCTGGCTGGCTCACTAGCTAACGTTACGTGTATGATCTTATTACTCGTATCTCAGAGCCATTTGCATTGCTAGTTATAGGCTAATGTTAGCTAGCTGACATTGAACCTGGTAGGTTAGCTACCTGCAGATTCAAGCAGGGTAGTAACGTCATGAGTTGAGATTATGGTTCATTGTTTACCTAGCTAGCTAGCTAAATGTCTTAACAAAAGACTCCACTGTGCAAGTAACCATTTCGGGTTGGTTCGTAAATTCAGTCTGGCCATCTACTCCGATTTCAGAGCACTCTCATCTGAGTGTGCCAAAGCTCAGAATAACGGATGAATTTACGAACGCTAAACACCCATGGCCGGTGTCAGTAAACGTCGGCAAAAAAGCGCAATAAATTGTTGTAAGCAGCACAGTTAGTCACCAAAGCTCTGGATAACATGAAAACAGCCTAACCATCTCTGCTAGGGCGAGTAAAATGGTTAGAGTTTGGGTGGGGGCTAAAGCCTAAGAGGGTGTGAACGATGCGGAATGACAAAGAAGAGCTCTCCAGTAGGTACCAAAACATTCTATTTTGGCCTCAAAAGTGAGGTTACAAGTTTATCAACTTTCAAAGCAGAATTACTTTCCCATTGTTCCTCAAATGCAGTGTATGATATATCATTTTGTTGCTCTGTGTCTGTTATCCAATGTAAAAAACACAATTTCGAATTTTGCTACATAAGACTGAATCAAGGCATTCGGTCACATATGGACTTGGTCTTTTACCAAATAGGCCTATCTTCTGTATACCACCCGTACCTTGTCACAACACAAGTGATTGGCTCAAACACATTAAGAAATAAATAAATTCCACAATTTAACAAGGCACACTTGTTAGTTGAAATGTATTCCAGGTGACTACCTCATGATGCTGGTTGAGAGAATGCCAAGAGTGTGCAAAGCTGTCATCAAGGCAAAGGGTGGCTACTTTGAAGAATCTCAAATAAACCTGTCAACTGTGGGACCTTATAGACAGGTGTGTGCCTTTCCAAATCATGTCCAATCAATTCAATTTACCACAGATGGACTCCAATAAAGTTGTAGAAACATCTCAAGGATGATCAATGGAAACAGGATGTACCTGAGTTCAATTTTGTGTGTCATAGCAAATGGTTTGAACATATGTAAATAACGTATTTCTGAAAATGTCTAAAAAAAACTGTTTTTACTTTGTCATTTCAGGGTATTGTTTGTAGATTGCTGAGGATTTATTTTTATTTAATACATTTTTTAATAAGACTAATGTAACATAATGTGGAAAAAGTCAAGGGGTCTGAATACTTTCCGAATGCACTGTAAATGAGATATTTCTGTATTTCATTTTCAATACATTTGCAAACATTTCCAAAAACATGGGTATTTGTGTGGAAAAAAAAATCAAGCTGTAACACAAGAAAATGTGGCATAAGTCAAGGGGTATGAATAATTACTGTAGGCAGTGTAACCCAGCTACTGTACATTCAATATCTACCCTGAATCTATAGTGTACAACCTCTCACTCAACGTCAACAAAACAAAGGAGTTGATTGTGGACTTCAGGAAACAGCAGAGGGAGCACCCCCCTATACACATCGAAGGGACAGTAGTGGAGAGGGTGGAACGTTTTAAGTTCCTCGGCGTACACATCACAGACAAACTGAAATGGTCCACCCACACAAACAGTGTGGTGAAGAAGGTGCAACAGCGCCTCTTCAACCTCAGGAGGCTGAAGAAATTTGGCTTGTCACCCAAAACCCTCACTAACTTTGGAGAGCATCCTGTCGGGCTGTATCACAGCCTGGTACGGCAACCGCACCACTCTCAAACGCAAGGCTCTCCAGAGGGTGGTGCGGTCTGCACAACGCATCACCGGGGGCAAACTACCTGCCCTCCATGACACCTACAGCACCGATGTCACAGGAAGGCCAAAAAGATCATCAAGATCATCAACCAAGATCATCAACCACCCGAGCCACTGCCTGTTCACACCGCTACCATCCAGAAGGCGAGGTCAGTACAGGTACATCAAAGCTGGGACCGAGAGACTGAAAAACAGCTTCTATCTCAAGGCCATCAGACTGCTAAACAGCAATCACTAACTCAGAGAGGCTGCTGCCTACATTGAGACCCAATCACTGACCACTTTAATAAATGAATCACTAGTCACTTTAAACAATGCCACTTTAAATAATGCCACTTTAATAATGTTTACATTTCTTACATTTCTTACATCACTCATATCACATGTATATACTGTATTTTATACCATCTACTGCACCTTGCCTATGCCGCTTGGCCACCGCTCATCCATATATTTAAATGTACATATTCTCATTCACCCCTTTAGATTTGTTTGTAAGCCAGAGGATGAGTCGTATTTCAATGCTAGTCTTACACAAATAATTGTCAGTTATAATACTAACGATTGTTTATTTTTTATTAAAAGTATTGCTTGGCCTCCCGAGTGGCGCTGTGGTCTAAGACACTGAATCGCAGTGCTAGCTGTGCTACTAGAGATCCTGGGTTCAAGTCCAGGCTCTGTCGCAGTGCATTTACCTTTCACATATTCAGCAATTCAACAGCTTGAGCTGCCACTTTGTGGGGTTAACTAAGGGATGGGCTCAAATCCTCTGAACAGACTGACAGTCTATGAGTTTGGCATGGTGGACCAATGGGGTGGCGCACATTTGGCCCAGCATCGTCTGGGATAGGGGAGGGTTTGCCCGGCAGGGATGTTCTTGTCCCGCCACACACACAAGTGTGGCTGGCTGGGCACAGTGCTGGCTGGCTAGGCACAGTGCACGCTGACACGGTTGCCAGGTGTACGGTGTTTCCTCTGACACATTGGTGCGGGTGGCTTCCAGGTTAAGTGGGCATTGGGTTGGGTTGTGTTTTGGAGGATGCACGGCTCCTGACCTTTAGCCTCTCCCGAGTCTCTAAGGGAGTTGCGGCGATGAAACAAGGCAGTTGGATGCCACAAAAATGTATATATTTTTTAAGTATTTCTGATAGGTCTACTATTGCTTCATGTGTTGTATGCTTACTGTGAAGGTCACCCTGATATTTGCTAGGTACTTCCCATTCCATTGCCAGACAGTAGTGCTTGTCAAGTGGGAACAAAAAGCACTGTGTCCTGGTATTGTTGCAGTGTTGTTGCCGTTCATGCCCTCACCATTGGGTAGTAGACTGTATGAATCAGGTTGACATCTACACTGAACAACGATTCTCCACTGTGCCAGTGGCCATGGAATGTGAGCATTAGCCCACTGAAGAAGTCGGTTACGACGCCGAACTGCAATGAGGTTAAGACCCTGGTGAGGACGACGAGCACGCTGATGAGCTTCCCAGAGATGGTTTCTGACAGTTTTTTCAGACGTTCTTCAGTTGTGCAAACCCACAGTTTCATCAGCTGTCTGGGTGGCTCGTCTTAGACCATCCCGCAGGTAAATAAGCCAGATGTGGAGGTCCTGGGCTGGCGCGGGTACACGTGGTCTGTGAGGCCGTTTGGACGTACTACCAAATTCTCTAAAACAACATTGGAGGTGGCTTATGGTAGAGAAATTAACATTAAATGATCTGATGGACATTCCTGTAGTCAGCATGCCAATTGCATGCTCCCTCAAAACTCGAGACATCTGTGGCACATTTTAGAGTGGCCTTTTATTGTCCCCGGCAATTGTAAACAAATGTGTGCACAACATTTTAGAGAAATCACCTTTTTGTGCATACGGAAATCTTTTATTCAGCTCATGAAACATGGACCAACACATGTTGCATTTATATATATATATTTTTTCAGTATAAATGGTCAGTTATTTCAAAAAAATTAAATAGTATGAGAGAAAAAAATGACTACATTCAGGGCATTCGGAAAGGATTCAGACCCCTAGACTTTTACCACATTGTCAAGGTGTGCGTACTGGTAGCGAAGTCAGGTGCAGGAGGGCAGAGAGTTGTGAACAGGCGCACACTTTATTTAGGCAGGAGCAAACAGCAGACAAACGCAGCTGCGTAAAAACCTCCAGCACAAATAGGCAAAAGTGCAAGGCGCAAAACAGTCACAAATGCTAATGTTTACAAAGAAACATACTACGTGGCATAGCCACGGTACATAGAAAACCAGCCTGGCGTGTCACATAGAACACGTAACACAAAACAATTTCACACAAAGACATGGAGGGGAACAGAGGCATAAATACATGCAGTGTGATTAGGGAATGAAAACCAGGTGTGCAGGGAACAAGACAAAACAAATGGAACAATGGAAAAATGGAGCGGCGATGGCTAGAAAGCCGGTGACGTCGACCGCCGAACGCCGCCCGAACAAGGAGAGGAGCAGACTTCGGCAGAAGTCGTGACACACATTTTGTTATGTTACAGCTTTATTCTAAAAATGATTAAATTGTTTATTTCTCATCAATCTACACACAATACCCCATAATGACAAAGCAAAAACAGGTTTTTAGAAATATTTGCAAATGTATAAAAAATTAAAAACAGAAATATCACATTTACGTAAGTACTCAGACTCTGTACTCAGTACTTTGTTGAAGCACCTTTTGGCAGCGATTACAGCCTTGAGTGTTCTTGGGTATGACGCTACAAGTTTGGCACACCTGTATTTGGGGAGTTTCTCCCATTCTTCTCTGCAGATCTTCTCAAACTCTGTCAGCTTGGATGGGGAGTGTTGCTGCACAGCTATTTTCAGGTCTCTCCGGAGATTTTTGATCGGGTTCAAGTCCGGCTTCCGGCTGGGCCACTCAAGGACATTCAGAGACTTGTCCCGAAGCCACTACTGCGTTGTCTTGAATGTGTGCTTTGGGTCGTTGTCCTGTTGGAAGGTGAACCTTCGCCCCAGTCTGAGGTCCTGAGCGCTCAGGAGCAGGTTTTCATCAAGGATGTCTATGTACTTTGCCCCGTTCATCTTTCCCTCGATCCTGACTAGTCACCCAGTCCCTGCCTCTGAAAAACACCCCACAGCATGATGCTGCCACCACCATGCTTCACCGTAGGGATGGTGCCAGATTTTCCTCCAGACGTGACGCTTGGCATACAGGCCAAAGAGTTCAATCTTGGTTTCATCAGACCAGAGAATCTTGTTTCTCAAGGTCTGAGAGTCCTTTAGTTGCCTTTTGGCAAACTCCAAGCATGCTGTCATGTGCCTTTTACTGAGGAGCTGGGTCAGATTGGGGGGGGGGGGGGGTCAAATTGGGAATTTAGCCAGGACACCAGGGTTAACACCCCTACTCTTACTCTAAGTGCCATGATCACAGAGAGTCAATACACCTGTTTAACGTGCCTCCTACTGGCACACCAACATCACTTTTACCAATATCTGGTCTCCCATACAGGGACCGACCAGGACCAACCCTGTTTAGCTTCAGAGGCAAGCCAGCAGTGGGATGCCTGGGTCATGTGGGTGATGTCATGTGACAGTGGTATATGTGGACAGAAAGCTGAGGGACGACGGCGCCTTTATTTAGACACTAATCCTCGATTAGCCTCCTGGGGATTAGTAGGGGGGGGGGTGTGTGTGTGTGTGTGTGTGTGTGTGTGTGTGTGTGTGTGTGTGTGTGTGTGTGTGTGTGTGTGTGTGTGTGTGTGTGTGTGAGAGAGAACTACATTGCTGCCTGCCATAAGTTGAGGGACAGTGTCTGACAGACCAATCAACCTGCACATGTACTCTACTGTATGCTTATTGTTGAATGTATGTTTATTTTGACCCTTGGTTATTGTTGTTACTGTTGTCCCGTTGACAATTTTGATTCTCATTTTTTTTAAACATTTTTTATTTGTTTTTATATTGTAGAGAGAGAGAAGCAGATGGGAATCGAAAAAGAGCTAGAGAGCAGAACATAGCAGAGAAGACAGGTTCTGTACCAAAGCAAGCCAACACAACAGCAGTTGAAATGACATTTACTCTCATTGCCATTCAACAGCCACAAATGTGCACCTAACACCTAACAAAACGCTTGTGTAGAAGGCTGATATTTTAAATCACCATCAGTCCATTCACTAAGTAAGCTATAGGCTTCATACAATAACAATAGGAGACCCACTTATCCATACAGCCCACATAGCTGTACATGACCCCAAACTGTAGGTACATTTGACCCAGTCCTCATCAGCTGGACTGTATAATGAATCACCACGACAACCCTGAAAAAGCCAACTGACTCTCACAGTGATGGGTTGCTTTCTAATCACTAGAATCTGGCAGCAGCGTTACCATGGAAACCTAAGTGTCTGTCCCCTGCCCTCGAATCACTTGCTCACACTGGCCACCTCTCTCTATCCAACCCACCCACCTGGAGATGTAAAGTATGATGATGATTATGATACCATTAACTGACATCATCACCCTGACATCATCACAGTTGTCCCGGCCTTTGACCAATGAGGGCTAGTTCTTTCTCCACTGAGCCAGTCAGGATGCGAATCAGGATGTGGCTGTAAATACATACAGTAGGGATTACATAAAACAGAGTTGTGACATGAACGGCAAAGCAGAGTCTGTGTCACTGTAACCACAGCGTTTGGCTTTTAGTTGTGTATGGATATAATAAAACAGACATGCACTGTCTGAAGGCTACATACATCTAGCATGCCTCATAAAGGAAACAGTGGGGGTTTGAACTGGAGTTGTGGGGAGTGAAGCTTTTAGTGTTCTCTTTTCAAATGTAGGCTACAGTTTTGAGCTTGACATATAACAAAGTTGTATTTCTCAAAACTAACATCACATTAAGCTTAGTTTGAATGGAGAATAGCCTGTCTTTTCCTTAACACTCAATAGATGACCATGAGGATCATGATGACCATGTTATGTGTCACTCTCTAGCCATCAAAGGAGAATAAAACAGGATTATAAAAGAATACGTGTGCAGCCAGAGTGACCACTCAGGTCTGTTTGAACAGCCAATCAGGGACGAGCAGGAAGCCACTGCACACAGCTCAACGGGACTAATCCGCTTTAGTGACTCGCAAGGAAGCATATCCATTTTATCACTCACTGGAGAGTGGGGGGAGAGAGGGAGGCAGGGGGGAGCAAGAGAGGGGGTAGGGGAGAAGGTTTAGGACCAGAGGGGCAGGGGGGGACAGTATGGTTAGTAGAGGGAGGGAGCAGGTGAGGTAGGTAGGTAGGCAGGGTTGGAGAGATCTGAGTGACGAGGGAGGGAAGGAGGGTACAGTATGGTGGTCTGCTGCCAACATATTTTGTGCTGGCCCAGAGGGGATGTGATGGGGCTGGCTATGGGGCTGTGCTGCAGGTGAAAGACAGGTGCCGAGTTCCAAAATCAGGCCCTACCCTAACATCTAACCCAAGACACCACTTAATGGCCCGTTGCAGATCTGAAACAATCTTCATAACAGGGAATTACTATTTTGACACGTTCGTAACAGGGAATTACTATTTTGACACGTTCGTAACAGGGAATTACTATTTTGACACGTTCGTAACAGGGCATTACTATTTTGACACGTTCGTAACAGGGAATTACTATTTTGACACGTTCGTAACAGGGAATTACTATTTTGACACGTTCGTAACAGGGCATTACTATTTTGACACGTTCGTAACAGGGCATTACTATTTTGACACGTTCGTAACAGGGAATTACTATTTTGACACGTTCGTAACAGGGAATTACTATTTTGACACGTTCGTGACAGGGCATTACTATTTTGACACGTTCGTAACAGGGCATTACTATTTTGACACGTTCGTAACAGGGCATTACTATTTTGACACGTTCGTAACAGGGAATTACTATTTTGACACGTTCGTAACAGGGAATTACTATTTTGACAGGTTCATAACAGGGAATTACTATTTTGACACGTTCGTAACAGGGAATTACTATTTTGACACGTTCGTAACAGGGAATTACTATTTTGACACGTTCGTAACAGGGAATTACTATTTTGACACGTTCGTAACAGGGAATTACTATTTTGACACGTTCGTAACAGGGAATTACTATTTTGACACGTTCGTAGCAGGGAATTACTATTTTGACAGGTTCGTAACAGGGAATTACTATTTTGACAGGTTCGTAACAGGGAATTACTATTTTGACACGTTCGTAACAGGGAATTACTATTTTGACACGTTCGTAACAGGGAATTACTATTTTGACATGTTCATAACAGGGAATTACTATTTTGACATGTTCGTAACAGGGAATTACTATTTTGACACGTTCGTAACAGGGAATTACTATTTTGACACGTTCATAACAGGAACTGACTATTTTGACACGTTCGTAACAGGGAATTACTATTTTGACACGTTCGTAACAGGGAATTACTATTTTGACACGTTCGTAACAGGGAATTACTATTTTGACATGTTCGTAACAGGGAATTACTATTTTGACATGTTCGTAACAGGGAATTACTATTTTGACACGTTCATAACAGGGAATTACTATTTTGACATGTTCGTAACAGGGAATTACTATTTTGACATGTTCGTAACAGTGGCACGTAGTATATGTCCAGCCCTGCCTCTGAACACTAACTCCCCAGGGCTTGGTGATCCATGATGTTGTCATGGTGTGACCATGTAGTCCTCTCCAATCAGAGGATGGGTCACTTCATTCCACCGCAACACTACACAGACAGATGGACGGACAAGCAGGCTGGCAGGCAGACAGATGGAAGCAGGGGACCGAGAGAGAGAACCCCCACAGAACAAAGGCAGAGTGTAGTAATTTGGCCAGCATCTTAGAGACTTGACACCTGAGTCTAAAGCAGAGGTTGTTATTGGGAGTGTTTGTTCAGTTCCATTTCAGTCGGTCAACCAGGTACAACACAGCTTTGGGGAGTTTGCGCTAGCGTCCTCTACTGAATAACATTAGAATCACGCCTGACCAAGGCCAATGAACACTGTGCACAGATAAATTCGAGGCACAGATCAATCAATCAATCAATCAAGTTTATTTTATATAGCCCTTCGTACATCAGCTAATATCTCGAAGTGCTGTACAGAAACCCAGCCTAAAACCCCAAACAGCAAGCAATGCAGGTGTAGAAGCACGGTGGCTAGGAAAAACTCCCTAGAAAGGCCAAAACCTAGGAAGAAACCTAGAGAGGAACCAGGCTATGAGGGGTGGCCAGTCCTCTTCTGGCTGTGCCGGGTGGAGATTATAACAGAACTATGCCAAGATGTTCAAAATGTTCATAAGTGACAAGCATTCGAATCCCGCTTCCTGAGTCTGTGTTTGCCTGTGTTTCTGTCCTGGAGTGTGTTTCCGGTGTCCTGGAACGCACCCTGTCTGGTTGCCGGGCGAATTAGCTTGTTGGGAGATCGATGTTCACCCGCACCTGTATCCCATCAGTAATCTGCACACCTGTCCTGATCATCACCTCTCCCCTTCAAAAGCTCTGACCTGACATCCATTCCCTGCCGGATCGTTAGCCAAGAACAGTATGTTGTGCCCACGAACCAGCCTCCAGTTTATAGAGTTTGTTTTGTTTTGTTTTATTGTTTTGTACGTCTTGCTTGACTTTAACTTACCGCCGTTTGTTTTGTTTACAGCCATTCACCCGGAACCCATACCCCATCCCTGTCTGCTCGTCGCCAGTGTGTTGTTATCCATTGGATCTGCCTATCCACTCCCATCAACCCACCTCCGCTGTCCGCTCCTCCACCTGGAACTATCTACCTCCACGTTCTCATTGATTAATAAATACTCACCATCTTTTTACTCACCTTGTCCTGGTCTGCTTCTGGGTCCAATTCTGGTAAACCCTGACAGAACGATCCGGCCAGTGATGAACCCAGCGGACCTGGACTCCGTTTGCCATGCAATTACCCAGCAGGAGAAGATGTTGGGACAACACAAGACGGCGCTACACGAGATAGCGGGTTCAATCCGAAACTTATCGGATAGATTAACGAGTATCCAGGATCAGCTCAGGTTGCCGGCGGATCATCCACCACCTGTTTCATCCATATCACCTGCCGATTCGGGAGCGGGTTCCTTCCGTGAGCCCAAGGTTCCGACACCGGATAAGTACGAGGGAGATCTGGGAGGATGCCGTTCATTTCTTTTGCAGTGTGGGTTAGTTTTTGATCTGCAGCCCTACTCTTACGCCACAGATAAGGCTAGGATAGCTTTTGTTATTGAGCTGCTGCGTGGTAGAGCTCTGGAATGGGCTTCAGCTGTTTGGGAACGACGGGACACCTGCATGACGTCATACCAGGGTTTCACGGCAGAGATGAGAAAGCTTTTTGACCATCCAGTCCGAGGTAAGGACGCAGCTAAACGTTTGTTCTCTCTTCGCCAAGGAGCTCTCAGTGTGGCAGACTTTGTGATAGAATTCCGGACATTGGCTGTGGAGAGTGGTTGGAATGAGGAATCACTACAAGCGGTTTTTTACCAGGGGTTGTCGGAGCAACTCAAGGACGAGCTGATCTCCTATCCAGAGCCTAGTGACCTAGATAGTTTGGTCACCTTAGCTATTCGGGTAGATAATAGAGTCCGAGAGAGAAGGAGGGAGAAGAAGTGGGGTCCATCTAATCAATCTGAGACTCGGTTACCATTCGGGTCAGGAAATGGACCAGAACGGGTTGATCATTTTCCTTCACACGGGATAAGTGGAGGAGTTCTGCCGCCAGATCCTGAACCTATGCAAGTGGGGCGGCACGGGTTAACTAAGGACGAGCGCCAACGTAGACGTGAGACCAACAGCTGCCTCTACTGTGGTAGTTCGGGACATTACATCTCCGTTTGTCCTCAGCGCCCGTTAAACTGCTCGGCTCGTTAAGTTTGGGAGGTTTGTTAGCGAGCCAGTTTCAACCTCTCAAGAGCCCTGTCAGACCTCGTTTTCCTGCTACCCTCATAAATAAGGATCAGAGTTTAGCGATTAACGCTTTCATCGATTCAGGTGCCGATGACAGCTTCATTGATGCCGACTTAGTGGAACAGCTGGGGCTTTCCAAGGAGCAATTACCGGAAGCCATTGAAGCAACCACTCTGAACGGCAGTGTTCTGGCACGGATCACTATGAGGACTGAACCGGTTAAGATGTTGTTGTCGGGGAATCATTCAGAGGTTATTTCTTTTTTCATTTTGCCTTCCCCCCCATGTACCTCTGGTTCTTGGATACCCCTGGCTAAGAGAACACAATCCTTCGTTCGATTGGGTGACTGGTAAGGTAACTAGTTGGAGCATTGAGTGCCATGCTAACTGCCTCAGGACTGCCTGTTCTCATGCTGTCCCCAGTCGGGTCAGTGAGTCTGCTCCTCCTGATTTGTCCCTGGTTCCTGAAACATATCACGAGTTGGGTGAGGTGTTCAGTAAGCAGAAAGCTCAGTCACTTCCTCCCCACCGACCTTATGATTGTACGATTAAGCTGTTCCCTGGAGCTGCCTTTCCCAAGGGACGGTTATACAGTATTTCTCAACCTGAGCGGGAAGCCCTGGAAACCTACATAAAGGAGTCTCTTGCTGCAGGTCTCATTCGTCCCTCGTCATCACCCCTGGGAGCTGGATTTTTTTTTGTGAGTAAGAAGGATGGCTCTCTTCGACCGTGTATTGATTATCGGGGGTTGAATGATATTACGGTCAAGAACAAGTACCCCTTGCCCTTGATGAGCTCCGCTTTCGATTCTTTACAGGGTGCTACTGTGTTTAGGAAGCTTGATCTACGCAATGCGTATCATCTGGTTCGGATCAAAGAGGGGGACGAGTGGTTGACTGGATTCAATACACCTATGGGACATTTCGAGTACCAGGTGATGCCGTTTGGACTTTCCAACGCTCCAGCAGTGTTCCAAGGTTTGGTGAATGACGTGCTGAGGGATATGATCGGTCTGTTTGTGTTCGTTTACCTGGATGACATCCTGATTTTCTCCAAGGAGCTTTCCAGCCACATCCAGCATGTTAAGCAGGTCCTGCAGCGGTTATTGGAGAACCGTCTGTTTGTGAAGGCAGAGAAGTGTGATTTTCACGCCCACACTACATCCTTCCTCGGGTACATTATCTCCAGGGGTGAGATCAAGATGGACCAAGAGAAGGTTCGGGCGGTTCGGGATTGGGCCCAGCCCGGTACGAGATTGCAGCTCCAGAGATTCCTGGGATTTGCGAACTTCTATCGGAGGTTTATCCGTGATTACAGCCGGGTGGCCGCTCCTTTAACTGCTCTGACGTCTTGCACCAGAGTTTTCTGTTGGACTCCTGAGGCAGACCGAGCATTTCTGAACTTGAAGAGCCGATTCACCAACGCCCCAATTCTCTCTCAACCTGACACTTCCCGTCAGTTTGTTGTTGAGGTGGACGCGTCTGATGTGGGGGTGGGCGCCATCCTGTCCCAGCGTAGCTCCACTGACGGTAAACTCCATCCCTGCGCCTTCTACTCTTGTCGTCTTTCACCAGCTGAGAGAAACTACGATGTGGGTAACCGGGAGCTTCTCGCTGTGAAGCTTGCCTTGGAGGAGTGGCGTCACTGGTTGGAGGGAGCGGAGCAACCGTTTGTGGTCTGGACTGACCACAAGAATCTGGCTTACGTGCAATCGGCTAAACGTCTCAACTCCCGTCAGGCCAGGTGGGCTTTGTTTTTTGGACGCTTCAATTTTTCCCTGACGTTCCGACCTGGGTCGAAGAACGGCAAGGCGGACGCCTTGTCCCGGATGTTCTCCAAGACGGATGAGAGTGGGGCCAAGACTGAGACGATTCTTCCCCAGAACCTTGTCGTGGGAGCCGTTACATGGAGGATTGAGGAGGATGTGATGGCGGCCCTTCGGACGCAGCCCGGCCCCGGTAACGGTCCACCCGGTCGGTTGTTCGTGCCTGAGTCGGTCCGTTCTGCTGTTCTTCAGTGGTCCCACGCCAGCAAGATAGCTTGTCACCCTGGCGTTGCTCGGACTATGGCGCTACTGCGCAGACGATTTTGGTGGCCTGCCATGGGAGAAGATACCCGGAGGTTTGTTGCCGCATGTCCTGTTTGTGCTCAGAACAAAAGTACCAATCGGCCCAGCTCTGGGCTTCTTCACCCCCTACCTATTCCTCGGCGACCTTGGTCGCATCTGGCCCTGGATTTTGTCACGGGATTGCCCCCTTCTGTTGGGAACACGGTCATTCTGACCATTGTGGACAGATTCAGCAAGTTTGCTCATTTTGTCCCTCTCTCCAAGCTTCCATCTGCCACGGAGACGTCCGAGATCCTGGTTAGGGAGGTTTTCAGGGTCCACGGATTGCCCAGTGACATTGTTTCTGACCGTGGTCCTCAGTTTACCTCTGCTGTCTGGAGATCCTTCTGTTTGGCCATTGGAGCTACAGTCAGTCTCACTTCTGGATTTCATCCACAATCTAATGGTCAGGCGGAGAGAGCCAACCAGAAGATGGAGTCCACGCTGCGTTGTCTTGTCTCCTCTGATCCTACCTCTTGGTCATCTCAATTACCCTGGGTCGAGTATGCCCATAATACCCTTCCTTCATCTGCCACTGGGATGTCCCCCTTCCAATGCCTTTACGGATACCAACCTCCCTTGTTTCCTTCTCAGGAGAGGGAACTTTCGGTTCCTTCTGTCCAGGCCCACATTCGTCGTTGCCACCGGACCTGGCATCGGGCCAGGAAGGTCCTCCTTAGAGTTTCTGACCGGTATCAGATCCAGGCGAATCGTCGCCGTATTCCTGCTCCCGCTTATACCATCGGAGATAAGGTTTGGTTGGCTACACGGGATCTTCCTCTACGGACTGAGTCGAGGAAACTGTCACCAAGGTTCATTGGTCCGTTTGTGGTGGATAGAATCATTAACCCTGTTGTGGTCCGACTCAAATTGCCGGCAACGCTTCGAGTACACCCCACATTTCATGTCTCCTGCCTCAAGCCGGTTCTCCTCAGTCCTCTGTTGCCCCCTCCTCCTCGGCCTCCTCCTCCTCGGATGATCGGAGGTGGTCCTGTCTACACGGTGCGTCGCATAATGGATTCCAGACGGCGGGGTCGAGGTTTCCAATATCTCGTGGATTGGGAAGGATATGGTCCAGAGGAGAGGAGTTGGATTCCTCGGCGTCAGATCCTTGATGACGACCTGCTTCGTGACTTCTACCGCCTCCACCCTGGCGCTCCAGGTAGTCCGCCCGGTGGCGTTCGTCGGAGGGGGGGTACTGTCACGAATCCCGCTTCCTGAGTCTGTGTTTGCCTGTGTTTCTGTCCTGGAGTGTGTTTCCGGTGTCCTGGAACGCACCCTGTCTGGTTGCCGGGCGAATTAGCTTGTTGGGAGATCGATGTTCACCCGCACCTGTATCCCATCAGTAATCTGCACACCTGTCCTGATCATCACCTCTCCCCTTCAAAAGCTCTGACCTGACATCCATTCCCTGCCGGATCGTTAGCCAAGAACAGTATGTTGTGCCCACGAACCAGCCTCCAGTTTATAGAGTTTGTTTTGTTTTGTTTTATTGTTTTGTACGTCTTGCTTGACTTTAACTTACCGCCGTTTGTTTTGTTTACAGCCATTCACCCGGAACCCATACCCCATCCCTGTCTGCTCGTCGCCAGTGTGTTGTTATCCATTGGATCTGCCTATCCTGCCGAATCACTCCTTTATTGGGGGTGTCTTGCTAATTGCCTATAATTTCCACCTTTTGTCTATTCCATTTGCACAACAGCATGTGAAATTTATTGTCAATCAGTGTTGCTTCCTAAATGGACAGTTTGATTTCACAGAAGTGTGATTGACTTGGAGTTACATTGTGTTGTTTAAGTGTTCCCTTTATTTTTTTGAGCAGTGTATATTTGAGATTCTTCAAAGTACCCACCCTTTGACTTGCTGACAGCTTTGCACACACTTGGCATTCTCTCAAACAGCTTCATGAGGTAGTCACCTGGAATGCATTTCAATTGCCTTGTTTAAAGTTAATTTGTGGAATTTAATGCATTTGAGCCAATCAGTTATGTTTCAGTCTGAGTTTGAGTTTATTTTATTTTTACAGGGACAGTGCACATTAATCAACGTTTCAGTAAAAGTGACGGTTTTAGCCAGCCGGCTAATTTTCAACTGCAGTCCCTGGGCAGGTTATTAAAAATAATTACACTATAGACAATCATTGATCAGTGAGCACACGCAGAGCAACATAGGACAAGCAAGACGTAGCATACAGACAGAGCAACATAGGACAAGCAAGATGTAGCATACAGACAGAGCAACATAGAACAAAAAGCAGCAAGACAAAATTCATAAAAGCAACAAAGTGCTTCCACACCTCACAAGCTACAGACAACAGACAACATGGAAAGCGGCAATACACAGCTAGGGATTATGTTCACAAATCTGATTGACCTTTAGCCATGTCTTCATGCATTTTGTGAAAGTGTGATATGTGGTGCAGTCATGTGTGTCTGATGGCAGTGTATTCCAGACATGGGAAGCTCTCACAGAGAAAGCGGATTTACTAAAGGTGATTTTCCTTAAGGGAACTATACAGTCACCTCTCATGGCAGACCTTGTGGTTCTGCTGCCATATGTTTGGGATTTCTGTTTAGCAAAAATACTGAGTGGAGGGGGAGCCAGGCCATTTAGGATCTTGAATACAAGACATGCGTCGGTGTATTGCACAAGATTTTCCCAACTCAGGAGCTCATGCTTTCTGAGGATGTAACAGTGATGATGGCTATTGGGCTTCCTATCAAGCACTTTGAGAGCCTGTTTGTAGACAGACTGAATAGGTTTTAATGTTGTACAGCAAGCTTGGGCCCAACTAGTCAAGCAGTATGTTAAGTGGGGGAGTATCATAGATTTGAAGTACAGTTTTGCTACCTCTGTAGTCAAACAATTTCGTATAAATCGGAAATTAGCTAGGTTGAATTTGGTTATTTGAATGACCTTTTTCACATGCTTTTTAAAAGAGAGGTTGGAATCAAGTATGATGCCAAGATACTTAAAATCAGATACCACCTGGAGCTTCTCCCCTGACACATAGACATCTGACTCAGTAGCATCTGTTGCCCTCTTTGTGAAGAACATGCAAACAGTTTTTTTCACATTGAGATGCAAACACGAGTCACTGAGCCACTTTGTAACCTGGACCATTACAGTAGTGAGTTCTTGTGCAGCTTGTTGTTTGCTCTTTGCATGCACATATATCACTGTATCATCTGCATACATTTGAACTTCAGACCCAGTACAGACAGAAGGCAGAACATTAATGTACAGGCTGAACAGGAGGGGCCCCAGTATTGACCCTTGGGGCATGCCCACATCATAGCTAAGAGTGGGCGACAGCTCATTGCTCACTCTGACACACTGAGTTCTGCCTTCAAGGTATGATTTCATCGGGGGCATCGGGGGAAAAGCATCGGGGGCATCGGGGGAAAAGTTGAACTTGGACAATTTTGTGATGAGAATCTCATGGTTAACAGTATCAAAAGCCTTTCTTAGGTCCAGAAACACAGCCCCAACAATGCCCACTTTGTCCATCTTGGATTTCACATTTTCCAGAAGAAAGCAGTTGGCCGTTTCTGTAGAGTGTTTCTCTCTGAAGCCAAACTGCATGGAGTGTAATGTGAAGGGGCTGTTGTTGAGGTGGGTAATCAGTTGTTCTGCTAAACACTTTTCAACAACCTTTGACACCACAGGTAGTATACTAATGGGCCTGTAGTTACTCACGTCAGCAGGGTCGCCCGATTTAAAGATGGCCGTTATTATGGCCGACTCCCATACCCTTGGAAACACCCCCAGACCAAAAGATGTGTTGGTGACCTTAGTAATGGGGCCAATCAGTGACTCTTTGTAGTTTTTAAGAAAGGTAGTGTAACGCTCGTCGTTAGGAGAAAGAGAGGAGGACCAAACTGCAGTGTGGTGAGTATTCATATTCCTTTTAATGCAAACCGAAATACTCGAACAAAACAACAAAATAACGATAAACGAGAATAAACCGAAACGAAACAGTCCTGTCTGGTGACATACACAAAGACACAGGAAACAAACACCCACAACCCAAAAGTGAAACCCAGGCTACCTAAGTATGATTCTCAATCAGGGACAACGATTGACAGCTGCCTCTGATTGAGAATCATACCAGGCCGAACACAAAACCCCAACATAGAAAAACACACATAGACTGCCCACCCCAACTCACGCCCTGACCATACTAAATAAAGACAAAACAAAGGAAATAAAGGTCAGAACGTGACAAGTAGAGTCCAGCCCAAATACATCTTTGGCTTTAGAGTTCTTTAGTGAGCTAATCACCTTGTTCACCTTTGACTCAGAAACCTCCCTTATGATGAAGACAGGTTGAGCGTCATTCACTAGCACTGAGCCCAAGAAACCAGTGGAGGGGTTCTGTGTCAGTACCCTGACAAGGTCAATAAAGTAGGAATTGAAGGCTATTGCTATTTCGACTGCATCCTGTGTTAGATTGTTATTCACCATGATTTCTAGTCTTTTTGCACTGTTACTATGGTCTTTCCCTGTTAGCTTTTTTGATTCTCCCAGATCAATTTAGAATTTCCCTTTGCTTCACCAATTATGCTAAGAAAAAAGTTTGCCTTGGCCTGTCTGATTTCTTTCATCACCTTATTTCTCAACATGGTAAACCTAAGTCTGTCATGCTCTAATTTGGATCTTAGGGCTATTTTTAGAGCATAATCTCGTTCTTTCATCAAATTCCAGATTTCTCCATTTAGCCAAGGAAGAGTGCTCTTTTGGCCAGGTTTAAATTTTCTTTAGGAAACCATTTATTGTAGTCTGGATTGTGGATAGAAAAACCTGACTATCAGCTTCCATGTCTGTATAGGACAAGAGATCATTCCAGTTAATTCCCTTAATTGCGTTTTCAAAATAGTTTAATTCACTCTTAGGTATTCTTAGTTGATCCGGCTTTCTAACAATAGAGAGGTTAAACCTGCTCTTAGACAGCTTTCTGGCTATAAGTGTCAGATTATGATCAGATGGCCCAGTAACCATATTGAATGATTTATTCACTCTCTCTGGTTTATTACTGAACACCAAATCAATCTGTGTTTTAGAGCAACAAGTCACCCTGGTTGTGTAACGGCTTTCTTCCTGGGGTGAAGGAGAGGACCAAAATGCAGCGCGGCTAGTGTTCAACATGATTTAATAAAGAGACAATAACGTGAACACTATACAAAATAACAAATGTGAAAACCGAGACAGTCCTATCTGGTGCAGAACACAAAGACAGAAGACAACCACCCACAATCCCCAACACAAAACAAGCCACCTATATATGATTCTCAATCAGGGACAACGATTGACAGCTGCCTCTGATTGAGAACCATATCAGGCTGAACACAGAAACAGACAAACTAGACACACAACATAGAATGCCCACCCAGCTCACGTCCTGACCAACTCTAAAACAAGCAACACACATAAGAACTATGGTCAGGACGTGACAGGTTGGTCCTTTAACTAGCTGTGTAAGGTCAAAGGTATTAGTGATCCGTTTGAGTGTTTTCCTTCAAGACTTGTCTTCATAATTCATATTAAAATCTCCCATTAAGATGACCTCTTTCCCAAAATCACATTCCCTAAGCATGTTATTAAACTGATCAAAAAACACACTTTTGGTGGAAGGTGGCCTATACATTCCAATAAGGGTAAATGACATTTGGGGAGACAGTGTAACGTTCAGGCCAATACATTCTAGTTCATTATCACTTGTGACAAGGTAGGGGTAGTACACAGAAAATAGCCCTATGAAGGAAAAGACCAAGTCCATATTATGGCAACAACAGCTCAAATAAGCAAAGAGAAACGACAGTCCATCATTACTTTAAGACATGATGGTCAGTCAATACGGAAAATTTCAAGAACTTTGAAAGTTTCTTCAAGTGCAGTCGGCAAAAACCATCAAGAGCTATTATGAAACTGGCTCTCATGAGGACAGCCACAGGAAAGTAAGACTCATAGTTACCTCTGCTGCAGGAGATAAGATGTTTAAAGTTACCAGCCTCAGATTGCAGCCCAAATAAATGCTTCACAGAGTTCATGTAACAGACACATTTCAACATGAACTGTTCAGAGGAGACTGAGTGAATCAGGCCTTCATGGTTGAATTGCTGTAAAGAAACCACTAAAAAGAGGAGACTTGCTTGGTCCAAGAAACACGAGCAATGGACATGAGACCAAAATCTGTCCTTTGGTCTGATGAGTCCAAATTTAAGATTTTTGGTTCGAACCAGTGTGGTTTTGTGAGACACAGAGCAGGTGAGTGGATGCTCTCCGCATGTGTGGTTCCCACCGTGAAGCATAGAGGAGGAGGTGGGATGGTGTGGGGGTGCTTTGCTGGTAATACTGTCTGTGATGTATTTAGAATTCAAGGCACACTTAACCAACATGTTTAACACAGCATTCTGTTTTTCAACAGGACAATGACCCAACACACCTCCAGGTGTAGGGCTATTGACCAAGAAGGAGAGCTATTCACCAAGAAGGAGAGTGATGGAGTTCTGCATCAGATAACGAGGCCTCCACCCTCATCCGACCTCAACCCAATTGAGATGGTTTGGGATGAGTTGGACCGCAGAGTGAAGGAAAAGCAGCCAACAAGTGCTCAGCATACAGCTGAAGTTGGAAATATACATATACTTAGGTTGGAGTCATTAAAACTCGTTTTTCAACCACTCCACAACTTTCTTGTTAATTAACAAACTATAGTTTTGGCAAGTCGGTTAGGACATCTACTTTGTGCATGACAGAAGTAATTTTTCCAACAATTCTTTACAGACAGATTATTTCACTTATAATTCACTGTATCACAATTCCAGTGGGTCAGAAGTTTACATACACTAAGTTGACTGTGCCTTTAAACAGCTTGGAAAATTCCAGAAAATAATGTCTTGGCTTTAGAAGCTTCTGAAAGGCTAATTGACATAATTTGATTCAATTGGAAGTGTACCTGTGGATGTATTTCAAGGCCTACCTTCAAACTCAGTGCCTCTTTGCTTGACATCATGGGAAAATCTAAAGAAATCAGCCAAGACCTCAAAAAATAAATTGTAGATCTCCACAAGTCTGGTTCATCCTTGGTAGCAATTTCCAAATGCCCGAAGGTACCATGTTCATCTGTACAAACAATAGTACGCAAGTATAAACACCATGGGACCATGCAGCCGTCATACCACTCAGAAAGGAGACGAGTTCTGTCTCCTAGAGATGAACGTACTTGCGAAAAGTGCAAATCAATCCCAGAACAACTGCAAAGGACCTTGTGAAGATGCTGGAGGAAACGGGTACAAAAGTATCTATAGCCACAGTAAAGCGAGTCCTACATCGACAAATCCTGAAAGGCCTCTCAGCAAGGAAGAAGCCACTGCTCCAAAACCGCCATAGAAAATGCCAGACTACGGTTTGCAACTGCACATGGGAACAAAGATTGTACTTTTTGGAGAAATGTCCACTGGTCTGATGAAACAAAAATAGAACTGTTTGGCCATAGTTATGTTTGGAGGAGAAAGGGGGAGGCTTGCAAGCCGAAGAACACCATCCCAACCGTGAAGCTCGGGGGTGGCAGCATCATGTTGTGGGTGTGTGCTTTGCTGCAGGAGGGACTGGTGCACTTCACAAAATAGATGGCATCATGAGCAAGGACAATTATGTGGATATATTGACGCAACATCGCAAGACGCCAGTCAGGAAGTTAAAGCTTGGTCGCAAATTCGTCTTCCAAATGGACAATGACCCCAAGCATACTTTCAAAGTTGTGGCAAAATGGCTTAAGGACAACAAAATCAAGGTATTGGAGTGGCCTTCACAAAGCCCTGACCTCAATCCCATAGAAAATGTGTGGGCAGAACTGAAAAAGCATGTGCGAGCAAAGAGGCCTACAAACCTGACTCAGTTACACCAGCTCTGTCAGGAGGAATGGCCCAAAATTCACCCAACTTATTGTGGGAAGCTTGTGGAAGGCTACACGAAACGTTTGACCCAAGTTAAACAATTTAAAGGCAATGCTGCCAAATACTAATTGAGTGTATGTAAACTTCTGACCCACTGGGAATGTGATGAAAGAAATAAAAGCTGAAATAAATAATTCTCTCTACTATAATTCTGACATTTCACATTCTAAATATATAATGGTGATCCTACCTGACCTAAGACAGGGCATTTTTACGAGGATTAAATGTCAGGAATTGTGAAAAACTGTGTTTAAATGTATTTGGCTAAGGTGTATGTAATCTTCCGACTTCAACTGTATGTGGGAAGTCATTCAAGACTGTTGTAAAAGCATTCCAGGTGAAGCTGGTTGAGAGAATGCCAAGCGTGTGCAAAGCTGTCATCAAGGCAAAGGGTGGCTACTTTGAAGAATCTAAAATATATTTCGATTTTGTAACACTTTTTTTGTTACTACATGATTCCATATGTGTTATTTCATAGTTTCGATGCCTTCACTATTATTCTACAATGTAGAAAATAGTAAAATAAAGAAAAACCCTTGAATGAGTAGGTGTGTCCAAACTTTTGACTGGTACTGTATGTGGATGATTTATAAAGCCAGGCACATTTAACAGTTAGGCTGTTGATTACAGACCTAATTCATTTGGGGTTTGCTCTCTCCTCAATTTTCTTAGTGTCACGTATTCTCTGCTCCTCCCCTTCGGTGTTCGACGTCGCCAGTATACTAACCACCGGTCCTGGGGTCCATCATTACGCACACCTAACATCAATCATTACGCGTACCTGTACGTCATCATGAGGCACACCTGGACTCCATTACCTCACTTATTACCTCCCCTATATAAATGGCACTCCCTTAGGTTCTTTCCCCAGTCAGTATTATTCCTGTGTTTATGCATGCTGTTATGTTGTCTCGTTCCATGTTTATTGTTTTATTAAACCTTTCACCTGCTTCTCGACTCTCAGCTTCTTCGTTACAGAACACTGACTCAAACAATGGAAGCAGCAGGAAAACAGAATATCTCCCAGATGGTCGACGAGCAGGGATACCTTCTATGTCAACACTACGACCAGTTGGCACAACTAGGGATGGCTATGGAAGAGGTTCTTCGCAGTGTGCAACATCTTGAACACACCCGGGAGGCGTTGTCGTCAACTAGCGGAGAATATTCTACAACCAGTTGACCCAGAGAGCCAGCACAACAGCCCATTCAGCAACCCACTCAGGTCAGCGATGCCCCTTTGTACCTCCCCGCTAAATATGATGGCACCCCATCTAAATGCCGTGGCTTCCTGCTTCAGTGCTCCCTCTACTTTACGCACCACATGGGGCCCGCACCACCGAGAGGTCTAATGTTGCCACAGTTATTTCTCTGCTGACCGGGCGAGCATTGGAATGGGCTATGGCCATCTGGGAGAAGAGGTGCTAGATTCATATGAGGGGTTCATGGCTCTGTTCAAATGCATCTACGATCATCCCCCGGAGGGCAGAGAGGGGGTGAGCGCCTCCTTCAATTATGGCAGGTGGACCAGACGGCTGCCGAATGCACGCTCACCTTCCGGACAGTAGCAGCATCCAGCGAATGCTTCGTACGCTATTCAGAAGAGGTCTGCGTGAGAAGATCCAGACAGAACTGCCCTGTCGCGACGCCAACATCTTCCTAGACGCACTCATTGTGATGGCCATCCGTCTGGATAACCTACTTCAGGAGTGTCGGTACACTCATTGCTTCTCTCCCTCACTCAGTGAAAACTCCGGATCAGTGCCTGAACCCATGGAGGTAGGGGTCACATGTCCTCCCGCAGCGGAGAGATGCAGATGGAGACAGCTGGGGCTCTGTCTGTACTGTGGTCAAGGAAGGCACCAGCTCCAGCGGTATCCGGCACTTCCTAATCCGGGATCCACAAGAGCAGAGGGATGGTCAAGTGATCTTCCACCTCCTGGTGCAGGAGTGAGTATTTCATCTTCATCACTTTCTGCTAAACTCTTTATTTTTTATTTCTTTGTCCATCACACTAGACACAGTACATGAGGGACAGTCAACTACAGCGTTGGTGGAATACAGTGCCGCGGGGAACTTTATGGACTAGACCCTTGCCTCTCTTAACATCATCACATACCCACTCTACTCGGTTCAAGGTCTCGATAATCGGCCACTAGGATCCGGAACCATCACACACATCACCCTCACTGTGGAGTCCATTCATCAGGAGAACATCCCCTTCATCACCAGTGCACCAGGTCGCAAGATACCCTCCGCATCTACCCTCTATTGGTGGCTGATACCCAGGCCATGAAGGATTACATCCAAGAGACGCTCCAACAAGGTTTCCTCCACACGTCCACTTCTCCTGTGTCGGTTTCTTCTTTGTGGCCAAGAAGGATGGAGGGATACGTCCCTGCATTGATTAGAGGATTCAATGAAATCACCACAAAGTACCGTTACCTCTCCCATTGGTCCCGGCAGCCATCGAACAGCTCCGTGGTGCCCGGTTCATTACTAAACTGGACCCACAGAGTGCATACAATTTCATCTGCATCCGGGAGGGGGACGAATGGAAGATTGCATTTAGCACAATGTCTGGCCACTACATGTACTTGGTGATGGCATTTGGCTTAGCCAATGCTCCGTCAGTGTTCCAGGCATTCGTTAACGAGGTGTTCAGGGACATGCTCGGATGCCAGGTGGTTGTGTATCTTGATGACATCCTGGTATACTTGGCTACCCTGGAGGATCACATCTCTCACGTTCGAGCAGTCCTGGAACGCCTCCTTGCTAACCACCTGTTCGTCAAGGCTGAGAAGTGCCAATTTCATCAGAAAGCTGTTTCCTTCTTAGGCTACCAAATCAGCCTGCAGGGAGTGAGGATGGACGACAAGAAGTTAGATGTGGTCAGGTCATGGCCAGTCCCAACCACCCATAAAGGGGTTAGAACAGTCTTTTGGGTTTGCCAACTTCTACCGCCGTTTCATCAGGAACTTCCGCTCCGTAGCCGCCCCTCTCACCTCTCTCCTCAGCCGAGGCCTTCCGTCTCCTCAAGGGACGTTTCACCTCCGCCCCATTGCTCAAACACCCAGATCCCACGATATCCTTTGTGGTGGAGGTGGACGCATCAGAGGTGGGCATGGGGGCAGTTCTGTCTCAACGACAGGGTAATCCACAGAAATTGTATCCGTGTGCATATTACTCTAAAAAACTGTCCCCTGCAGAGAGGAATTACGACATTGGTGATCGAGAGCTCCTGGCGGTGAGTAGTGAGTAGTAGAGGAGTGGAGACACTGGCTGGAGGGTGCGAAGGAACCATTCGTCGTCCTCACCGACCATCGGAACCTGAACAGCGAGGAGGCTGAATCTGAGCCAAGCAAGGTGGGCATTCGCCAGGCTTTGGAGAGGGAGCCCGCACCCACTAACTGTCCTCCCAAACGCATCTACGTTCCCACGAGGATAAGGGGTCGGCTGCTGACTTGGGCACACACAGCTGTCGTCGCTAGACATCCAGGTATTTCTCGCACTACCAATCCATCTCTGAGAAGTACTGGTAGCCCACCTTGGCACAGGACGTCACTCGCTATGTCAACTCCTGTTCCGTATGTGTCCAAACCAAATCCCCCCGGAACTCTCCAGCAGGAAAACTCCTTCCTGTGCCTCAGCATCCCTGGTCCCATCTATCCATTGACTTTGTTACTGATCTCCTCTCTGACTGTTTCACCACCATTTTGGTGGTTGTGGATAGACTTTTAAAATCCTGTTTAATCCCTCTTTCTGGTCTCCCTACTGCTCTCCAGGTTACCGAGGCACTATTCCAACAGGTCTTCCAGCATTATGGCCTTCTGGAGGACATTGTCTACGACTGTGGCCCCCAATTCACATCACGGGTATGGAGAGCCTTTATCCCCCGAGTATCCCCCGTGCATCCCGCAAAGGCAGAGGTGTTGCTAACATTTACCATAGAAAATTTCAATTTACAAAAAAAAAAACGTTTTCGTCTTTTGAGCTTCTAGTCATGAAATCTATGCAGCCTACTCAATCACTTTTTATAGCTACTGTTTACAGGCCTCCTGGGCCATATACAGCGTTCCTCACTGAGTTCCCTGAATTCCTATCGGACCTTGTGGTCATAGCAGATAATATTCACATCAAAAGTCCACAGACCCACTCCAAAAGGCTTTCGGAGCCATCATCGACTCAGCGGGTTTTGTCCAACATGTCTCCGGACCTACTCACTGCCACAGACATACTCTGGACCTAGTTTTGTCCCATGAAATAAATGTTGTGGATCTTAATATTTTTCCTCACAATCCTGGACTATCGGACTATTTTATTACGTTTGCAATCGCAACAAATAATCTGCTCAGACCCCAACCAAGGAGCATCAAAAGTCATGCTATAAAATCTCAGACAACGCAAAGATTCCTTGATGCCCTTCCAGACTCCCTCTGCCTACCCAAGGACGCCAGAGGACAAAAATCAGTTAACCACCTAACTGAGGAACTCAATTTAACCTTGCGCAATACCCTAGATGCAGTTGCACCCCTAAAAACTAAAAGCATTTGTCATAAGAAACGAGCTCCCTGGTATACAGAAAATACCCGAGCTCTGAAGCAAGCTTCCAGAAAACTGGAAAGGAAATGGCGCCACACCAAACTGGAAGTCTTCCGATGAGCTTGGAAAGACAATACCGTGCAGTATCGAAGAGCCCTCACTGTTGCTCGGTCATCCTATTTTTGTGGCCTGCTGGAGGTCATTTTGCAGGGCTCTGGCAGTGCTACTCCTTGCACAAAGGCGGAGGTAGCGGTCCTGCTGCTGGGTTGTTGCCCTCCTACGGCCTCCTCCACGTCTCCTGATGTACTGGCCTGTCTCCTGGTAGCGCCTCCATGCTCTGGACACTACGCTGACAGACACAGCAAACCTTCTTGCCACAGCTCGCATTGATGTGCCATCCTGGATGAGCTGCACTACCTGATCCACTTGTGTGGGTTGTAGACTCCGTCTCATACTACCACTAGAGTGAGAGCACCGCCAGCATTCAAAAGTGACCAAAACATCAGCCAGGAAGCATAGGAACTGAGAAGTGGTCTGTGGTCACCACCTGCAGAATCACTCCTTTATTGGGGGTGTCTTGCTAATTGCCTATAATTTCCACCTTTTGTCTATTCCATTTGCACAACAGCATGTGAAATTTATTGTCAATCAGTGTTGCTTCCTAAATGGACAGTTTGATTTCACAGAAGTGTGATTGACTTGGAGTTACATTGTGTTGTTTAAGTGTTCCCTTTATTTTTTTGAGCAGTGTATATTTGAGATTCTTCAAAGTACCCACCCTTTGACTTGCTGACAGCTTTGCACACACTTGGCATTCTCTCAAACAGCTTCATGAGGTAGTCACCTGGAATGCATTTCAATTGCCTTGTTTAAAGTTAATTTGTGGAATTTAATGCATTTGAGCCAATCAGTTATGTTTCAGTCTGAGTTTGAGTTTATTTTATTTTTACAGGGACAGTGCACATTAATCAACGTTTCAGTAAAAGTGACGGTTTTAGCCAGCCGGCTAATTTTCAACTGCAGTCCCTGGGCAGGTTATTAAAAATAATTACACTATAG
Source organism: Salvelinus namaycush (assembly GCF_016432855.1). Classification (NCBI taxonomy): domain Eukaryota; kingdom Metazoa; phylum Chordata; class Actinopteri; order Salmoniformes; family Salmonidae; genus Salvelinus; species Salvelinus namaycush. Next base: position 8,514,440 of record NC_052327.1, read on the forward strand.
ACAATCATTGATCAGTGAGCACACGCAGAGCAACATAGGACAAGCAAGACGTAGCATACAGACAGAGCAACATAGGACAAGCAAGATGTAGCATACAGACAGAGCAACATAGAACAAAAAGCAGCAAGACAAAATTCATAAAAGCAACAAAGTGCTTCCACACCTCACAAGCTACAGACAACAGACAACATGGAAAGCGGCAATACACAGCTAGGGATTATGTTCACAAATCTGATTGACCTTTAGCCATGTCTTCATGCATTTTGTGAAAGTGTGATATGTGGTGCAGTCATGTGTGTCTGATGGCAGTGTATTCCAGACATGGGAAGCTCTCACAGAGAAAGCGGATTTACTAAAGGTGATTTTCCTTAAGGGAACTATACAGTCACCTCTCATGGCAGACCTTGTGGTTCTGCTGCCATATGTTTGGGATTTCTGTTTAGCAAAAATACTGAGTGGAGGGGGAGCCAGGCCATTTAGGATCTTGAATACAAGACATGCGTCGGTGTATTGCACAAGATTTTCCCAACTCAGGAGCTCATGCTTTCTGAGGATGTAACAGTGATGATGGCTATTGGGCTTCCTATCAAGCACTTTGAGAGCCTGTTTGTAGACAGACTGAATAGGTTTTAATGTTGTACAGCAAGCTTGGGCCCAACTAGTCAAGCAGTATGTTAAGTGGGGGAGTATCATAGATTTGAAGTACAGTTTTGCTACCTCTGTAGTCAAACAATTTCGTATAAATCGGAAATTAGCTAGGTTGAATTTGGTTATTTGAATGACCTTTTTCACATGCTTTTTAAAAGAGAGGTTGGAATCAAGTATGATGCCAAGATACTTAAAATCAGATACCACCTGGAGCTTCTCCCCTGACACATAGACATCTGACTCAGTAGCATCTGTTGCCCTCTTTGTGAAGAACATGCAAACAGTTTTTTTCACATTGAGATGCAAACACGAGTCACTGAGCCACTTTGTAACCTGGACCATTACAGTAGTGAGTTCTTGTGCAGCTTGTTGTTTGCTCTTTGCATGCACATATATCACTGTATCATCTGCATACATTTGAACTTCAGACCCAGTACAGACAGAAGGCAGAACATTAATGTACAGGCTGAACAGGAGGGGCCCCAGTATTGACCCTTGGGGCATGCCCACATCATAGCTAAGAGTGGGCGACAGCTCATTGCTCACTCTGACACACTGAGTTCTGCCTTCAAGGTATGATTTCATCCATCTCAAGGCATCGGGGGAAAAGTTGAACTTGGACAATTTTGTGATGAGAATCTCATGGTTAACAGTATCAAAAGCCTTTCTTAGGTCCAGAAACACAGCCCCAACAATGCCCACTTTGTCCATCTTGGATTTCACATTTTCCAGAAGAAAGCAGTTGGCCGTTTCTGTAGAGTGTTTCTCTCTGAAGCCAAACTGCATGGAGTGTAATGTGAAGGGGCTGTTGTTGAGGTGGGTAATCAGTTGTTCTGCTAAACACTTTTCAACAACCTTTGACACCACAGGTAGTATACTAATGGGCCTGTAGTTACTCACGTCAGCAGGGTCGCCCGATTTAAAGATGGCCGTTATTATGGCCGACTCCCATACCCTTGGAAACACCCCCAGACCAAAAGATGTGTTGGTGACCTTAGTAATGGGGCCAATCAGTGACTCTTTGTAGTTTTTAAGAAAGGTAGTGTAACGCTCGTCGTTAGGAGAAAGAGAGGAGGACCAAACTGCAGTGTGGTGAGTATTCATATTCCTTTTAATGCAAACCGAAATACTCGAACAAAACAACAAAATAACGATAAACGAGAATAAACCGAAACGAAACAGTCCTGTCTGGTGACATACACAAAGACACAGGAAACAAACACCCACAACCCAAAAGTGAAACCCAGGCTACCTAAGTATGATTCTCAATCAGGGACAACGATTGACAGCTGCCTCTGATTGAGAATCATACCAGGCCGAACACAAAACCCCAACATAGAAAAACACACATAGACTGCCCACCCCAACTCACGCCCTGACCATACTAAATAAAGACAAAACAAAGGAAATAAAGGTCAGAACGTGACAAGTAGAGTCCAGCCCAAATACATCTTTGGCTTTAGAGTTCTTTAGTGAGCTAATCACCTTGTTCACCTTTGACTCAGAAACCTCCCTTATGATGAAGACAGGTTGAGCGTCATTCACTAGCACTGAGCCCAAGAAACCAGTGGAGGGGTTCTGTGTCAGTACCCTGACAAGGTCAATAAAGTAGGAATTGAAGGCTATTGCTATTTCGACTGCATCCTGTGTTAGATTGTTATTCACCATGATTTCTAGTCTTTTTGCACTGTTACTATGGTCTTTCCCTGTTAGCTTTTTTGATTCTCCCAGATCAATTTAGAATTTCCCTTTGCTTCACCAATTATGCTAAGAAAAAAGTTTGCCTTGGCCTGTCTGATTTCTTTCATCACCTTATTTCTCAACATGGTAAACCTAAGTCTGTCATGCTCTAATTTGGATCTTAGGGCTATTTTTAGAGCATAATCTCGTTCTTTCATCAAATTCCAGATTTCTCCATTTAGCCAAGGAAGAGTGCTCTTTTGGCCAGGTTTAAATTTTCTTTAGGAAACCATTTATTGTAGTCTGGATTGTGGATAGAAAAACCTGACTATCAGCTTCCATGTCTGTATAGGACAAGAGATCATTCCAGTTAATTCCCTTAATTGCGTTTTCAAAATAGTTTAATTCACTCTTAGGTATTCTTAGTTGATCCGGCTTTCTAACAATAGAGAGGTTAAACCTGCTCTTAGACAGCTTTCTGGCTATAAGTGTCAGATTATGATCAGATGGCCCAGTAACCATATTGAATGATTTATTCACTCTCTCTGGTTTATTACTGAACACCAAATCAATCTGTGTTTTAGAGCAACAAGTCACCCTGGTTGTGTAACGGCTTTCTTCCTGGGGTGAAGGAGAGGACCAAAATGCAGCGCGGCTAGTGTTCAACATGATTTAATAAAGAGACAATAACGTGAACACTATACAAAATAACAAATGTGAAAACCGAGACAGTCCTATCTGGTGCAGAACACAAAGACAGAAGACAACCACCCACAATCCCCAACACAAAACAAGCCACCTATATATGATTCTCAATCAGGGACAACGATTGACAGCTGCCTCTGATTGAGAACCATATCAGGCTGAACACAGAAACAGACAAACTAGACACACAACATAGAATGCCCACCCAGCTCACGTCCTGACCAACTCTAAAACAAGCAACACACATAAGAACTATGGTCAGGACGTGACAGGTTGGTCCTTTAACTAGCTGTGTAAGGTCAAAGGTATTAGTGATCCGTTTGAGTGTTTTCCTTCAAGACTTGTCTTCATAATTCATATTAAAATCTCCCATTAAGATGACCTCTTTCCCAAAATCACATTCCCTAAGCATGTTATTAAACTGATCAAAAAACACACTTTTGGTGGAAGGTGGCCTATACATTCCAATAAGGGTAAATGACATTTGGGGAGACAGTGTAACGTTCAGGCCAATACATTCTAGTTCATTATCACTTGTGACAAGGTAGGGGTAGTACACAGAAAATAGCCCTATGAAGGAAAAGACCAAGTCCATATTATGGCAACAACAGCTCAAATAAGCAAAGAGAAACGACAGTCCATCATTACTTTAAGACATGATGGTCAGTCAATACGGAAAATTTCAAGAACTTTGAAAGTTTCTTCAAGTGCAGTCGGCAAAAACCATCAAGAGCTATTATGAAACTGGCTCTCATGAGGACAGCCACAGGAAAGTAAGACTCATAGTTACCTCTGCTGCAGGAGATAAGATGTTTAAAGTTACCAGCCTCAGATTGCAGCCCAAATAAATGCTTCACAGAGTTCATGTAACAGACACATTTCAACATGAACTGTTCAGAGGAGACTGAGTGAATCAGGCCTTCATGGTTGAATTGCTGTAAAGAAACCACTAAAAAGAGGAGACTTGCTTGGTCCAAGAAACACGAGCAATGGACATGAGACCAAAATCTGTCCTTTGGTCTGATGAGTCCAAATTTAAGATTTTTGGTTCGAACCAGTGTGGTTTTGTGAGACACAGAGCAGGTGAGTGGATGCTCTCCGCATGTGTGGTTCCCACCGTGAAGCATAGAGGAGGAGGTGGGATGGTGTGGGGGTGCTTTGCTGGTAATACTGTCTGTGATGTATTTAGAATTCAAGGCACACTTAACCAACATGTTTAACACAGCATTCTGTTTTTCAACAGGACAATGACCCAACACACCTCCAGGTGTAGGGCTATTGACCAAGAAGGAGAGCTATTCACCAAGAAGGAGAGTGATGGAGTTCTGCATCAGATAACGAGGCCTCCACCCTCATCCGACCTCAACCCAATTGAGATGGTTTGGGATGAGTTGGACCGCAGAGTGAAGGAAAAGCAGCCAACAAGTGCTCAGCATACAGCTGAAGTTGGAAATATACATATACTTAGGTTGGAGTCATTAAAACTCGTTTTTCAACCACTCCACAACTTTCTTGTTAATTAACAAACTATAGTTTTGGCAAGTCGGTTAGGACATCTACTTTGTGCATGACAGAAGTAATTTTTCCAACAATTCTTTACAGACAGATTATTTCACTTATAATTCACTGTATCACAATTCCAGTGGGTCAGAAGTTTACATACACTAAGTTGACTGTGCCTTTAAACAGCTTGGAAAATTCCAGAAAATAATGTCTTGGCTTTAGAAGCTTCTGAAAGGCTAATTGACATAATTTGATTCAATTGGAAGTGTACCTGTGGATGTATTTCAAGGCCTACCTTCAAACTCAGTGCCTCTTTGCTTGACATCATGGGAAAATCTAAAGAAATCAGCCAAGACCTCAAAAAATAAATTGTAGATCTCCACAAGTCTGGTTCATCCTTGGTAGCAATTTCCAAATGCCCGAAGGTACCATGTTCATCTGTACAAACAATAGTACGCAAGTATAAACACCATGGGACCATGCAGCCGTCATACCACTCAGAAAGGAGACGAGTTCTGTCTCCTAGAGATGAACGTACTTGCGAAAAGTGCAAATCAATCCCAGAACAACTGCAAAGGACCTTGTGAAGATGCTGGAGGAAACGGGTACAAAAGTATCTATAGCCACAGTAAAGCGAGTCCTACATCGACAAATCCTGAAAGGCCTCTCAGCAAGGAAGAAGCCACTGCTCCAAAACCGCCATAGAAAATGCCAGACTACGGTTTGCAACTGCACATGGGAACAAAGATTGTACTTTTTGGAGAAATGTCCACTGGTCTGATGAAACAAAAATAGAACTGTTTGGCCATAGTTATGTTTGGAGGAGAAAGGGGGAGGCTTGCAAGCCGAAGAACACCATCCCAACCGTGAAGCTCGGGGGTGGCAGCATCATGTTGTGGGTGTGTGCTTTGCTGCAGGAGGGACTGGTGCACTTCACAAAATAGATGGCATCATGAGCAAGGACAATTATGTGGATATATTGACGCAACATCGCAAGACGCCAGTCAGGAAGTTAAAGCTTGGTCGCAAATTCGTCTTCCAAATGGACAATGACCCCAAGCATACTTTCAAAGTTGTGGCAAAATGGCTTAAGGACAACAAAATCAAGGTATTGGAGTGGCCTTCACAAAGCCCTGACCTCAATCCCATAGAAAATGTGTGGGCAGAACTGAAAAAGCATGTGCGAGCAAAGAGGCCTACAAACCTGACTCAGTTACACCAGCTCTGTCAGGAGGAATGGCCCAAAATTCACCCAACTTATTGTGGGAAGCTTGTGGAAGGCTACACGAAACGTTTGACCCAAGTTAAACAATTTAAAGGCAATGCTGCCAAATACTAATTGAGTGTATGTAAACTTCTGACCCACTGGGAATGTGATGAAAGAAATAAAAGCTGAAATAAATAATTCTCTCTACTATAATTCTGACATTTCACATTCTAAATATATAATGGTGATCCTACCTGACCTAAGACAGGGCATTTTTACGAGGATTAAATGTCAGGAATTGTGAAAAACTGTGTTTAAATGTATTTGGCTAAGGTGTATGTAATCTTCCGACTTCAACTGTATGTGGGAAGTCATTCAAGACTGTTGTAAAAGCATTCCAGGTGAAGCTGGTTGAGAGAATGCCAAGCGTGTGCAAAGCTGTCATCAAGGCAAAGGGTGGCTACTTTGAAGAATCTAAAATATATTTCGATTTTGTAACACTTTTTTTGTTACTACATGATTCCATATGTGTTATTTCATAGTTTCGATGCCTTCACTATTATTCTACAATGTAGAAAATAGTAAAATAAAGAAAAACCCTTGAATGAGTAGGTGTGTCCAAACTTTTGACTGGTACTGTATGTGGATGATTTATAAAGCCAGGCACATTTAACAGTTAGGCTGTTGATTACAGACCTAATTCATTTGGGGTTTGCTCTCTCCTCAATTTTCTTAGTGTCACGTATTCTCTGCTCCTCCCCTTCGGTGTTCGACGTCGCCAGTATACTAACCACCGGTCCTGGGGTCCATCATTACGCACACCTAACATCAATCATTACGCGTACCTGTACGTCATCATGAGGCACACCTGGACTCCATTACCTCACTTATTACCTCCCCTATATAAATGGCACTCCCTTAGGTTCTTTCCCCAGTCAGTATTATTCCTGTGTTTATGCATGCTGTTATGTTGTCTCGTTCCATGTTTATTGTTTTATTAAACCTTTCACCTGCTTCTCGACTCTCAGCTTCTTCGTTACAGAACACTGACTCAAACAATGGAAGCAGCAGGAAAACAGAATATCTCCCAGATGGTCGACGAGCAGGGATACCTTCTATGTCAACACTACGACCAGTTGGCACAACTAGGGATGGCTATGGAAGAGGTTCTTCGCAGTGTGCAACATCTTGAACACACCCGGGAGGCGTTGTCGTCAACTAGCGGAGAATATTCTACAACCAGTTGACCCAGAGAGCCAGCACAACAGCCCATTCAGCAACCCACTCAGGTCAGCGATGCCCCTTTGTACCTCCCCGCTAAATATGATGGCACCCCATCTAAATGCCGTGGCTTCCTGCTTCAGTGCTCCCTCTACTTTACGCACCACATGGGGCCCGCACCACCGAGAGGTCTAATGTTGCCACAGTTATTTCTCTGCTGACCGGGCGAGCATTGGAATGGGCTATGGCCATCTGGGAGAAGAGGTGCTAGATTCATATGAGGGGTTCATGGCTCTGTTCAAATGCATCTACGATCATCCCCCGGAGGGCAGAGAGGGGGTGAGCGCCTCCTTCAATTATGGCAGGTGGACCAGACGGCTGCCGAATGCACGCTCACCTTCCGGACAGTAGCAGCATCCAGCGAATGCTTCGTACGCTATTCAGAAGAGGTCTGCGTGAGAAGATCCAGACAGAACTGCCCTGTCGCGACGCCAACATCTTCCTAGACGCACTCATTGTGATGGCCATCCGTCTGGATAACCTACTTCAGGAGTGTCGGTACACTCATTGCTTCTCTCCCTCACTCAGTGAAAACTCCGGATCAGTGCCTGAACCCATGGAGGTAGGGGTCACATGTCCTCCCGCAGCGGAGAGATGCAGATGGAGACAGCTGGGGCTCTGTCTGTACTGTGGTCAAGGAAGGCACCAGCTCCAGCGGTATCCGGCACTTCCTAATCCGGGATCCACAAGAGCAGAGGGATGGTCAAGTGATCTTCCACCTCCTGGTGCAGGAGTGAGTATTTCATCTTCATCACTTTCTGCTAAACTCTTTATTTTTTATTTCTTTGTCCATCACACTAGACACAGTACATGAGGGACAGTCAACTACAGCGTTGGTGGAATACAGTGCCGCGGGGAACTTTATGGACTAGACCCTTGCCTCTCTTAACATCATCACATACCCACTCTACTCGGTTCAAGGTCTCGATAATCGGCCACTAGGATCCGGAACCATCACACACATCACCCTCACTGTGGAGTCCATTCATCAGGAGAACATCCCCTTCATCACCAGTGCACCAGGTCGCAAGATACCCTCCGCATCTACCCTCTATTGGTGGCTGATACCCAGGCCATGAAGGATTACATCCAAGAGACGCTCCAACAAGGTTTCCTCCACACGTCCACTTCTCCTGTGTCGGTTTCTTCTTTGTGGCCAAGAAGGATGGAGGGATACGTCCCTGCATTGATTAGAGGATTCAATGAAATCACCACAAAGTACCGTTACCTCTCCCATTGGTCCCGGCAGCCATCGAACAGCTCCGTGGTGCCCGGTTCATTACTAAACTGGACCCACAGAGTGCATACAATTTCATCTGCATCCGGGAGGGGGACGAATGGAAGATTGCATTTAGCACAATGTCTGGCCACTACATGTACTTGGTGATGGCATTTGGCTTAGCCAATGCTCCGTCAGTGTTCCAGGCATTCGTTAACGAGGTGTTCAGGGACATGCTCGGATGCCAGGTGGTTGTGTATCTTGATGACATCCTGGTATACTTGGCTACCCTGGAGGATCACATCTCTCACGTTCGAGCAGTCCTGGAACGCCTCCTTGCTAACCACCTGTTCGTCAAGGCTGAGAAGTGCCAATTTCATCAGAAAGCTGTTTCCTTCTTAGGCTACCAAATCAGCCTGCAGGGAGTGAGGATGGACGACAAGAAGTTAGATGTGGTCAGGTCATGGCCAGTCCCAACCACCCATAAAGGGGTTAGAACAGTCTTTTGGGTTTGCCAACTTCTACCGCCGTTTCATCAGGAACTTCCGCTCCGTAGCCGCCCCTCTCACCTCTCTCCTCAGCCGAGGCCTTCCGTCTCCTCAAGGGACGTTTCACCTCCGCCCCATTGCTCAAACACCCAGATCCCACGATATCCTTTGTGGTGGAGGTGGACGCATCAGAGGTGGGCATGGGGGCAGTTCTGTCTCAACGACAGGGTAATCCACAGAAATTGTATCCGTGTGCATATTACTCTAAAAAACTGTCCCCTGCAGAGAGGAATTACGACATTGGTGATCGAGAGCTCCTGGCGGTGAGTAGTGAGTAGTAGAGGAGTGGAGACACTGGCTGGAGGGTGCGAAGGAACCATTCGTCGTCCTCACCGACCATCGGAACCTGAACAGCGAGGAGGCTGAATCTGAGCCAAGCAAGGTGGGCATTCGCCAGGCTTTGGAGAGGGAGCCCGCACCCACTAACTGTCCTCCCAAACGCATCTACGTTCCCACGAGGATAAGGGGTCGGCTGCTGACTTGGGCACACACAGCTGTCGTCGCTAGACATCCAGGTATTTCTCGCACTACCAATCCATCTCTGAGAAGTACTGGTAGCCCACCTTGGCACAGGACGTCACTCGCTATGTCAACTCCTGTTCCGTATGTGTCCAAACCAAATCCCCCCGGAACTCTCCAGCAGGAAAACTCCTTCCTGTGCCTCAGCATCCCTGGTCCCATCTATCCATTGACTTTGTTACTGATCTCCTCTCTGACTGTTTCACCACCATTTTGGTGGTTGTGGATAGACTTTTAAAATCCTGTTTAATCCCTCTTTCTGGTCTCCCTACTGCTCTCCAGGTTACCGAGGCACTATTCCAACAGGTCTTCCAGCATTATGGCCTTCTGGAGGACATTGTCTACGACTGTGGCCCCCAATTCACATCACGGGTATGGAGAGCCTTTATCCCCCGAGTATCCCCCGTGCATCCCGCAAAGGCAGAGGTGTTGCTAACATTTACCATAGAAAATTTCAATTTACAAAAAAAAAAACGTTTTCGTCTTTTGAGCTTCTAGTCATGAAATCTATGCAGCCTACTCAATCACTTTTATAGCTACTGTTTACAGGCCTCCTGGGCCATATACAGCGTTCCTCACTGAGTTCCCTGAATTCCTATCGGACCTTGTGGTCATAGCAGATAATATTCACATCAAAAGTCCACAGACCCACTCCAAAAGGCTTTCGGAGCCATCATCGACTCAGCGGGTTTTGTCCAACATGTCTCCGGACCTACTCACTGCCACAGACATACTCTGGACCTAGTTTTGTCCCATGAAATAAATGTTGTGGATCTTAATATTTTTCCTCACAATCCTGGACTATCGGACTATTTTATTACGTTTGCAATCGCAACAAATAATCTGCTCAGACCCCAACCAAGGAGCATCAAAAGTCATGCTATAAAATCTCAGACAACGCAAAGATTCCTTGATGCCCTTCCAGACTCCCTCTGCCTACCCAAGGACGCCAGAGGACAAAAATCAGTTAACCACCTAACTGAGGAACTCAATTTAACCTTGCGCAATACCCTAGATGCAGTTGCACCCCTAAAAACTAAAAGCATTTGTCATAAGAAACGAGCTCCCTGGTATACAGAAAATACCCGAGCTCTGAAGCAAGCTTCCAGAAAACTGGAAAGGAAATGGCGCCACACCAAACTGGAAGTCTTCCGATGAGCTTGGAAAGACAATACCGTGCAGTATCGAAGAGCCCTCACTGTTGCTCGGTCATCCTATTTTTGTGGCCTGCTGGAGGTCATTTTGCAGGGCTCTGGCAGTGCTACTCCTTGCACAAAGGCGGAGGTAGCGGTCCTGCTGCTGGGTTGTTGCCCTCCTACGGCCTCCTCCACGTCTCCTGATGTACTGGCCTGTCTCCTGGTAGCGCCTCCATGCTCTGGACACTACGCTGACAGACACAGCAAACCTTCTTGCCACAGCTCGCATTGATGTGCCATCCTGGATGAGCTGCACTACCTGATCCACTTGTGTGGGTTGTAGACTCCGTCTCATACTACCACTAGAGTGAGAGCACCGCCAGCATTCAAAAGTGACCAAAACATCAGCCAGGAAGCATAGGAACTGAGAAGTGGTCTGTGGTCACCACCTGCAGAATCACTCCTTTATTGGGGGTGTCTTGCTAATTGCCTATAATTTCCACCTTTTGTCTATTCCATTTGCACAACAGCATGTGAAATTTATTGTCAATCAGTGTTGCTTCCTAAATGGACAGTTTGATTTCACAGAAGTGTGATTGACTTGGAGTTACATTGTGTTGTTTAAGTGTTCCCTTTATTTTTTTGAGCAGTGTATATTTGAGATTCTTCAAAGTACCCACCCTTTGACTTGCTGACAGCTTTGCACACACTTGGCATTCTCTCAAACAGCTTCATGAGGTAGTCACCTGGAATGCATTTCAATTGCCTTGTTTAAAGTTAATTTGTGGAATTTAATGCATTTGAGCCAATCAGTTATGTTTCAGTCTGAGTTTGAGTTTATTTTATTTTTACAGGGACAGTGCACATTAATCAACGTTTCAGTAAAAGTGACGGTTTTAGCCAGCCGGCTAATTTTCAACTGCAGTCCCTGGGCAGGTTATTAAAAATAATTACACTATAGACAATCATTGATCAGTGAGCACACGCAGAGCAACATAGGACAAGCAAGACGTAGCATACAGACAGAGCAACATAGGACAAGCAAGATGTAGCATACAGACAGAGCAACATAGAACAAAAAGCAGCAAGACAAAATTCATAAAAGCAACAAAGTGCTTCCACACCTCACAAGCTACAGACAACAGACAACATGGAAAGCGGCAATACACAGCTAGGGATTATGTTCACAAATCTGATTGACCTTTAGCCATGTCTTCATGCATTTTGTGAAAGTGTGATATGTGGTGCAGTCATGTGTGTCTGATGGCAGTGTATTCCAGACATGGGAAGCTCTCACAGAGAAAGCGGATTTACTAAAGGTGATTTTCCTTAAGGGAACTATACAGTCACCTCTCATGGCAGACCTTGTGGTTCTGCTGCCATATGTTTGGGATTTCTGTTTAGCAAAAATACTGAGTGGAGGGGGAGCCAGGCCATTTAGGATCTTGAATACAAGACATGCGTCGGTGTATTGCACAAGATTTTCCCAACTCAGGAGCTCATGCTTTCTGAGGATGTAACAGTGATGATGGCTATTGGGCTTCCTATCAAGCACTTTGAGAGCCTGTTTGTAGACAGACTGAATAGGTTTTAATGTTGTACAGCAAGCTTGGGCCCAACTAGTCAAGCAGTATGTTAAGTGGGGGAGTATCATAGATTTGAAGTACAGTTTTGCTACCTCTGTAGTCAAACAATTTCGTATAAATCGGAAATTAGCTAGGTTGAATTTGGTTATTTGAATGACCTTTTTCACATGCTTTTTAAAAGAGAGGTTGGAATCAAGTATGATGCCAAGATACTTAAAATCAGATACCACCTGGAGCTTCTCCCCTGACACATAGACATCTGACTCAGTAGCATCTGTTGCCCTCTTTGTGAAGAACATGCAAACAGTTTTTTTCACATTGAGATGCAAACACGAGTCACTGAGCCACTTTGTAACCTGGACCATTACAGTAGTGAGTTCTTGTGCAGCTTGTTGTTTGCTCTTTGCATGCACATATATCACTGTATCATCTGCATACATTTGAACTTCAGACCCAGTACAGACAGAAGGCAGAACATTAATGTACAGGCTGAACAGGAGGGGCCCCAGTATTGACCCTTGGGGCATGCCCACATCATAGCTAAGAGTGGGCGACAGCTCATTGCTCACTCTGACACACTGAGTTCTGCCTTCAAGGTATGATTTCATCCATCTCAAGGCATCGGGGGAAAAGTTGAACTTGGACAATTTTGTGATGAGAATCTCATGGTTAACAGTATCAAAAGCCTTTCTTAGGTCCAGAAACACAGCCCCAACAATGCCCACTTTGTCCATCTTGGATTTCACATTTTCCAGAAGAAAGCAGTTGGCCGTTTCTGTAGAGTGTTTCTCTCTGAAGCCAAACTGCATGGAGTGTAATGTGAAGGGGCTGTTGTTGAGGTGGGTAATCAGTTGTTCTGCTAAACACTTTTCAACAACCTTTGACACCACAGGTAGTATACTAATGGGCCTGTAGTTACTCACGTCAGCAGGGTCGCCCGATTTAAAGATGGCCGTTATTATGGCCGACTCCCATACCCTTGGAAACACCCCCAGACCAAAAGATGTGTTGGTGACCTTAGTAATGGGGCCAATCAGTGACTCTTTGTAGTTTTTAAGAAAGGTAGTGTAACGCTCGTCGTTAGGAGAAAGAGAGGAGGACCAAACTGCAGTGTGGTGAGTATTCATATTCCTTTTAATGCAAACCGAAATACTCGAACAAAACAACAAAATAACGATAAACGAGAATAAACCGAAACGAAACAGTCCTGTCTGGTGACATACACAAAGACACAGGAAACAAACACCCACAACCCAAAAGTGAAACCCAGGCTACCTAAGTATGATTCTCAATCAGGGACAACGATTGACAGCTGCCTCTGATTGAGAATCATACCAGGCCGAACACAAAACCCCAACATAGAAAAACACACATAGACTGCCCACCCCAACTCACGCCCTGACCATACTAAATAAAGACAAAACAAAGGAAATAAAGGTCAGAACGTGACAAGTAGAGTCCAGCCCAAATACATCTTTGGCTTTAGAGTTCTTTAGTGAGCTAATCACCTTGTTCACCTTTGACTCAGAAACCTCCCTTATGATGAAGACAGGTTGAGCGTCATTCACTAGCACTGAGCCCAAGAAACCAGTGGAGGGGTTCTGTGTCAGTACCCTGACAAGGTCAATAAAGTAGGAATTGAAGGCTATTGCTATTTCGACTGCATCCTGTGTTAGATTGTTATTCACCATGATTTCTAGTCTTTTTGCACTGTTACTATGGTCTTTCCCTGTTAGCTTTTTTGATTCTCCCAGATCAATTTAGAATTTCCCTTTGCTTCACCAATTATGCTAAGAAAAAAGTTTGCCTTGGCCTGTCTGATTTCTTTCATCACCTTATTTCTCAACATGGTAAACCTAAGTCTGTCATGCTCTAATTTGGATCTTAGGGCTATTTTTAGAGCATAATCTCGTTCTTTCATCAAATTCCAGATTTCTCCATTTAGCCAAGGAAGAGTGCTCTTTTGGCCAGGTTTAAATTTTCTTTAGGAAACCATTTATTGTAGTCTGGATTGTGGATAGAAAAACCTGACTATCAGCTTCCATGTCTGTATAGGACAAGAGATCATTCCAGTTAATTCCCTTAATTGCGTTTTCAAAATAGTTTAATTCACTCTTAGGTATTCTTAGTTGATCCGGCTTTCTAACAATAGAGAGGTTAAACCTGCTCTTAGACAGCTTTCTGGCTATAAGTGTCAGATTATGATCAGATGGCCCAGTAACCATATTGAATGATTTATTCACTCTCTCTGGTTTATTACTGAACACCAAATCAATCTGTGTTTTAGAGCAACAAGTCACCCTGGTTGTGTAACGGCTTTCTTCCTGGGGTGAAGGAGAGGACCAAAATGCAGCGCGGCTAGTGTTCAACATGATTTAATAAAGAGACAATAACGTGAACACTATACAAAATAACAAATGTGAAAACCGAGACAGTCCTATCTGGTGCAGAACACAAAGACAGAAGACAACCACCCACAATCCCCAACACAAAACAAGCCACCTATATATGATTCTCAATCAGGGACAACGATTGACAGCTGCCTCTGATTGAGAACCATATCAGGCTGAACACAGAAACAGACAAACTAGACACACAACATAGAATGCCCACCCAGCTCACGTCCTGACCAACTCTAAAACAAGCAACACACATAAGAACTATGGTCAGGACGTGACAGGTTGGTCCTTTAACTAGCTGTGTAAGGTCAAAGGTATTAGTGATCCGTTTGAGTGTTTTCCTTCAAGACTTGTCTTCATAATTCATATTAAAATCTCCCATTAAGATGACCTCTTTCCCAAAATCACATTCCCTAAGCATGTTATTAAACTGATCAAAAAACACACTTTTGGTGGAAGGTGGCCTATACATTCCAATAAGGGTAAATGACATTTGGGGAGACAGTGTAACGTTCAGGCCAATACATTCTAGTTCATTATCACTTGTGACAAGGTAGGGGTAGTACACAGAAAATAGCCCTATGAAGGAAAAGACCAAGTCCATATTATGGCAACAACAGCTCAAATAAGCAAAGAGAAACGACAGTCCATCATTACTTTAAGACATGATGGTCAGTCAATACGGAAAATTTCAAGAACTTTGAAAGTTTCTTCAAGTGCAGTCGGCAAAAACCATCAAGAGCTATTATGAAACTGGCTCTCATGAGGACAGCCACAGGAAAGTAAGACTCATAGTTACCTCTGCTGCAGGAGATAAGATGTTTAAAGTTACCAGCCTCAGATTGCAGCCCAAATAAATGCTTCACAGAGTTCATGTAACAGACACATTTCAACATGAACTGTTCAGAGGAGACTGAGTGAATCAGGCCTTCATGGTTGAATTGCTGTAAAGAAACCACTAAAAAGAGGAGACTTGCTTGGTCCAAGAAACACGAGCAATGGACATGAGACCAAAATCTGTCCTTTGGTCTGATGAGTCCAAATTTAAGATTTTTGGTTCGAACCAGTGTGGTTTTGTGAGACACAGAGCAGGTGAGTGGATGCTCTCCGCATGTGTGGTTCCCACCGTGAAGCATAGAGGAGGAGGTGGGATGGTGTGGGGGTGCTTTGCTGGTAATACTGTCTGTGATGTATTTAGAATTCAAGGCACACTTAACCAACATGTTTAACACAGCATTCTGTTTTTCAACAGGACAATGACCCAACACACCTCCAGGTGTAGGGCTATTGACCAAGAAGGAGAGCTATTCACCAAGAAGGAGAGTGATGGAGTTCTGCATCAGATAACGAGGCCTCCACCCTCATCCGACCTCAACCCAATTGAGATGGTTTGGGATGAGTTGGACCGCAGAGTGAAGGAAAAGCAGCCAACAAGTGCTCAGCATACAGCTGAAGTTGGAAATATACATATACTTAGGTTGGAGTCATTAAAACTCGTTTTTCAACCACTCCACAACTTTCTTGTTAATTAACAAACTATAGTTTTGGCAAGTCGGTTAGGACATCTACTTTGTGCATGACAGAAGTAATTTTTCCAACAATTCTTTACAGACAGATTATTTCACTTATAATTCACTGTATCACAATTCCAGTGGGTCAGAAGTTTACATACACTAAGTTGACTGTGCCTTTAAACAGCTTGGAAAATTCCAGAAAATAATGTCTTGGCTTTAGAAGCTTCTGAAAGGCTAATTGACATAATTTGATTCAATTGGAAGTGTACCTGTGGATGTATTTCAAGGCCTACCTTCAAACTCAGTGCCTCTTTGCTTGACATCATGGGAAAATCTAAAGAAATCAGCCAAGACCTCAAAAAATAAATTGTAGATCTCCACAAGTCTGGTTCATCCTTGGTAGCAATTTCCAAATGCCCGAAGGTACCATGTTCATCTGTACAAACAATAGTACGCAAGTATAAACACCATGGGACCATGCAGCCGTCATACCACTCAGAAAGGAGACGAGTTCTGTCTCCTAGAGATGAACGTACTTGCGAAAAGTGCAAATCAATCCCAGAACAACTGCAAAGGACCTTGTGAAGATGCTGGAGGAAACGGGTACAAAAGTATCTATAGCCACAGTAAAGCGAGTCCTACATCGACAAATCCTGAAAGGCCTCTCAGCAAGGAAGAAGCCACTGCTCCAAAACCGCCATAGAAAATGCCAGACTACGGTTTGCAACTGCACATGGGAACAAAGATTGTACTTTTTGGAGAAATGTCCACTGGTCTGATGAAACAAAAATAGAACTGTTTGGCCATAGTTATGTTTGGAGGAGAAAGGGGGAGGCTTGCAAGCCGAAGAACACCATCCCAACCGTGAAGCTCGGGGGTGGCAGCATCATGTTGTGGGTGTGTGCTTTGCTGCAGGAGGGACTGGTGCACTTCACAAAATAGATGGCATCATGAGCAAGGACAATTATGTGGATATATTGACGCAACATCGCAAGACGCCAGTCAGGAAGTTAAAGCTTGGTCGCAAATTCGTCTTCCAAATGGACAATGACCCCAAGCATACTTTCAAAGTTGTGGCAAAATGGCTTAAGGACAACAAAATCAAGGTATTGGAGTGGCCTTCACAAAGCCCTGACCTCAATCCCATAGAAAATGTGTGGGCAGAACTGAAAAAGCATGTGCGAGCAAAGAGGCCTACAAACCTGACTCAGTTACACCAGCTCTGTCAGGAGGAATGGCCCAAAATTCACCCAACTTATTGTGGGAAGCTTGTGGAAGGCTACACGAAACGTTTGACCCAAGTTAAACAATTTAAAGGCAATGCTGCCAAATACTAATTGAGTGTATGTAAACTTCTGACCCACTGGGAATGTGATGAAAGAAATAAAAGCTGAAATAAATAATTCTCTCTACTATAATTCTGACATTTCACATTCTAAATATATAATGGTGATCCTACCTGACCTAAGACAGGGCATTTTTACGAGGATTAAATGTCAGGAATTGTGAAAAACTGTGTTTAAATGTATTTGGCTAAGGTGTATGTAATCTTCCGACTTCAACTGTATGTGGGAAGTCATTCAAGACTGTTGTAAAAGCATTCCAGGTGAAGCTGGTTGAGAGAATGCCAAGCGTGTGCAAAGCTGTCATCAAGGCAAAGGGTGGCTACTTTGAAGAATCTAAAATATATTTCGATTTTGTAACACTTTTTTTGTTACTACATGATTCCATATGTGTTATTTCATAGTTTCGATGCCTTCACTATTATTCTACAATGTAGAAAATAGTAAAATAAAGAAAAACCCTTGAATGAGTAGGTGTGTCCAAACTTTTGACTGGTACTGTATGTGGATGATTTATAAAGCCAGGCACATTTAACAGTTAGGCTGTTGATTACAGACCTAATTCATTTGGGGTTTGCTCTCTCCTCAATTTTCTTAGTGTCACGTATTCTCTGCTCCTCCCCTTCGGTGTTCGACGTCGCCAGTATACTAACCACCGGTCCTGGGGTCCATCATTACGCACACCTAACATCAATCATTACGCGTACCTGTACGTCATCATGAGGCACACCTGGACTCCATTACCTCACTTATTACCTCCCCTATATAAATGGCACTCCCTTAGGTTCTTTCCCCAGTCAGTATTATTCCTGTGTTTATGCATGCTGTTATGTTGTCTCGTTCCATGTTTATTGTTTTATTAAACCTTTCACCTGCTTCTCGACTCTCAGCTTCTTCGTTACAGAACACTGACTCAAACAATGGAAGCAGCAGGAAAACAGAATATCTCCCAGATGGTCGACGAGCAGGGATACCTTCTATGTCAACACTACGACCAGTTGGCACAACTAGGGATGGCTATGGAAGAGGTTCTTCGCAGTGTGCAACATCTTGAACACACCCGGGAGGCGTTGTCGTCAACTAGCGGAGAATATTCTACAACCAGTTGACCCAGAGAGCCAGCACAACAGCCCATTCAGCAACCCACTCAGGTCAGCGATGCCCCTTTGTACCTCCCCGCTAAATATGATGGCACCCCATCTAAATGCCGTGGCTTCCTGCTTCAGTGCTCCCTCTACTTTACGCACCACATGGGGCCCGCACCACCGAGAGGTCTAATGTTGCCACAGTTATTTCTCTGCTGACCGGGCGAGCATTGGAATGGGCTATGGCCATCTGGGAGAAGAGGTGCTAGATTCATATGAGGGGTTCATGGCTCTGTTCAAATGCATCTACGATCATCCCCCGGAGGGCAGAGAGGGGGTGAGCGCCTCCTTCAATTATGGCAGGTGGACCAGACGGCTGCCGAATGCACGCTCACCTTCCGGACAGTAGCAGCATCCAGCGAATGCTTCGTACGCTATTCAGAAGAGGTCTGCGTGAGAAGATCCAGACAGAACTGCCCTGTCGCGACGCCAACATCTTCCTAGACGCACTCATTGTGATGGCCATCCGTCTGGATAACCTACTTCAGGAGTGTCGGTACACTCATTGCTTCTCTCCCTCACTCAGTGAAAACTCCGGATCAGTGCCTGAACCCATGGAGGTAGGGGTCACATGTCCTCCCGCAGCGGAGAGATGCAGATGGAGACAGCTGGGGCTCTGTCTGTACTGTGGTCAAGGAAGGCACCAGCTCCAGCGGTATCCGGCACTTCCTAATCCGGGATCCACAAGAGCAGAGGGATGGTCAAGTGATCTTCCACCTCCTGGTGCAGGAGTGAGTATTTCATCTTCATCACTTTCTGCTAAACTCTTTATTTTTTATTTCTTTGTCCATCACACTAGACACAGTACATGAGGGACAGTCAACTACAGCGTTGGTGGAATACAGTGCCGCGGGGAACTTTATGGACTAGACCCTTGCCTCTCTTAACATCATCACATACCCACTCTACTCGGTTCAAGGTCTCGATAATCGGCCACTAGGATCCGGAACCATCACACACATCACCCTCACTGTGGAGTCCATTCATCAGGAGAACATCCCCTTCATCACCAGTGCACCAGGTCGCAAGATACCCTCCGCATCTACCCTCTATTGGTGGCTGATACCCAGGCCATGAAGGATTACATCCAAGAGACGCTCCAACAAGGTTTCCTCCACACGTCCACTTCTCCTGTGTCGGTTTCTTCTTTGTGGCCAAGAAGGATGGAGGGATACGTCCCTGCATTGATTAGAGGATTCAATGAAATCACCACAAAGTACCGTTACCTCTCCCATTGGTCCCGGCAGCCATCGAACAGCTCCGTGGTGCCCGGTTCATTACTAAACTGGACCCACAGAGTGCATACAATTTCATCTGCATCCGGGAGGGGGACGAATGGAAGATTGCATTTAGCACAATGTCTGGCCACTACATGTACTTGGTGATGGCATTTGGCTTAGCCAATGCTCCGTCAGTGTTCCAGGCATTCGTTAACGAGGTGTTCAGGGACATGCTCGGATGCCAGGTGGTTGTGTATCTTGATGACATCCTGGTATACTTGGCTACCCTGGAGGATCACATCTCTCACGTTCGAGCAGTCCTGGAACGCCTCCTTGCTAACCACCTGTTCGTCAAGGCTGAGAAGTGCCAATTTCATCAGAAAGCTGTTTCCTTCTTAGGCTACCAAATCAGCCTGCAGGGAGTGAGGATGGACGACAAGAAGTTAGATGTGGTCAGGTCATGGCCAGTCCCAACCACCCATAAAGGGGTTAGAACAGTCTTTTGGGTTTGCCAACTTCTACCGCCGTTTCATCAGGAACTTCCGCTCCGTAGCCGCCCCTCTCACCTCTCTCCTCAGCCGAGGCCTTCCGTCTCCTCAAGGGACGTTTCACCTCCGCCCCATTGCTCAAACACCCAGATCCCACGATATCCTTTGTGGTGGAGGTGGACGCATCAGAGGTGGGCATGGGGGCAGTTCTGTCTCAACGACAGGGTAATCCACAGAAATTGTATCCGTGTGCATATTACTCTAAAAAACTGTCCCCTGCAGAGAGGAATTACGACATTGGTGATCGAGAGCTCCTGGCGGTGAGTAGTGAGTAGTAGAGGAGTGGAGACACTGGCTGGAGGGTGCGAAGGAACCATTCGTCGTCCTCACCGACCATCGGAACCTGAACAGCGAGGAGGCTGAATCTGAGCCAAGCAAGGTGGGCATTCGCCAGGCTTTGGAGAGGGAGCCCGCACCCACTAACTGTCCTCCCAAACGCATCTACGTTCCCACGAGGATAAGGGGTCGGCTGCTGACTTGGGCACACACAGCTGTCGTCGCTAGACATCCAGGTATTTCTCGCACTACCAATCCATCTCTGAGAAGTACTGGTAGCCCACCTTGGCACAGGACGTCACTCGCTATGTCAACTCCTGTTCCGTATGTGTCCAAACCAAATCCCCCCGGAACTCTCCAGCAGGAAAACTCCTTCCTGTGCCTCAGCATCCCTGGTCCCATCTATCCATTGACTTTGTTACTGATCTCCTCTCTGACTGTTTCACCACCATTTTGGTGGTTGTGGATAGACTTTTAAAATCCTGTTTAATCCCTCTTTCTGGTCTCCCTACTGCTCTCCAGGTTACCGAGGCACTATTCCAACAGGTCTTCCAGCATTATGGCCTTCTGGAGGACATTGTCTACGACTGTGGCCCCCAATTCACATCACGGGTATGGAGAGCCTTTATCCCCCGAGTATCCCCCGTGCATCCCGCAAAGGCAGAGGTGTTGCTAACATTTACCATAGAAAATTTCAATTTACAAAAAAAAAAACGTTTTCGTCTTTTGAGCTTCTAGTCATGAAATCTATGCAGCCTACTCAATCACTTTTTATAGCTACTGTTTACAGGCCTCCTGGGCCATATACAGCGTTCCTCACTGAGTTCCCTGAATTCCTATCGGACCTTGTGGTCATAGCAGATAATATTCACATCAAAAGTCCACAGACCCACTCCAAAAGGCTTTCGGAGCCATCATCGACTCAGCGGGTTTTGTCCAACATGTCTCCGGACCTACTCACTGCCACAGACATACTCTGGACCTAGTTTTGTCCCATGAAATAAATGTTGTGGATCTTAATATTTTTCCTCACAATCCTGGACTATCGGACTATTTTATTACGTTTGCAATCGCAACAAATAATCTGCTCAGACCCCAACCAAGGAGCATCAAAAGTCATGCTATAAAATCTCAGACAACGCAAAGATTCCTTGATGCCCTTCCAGACTCCCTCTGCCTACCCAAGGACGCCAGAGGACAAAAATCAGTTAACCACCTAACTGAGGAACTCAATTTAACCTTGCGCAATACCCTAGATGCAGTTGCACCCCTAAAAACTAAAAGCATTTGTCATAAGAAACGAGCTCCCTGGTATACAGAAAATACCCGAGCTCTGAAGCAAGCTTCCAGAAAACTGGAAAGGAAATGGCGCCACACCAAACTGGAAGTCTTCCGATGAGCTTGGAAAGACAATACCGTGCAGTATCGAAGAGCCCTCACTGTTGCTCGGTCATCCTATTTTTGTGGCCTGCTGGAGGTCATTTTGCAGGGCTCTGGCAGTGCTACTCCTTGCACAAAGGCGGAGGTAGCGGTCCTGCTGCTGGGTTGTTGCCCTCCTACGGCCTCCTCCACGTCTCCTGATGTACTGGCCTGTCTCCTGGTAGCGCCTCCATGCTCTGGACACTACGCTGACAGACACAGCAAACCTTCTTGCCACAGCTCGCATTGATGTGCCATCCTGGATGAGCTGCACTACCTGATCCACTTGTGTGGGTTGTAGACTCCGTCTCATACTACCACTAGAGTGAGAGCACCGCCAGCATTCAAAAGTGACCAAAACATCAGCCAGGAAGCATAGGAACTGAGAAGTGGTCTGTGGTCACCACCTGCAGAATCACTCCTTTATTGGGGGTGTCTTGCTAATTGCCTATAATTTCCACCTTTTGTCTATTCCATTTGCACAACAGCATGTGAAATTTATTGTCAATCAGTGTTGCTTCCTAAATGGACAGTTTGATTTCACAGAAGTGTGATTGACTTGGAGTTACATTGTGTTGTTTAAGTGTTCCCTTTATTTTTTTGAGCAGTGTATATTTGAGATTCTTCAAAGTACCCACCCTTTGACTTGCTGACAGCTTTGCACACACTTGGCATTCTCTCAAACAGCTTCATGAGGTAGTCACCTGGAATGCATTTCAATTGCCTTGTTTAAAGTTAATTTGTGGAATTTAATGCATTTGAGCCAATCAGTTATGTTTCAGTCTGAGTTTGAGTTTATTTTATTTTTACAGGGACAGTGCACATTAATCAACGTTTCAGTAAAAGTGACGGTTTTAGCCAGCCGGCTAATTTTCAACTGCAGTCCCTGGGCAGGTTATTAAAAATAATTACACTATAGACAATCATTGATCAGTGAGCACACGCAGAGCAACATAGGACAAGCAAGACGTAGCATACAGACAGAGCAACATAGGACAAGCAAGATGTAGCATACAGACAGAGCAACATAGAACAAAAAGCAGCAAGACAAAATTCATAAAAGCAACAAAGTGCTTCCACACCTCACAAGCTACAGACAACAGACAACATGGAAAGCGGCAATACACAGCTAGGGATTATGTTCACAAATCTGATTGACCTTTAGCCATGTCTTCATGCATTTTGTGAAAGTGTGATATGTGGTGCAGTCATGTGTGTCTGATGGCAGTGTATTCCAGACATGGGAAGCTCTCACAGAGAAAGCGGATTTACTAAAGGTGATTTTCCTTAAGGGAACTATACAGTCACCTCTCATGGCAGACCTTGTGGTTCTGCTGCCATATGTTTGGGATTTCTGTTTAGCAAAAATACTGAGTGGAGGGGGAGCCAGGCCATTTAGGATCTTGAATACAAGACATGCGTCGGTGTATTGCACAAGATTTTCCCAACTCAGGAGCTCATGCTTTCTGAGGATGTAACAGTGATGATGGCTATTGGGCTTCCTATCAAGCACTTTGAGAGCCTGTTTGTAGACAGACTGAATAGGTTTTAATGTTGTACAGCAAGCTTGGGCCCAACTAGTCAAGCAGTATGTTAAGTGGGGGAGTATCATAGATTTGAAGTACAGTTTTGCTACCTCTGTAGTCAAACAATTTCGTATAAATCGGAAATTAGCTAGGTTGAATTTGGTTATTTGAATGACCTTTTTCACATGCTTTTTAAAAGAGAGGTTGGAATCAAGTATGATGCCAAGATACTTAAAATCAGATACCACCTGGAGCTTCTCCCCTGACACATAGACATCTGACTCAGTAGCATCTGTTGCCCTCTTTGTGAAGAACATGCAAACAGTTTTTTTCACATTGAGATGCAAACACGAGTCACTGAGCCACTTTGTAACCTGGACCATTACAGTAGTGAGTTCTTGTGCAGCTTGTTGTTTGCTCTTTGCATGCACATATATCACTGTATCATCTGCATACATTTGAACTTCAGACCCAGTACAGACAGAAGGCAGAACATTAATGTACAGGCTGAACAGGAGGGGCCCCAGTATTGACCCTTGGGGCATGCCCACATCATAGCTAAGAGTGGGCGACAGCTCATTGCTCACTCTGACACACTGAGTTCTGCCTTCAAGGTATGATTTCATCCATCTCAAGGCATCGGGGGAAAAGTTGAACTTGGACAATTTTGTGATGAGAATCTCATGGTTAACAGTATCAAAAGCCTTTCTTAGGTCCAGAAACACAGCCCCAACAATGCCCACTTTGTCCATCTTGGATTTCACATTTTCCAGAAGAAAGCAGTTGGCCGTTTCTGTAGAGTGTTTCTCTCTGAAGCCAAACTGCATGGAGTGTAATGTGAAGGGGCTGTTGTTGAGGTGGGTAATCAGTTGTTCTGCTAAACACTTTTCAACAACCTTTGACACCACAGGTAGTATACTAATGGGCCTGTAGTTACTCACGTCAGCAGGGTCGCCCGATTTAAAGATGGCCGTTATTATGGCCGACTCCCATACCCTTGGAAACACCCCCAGACCAAAAGATGTGTTGGTGACCTTAGTAATGGGGCCAATCAGTGACTCTTTGTAGTTTTTAAGAAAGGTAGTGTAACGCTCGTCGTTAGGAGAAAGAGAGGAGGACCAAACTGCAGTGTGGTGAGTATTCATATTCCTTTTAATGCAAACCGAAATACTCGAACAAAACAACAAAATAACGATAAACGAGAATAAACCGAAACGAAACAGTCCTGTCTGGTGACATACACAAAGACACAGGAAACAAACACCCACAACCCAAAAGTGAAACCCAGGCTACCTAAGTATGATTCTCAATCAGGGACAACGATTGACAGCTGCCTCTGATTGAGAATCATACCAGGCCGAACACAAAACCCCAACATAGAAAAACACACATAGACTGCCCACCCCAACTCACGCCCTGACCATACTAAATAAAGACAAAACAAAGGAAATAAAGGTCAGAACGTGACAAGTAGAGTCCAGCCCAAATACATCTTTGGCTTTAGAGTTCTTTAGTGAGCTAATCACCTTGTTCACCTTTGACTCAGAAACCTCCCTTATGATGAAGACAGGTTGAGCGTCATTCACTAGCACTGAGCCCAAGAAACCAGTGGAGGGGTTCTGTGTCAGTACCCTGACAAGGTCAATAAAGTAGGAATTGAAGGCTATTGCTATTTCGACTGCATCCTGTGTTAGATTGTTATTCACCATGATTTCTAGTCTTTTTGCACTGTTACTATGGTCTTTCCCTGTTAGCTTTTTTGATTCTCCCAGATCAATTTAGAATTTCCCTTTGCTTCACCAATTATGCTAAGAAAAAAGTTTGCCTTGGCCTGTCTGATTTCTTTCATCACCTTATTTCTCAACATGGTAAACCTAAGTCTGTCATGCTCTAATTTGGATCTTAGGGCTATTTTTAGAGCATAATCTCGTTCTTTCATCAAATTCCAGATTTCTCCATTTAGCCAAGGAAGAGTGCTCTTTTGGCCAGGTTTAAATTTTCTTTAGGAAACCATTTATTGTAGTCTGGATTGTGGATAGAAAAACCTGACTATCAGCTTCCATGTCTGTATAGGACAAGAGATCATTCCAGTTAATTCCCTTAATTGCGTTTTCAAAATAGTTTAATTCACTCTTAGGTATTCTTAGTTGATCCGGCTTTCTAACAATAGAGAGGTTAAACCTGCTCTTAGACAGCTTTCTGGCTATAAGTGTCAGATTATGATCAGATGGCCCAGTAACCATATTGAATGATTTATTCACTCTCTCTGGTTTATTACTGAACACCAAATCAATCTGTGTTTTAGAGCAACAAGTCACCCTGGTTGTGTAACGGCTTTCTTCCTGGGGTGAAGGAGAGGACCAAAATGCAGCGCGGCTAGTGTTCAACATGATTTAATAAAGAGACAATAACGTGAACACTATACAAAATAACAAATGTGAAAACCGAGACAGTCCTATCTGGTGCAGAACACAAAGACAGAAGACAACCACCCACAATCCCCAACACAAAACAAGCCACCTATATATGATTCTCAATCAGGGACAACGATTGACAGCTGCCTCTGATTGAGAACCATATCAGGCTGAACACAGAAACAGACAAACTAGACACACAACATAGAATGCCCACCCAGCTCACGTCCTGACCAACTCTAAAACAAGCAACACACATAAGAACTATGGTCAGGACGTGACAGGTTGGTCCTTTAACTAGCTGTGTAAGGTCAAAGGTATTAGTGATCCGTTTGAGTGTTTTCCTTCAAGACTTGTCTTCATAATTCATATTAAAATCTCCCATTAAGATGACCTCTTTCCCAAAATCACATTCCCTAAGCATGTTATTAAACTGATCAAAAAACACACTTTTGGTGGAAGGTGGCCTATACATTCCAATAAGGGTAAATGACATTTGGGGAGACAGTGTAACGTTCAGGCCAATACATTCTAGTTCATTATCACTTGTGACAAGGTAGGGGTAGTACACAGAAAATAGCCCTATGAAGGAAAAGACCAAGTCCATATTATGGCAACAACAGCTCAAATAAGCAAAGAGAAACGACAGTCCATCATTACTTTAAGACATGATGGTCAGTCAATACGGAAAATTTCAAGAACTTTGAAAGTTTCTTCAAGTGCAGTCGGCAAAAACCATCAAGAGCTATTATGAAACTGGCTCTCATGAGGACAGCCACAGGAAAGTAAGACTCATAGTTACCTCTGCTGCAGGAGATAAGATGTTTAAAGTTACCAGCCTCAGATTGCAGCCCAAATAAATGCTTCACAGAGTTCATGTAACAGACACATTTCAACATGAACTGTTCAGAGGAGACTGAGTGAATCAGGCCTTCATGGTTGAATTGCTGTAAAGAAACCACTAAAAAGAGGAGACTTGCTTGGTCCAAGAAACACGAGCAATGGACATGAGACCAAAATCTGTCCTTTGGTCTGATGAGTCCAAATTTAAGATTTTTGGTTCGAACCAGTGTGGTTTTGTGAGACACAGAGCAGGTGAGTGGATGCTCTCCGCATGTGTGGTTCCCACCGTGAAGCATAGAGGAGGAGGTGGGATGGTGTGGGGGTGCTTTGCTGGTAATACTGTCTGTGATGTATTTAGAATTCAAGGCACACTTAACCAACATGTTTAACACAGCATTCTGTTTTTCAACAGGACAATGACCCAACACACCTCCAGGTGTAGGGCTATTGACCAAGAAGGAGAGCTATTCACCAAGAAGGAGAGTGATGGAGTTCTGCATCAGATAACGAGGCCTCCACCCTCATCCGACCTCAACCCAATTGAGATGGTTTGGGATGAGTTGGACCGCAGAGTGAAGGAAAAGCAGCCAACAAGTGCTCAGCATACAGCTGAAGTTGGAAATATACATATACTTAGGTTGGAGTCATTAAAACTCGTTTTTCAACCACTCCACAACTTTCTTGTTAATTAACAAACTATAGTTTTGGCAAGTCGGTTAGGACATCTACTTTGTGCATGACAGAAGTAATTTTTCCAACAATTCTTTACAGACAGATTATTTCACTTATAATTCACTGTATCACAATTCCAGTGGGTCAGAAGTTTACATACACTAAGTTGACTGTGCCTTTAAACAGCTTGGAAAATTCCAGAAAATAATGTCTTGGCTTTAGAAGCTTCTGAAAGGCTAATTGACATAATTTGATTCAATTGGAAGTGTACCTGTGGATGTATTTCAAGGCCTACCTTCAAACTCAGTGCCTCTTTGCTTGACATCATGGGAAAATCTAAAGAAATCAGCCAAGACCTCAAAAAATAAATTGTAGATCTCCACAAGTCTGGTTCATCCTTGGTAGCAATTTCCAAATGCCCGAAGGTACCATGTTCATCTGTACAAACAATAGTACGCAAGTATAAACACCATGGGACCATGCAGCCGTCATACCACTCAGAAAGGAGACGAGTTCTGTCTCCTAGAGATGAACGTACTTGCGAAAAGTGCAAATCAATCCCAGAACAACTGCAAAGGACCTTGTGAAGATGCTGGAGGAAACGGGTACAAAAGTATCTATAGCCACAGTAAAGCGAGTCCTACATCGACAAATCCTGAAAGGCCTCTCAGCAAGGAAGAAGCCACTGCTCCAAAACCGCCATAGAAAATGCCAGACTACGGTTTGCAACTGCACATGGGAACAAAGATTGTACTTTTTGGAGAAATGTCCACTGGTCTGATGAAACAAAAATAGAACTGTTTGGCCATAGTTATGTTTGGAGGAGAAAGGGGGAGGCTTGCAAGCCGAAGAACACCATCCCAACCGTGAAGCTCGGGGGTGGCAGCATCATGTTGTGGGTGTGTGCTTTGCTGCAGGAGGGACTGGTGCACTTCACAAAATAGATGGCATCATGAGCAAGGACAATTATGTGGATATATTGACGCAACATCGCAAGACGCCAGTCAGGAAGTTAAAGCTTGGTCGCAAATGCGTCTTCCAAATGGACAATGACCCCAAGCATACTTTCAAGGTTGTGGCAAAATGGCTTAAGGACAACAAAATCAAGGTATTGGAGTGGCCTTCACAAAGCCCTGACCTCAATCCCATAGAAAATGTGTGGGCAGAACTGAAAAAGCATGTGCGAGCAAAGAGGCCTACAAACCTGACTCAGTTACACCAGCTCTGTCAGGAGGAATGGCCCAAAATTCACCCAACTTATTGTGGGAAGCTTGTGGAAGGCTACACGAAACGTTTGACCCAAGTTAAACAATTTAAAGGCAATGCTGCCAAATACTAATTGAGTGTATGTAAACTTCTGACCCACTGGGAATGTGATGAAAGAAATAAAAGCTGAAATAAATAATTCTCTCTACTATAATTCTGACATTTCACATTCTAAATATATAATGGTGATCCTACCTGACCTAAGACAGGGCATTTTTACGAGGATTAAATGTCAGGAATTGTGAAAAACTGTGTTTAAATGTATTTGGCTAAGGTGTATGTAATCTTCCGACTTCAACTGTATGTGGGAAGTCATTCAAGACTGTTGTAAAAGCATTCCAGGTGAAGCTGGTTGAGAGAATGCCAAGCGTGTGCAAAGCTGTCATCAAGGCAAAGGGTGGCTACTTTGAAGAATCTAAAATATATTTCGATTTTGTAACACTTTTTTTGTTACTACATGATTCCATATGTGTTATTTCATAGTTTCGATGCCTTCACTATTATTCTACAATGTAGAAAATAGTAAAATAAAGAAAAACCCTTGAATGAGTAGGTGTGTCCAAACTTTTGACTGGTACTGTATGTGGATGATTTATAAAGCCAGGCACATTTAACAGTTAGGCTGTTGATTACAGACCTAATTCATTTGGGGTTTGCTCTCTCCTCAATTTTCTTAGTGTCACGTATTCTCTGCTCCTCCCCTTCGGTGTTCGACGTCGCCAGTATACTAACCACCGGTCCTGGGGTCCATCATTACGCACACCTAACATCAATCATTACGCGTACCTGTACGTCATCATGAGGCACACCTGGACTCCATTACCTCACTTATTACCTCCCCTATATAAATGGCACTCCCTTAGGTTCTTTCCCCAGTCAGTATTATTCCTGTGTTTATGCATGCTGTTATGTTGTCTCGTTCCATGTTTATTGTTTTATTAAACCTTTCACCTGCTTCTCGACTCTCAGCTTCTTCGTTACAGAACACTGACTCAAACAATGGAAGCAGCAGGAAAACAGAATATCTCCCAGATGGTCGACGAGCAGGGATACCTTCTATGTCAACACTACGACCAGTTGGCACAACTAGGGATGGCTATGGAAGAGGTTCTTCGCAGTGTGCAACATCTTGAACACACCCGTCAACTAGCGGAGAATATTCTACAACCAGTTGACCCAGAGAGCCAGCACAACAGCCCATTCAGCAACCCACTCAGGTCAGCGATGCCCCTTTGTACCTCCCCGCTAAATATGATGGCACCCCATCTAAATGCCGTGGCTTCCTGCTTCAGTGCTCCCTCTACTTTACGCACCACATGGGGCCCGCACCACCGAGAGGTCTAATGTTGCCACAGTTATTTCTCTGCTGACCGGGCGAGCATTGGAATGGGCTATGGCCATCTGGGAGAAGAGGTGCTAGATTCATATGAGGGGTTCATGGCTCTGTTCAAATGCATCTACGATCATCCCCCGGAGGGCAGAGAGGGGGTGAGCGCCTCCTTCAATTATGGCAGGTGGACCAGACGGCTGCCGAATGCACGCTCACCTTCCGGACAGTAGCAGCATCCAGCGAATGCTTCGTACGCTATTCAGAAGAGGTCTGCGTGAGAAGATCCAGACAGAACTGCCCTGTCGCGACGCCAACATCTTCCTAGACGCACTCATTGTGATGGCCATCCGTCTGGATAACCTACTTCAGGAGTGTCGGTACACTCATTGCTTCTCTCCCTCACTCAGTGAAAACTCCGGATCAGTGCCTGAACCCATGGAGGTAGGGGTCACATGTCCCCCCGCAGCAGAAAGATGCAGATGGAGACAGCTGGGGCTCTGTCTGTACTGTGGTCAAGGAAGGCACCAGCTCCAGCGGTATCCGGCACTTCCTAATCCGGGATCCACAAGAGCAGAGGGATGGTCAAGTGATCTTCCACCTCCTGGTGCAGGAGTGAGTATTTCATCTTCATCACTTTCTGCTAAACTCTTTATTTTTTATTTCTTTGTCCATCACACTAGACACAGTACATGAGGGACAGTCAACTACAGCGTTGGTGGAATACAGTGCCGCGGGGAACTTTATGGACTAGACCCTTGCCTCTCTTAACATCATCACATACCCACTCTACTCGGTTCAAGGTCTCGATAATCGGCCACTAGGATCCGGAACCATCACACACATCACCCTCACTGTGGAGTCCATTCATCAGGAGAACATCCCCTTCATCACCAGTGCACCAGGTCGCAAGATACCCTCCGCATCTACCCTCTATTGGTGGCTGATACCCAGGCCATGAAGGATTACATCCAAGAGACGCTCCAACAAGGTTTCCTCCACACGTCCACTTCTCCTGTGTCGGTTTCTTCTTTGTGGCCAAGAAGGATGGAGGGATACGTCCCTGCATTGATTAGAGGATTCAATGAAATCACCACAAAGTACCGTTACCTCTCCCATTGGTCCCGGCAGCCATCGAACAGCTCCGTGGTGCCCGGTTCATTACTAAACTGGACCCACAGAGTGCATACAATTTCATCTGCATCCGGGAGGGGGACGAATGGAAGATTGCGTTTAGCACAATGTCTGGCCACTACATGTACTTGGTGATGGCATTTGGCTTAGCCAATGCTCCGTCAGTGTTCCAGGCATTCGTTAACGAGGTGTTCAGGGACATGCTCGGATGCCAGGTGGTTGTGTATCTTGATGACATCCTGGTATACTTGGCTACCCTGGAGGATCACATCTCTCACGTTCGAGCAGTCCTGGAACGCCTCCTTGCTAACCACCTGTTCGTCAAGGCTGAGAAGTGCCAATTTCATCAGAAAGCTGTTTCCTTCTTAGGCTACCAAATCAGCCTGCAGGGAGTGAGGATGGACGACAAGAAGTTAGATGTGGTCAGGTCATGGCCAGTCCCAACCACCCATAAAGGGGTTAGAACAGTCTTTTGGGTTTGCCAACTTCTACCGCCGTTTCATCAGGAACTTCCGCTCCGTAGCCGCCCCTCTCACCTCTCTCCTCAGCCGAGGCCTTCCGTCTCCTCAAGGGACGTTTCACCTCCGCCCCATTGCTCAAACACCCAGATCCCACGATATCCTTTGTGGTGGAGGTGGACGCATCAGAGGTGGGCATGGGGGCAGTTCTGTCTCAACGACAGGGTAATCCACAGAAATTGTATCCGTGTGCATATTACTCTAAAAAACTGTCCCCTGCAGAGAGGAATTACGACATTGGTGATTGAGAGCTCCTGGCGGTGAGTAGTGAGTAGTAGAGGAGTGGAGACACTGGCTGGAGGGTGCGAAGGAACCATTCGTCGTCCTCACCGACCATCGGAACCTGAACAGCGAGGAGGCTGAATCTGAGCCAAGCAAGGTGGGCATTCGCCAGGCTTTGGAGAGGGAGCCCGCACCCACTAACTGTCCTCCCAAACGCATCTACGTTCCCACGAGGATAAGGGGTCGGCTGCTGACTTGGGCACACACAGCTGTCGTCGCTAGACATCCAGGTATTTCTCGCACTACCAATCCATCTCTGAGAAGTACTGGTAGCCCACCTTGGCACAGGACGTCACTCGCTATGTCAACTCCTGTTCCGTATGTGTCCAAACCAAATCCCCCCGGAACTCTCCAGCAGGAAAACTCCTTCCTGTGCCTCAGCATCCCTGGTCCCATCTATCCATTGACTTTGTTACTGATCTCCTCTCTGACTGTTTCACCACCATTTTGGTGGTTGTGGATAGACTTTTAAAATCCTGTTTAATCCCTCTTTCTGGTCTCCCTACTGCTCTCCAGGTTACCGAGGCACTATTCCAACAGGTCTTCCAGCATTATGGCCTTCTGGAGGACATTGTCTACGACCGTGGCCCCCAATTCACATCACGGGTATGGAGAGCCTTTATCCCCCGAGTATCCCCCGTGCATCCCGCAAAGGCAGAGGTGTTGCTAACATTTACCATAGAAAATTTCAATTTACAAAAAAAAAAACGTTTTCGTCTTTTGAGCTTCTAGTCATGAAATCTATGCAGCCTACTCAATCACTTTTTATAGCTACTGTTTACAGGCCTCCTGGGCCATATACAGCGTTCCTCACTGAGTTCCCTGAATTCCTATCGGACCTTGTGGTCATAGCAGATAATATTCACATCAAAAGTCCACAGACCCACTCCAAAAGGCTTTCGGAGCCATCATCGACTCAGCGGGTTTTGTCCAACATGTCTCCGGACCTACTCACTGCCACAGACATACTCTGGACCTAGTTTTGTCCCATGAAATAAATGTTGTGGATCTTAATATTTTTCCTCACAATCCTGGACTATCGGACTATTTTATTACGTTTGCAATCGCAACAAATAATCTGCTCAGACCCCAACCAAGGAGCATCAAAAGTCATGCTATAAAATCTCAGACAACGCAAAGATTCCTTGATGCCCTTCCAGACTCCCTCTGCCTACCCAAGGACGCCAGAGGACAAAAATCAGTTAACCACCTAACTGAGGAACTCAATTTAACCTTGCGCAATACCCTAGATGCAGTTGCACCCCTAAAAACTAAAAGCATTTGTCATAAGAAACGAGCTCCCTGGTATACAGAAAATACCCGAGCTCTGAAGCAAGCTTCCAGAAAACTGGAAAGGAAATGGCGCCACACCAAACTGGAAGTCTTCCGATGAGCTTGGAAAGACAATACCGTGCAGTATCGAAGAGCCCTCACTGCTGCTCGGTCATCCTATTTTTTTTCAACTTAATTGAGGAAAATAAGAACAATCCGGAAAAAAAAAAATTAGACTGTCGCAAAGCTAACTAAAAAGCAGCATTCCCCAAGAGAGGATGGCTTTCACTTCAGCAGTAATAAATTCATGAACTTCTTTGAGGAAAAGACCATGATCATTAGAAAGCAAATTACGGACTCCTCTTTAAATCTGCGTATTCCTCCAAAGCTCAGTTGTCCTGAGTCTGCACAACTCTGCAAGGACCTAGGATCAAGAGAGACACTCAAGTGTTTTAGTACTATATCTCTTGACACAATGATGAAAATAATCATGGCCTCTAAACCTTCAAGCTGCATGCTGGACCCTATTCCAACTATACTACTGAAAGATCTGCTTCCTGTGCTTGGCCCTCCTATGTTGAACATAATAAACGGCTCTCTATCCACCGGATGTGTACCAAACTCACTAAAAGTGGCAGTAATAAAGCCTCTCTTGAAAAAGCCAAACCTTGACCTAGACATTTTTGGGGAATTTTTCCTAGCCACCGTGCTTCTTCACCTCCATTGCTTGCTGTTTGGGGTTTTAGGCTGGGTTTCTGTACAGCACTTTGAGATATCAGCTGATGTAAGAAGGGCTATATAAATACATTTGATTTGATTTATGGAGAAGCTTGGTCATGGTCAGTCCAACGGGCAGGTGGAGAGGATGAACCAGGAGCTGGGGAGGTTCCTGAGGAGTCACTTTCAGGACTGGCAGGGAGAGTGGGCTCGATACCGTCCATGGGCAGAGTACGCCAGAATTCGCTGTGACACTCCTCCACTGGGTTGACTCCCTTCCAGTGTGTTCTGGGTTTTCAGCCAGCCCTGTCTCCAAAGACCCCGGGCCAGACTGAAGCTCCTGCGGTTGATGAGTGGTTCAGGTGCGCAGAAGAAGTGTGGCGCTATGCTCACGTGAGATTCCAGTGTGCCATCCACCGTCAGAAGGAGCAGGAAGAATGCCACCGCAGTGCTACTTATGCATTTGGTAATATTGAATTAATACGCACACAAAACATTTGAACAAAAGCATTCACTGTGAAAGTTGATACATGTACCACCTATATATATATGTGTGCAGCACTTCATTCAATTTATTGAGTGAGTTGTTGTTTTCTTGCTCAAACCGTGAGCCACACTTGTCAAATTCAGACATTTCTTTCAAAACACAGGGATGTCAATTCGCACGGGACTAGTATTATCAGAGGACCTTGCAGTTATTGGAGCTGGAATTGTTACTCTCCTGCCCTGTACAAATGACTGACATTGCAGAATCGGACGGGACTAAAATGACAGATGCAGTGTTTTGTGCTTGTGCGCAAAATTACATTACCACCCCCAGTAAAACTAATCGTGTCCTAACAGGGCTTTAGGCAAGGACTGTTTCCTCTTCTCTGCTGCTAACTCTGTGGCATTGTCCCAATATCCTGGTTCATTTTGCTACTATGCAACATGGGGACAGAAGCCAATTCTACAGCCACTGATGATTTTTTTTTTTTTTTTTTTTTTCAGAATCACGGACAGCAACCATATCCGATGTGGGAGAAAGCGCATTTGTTATAAAATACAATTTTTTTTCGTGTTTCACCATTATTTTTAAATAATATAACCATATACAATTTCAGTATCACATGTCTTAGAGTGATGGACTGTGCCATCCCTGTGATTAGTCCAAAATGGATTAGTCCATTGAGACAGGCGCGAATCAGACAAGTTTCTTGTGCACAACGAAGAAAAAAAACAAATAATTGCGACTGCTCGAGTAAAGACATCTCAGTTGACAAACAGCCTATGGACCAGTCAACTAAATGGGGTCATCCCTAGCTAAATGGCATATATTATTATGTTCATAATTGTCACTGTGAGCAAACATTTATATACGCTCTCTATACACAGGAGATGGACATTAGCAGTCATGAATGACCCACCAGCCACACATCCACCACACCCTGACCTTCCTGTGGCTTTCCTTCCTGTGGCCTCGGCAATCCCCTTACCATCTTGCTTGAGGATGGCAACTCTAATAGAGTTGGTTGAGACACTGAGTCTCAACCAACTTCTGTATTGGAGTTGCCATCTTCGAGCAAGAAGCACATTATGTAAAATATGTAAATACTATTCAGTTATTTATTTTTTTACTTAATAAAAAAAAAACGGTGGACTTTTGAACTTTATGAATAACAAATTCACACAGATAAATGTCAACATGGGTTTTCATAATACAACAAGACTTCTATGAAGCTATGGCTGCAGTAAGCTCTAATAACTCTGTAATGTGCCATGTGAAAATTATGCACATTTTTAAAGGCCAATATTATATGATTGTGGCCTACTACCTCGCTAAGAAAACACACAACACATATGAAAAGGAAAGGGGGGGGATACAGTGCATTCGGAAAGTATCCAGACCCCTTCACTTTTTCAACATTTTGTTACGTTACAGCCTTATTCTAAAATTGATTAAATTGTTTTTTTCCCCTCATCAACCTACACACACAATACCCCATAATGACAAAGCAAAAATAGTTTTTTAGAAATGTTTTTATTTATTTATTTATTATTATTTTTTATTACATTTACATAAGTACTCATACCCTTTACTCGGTACTTTGTTGAAGCACCTTTGGAAACGATTACAGCCTCGAGTCTTCTTGGGTATGACGCTACAAGCTTGGCACACCTGTATTTAAGTTTCTCCTTTCTCTGCAGATCCTCTCAAACTCTGTCAGGTTGGATGGGGAGTGTTACTGCACAGCTATTTTCAGGTCTCTCCAGAGATGTTTAATCAGGTTCAAGTCTGGGCTCTGGCTGGGCCACTCAAGAACATTCAGAGACCTGTCCCGAAACTACTCCTGCATTGTCTTGGCTGTGTGCTTAGGGTCGTTGGTGTGCTTACGGTCGTTGTCCTGTTGGAAGGAGAACCTTCGCCCCAGTCTGAGGTCCTGAGCGCTCTGGAGCCCAGTTCCTGCTGCTGAAAAACATCCCCACAGCATGATGCTGCCACCACCATGCTTCACTGTAGGGATGGTGGAAGGTTTCTTCCAGACATGACGCTTGGCATTCAGGCCAGAAAGTTCAATCTTGGTTTCATCAGACCAAAGAATCTTGTTTCTCATGGTCAGAGTCCTTTAGGTGCCTTTTTGCTAACTCCAAGCGGGCTGTCATGTGCCTTTTACTGAGGAGAGGCTTTCATCTGGCCACTCTACCATAAAGGCCTGATTGGTGGAGTGCTGCAGAGATGGTTGTCCTTCTGGAAGGTTCTCCGATCGCCACAGAGGAACTCTGGAGCTCTGTCAGAGTGACCATCGGGTTCTTGGTCACATCCCTAACCAAGTTCCTTCTCCCCTGATTGCTCAGTTTGGCCGGGCGGCCAGATCTTGGAAGATTCTGGGTGGTTCCAAACTTGTTCCATTTAAGAATGATGGAGGCCACTGTGTTCTTAGGAACCTTCAATGTTACAGACATTTTTTGGAACCCTTCCCCAGATCTGTGCATCGACACAATCCTGTCTCGGAGCTCTACGAACAATTCCTTCAACCGCATGGCTTGGTTTTCGTTCTGACATGCACTGTCATATGTGGGACTTTATATAGACAGGTGTGTGCCTTTCCAAATCATGTCAAATCAATTGAATTTACCACAGGTGGACTCCAATCAAGTTGTAGAAACATCTCAAGGACGATCAATGGAAACAGGATGCACCTGAGCTCAATTTCGAGTCTCAAAGCAAAGGGTCTGAATAGTTATGTGAATAAGATGTGTTTTTTTATTTGTAATAAATTTCATTTTTTCTCTAAAAACCTGTTTTCTCTTTGACATTGTGGTGTATTGTGTGTAGATTGATGAGGATTTTTTTAAATCAGGCTGTAACGTCCCAAAATGTGGAAATAGTGAAGGGGTCTGAATACTTTCCGAATGCACTGTACCTAGCCAGTTGCACAACTGAATGCATTCAATCGAAATGTGTCTCCGCATTTAACCCATCCCCTCTTAATCAGAGAGGTGCAGGGGGCTGCCTTAATCAACATCATCGGCTCCCGGGAGCCGTTGTTGTGGGGTTTAATTGCCTTGCTCTTGGGCAGAATGACAGCTCTTCACCTTGTCGGCTCGGGGATTCGATAAAGCAACTTTGTGGTTTCTCACGTGACAATATACTGTCAAGCATATAGTTCTGTATGATGGTTGAATGTGGCCTACTTCATAAGACATAGTCCACTTATGTTAGTTACATGTTTCAGGAGTAGCATTATAAGACTCGTTATGATTCATAGAGACCCTTTCGAAAGGGTCATAAATGTTATACAGGTGTAACAGGAGGGACTATTGTGCTAGAAAACGTAGAATATTTATATTAGCTACATAGCTACAATGTGGATATTTTCCTTTCTATTTATTTTTCAAATAATCCAGAGCCTCATTATGATAAGTTAGCTAGCTATGGACAGAGAGCCATGTATTTCGTGTTTCTAAATATAGCTCTATATATAGCTCTCTCTTTCTATATATATATATATATATATATATATATATATATATATATATATATATATATACACTGCTCAAAAAAATAAACACTAAAATAACACATCCTAGATCTGAATGAATTAACTATTCTTATTAAATACTTTTTTCTTTACATAGTTGAATGTGCTGACAACAAAATCACACAAAAATTATCAATGGAAATCAAATGTATCAACCCATGGAAGTCTGGATTTGGAGTCACACTCAAAATTAAAGTGGAAAACCACACTACAGGCTGATCCAACTTTGATGTAATGTCCTTAAAACAAGTCAAAATGAGGCTCAGTAGTGTGTGTGGCCTCCACGTGCCTGTATGACCTCCCTACAACGCCTGGGCATGCTCCTGATGAGGTGGCGGATGGTCTCCTGAGGGATCTCCTCCCAGACCTGGACTAAAGCATCCGCCAACTCCTGGACAGTCTGTGGTGCAACGTGGCATTGGTGGATGGAGCGAGACATGATGTCCCAGATGTGCTCAATTGGATTCAGGTCTGGGGAACGGACGGGCCAGTCCATAGCATCAATGCCTTCCTCTTGCAGGAACTGCTGACACACTCCAGCCACATGAGGTCTAGCATTGTCTTGCATTAGGAGGAACCCAGGGCCAACCGCACCAGCATATGGTCTCACAAGGGGTCTGAGGATCTCATCTCGGTACCTAATGGCAGTCAGGCTACCTCTGGCGAGCCCATGGAGGGCTGTGCGGCCCCCCAAAGAAATGCCACCCCACACCATGACTGACCCACCGCCAAACCGGTCATGCTGGAGGATGTTGCAGGCAGCAGAACGTTCTCCACGGCGTCTCCAGACTGTCACGTCTGTCACATGTGCTCAGTGTGAACCTGCTTTCATCTGTGAAGAGCACAGGGCGCCAGTGGCGAATTTGCCAATCTTGGTGTTCTCTGGCAAATGCCAAACATCCTGCACGGTGTTGGGCTGTAAGCACAACCCCCACCTGTGGACGTCGGGCCCTCATACCACCCTCATACCACCCTCATGGAGTCTGTTTCTAACCGTTTGAGTTGACACATGCACATTTGTGGCCTGCTGGAGGTCATTTTGCAGGGCTCTGGCAGTGCTCCTCCTGCTCCTTCTTGCACAAAGTCCTGCTGCTGGGTTGTTGCCCTCCTACGGCCTCCTCCACGTCTCCTGATGTACTGGCCTGTCTCCTGGTAGCGCCTCCATGCTCTGGACACTACGCTGACAGACACAGCAAACCTTCTTGCCACAGCTCGCATTGATGTGCCATCCTGGATGAGCTGCACTACCTGAGCCACTTGTGTGGGTTGTAGACTCCGTCTCATGCTACCACTAGAGTGAAAGCACCGCCAGCATTCAAAAGTGACCAAAACACCAGCCAGGAAGCATAGGAACTGAGAAGTGGTCTGTGGTCACCACCTGCAGAACCACTCCTTTATTGGGGGTGTCTTGCTAATTGCCTATAATTTCCACCTGTTGTCTATTCCATTTGCACAACAGCATGTGAAATTTATAGTCAATCAGTGTTGCTTCCTAAGTGGACAGTTTGATTTCACAGAAGTGTGATTGACTTGGAGTTACATAGTGTTGTTTAAGTGTTCCCTTTATTTTTTTGAGCAGTGTATATATATGGCTCTGGCTATAGCTACCTAGCAAACAGTGATGTTATAAAATACATCAGTTCGTAAATCACCGTTCATAAAAACACTATGAATAGCTTTGTAACCTTATTTGGCTGACATGTTGAAAACAATAGCAAGGGGCTGGAACTCAAATCGCTAGCGGGCTGGCCCGCATGGGCCAAGCTTGCAGTACGTCACCAAAATGTATGTAGATTCCCTGAATAGGAAAATGGCGCCACACAGTTACCAAAAAACTGTCGCTTTCAAACTAGGGATTTCATGGCTTATTAAGGTCAAACAATAATTCTGCTCATAGATTACACGTGTATGAACTACACATTGACACATCCAGCCTAAAGCGGGATGTTTAACAAATACTAACGTAGTTTAGCCCAATTTGCTAAAGTCCCGGAGCATGTCTTTAAAGGACAAGAACAGTGAACTGTCACGAACCGACTCGAAGTCCGCAACAAAAAGGGAGACAACGTGGAGATAAGGAATAACAAAATATATTTATTAACTGAAGTAACCTAAATACAATTAACAATGGGGTGTGTAGCCAGTAATCAGTAGTGCAAGTGAGTGGTTGCGTACATAGATGTGATAATGAGAGGTGTTGAAAGGTGCCAAAGCAAACAACCAAAAAGGCAACAAAAATGCCACAACCAAAATCCAACAGTGTTGGAGAGATGGAGAGAGTCTCCTCAATGAATGGGGAAAAGGTGTATTTATCCCGGGTGTGTACCATTTCGCTGGCGACCCTCCCGGCTCCGCCCACCGACATCCAATTAAGGAAAACAAGAGCAAAGAGAAAGAATTCGGCAGACAGAGAGTCGTCACAGAACTAAATGAAAGTCACTGACTGTCAGACTCCTGTCTTGTCCATTGTGTGCTCTGTCAGAACTCAATAAACTCCCACACAAACACTGACTATAAGGCGTCCTTCTCCTCTCTCTCTCGGTCTGTCTCCCTCTTTCTCTCTGACTGGAAGAAATGGTGTCAGCCTCTGAAAGAGTGAGATCCCTTTGTTCTTCAGGGGACAGAGGAAACAAGGCCAGCAGACAGGCAGAGAGCGAATAAGCCAGCTAGCAAGCCAACAAGGCAGGCAGACAGACAGCCAGGCGGACGAATGGACAGACAGAGAGACACTCTCTCTCCTGACACAGAGAGGGCTGTCTGTGTGTGTGTGTGTTCCTGTTAGGCCACAGAGAGATAGGCTGTTGTAACCATGGAGAGATTTTCCAAGATGCTGCAGCCATCCAAGCATGACTCCCCTCTCGTCCCGACACTCCGAGTTGGAGCTTGTCCCGGCCTGGGAGTTGGGCTCATTAGGGTATTCCCAGCTGGACATTGTTCAACACTACTCTTGTTCTGTTTCTATGGCAGTAGCACTGTATAAGAAAGGGTTCTCTGACTTGTCCATGTAGAAGGACCCTTCCAGGTAGAACCTTTTCACCTAACAAATAACCATTTCTTTCATAGAGAAGGTTTTTTCAAATGTTCTGAAGAAGTTCTGGATAAAAAAGGTTCCACGAAGAACTCTCGTCCCTGTAGTGCAGAGGAAGAATCCTAATTTATAAGTGTATGGCTGGAGGTCAGCATGCTATCCAGAGGAACAGAAGCTGCTCCAGTTTCAACTGTTCTGCCTGCGGCTATGGAACCCTGACCTGTTCACCGGACGTGCTACCTTGTCCCAGACCTGCTGTTTTCAACTCTCTAAAGACAGCAGGAGTGGTAGAGATACTCTGAATGATCGGCTATGAAAAGCCAACTGACATTTACTCCTGAGGTGCTGACCTGTTGCACCTTCGACATCCACTGTGATTATTATTATTTGACCCTGCTGGTCATCTATGAACATTTGAACATCTTGGCCATGTTCTGTTATAATCTCCACCCGGCACAGCCAGAAGAGGACTGGCCACCCCTCATAGCCTGGTTCCTCTCTAGTTATCTTCCTAGGTTCTGGCCTTTCTAGGGAGTTGTTCCTAGCCACCGTGCTTCTACACCTGCATTGCTTGCTGTTTGGGGTTTTAGGCTGGGTTTCTGTACAGCACTTTGAGACATCAGCTGATGTAAGAAGGGCTTTATAAATACATTTGATTTGATTTGATTAAGTAGAACAACAACCAGCATTTTGTAGGCTACGTGTGAGGGGAGGGAGGGTGTTTGGATGGGCATCAAATGGCACCCTATTCCCTACATATATAAGGAATAGGGTGCCATTTGGGACATCACCTGTTGTGTAAGAAGGTATTACTTAAAGTAGTCAAGGGCCCTACTAGCCACCTGTTATCTAACTTCCTGTACATGGAGGTTAGTGAGGTTTGGGCATCAGAGATGGATAGATATAGCTGCTAAACCATTCTCTCTCTCTCTCTACCGTGCATTCGAAAAGTATTCAGAAACCTTGACCTTTTCCACAGGGGTCACTACAGTGTGACGGGACAAGGACATTCCGGCCAGCCAAACCCTCCACTAACTCAGACGACGCTGGGCCAATTGTGGGTGGCCTCATTGGCCTCTCCCGGTCGCGGCCGGCACGGGTCTCGAACCAGCATCTGTAACAGTTTGCACTGCCGATGCAGTGTCTTAGACCGCTGCGCCACTCAGGAGGCTCCATCCACACAGGTTGTAATACTTATCAATTGCCTTGCACAAAGTTTCATAAGGTAAAACACTACACAGGACTCTTAAAGAATTTCATTTAAATATTACATGTATTTTTGGATCACAGAAACAATGAGAAAATATGGCCAAATAAATAATGAAATGTTCATTGTATAAAGCAGCCCGTGTAATCATCTCCCAGAGTAGACCCAATCGGCCCGAGCCCCAAGTAATACATTTGGGCCAGATAACTCACACCGGAATCGGCCCGAGCTCAATCCATGCATCCTAGCCATAAGTAATACTGCCGAAGGCGGCCCAGACTCGGGCCACATGACGTCGGCAGAGTCTGACTCTCAGCCGAGTGCCCCAACTCTCAGCTGGAATCGGCCCAGATCCACTGTGCTAGCTGGGCAGTTTCCCGTAAAATGCAGCTGTTGACAATGTATTGATTAACCAGAGAAGATAGAACGTGGTTACATTGTTGCAATGAATGCATGAACAGCGTGGAAGGAAAGGAAGCTGTTTAATATAAAAAAACACCCTCTCTGCAACACTTTGCTTAGGCGCCTTCACACTTCATTCCCTGAATGAATGGGGTGTTATGCATGTCTTATTATTAGGCTACCCAAAGCAGCCAGTCAATCGGTAAGCCTGGTGTGGTATTTGGACTATCGAACTTACTCTCGGTGATCTTCTGCAAGCCCAATACGTCCTCTGGAGTGATCGCAGTGTTCCCGAGCAGTTCCTCTTCCGTGGTCGCCGGGACCCCCACATCCATTGAGTTGCAGCCTTTTTTGACTTTCATTACTGCTGTTGGGTTTTGGTTCGCGTTTGGGTTCGGGCTCGCCTGGCCGTTGATGTTGTTACTGCTGCTTCCTCCGGTATCTCCTCCGCCACGGCAACTGCCAGGATTATTACCAGTGGACTTCTTAGCGCTTGACGGGTCCCGGCTGTTGCGTCTGCTGGTGCAAGAATAGCTCATTCTCTGTCCCTCCTCCCCCTTCTCCGAGCCCGTGCCTGCAAGATACAAAACAGTCGTCCTCCCTCCCTCTCCAAAGGCTGCACAGCTGCTGTCTGTAGCTGCTTGGTGCTTAATTCAAAGCCCTTCTTCTTTCTGAC
The DNA here is from genome assembly GCF_016432855.1 of Salvelinus namaycush. NCBI lineage: Eukaryota > Metazoa > Chordata > Actinopteri > Salmoniformes > Salmonidae > Salvelinus > Salvelinus namaycush. The sequence goes on from NC_052327.1 coordinate 8,557,642, forward strand.
TTGAAGTCTGCCGTCTGCAGGAGATGATACTGCTATAGAGTCGCTCTCTCTCCTCCTAACATCGAACAAATCCACCAACAGCGCACTGTATCCTATGACTGAAACAGTCAAGGCAAAGTGAGCGTTGTGCCTTTTCGTCGTAATTGAAAAAAGGGAAGTGGCACTGGTTGAGATCCAAATGCCCAAACAGCAGCTTGTCCACTAACATTTCTACCTTTAAATTATTTAACTAGGCAAGTCAGTTAAGAACAAATTCTTATTTTCAATGACGGCCTAGGAACAGTGGGTTAACTGCCTTGTTCAGGGGCAGAACGATAGATTTGTACCTTGTCAGCTCGGGGATGTCGCATTTATAAACAATGCAAGGATTTAGACATCTGATATAATATTTTACTTGATCCCTATTGGGCGCTGCCCCTATCTCTCAATTATGTATGGTCCGTTTGGATGTCACTCCAAAAATGTTTTGCCATGTCAGCTGAAATGATACTGCCTGCTGATTTTCACCAAGAGAAGTCAATTAGGCCTATTGGTTTGTCAGAGGACCAAGCAGATATGTTAATAATGTGGGGTCGGCCTATAAACCTTTATAGCCTGAATTTCTCCAAATTGTTCCATTATTTGCAGCAGGCGCGTCAGGAAGTGCAATTGACTAATAGGTCAGAACCACAACACTGATTGCCTTAGTAGTATTTCATTTGTCTCTCTAGACATACTGGTTACCTCACACAATGTACCAATATTCCAGCTTGCCTCGGTAGCAGGTAGCAGGGGTAAAAAAAATGCCTAAACGGAGTCCCCACTTCCATTTTACAGGGGAAATGGAAGTTAGGTTGAAAATACTGTACCCTTGAAAAGCAGAAGCATCCACTTTCTGCCGACTCTGTGGAGAATGGGTTTGACTTTCCGAGACTGGTATTTCATTGGATACCACAGCCTATTAGTACCCTACCCTGTACTGACCAGACCGTGTAGTGTCACTGGACTAGACGGCAGTCTATACATCATTTGGGGTTATTTCATATATGGTCATAGGTTGCGTGTTAATAAAGTGGCCTTCTCTCCTTGCCTATGCAATAAAGCAAATTCCAAAAGGTTTGCAAAAAGGTTTGCATTCACCTGGCTGGCCTGTTCTTTCAGATCGGTGAGAAGGTAGGTGCATATGGAGATGGCAACTTTAGGTTATTGAAATGTACCACATGGTAAAACGGACAGGCCTATGTCAGTATGGCCAATGACATACAGTCTAGTCCATGAGATTTCCAGTGAATATCCCAGACATTCTGGAAGGTCAAACAGATTCTGGAATGTCACAGCTGTTCCAAAATGTCACAACAGTTCTACAAGTTCTCACTCATCCACGAGGAAGTGCTGCATCCTAGAGGCCAGCTGCCTCTACCGCAGAGCCAGTCACAGTGGACATTTCAGGATGGGTTTGTCATGGTTTGGTTGGTCATCAAGGCTGAAAAGGAGCATTTTCACATTTTTCCTGAAGTCCATTTGTAAAAAATACATTGCTGAGTTTGTTTACTAGAATACATTTCCATAAAAGGTGCAACAACGGAAAGAGAACACCGCAAAAGAAAAGGGCGGACTCTATGATTGTGGAGAATTATGAGCAGTCTTTTCTTTGTGGATTATGTTTCGCTTTTTCACCCCCCCAAAAAAAATTTGCAGCAAGAGAAGAATCTGTTACAAAACAGGATTCATTCATTCATCCTAAACGAACAGCAACCTGTGTACATGTTCATCTGATACGATGATTATGTTTCTTAGCACAGGTCTAAGGACTGTGTGTGTCTGTGCGCCTGCGTGTGTGTTGAATGGCTGATGTCTGTATACGGTAGAGTACATATGGTCACAGAGAGCTCCTCCCATAGGCTTGCTGACAGTGCTTGTCTCTTTGTCACTTCTGGGCTGCTGCTAACATCAGCAGAAACACTCACATACACACACACACACAGAGGAATACATGCTAAGGGTGTCACACGGACGCACACACACACTCACACAGAGACACACACACACAGACACACACACATTGATATGCTTTATACACATACTAGCAACAAAGCCGCTGCACACCAAAACATCCAAAACATATGCATAGACCAACATTCACTGAGAAACACACACACACACACACACACACACACACACACACACACACACACACACACACACACACACACACACACACACACACACACACACACACACACACACACACACACACACACACACACACACACACACACACACAGAGAGAGAGAGAGGTATGGGCAATGTGCTGACCTCAGTAAGCTGTTCCCAACGAGTTCATTGTTTGGTGAGAGGAGTGGATGGATGGATGCTGTAGCCTCTGTTAGATGCATTCTACAGTCCCACCAGTCTCTCGCTATACTGTTTTGTCCCATCTCTGCTTGTTTGCTTTAGCAGCACAATGACATACAGGGGAGAGAGGCATAGAGCCATAGAGATTTAGAATAGGCTATAGCATTTTACTATAGCTCTGTCCTGTCTGATCTCCCATTGTACCAGACAGAAGTGTGCCTGCTTTGCCTTAAGTATGGGTGTACAGTAAAAGTACACCGTACTGTACATGGAAATAATGACAGCTCCACAATTCATGTTCATTTAGGTTGATTGTAAAAAAGAAAAGGAAAAAGGAGGTGAAATGGAAAATTGCTCTGCCTCCAGCATATTGGTAAATGCATGCTTTACTAGAAACTAGTCCAAGACACAGTTTGTCACTGCTTTCAGCACATCAGTGTATTTACTTAGGACAGACAAGTGTACATACGCAAGCATATAGACACAAACAAAATAAATCTAGGAAGAATCTTGAATACGACTGAAATATTGATGGTTAATGTAAATAATTAACAATGAACAAATGAACAATGCTTGTGTGAACAGTGAGTAACATTGACAAACAACTCTTCTGAATCTCATCCAAAAATTGCAACATTCTCCAGAGAAGAACAAATCTATTTTTCTCTCTGTATCAATGGCAAGAAGAGCTCTTCTTTTTCTCTCTGTATCCATGGCAAGAAGAGCTCTTCTTTTTCTCTCTGTATCCATGGCAAGAAGAGCTCTTCTTTTTCTCTCTGTATCCATGGCAAGAAGAGCTCTTCTTTTTCTCTCTGTATCCATGGCAAGAAGAGCTCTTCTTTTTCTCTCTGTATCCATGGCAAGAAGAGCTCTTCTTTTTCTCTCTGTATCCATGGCAAGAAGAGCTCTTCTTTTTCTCTCTGTATCCATGGCAAGAAGAGCTCTTCTTTTTTTCTCTGTATCCATGGCAAGAAGAGCTCTTCTTTTTCTCTCTGTATCCATGGCAAGAAGAGCTCTTCTTTTTCTCTCTGTATCCATAGCAAGAAGAGCTCTTCTTTTTCTCTCTGTATCCATAGCAAGAAGAGCTCTTCTTTTTCTCTCTGTATCCATGGCAAGAAGAGCTCTTCTTTTTCTCTCTGTATCCATGGCAAGAAGAGCTCTTCTTTTTCTCTCTGTATCCATGGCAAGAAGAGCTCTTCTTTTTCTCTCTGTATCCATGGCAAGAAGAGCTCTTCTTTTTCTCTCTGTATCCATGGCAAGAAGAGCTCTTCTTTTTCTGTCTGTATCCATGGCAAGAAGAGCTCTTCTTTTTCTCTCTGTATCCATGGCAAGAAGAGCTCTTCTTTTTCTCTCTGTATCCATGGCAAGAAGAGCTCTTCTTTTTCTCTCTGTATCCATGGCAAGAAGAGCTCTTCTTTTTCTCTCTGTATCCATGGCAAGAAGAGCTCTTCTTTTTCTGTCTGTATCCATGGCAAGAAGAGCTCTTCTTTTTCTCTCTGTATCCATGGCAAGAAGAGCTGTTCTTTTTCTCTCTGTATCCATGGCAAGAAGAGCTGTTCTTTTTCCCTCTGTATCCATGGCAAGAAGAGCTGTTCTTTTTCTCTCTGTATCCATGGCAAGAAGAGATGTTCTTTTTCCCTCTGTATCCATGGCAAGAAGAGCTGTTCTTTTTCTCTCTGTATCCATAGCAAGAAGAGCTCTTCTTTTTCTCTCTGTATCCATGGCAAGAAGAGCTCTTCTTTTTCTCTCTGTATCCATGGCAAGAAGAGATGTTCTTTTTCTCTCTGTATCCATGGCAAGAAGAGCTCTTCTTTTTCCCTCTGTATCCATGGCGAGAAGAGCTCTTCTTTTTCTCTCTCTTTCTCTTTTTTCCTTTCTCGCTCTTTTATACCACCCCCACATCTGATATTTTATTAAATCATGGTCCATTCACACTAGAGATCAGAAATAACCAGCCAGTACCAATAAACTGTACCAGACTTTACCAGTGCATAGATCTACCCAACTACCACTCTATCCTCCATGGCAGAGACCAGGGTTATATTGCCCCCTCATTACCCCCCTGGCATTGTACCACTGCCCCCTCATCCTAACAAATGTCCTTCTAATATTCCCAAAATGCTGATCAGTTATGTCATTCACAAATGACCCGTAAAGTGTATTTTTGACCAACACTGTTACACTGAGCTAAAAATGCACAGTAAGTAAAGTTATATTACACTGTTATCATAATAAAGAGTTAGTGGTACTTAAGCAATAAGGCCCGAGGGGGTGTGGTATATTGACCAATATACCACGGCTAAGGGCTGTATCCAGGCACTTCACGTTGCGTCGTATGAAACAACAGCCCTTAGCTGTGGTATATTGGCCAATATACCACAAACCCCCAAGGTGCATTATTGCTATTATAAACTGGTTACCAATGTAATTAGAGCAGTAAAAATAAATGTTTTGTCATACCCGTGGTATACGGTCTGATATACCACGGCTGTCAGCCAATCAGCATTCAGGGCTCGAACCACCCAGTTTATAAAGGCCAATATACCAAAGCTAAGGGCTGTTCTTATGCACGACGCAAAGACTTTTGCTATTATAAATTGGTTACCAACATCAATAGAACAGTAAACAAGTATTATTTGTTTCATACTCATGGTCTATTGTCTGATATACACACAGCTGAAATGCTGTTTCAATCAATCAGCATCCAGGACCCAAACTAGCCGGTTAATAATATTTTTTATACACTGAGTATACCAAACATTAGCAGCATCTTCCTAATATTGAGTTGCCCCCCCTCCCCGCCATCTGTATCTACAGTGGTGTGACTGTATGTGTCTGTAAGTCTGTGCTCCTGCGTGAACAGTAAGTGTGTCTCTGTGAGCAAATGTGTGTGTGTGTGCATGTCCGTTTACTGAATACACAATTAATCCATGTATGTACACTCTTAAGGTATGAAGACCTGCCTTAATTATTTCTCTGTGTGTGTCTGCGTACGCCCATGTATGCATATGTATGTGTGTTAACCCCACCTCAGTCAGGTTCAGGCTCAGTAACAATGGATCCCAAAGCAAAGTGCTGACAGTGAATCGGGTGTGGCCGACCCCCTAGCCCCAGGCCCCGGGATGTATATATACCCACACACACACCTCTCTGGCAGACCGCTCAGTGGAACCCTGTGACACACACAGCTTACGTTTTAGGTAGGTCTGCTAGCACATAGCTTCGTGTTTATCTAACAGACTTATCTGTTTGGATAGGTCTGATCTGATGGGCTTTGACACATAGCTTTTAAAAAAAAATATTAACTATAAAGCTGTTTTATCGGAGATTCTCCGTTGACCATGTTTTTTAGTTCAGGACATGAGGCTTCAGGCTTGATCTGTGTCCCGGAAGCCGACCCATAGACTTCTATTTGTCTGTGTGATAGAGCTTCGCAGGGCTGTTAGAACGGGACTAGAGGGTAGTGTTTCCCAAATGATGTATCTGGAACCAGTGGCAGGTGGTGACTGGGAGTTCTCCCTGAAGACTTGTTAGTATTACGATACATTTAGTTTTGTTTTATCTTATTTGGAGGATTACAATATTATTCTTTGAAAGGCTTCAGTTTAGGTAGATCATAGTATAAAATAGTCTGACAACCGTTGAGGCTCTGATGACAGGGAGCTTCAGTGGAGAGGTATGAATAACTGGTCATCATGCATAGGTCACTCTGTTTGTTTAAAAGAGCTTGTCGGGCATCCGTCTAAGGCTTTACCTCATGATTCAATGAACTGTGTTGTTCTGTAGCTACAGGTCAGGGGACCAGAGGCTATGGGTCATTCACTGCGAGCCTCGAGACAGGGTGGGATTTCTTGTTGTAGACGTCCTAAAAATAAATTTTGTCAAGAATTCACTGAATTGTTCATATGTATATCAGACTATTTCCGTGAGAGCTTCTATGTGTTTATACAGTGATGATTGTCTATGTGCAGAGACATGCTTGGAGAAGAATGTCAGTATGGATGATTGCATGTTTATTTGTTTTAACTCACCTCCCCGTCTCCCTCCCTCCCCTCTCTCTCCAGGTCAAGCACTGAGACAGAAGGACATAATGGCTCTGACCAAACCTGTGAACCCCATGCCCATGGGCCCATGGAAGATCACTGTGTACGACCAGGAGTACTTCCAGGGGAAGCGTGTGGAGTTCACCGCCTGCTGCCAGAACATCATGGAGTGTGGCATGGAGAACATCCGCTCCCTGAAGGTTGAGTGTGGAGCGTAAGTAGTCCAAAAACTTTTTTACATTGGCCACTAACTAATCACTCTCTCTCCTTATTCATCTCTTCTTTCAATTCTCTCTCCATCCATCACTGTCTTTCCTTCCTTGATTTCAATCTCACTATCTCCCTTTCTTTTCTCTTTTACCTCCCTCTCCCTTACCTTCCTTTGTCTCCCGACATCGCCCTCTCTCTCATTCCATCTCCCTCCATCACTATCTCCCTCTTTCCAACTCCCTTTCTCTCCCTCCCGCTAGTTGGGTGGGTTATGAGCACTCCAGTTTCAGTGGTCAGCAGTTTGTCCTGGAGAAGGGAGACTACCCCCGTTTCGAGGCCTACAGCGGCAGCAACTCCTACCGCATCGAGAGGATGATCTCCTTCAGACCCATCTGCTCCGCTGTGAGTCACTCCACATTATCACAGATCATCACATTATCATGGCAAAATTACCAACAGTATCTACAATACATGAAATCACCCTGCAATATCTTTACTTTATTACATAATGAACATAACATCCCATCATATTACCATGCCAATGTTACCAGATTATATTTGCCTTGCATAACATTGTATAACCTTATGATATATTCAATTATCAACAACAATATATGAAATACTGTAAGAATGTAAACGGTGTGTTAAAATGTCTCTCTCTTTTCATCCCATCATCTCTCTATCGCGCATCGCTCTCACCATCCCTCCTTTCTCTATCTATCTCCCTCTCTCCATCTCTATCAGAGCCACAAGGAGTCCCGCATAACCATCTATGAGAAGGAGAACATGATTGGTCGCCAGTTTGAGATGCGTGATGACTACCCCTCCCTGCAGGCCATGGGCTGGTTCAACAACGAGGTTGGATCCATGCACATCCAGAGCGGAGCGTAAGTATACTAATGCCATAACAGGGACACTGCCACTTCACACTAAATATACTACCACTGCTACTTCTGTACACAATTGCCGCCGACTGCTACTACTCTACTACTACTTGTACTACCACTAGTTGTACACTACCGACACGGACCAATATCTACTGCTAATAATGACTGCTTCTACAACTCGTGCTACTACTACTGTACATTTATAGCACAGATCAATATCTACTGCTAATAATGACTGCTTCTACAACTCGTGCTACTACTACTGTACATTTATAGCACAGATCAATCTCTACTACTAATAATAACTGGTACTTATACTTCTACCACAACAACAACAACAACACTACCACAAAGACCAACCTCTACTCTATCTTTGCAAAGCTGAAGCTGCTACTCTAACACTATACTACTGCAGTGATTTTTGCACTTATATTGCCTGCACTACGCTGTCCTATTGCCAAGTTGATCCTCACCCTCATTTCCATTGGCCCACTGTGACTCACCTCACAGTAACAGTGTATCTGATTGGCCTTGCTCTCTTCTCTCCCTGTAGCTTCGTGTGCTACCAGTTCCCCGGCTACCGTGGCCACCAGTACATCATGGAGTGTGACTGCCACGGAGGAGAGTACAAGTGTTACCGTGAGTTTGGCTCCCACGCCCAGACCCCTCAGATCCAGTCCATCAGGAGGATTCAGCACTGAGCAGGAACCACTTTCATCCCTCCTCCTCTCCTTCTTCTTCCTCTTGTTCTACTTCCTACTCCTCTTCCCACTCTTCTCTCCCCTCTCCTACACCTCTCCCTTGCCCCTCCCAGTTCCACTAATCAGGCTAGTCCTGGCAGGATTGTGGGCCGGGCCTCAGGTGCTTACTGGCGACGTTACATGTTCATGGCACAAAAAAACAAACAGACAAAAAACAAAGACCAAATTGAAAGAAAGAAAGACAGATAGAGGGAATAACAGAACTGAGAGAAACGGTAACATGGAAGAATACAATCCGTGACTCCTCCCAGAGGCTGGTCACAGAACCACGAAAACACCTCAGGACCTTTTGCTCTTCTTCATCCCACGTCATCATCAGCTTCTTTTTCTTCACCTTCATCACTACTGCCTGTCACTGTGGTTGTCATGGTAAACATTGTATGAGATTGATGAATAAAGAGATGGAGCAAAAGAAAGCGAGAAACAAGACAATGACTGGCATGTAACTCACACTGTGTTCGTCCCTCCCTCCCTCCCTCCCTCCCTCCCTCCCTCCCTCCCTCCCTCCCTCCCTCCCTCGCACGCACATACACACACACACACACACACACACACACACACACACACACACCTCAAATATTGGGGAGAGGGGGGATACAGATGAGGCTTGGCTTGGGAATATTGTACTGCATACTGTGTCTTGGTTGAAAGGGGTGGAGCGGAAGGATTTATGAAGGGGGCGTGGCAGGAGGTAATACAATTTGGTTATAAAATGTTATAACTGTGGGGTCGCCATGATATGATTACTTTGATCCGAACATGCTCTGATCTTTTTCTTTTTTTAATCCACTTTGGCTATATATATGTCACAAAACGTAGGGTTATTTGTTCAGACATGTCTGAGTGAAAGAAGATATACCCAGTCAAACAGCCATGGAGCTTGGTCAAGTACCCACCATGTAGATTAAAACACCTGAGAAATCTATCAAGGGGTCTAGTCTACTAAGGCCACCAAGAGGGTCCATCCGGATAACGAAGACGCAATGACTGTGTCAGCGCCCAAGAAACCAATGCCTAGTTTGACACAAACTCTTCAACTACATCCAGACACGTTGGGGCATGAGTGGAAATGTTCAGATGGTCGTATTGGTGGTGTTTTCATGCCTTCACAACCTATGCTTACATTTTACTCAATGAAATCAAGGCAAGGAATTTTGTGAGACACAAGGTAGATTTTACCTCAAGTGAACGGAGTGTTTTCCAGAATGCGTTTTGTGTGTCTCAGTCAAAAGATATTCCTAATAGAATAGAAATGTATTGAAGGGTTGAAACAGTGTGAGGCTGTCAGATCAGAGTTAATCCCGTCGGGTGTTGAAGATCAATTAGAGTGTGACTGTGGGTGGTAGCACTGACGTGCTATGCCCCTGCATCTATCTACCAGAACAACAGGTTAGAAAGAGGGAAGACAACCAATCGACACGAGTTGCTGACAGCAACTGAGGAGTATGTCTCAAGATGATCCACATTGTGACCTCCAAGACCGTGGATCTAGTGACTGGTGTTGTGAGGCCTTGGATGACAACGCAGAGACCGGCTATCCTGACTCATACCTTTACCAAAAACATGCAACTCTCGATTCTTTTCTGCAAATGAACTACCACTGGCTCGATCAGATTGCTTCAGAAATAGGACCTCTGAATCTAACATACCTACAAAACAATGTGGACAGTTGTCTCACCACCCCCTTTGTAAAGATTATCAAGGCAACGTTGGCTCTTATTCTGGAACATATCATTGCGATCGAGCTAAAGAAATCATGCATAGGGTGTAAGGTGGCCATCCTAGCCAGCGAGGACATTCTTGCTTGTTCAAACTAGAAGCTTATTATTTTGAGCGCTACAGTACTTTGAGGAGATCGCACAATAACTTTTTACAACAAGACTGAAGCACGCCTTGGCCAGGGTTCTGAAAGCTTTTGGTTTTCCACCACTGTCCAAGGGGCAACTGAAAAAATTGTGTGTGATCTCAAGGAAGAACCATACATTGTACAAAGGTTAAGAGAAATCGGGGAAAACTCCTCGATCAAAAGAGTGAGCAAACTGTTTTACGAAGTGGATGTTCGGTTGGTGAATCTGAATCAAAAGCCACTTATTCAACTTTGTTGGAAATCTGACCAAAGTTTTTTGGCTTTAGAGATGAAGGCTATGTTTCACAAAGCTATTGGTTTTCGAGTTGGTGATACAGAATTTCTTTCTAATTACCACTATGTGTAACGATGACGCTGGGAGTCAGGAAGGAGGTAGTGAGTTTTATGATAACAAGAAAGCGCCTGGATATGAACACATAAACAATACTGCCTGAAGAGTGATGCTAGGGAGTGTTAGATAAAGGGGGAATAATCAGAGTAGTGATGAAGTCCAGATGTGCCTCATGATGGGTTGCCAGGACCGGTGGTTAGTAAACTGGCGACATTGAGCGCCAGAGCGGGATAGTAGCCCCCCACCCACCCAGCCCCTACGCGTGGCTCCAGCTGCAGGACAACGCTGGCCAGGACGACGGCCCCGGGGCCGAAGACGGCGAAGGTGGAAGGTGGACTGTGAAGGTGGAAATCTCAGATGATTTTGGGATCTAGAATGTAGTCCACCAGAACCCAACACCGCTACTCTGGACCGTACCCCTCCAAGTCCACCAGGTACAGGAACCGACCCCACAACATCGGGAGTCCAAGAGGGATCTGACAGCATAGGCAGGGCATCGTGTGGGACGGCTTCAGCCAGGGGACCAGGAACCACCGGCCTGAGGATGGAAACATGAAAAGAGGGTGAGATCCGGTAGTTGGTGGGGAGCTGTACTCTATGTTACCTAGCTGGGCCCCCACAAACTGGGGGCTCAGCTTCTTACAGGATAGGCAGAGTTGGAGGTTCCTGGAAGAGAGCCAGACGCGATCACCAGGCTGGAACACAGGAGCCTCATTGCGTTGGCGATCCACCTGCTCCTTCTGGCAGCAGACAGCGTACTGGAGCCTCACGTGGGCCTTGTTCCAAACCTCTTCTGTGCGCCTGAACCACTCAACCACCGCAGGATCTTCGGTCTGGCTCAGGGTCCACGGAGCCAGGGCTGGCTGATAACCCAAAACACACTAGAAGGGAGTCAGCCCGGTGGAGGAGTGACGGAATGAATTCTGAGCTTACTCCGCCCAGGGAAGGAATCGGGCCCACTCCCCCTGCCGGTCCTGGCAGTGACTCCTCAGGAACCTCCGCAGATCCTGGTTCATCCTCTCCACCTGCCCGTTAGACTGAGGCTGGTACCCGGAAGTGAGACTGACCGTGACCCCCAGCTTCTCCATGAAGGCTTTCCATACCCGTGAGGTGATTTGCATGCCACGGTCGGAGACAATGTCATCCGGAAGGCCATAGTGCCAGAATACCTGCTGGAACAATGCCTCAGCAACCTGGAGAGTGGTAACAAAGCTAAATTAACAAAGCTAATTTGAGAACAAGGCTACCTAAATTCTATCAGCATATCGATTGCAGTGCATGAGCGAGTAACACACTCGACCATTGCTACTCTAACTTCCACGATGCATACAAGGCTCTCCCCCACCCTCCTTTTGGCAAATCTGACTATGATTCCATCTTGTTGCTCCCCTCCTATAAGTAGAAACTAAAACAGGAAGCCCCTGTGCTTAGGTCTATCCAACTCTGGTCTGACCAATCGGATTCCACGTTTCAAGATTTCTTCGATCACGTGGACTGGGTCACGTGGACTCGGATTTGTTCCTGGTAGCCTCAGAGAATAACATTGACGTATACGCTGAATCGGTGAGTGAGTTTATAAGGAAATGTATAGGAGCAGTTGTACCCACTGTGACTATTAAAACCTTCCCTAACCAGAAACTGTGGATTGATGAAATATTAGCGGAAAACTAAAAGCACCTACCACCGCATTTAATCATGGCAAGGCAACTGGATACATGGCCCAATACAAACAGTGTAGTTATTCCCTCCGTACGGCAATCAAACAAGCAAAACATCAGTATAGAGACAAAGTGTAATCGCAATTCAACGGCTCAAACACGAGACGTATATGGCAGGGTCTACAGACAATCACAGATTACAAAAAGAAAACCAGCCACGCGGACACCGACGTCTCGCTCCCAGACAAATTAAACAACTTCTTTGCGCGCTTTGAGGACAATACAGTGCCACCGACGCGACCCGCGACCAAAGACTGTGGGCTCTCCATCTCCATGGCCATTGTGAGAGAAAAAAATTAACGGGTTAACCCTCACAAGGCTGCCGGCCAAGACGGCATCCCTAGTCGCTTCCTCAGAGCATGTGCAGACCAGCTGGCTGGTGTGATTACGGACATATTCAATCAATCAATCCCAAATTCAAACAGCAAATGGTGCACCCCCCTATCCACATCGACGGGACAGCAGTGGAGAAGGTGGAACGTTTTAAGTTCCTCGGTGGACATTTCACCGACAAACTGAAATGGTCCACGCACACGGACAGTGTGGTGAAGAAGGTGCAATTCCGTAAAGTGAGTGTGGAAGAGGTGAAGAGGTCTATCAACAAAGACAAGCCACCGTGGTCTGATAACTTGAATTGAAAATTACTGAGGATAATAGAGGACGATATTGCCACTCCTATTTGCCATATCGCTAATTTAAGGCTACTAGAAAGTGTGCCCTCTGGTCTGGAGGGAAGCAAAAATAATTCCGCTACCTAAGAATAGTAAAGCCCCCTTTACTGGCTCAAATAGCCAACCAATCAGCCTGTTACCAACCCATAGCAAACTTTTGGAAAAATTGTGTTTGGCCAGATACAATGCTATTTTACAGTAAACAAATTGACAAACTTTCAGCATGCTTATAGAGAAGGACATTCAACAAGCACAGCACTTACACAAATGACTGATGATTGGCTGACAGAAATTTATAAAAATATTGTGGGGACTTTTTTGTTACACTTCAGTGCGGCTTTTGACATTATAGATCATAGTCTGCTGCTGGAAAAATGTGTTATGGCTTTACACCCCCTGCTATATTGTGGATGAAGAGTTTCATGTCTAACAGAACACAGAGGGTGTTCTTTAATGGAAGCCTCTCCAACATAATCCAGGTAGAGTCACGAATTCCCCAGGGCGGCTGTTTAGGCCCCTTACTTTTTTAAATCTTTACTAACGGCATGCCACTTTGAGTAAAGCCAGTGTGTCTATGTATGCGGATGACTTAACACTCTACACTTCAGCTACTAGAGCGACTTAACACTTAACAAAGAGCTGCTGTTAGTTTCAGAATGGGTGGCAAGGAATAAGTTAATCCTAAATATTTCAAAAACTAAAACCATTGTATTTGGGACAAATCATTCGCTAAACCCTAAACCTAAGCCAGGTCCTACAGGCCCTCGTTTTGTCACACCCGGACTACTGTTCAGTCATGTGGTCAGGTGCCACAAAGAGGGACTTAGGGAAATTACAATTGGCTCAGAACAGGGCAGCACGGCTGGCCCTTAAATGTACACAGAGAGCTAACATTAGTGATAGGCATGTCAATCTCTCCTGGCTCAAAGTGGAGGAGAGATTGACTTCATCACTACTTGTTTTTTGTAAGAAGTGTTGGCAAGCTGAATGCATTGAGCTGTCTGCTTAATGTACTGGCACACAGCTTGGACACCCATGCATACTCCACAAGACATGCCACCAGAGGTCTCTTCACAATCCCCATGTCCAAAACAGACTATGGGAGGCGGACAGTACTACATAGAGCCATGACTCCATGGAACTGATGCAAGTAGTGGAATCCAATTAAGAAAACGGATAAAAATACACCTATGAAACAGCGAGGACTGTGAAGAGACAGGCACACAAACACTAATATATACACACGTACAGTGTAATATTGGTGTATGGTGGAATTATACATTTTGTTTTGTAGTGGTGTAATAATGTTATATGATGTACTGTTTTATATGTTGTTTCATATGTAATATATTAAGTGACTTAATGTGTTTGAACCCCAGCAGCTAATGGGGATCCCTAATACATACAAATACAAACACTGCCTGGAAATAACCGTATGTTGCATGGACATTACCATTGATGACTTCCACCATTTTAAAGTAGTCAACTGGGTGGGACTTCCCATGGTTTTAGGAAGGATCACACAATTACATCCAGGTCATCAGGAGGGATCTGCCAAGGAATTATACTTGTGAGCAAATATTCCATAACTGCAGGTGAAAGTAAATCGGCAACCTTGGCTTCATACCTGTTCAAACAACACACTCCAGGTGGCAGTATGCACCCTTTAATTAAGTGTGTTACCAACTCAAGTAGTATAATAAGAAAATTGACTTCTTCAAAATGGAGATGGCCTCAATGGCACTGCCCAATGGGATACAAAGATGTGATGTTCAACTAAGTCCATGTGAGGAAGACTCCATGTACAACACAGTGTCCTCCAGTGGTTGTTTACAAAACAACTTGCATGAAAGTAAAGCTATGATTGCCCCAGTTGGGTATCAACTCCTGCCTCCCAGTCTTAGTATAGTATAGCCCTACCCCTCAGACAAGCCTTGATGGCCCCTTGTGGAGCTGAAAACAACTGGATGGGTGTAAGCAATATGGCAAGCAACTCTGTCCAACCCACAAAAGCCTGCCTGCCTCACCCATGACAGTTTCTACCATGGGGAGACAGTCAGACACACTGACACTTATCATTACAGACACACTGAACTGATTAACATGACACCCATGTTGAATCTATAACGCCTTGAAACACTAATGAAATATGTGCAGTGGTTTCCTTCTGTCTGTCTCACGGTGTAACCTGACACCACTGCTCCAGAGAGAGACCCCCTTCACCCTGCGGACCAGAATGCAACCTGGCTATATTTAAACTGCCCTGGTCAATGTCGTAATGAATTTTCAGGACTGTAACGCATGCAGGGATGACTGACTGACTGACTGACTGTCTGACTGATGAGGTGACTGACTGGAATAGTTATTATAAAAGCTAAAAGCTGGACCTCAGCCTCAGAGGAGAGAGAGACAAGAAGAAAGACTCTTCAGCGTTGATACCCTGGTAAGACAACACTGTGTCAGATTAGTAACTCGACTGTTCTGAACTCCTGGTTCTGGAGGGTTGCAGTCAAGGTTGAGATCAATTGCATTTCTATTCAGACAATTCAGGAAGTAAACTGAAATTCCATTTTTTTTCTCATATACAAGCACTGAGATTTTTTTTTATTGGAGTTGTCATTTTTGTTTATTTCCTGAATTGACTGAATTAAATGGAATTGAGGTGGTGACACTACTAAGCGACACTCGTCGCTCAGTTAGCCACACTGATTTAAGACAGTGCCCTAACCCTGGTTGCAGTATGAACAGGGTTCTGCCCTAGCCCAGCACTAACACATGATATTCAGCTAATCAAGGTCTTGATGAATTAGTTGATCATTTAAATCAGGTGTATTAGTGTTGGGTTGGGACAAAGACCTCCACACGCCGCAGCTCTCTTGGACCACAAGTGATATACAGTACTGTAAATTCTGGATTAGAGGTCAATTCTGGATTGACTCGTAGCCACACAGACAGACTAGATAGACAATTGTGTGCCAAATTCACACTTTTATTGGACATTTCTGGTCATAGAGAAGCTACAACAGTCAAAAAACCTATTTGATTGAGTTGAAGTTGTAGTCTAGTTGAAGTTATCGTCTAGTTGAAGTTATACTCTAGTTGAAGTTATAGTCTAGTTGAAGTTATAGTCTAGTTGAAGTTATCGTCTAGTTGAAGTTATCGTCTAGTTGAAGTTATAGTCTAGCTGAAGTTGTAGTCTAGTTGAAGTTATCGTCTAGTTGAAGTTATAGTCTAGTTGAAGTTATAGTCTAGTTGAAGTTATAGTCTAGTTGAAGTTACAGTCTAGTTGAAGTTATAGTCTAGTTGAAGTTATAGTCTAGTTGAAGTTGTAGTCTAGTTGAAGTTATAGTCTAGTTGAAGTTATCGTCTAGTTGAAGTTGTAGTCTAGTTGAAGTTATAGTCTAGTTGAAGTTATCGTCTAGTTGAAGTTATCGTCTAGTTGAAGTTATAGTCTAGCTGAAGTTGTAGTCTAGTTGAAGTTATCGTCTAGTTGAAGTTATAGTCTAGTTGAAGTTATAGTCTAGTTGAAGTTATAGTCTAGTTGAAGTTACAGTCTAGTTGAAGTTATAGTCTCGTTGAAGTTATAGTCTAGTTGAAGTTGTAGTCTAGTTGAAGTTATAGTCTAGTTGAAGTTATAGTCTAGTTGAAGTTATAGTCTAGTTGAAGTTATAGTCTAGTTGAAGTTATAGTCTAGTTGAAGTTATAGTCTAGTTGAAGTTATAGTCTAGTTGAAGTTATAGTCTAGTTGAAGTTGTAGTCTAGTTGAAGTTATAGTCTAGTTGAAGTTATAGTCTAGTTGAAGTTGTAGTCTAGTTGAAGTTATAGTCTAGTTGAAGTTATCGTCTAGTTGAAGTTGTAGTCTAGTTGAAGTCATAGTCTAGTAGAAGTCATAGTCTAGTAGAAGTTGTAGTCTAGTTGAAGTTACAGTCTAGTTGAAGTTATAGTCTAGTAGAAGTCATAGTCTAGTAGAAGTTGTAGTCTAGTTGAAGTTATAGTCTAGTTGAAGTCGTAGTCTAGTTGAAGTTATAGTCTAGTTGAAGTCGTAGTTTAGTTGAAGTTATAGTCTAGGTGAAGTTAGCAGAAGTTTACTAAGGGTTGGTAACAGTCTGATTGGTCGGCTATTTGAGCCAGTAAAGGGGGCTTTACTATTCTTAGGTAGGGGAATAACTTTTGCTTCCATCCAGGCCTGAGGGCACACTAGAAAGTAGCCTTAAATTTAAGATATGGCAAATAGCAGTGGCAATATCGTCTGCTATTATCCTCAGTAATTTTCCATCCAAGTTGTTAGACCCTGGTGGCTTGTCATTGTTGATAGACAACAATAATTTTTTTCCTCTTCCACACTTACTTTACGGAATTCAAAATTACAATGCTTGTCTTTCATAATTTGGTCCGATATACTTGGATGGGTAGTGTCAGCGTTTGTTTCTGGCATGTCATGCCTAAGTTTGCTAATCTGGCTAATGAAAAAATCATTAAAATAGTTGGCAATATCAGTGGGTTTTGTGATGAATGAGCCAGCTGATTTATGATGGAGCTGAGTTTGCCTTTTTCATTTAAGGTGCTCCAAAGAGTTTTACTATCATCCTCTATGTCATTTATCTTTGTTTCAAAGTGTAGTTTCTTCTTTTTATTCAGTTTTGTCACGATTTCTCAATTTGTAGTACATTTTCCAATCGGTTGTACAGCCAGACCTATTTGCCATCTCTTTTGCCTCATCCCTCTCAACCATACAATTTTTCAATTCCTCATCAATCCACGGGGATTTAACAGTTTTTCCGTCATTTTCTTAATGGGTGAATGCAAAGTAGTAACTGGGATAGGCAATTTCATAAATGTGTCAAGTGCGGCATCTGGTTGCTCGTCATTACACACCACGGACCAAAAACATAGGAATCACTACAAAACTTTTTGTATGACCTCTTACGTACTATACTGGCTTTCCTAGATATGGCTACTATATTGTGATCACTACATCCAATGGATTTGGATACTGCTTTCTGTCACACCATGGCCTTAGTTATCTTTGTTTTCATTAATATTTTAGTTAGGTCAGGGTGTGACATGGGGAAGTTTGTGTGTTTTTTGTATTGTCTAGGGTGTTGTATGGTTTAGGGGGTTTAGTAGAGGAGATGGTTTAGTGTTCAGTGTAGGTGTCTAGGAAAGTCTATGGTTGCCTGAATTGGGTCTCAATTAGAGACAGCTGGTTATTGTTGTCTCTGATTGGGAGCCATATTTAAGGCAACCATAGGCTTTAGCTTTTTTGTGGGTAATTGTCTATGTTGAACGTTTGTTGCTTGTCCCTGCACTTACGTCATTAGCTTCACGGTTGTTTTGGTTTGTTTTGTGTATAGTGTTCGTTTTCGTGTTTTTCCTCTCTTCTAATAAAAGAAGATGTATTTTGCACACGCTGCGCCTTGGTCATCTCTCTCTCCTATAGACGATCGTGACAGAATTACCCACCAATCCAGGACCAAGCGGCGTGTCAAGCGGCAACAGGACCCACCTACACAGGATTCATGGACATGGGAGGAGATACTGGATGGTAAGGGACCTTGGGCACAACCGGGAGAATATCGCCTCCCTCGTGAAGAGCTGGAGGCAGCTAAAGCCGAGAGGAGGCGATATGAGGAGGCAGCACGGAAGCAAGGCTGGAAGCCCGTGAGTACAACCCAAAAATTTCTTGGGGGGGGCCTTAAAGGGAGTGTGGCGAAGTCAGGTAGGAGACCTGCGCCTACTCCCTGTACTTACCGTGGAGAGCGAGAGTACGGGCAGACACCGTGTTACGCAGTAGAGCGCATGGTGTCTCCTGTACGCGTGCATAGCCCGGTTCGGTACATTCCAGCTCCACGTATCGGCCGGGCTAGATTGAGCGTTGAGCCGGATGTCATGAAGCCGGCCCAACGCATCTGGTCACCAGTGCGTCTCCTCGGGCCGGCTTACATGGCACCAGCCTTACGCATGGTGTCCCCGGTTCGCCTACATAGCCCGGTGCGGGTTATTCCACCTCCCCGCACTGGTCGGGCGACGGGGAGCATACAACCAGGTAAGGTTGGGCAGGCTCAGTGCTCAAGGGAGCCAGTACGCCTGCACGGTCCGGTATTTCCGGCACCACCTCCCCGCCCCAACCCAGTAACACCAGTGCCTCCTCCACGCACTAGCCCTATGGTGCGTGTCTCCAGCCCTTTACCACCAGTGCCTAAACCACGCACCAAGCCTCCTGTGTGTCCCCAGAGTCCTGTGCGTCCTGTTGCTGCTCCCCGCACTAGCCCTGAGATGCGTGTCCCCAGTCCGGTACCACCAGTTCCGGCACCACGCACTAGGCCTAATGTGCGCTCCCAGGGTCCAGTATGCCCTGTTCCTTCTCCCCGCACTAGCCTGAAGGTGCGTGTCCTTAGCCCGGTGCCTCCAGTTCCGGCACCACGCACCAGGCCTACAGTGCGCCTCATCCGGCCAGAGCCATCCGTCTGCCCAGCGCCATCTGAGCCATCCGTCTCCCCAGCGCCGTCTGAGCCATCCGTCTGTCCAGAGCCATTAGAGCCGCCCGTCTGTCCCGAGCCGTCAGAGCCGTTAGTCAGTCAGGAGCCGCTAGAGCCATTCGTCAGTCAGGATCTGCCAGAGCCGCCAACCAGACAGGATCTGCCAGAGCCGCCAACCAGACAGGATCTGCCAGAGCCGCCAACCAGACAGGATCTGCCAGAGCCGCCAGCCAGCCATGAGCGTCCAGATCCGTCAGCCAGCCATGAGCGTCCAGATCCGTCAGCCAGCCATGAGCAGCCAGATCCGTCAGCCAGCCATGAGCAGCCAGATCCGTCAGCCAGCCATGAGCAGCCAGATCCGTCAGCCAGCCATGAGCAGCCAGATCCGTCAGCCAGCCATGAGCAGCCAGATCCGTCAGCCAGCCATGAGCAGCCAGAGTCGTCAGCCAGCCATGAGCAGCCAGATCCGTCAGCCAGCCATGAGCAGCCAGATCCGTCAGCCAGCCATGAGCAGCCAGAGTCGCCAGCCAGCCATGAGCAGCCAGAGTCGCCAGCCAGCCATGAGCAGCCAGAGTCGCCAGCCAGCCATGAGCAGCCAGAGTCGCCAGCCAGCCATGAGCAGCCAGAGTCGCCAGCCAGCCATGAGCAGCCAGAGTCGCCAGCCAGCCATGAGCAGCCAGAGTCGCCAGCCAGCCATGAGCAGCCAGATCCGTCAGCCAGCCATGAGCAGCCAGATCCGTCAGCCAGCCATGAGCAGCCAGATCCGTCAGCCAGCCATGAGCAGCCAGATCCGTCAGCCAGCCATGAGCAGCCAGAGCCGTCAGCCAGCCATGAGCCGTCCAGCCAGGATCCGCCAGAGCCGTCCAGCCAGGATCCGCCAGAGCCGTCATCCAGCCAGGATCCGTCCCTCAGTCCGGAGCTGCCGTCCCTCAGTCCGGAGCTGCCCCTTATCCTGGTGCTGCCCCTTATCCTGGTGCTGCCCCTTATCCTGGTGCTGCCCCTTATCCCGGAGCTGCCCCTTATCCCGGTGCTGCCCCTTAGTCCGGTGCTGCCCCTTAGTCCGGTGCTGCCCCTTAGTCCGGTGCTGCCACTTAGTCCGGTGCTGCCCCTTATTCCAGTGGGGTTAAGAAAGCGGGTAGTGACTATGGTGGGGTGGGGACCACGACCAGTGCCAGAGCCGCCACCGTGGACAGACGCCCACCCAGACCCTCCCCTAGACTTTATGCTGGTGCGCCCGGAGTTCGCACCTTAAGGGGGGGGTTATGTCACACCCTGGCCTTAGTTATCTTTGTTTTCATTATTATTTTAGTTAGGTCAGGGTGTGACATGGGGAAGTTTGTGTGTTTTTTGTATTGTCTAGGGTGTTGTATGGTTTAGGGGGTTTAGTAGAGGAGATGGTTTAGTGTTCAGTGTAGGTGTCTAGGAAAGTCTATGGTTGCCTGAATTGGGTCTCAATTAGAGACAGCTGGTTATTGTTGTCTCTGATTGGGAGCCATATTTAAGGCAACCATAGGCTTTAGCTTTTTTGTGGGTAATTGTCTATGTTGAACGTTTGTTGCTTGTCCCTGCACTTACGTCATTAGCTTCACGGTTGTTTTGGTTTGTTTTGTGTATAGTGTTCGTTTTCGTGTTTTTCCTCTCTTCTAATAAAAGAAGATGTATTTTGCACACGCTGCGCCTTGGTCATCTCTCTCTCCTATAGACGATCGTGACACTTTCAAACTAATTTCTGCAGTATTAGTAAAGATATGATCAATACATGTTGATGATTTCATTTATGTGCTGTTTGTAAATACCCTGGTAGGTTGACTGATAACCTGAACCAGGTTGGAGGCACTAATTACAGTTTGAAGCTTTTTCTTTTTTGAGTGGGCAGCCTGATGAAAGCCAGTCAATATTTAAATCACCCAGAAATTATACGTCTCTATTGATATCACATAGATTATCAGGCATTTCACACATGTTATCCAGATACTGACTGTTAGCACCTGGTGATCTATAGCAGCTTCCCACCAGAATGGGCTTTAGGTGAGGCAGATGAACCTATAGCCATATTACTTCAACAGTATTTAACATGAGATCCTCTCTAAGCTTTACAGGAATGTGGCTCTGAATATAGACCACAGCACCGCCCCCGTATGGCATTTCTATCTTTTCTGTAGATCTTATAACCATATATTGCTACCACTGTACCATCAAATGTATTATCTAAGTGAGTTTCAGAGATGGTCAGAATATGAATGTCATCTGTTACTAGCAAATTATTGATTTCATGAACCTTGTTTCTTAAGCTACATATGTTAATGTGGGCTATTTCTAACACTTTTCTGGGATGCTTGATTGTTTTTCTTGCTTTACTGGGAAGATTGTCAGAAGTAAACATGCTCGGGTTATTTTTATTTGTGCAGGGTGAGCTGCACACAGTGGACTTCCTGCTAGGGCAGACCACCTCAGTTTTAACAGTATAATTCTGGTTCATAGGCATATGATTACTGCATACAATAGCTGTAGGTTCAACAGAGGCATTCAGGGCAGTAAGAGGGACATAAATTAGGTTACTTACATTGTGTCTATCATTTGAATGGTGTTTCCTCTGACACATTGGTGCAGCTGGGCGGGTGATCAGAAGCGCAGTTTGGCGGGTCATGTTTCGGAGGATGCATGACTCGACCTTTGCCTCTCCCCTGCCCGTTGGGGAGTTGCAGCGATGAGACAAGATCGAAATTGGAGAGAAAAGGGAGAAGAATAAAAAATATTCTACAACTTGATTGGAGTCCACCTGTGGTAAATTCAATTGATTGGACAGGATTTGGAAAGGCACACACCTGTCTATATAAGGTCCCACAGTTGACAATGCATGTCAGAGCAAAATCCAAGCCATGAGGTCTAAGGAATTTTCCGTTGAGCCCTAAGACAGGATTGTGTTGAGGCACAGATCTAGGGAAGTGTACCAAAACATTTCGGCAGCATTGATGGTCCCCAACAACACATTGGAACTACCAAGACTCTTCCTTGAGCTGGCCGTCCATCCAAACTGAGCAACCGGGGGAGAAGGGCCTGGTCAGGGAGCTGACCAAGAACCCGATGGTCACTCAGATAGAGCTCCAGAGCCCCTCTGTGGAGATGGGAGAACCTTCCAGAAGGACAACCATCTCTGCAGCACTTCACCAATCAGGCCTTTATGGCCAGACAGAAGCCACTCCTAAGTAAAAGGCACATGACAGCCCACATGGAGTTTGCCAAAAGGCACCTAAAGACTCTCACACCATGAGAAACAAGATTTTCTGGTCTGATGAAACCAAGATTGAACACTTTGGCATGAATGCCAAGTGCCACGTCTGGAGGAAACCTGCCACCATCCGTACGGAAAATAATGATGGTGGCAGCATCATGCTGTGGGCATGTTTTTCAGCGGCAGGGACTGGGATACTAGTCAAGTGTGAGGAAAAGATTAACGGAACAAAGTACTGAGAGATCCTTAATGAAAACCTGCTCCAGAACCCTCAGGACCTCAGACTGGGGTGAAGGTTCACCTTCCTACAGGACAACTACCATAAGCACACAGCCAAGACATTGCAGGAGTGGCTTCGGAACAAGTCTCTGAATGTCCTTGAGTGGCCCAGCCAGAGCCCGGACTTGAACCCGATCAAAAATCTCTGGAGAGACCTGAAAATATCTGTGCAGCAACCCTCCCCATCCAAACTGACAGAGCTTGACAGGATCTGCAGAGAAGAATGGGAGAAACTCCCCAAATACAAGTGTGCCAAACTTGTAGCGTCATACCCAAGAAGACTCGATGCTGTAATTGCTGCCAAAGGTGCTTCAACAAAGTACTGAGTAAAGGGTCTAAATACTT
The DNA here is from genome assembly GCF_016432855.1 of Salvelinus namaycush. NCBI lineage: Eukaryota > Metazoa > Chordata > Actinopteri > Salmoniformes > Salmonidae > Salvelinus > Salvelinus namaycush. Next base: position 8,580,799 of record NC_052327.1, read on the forward strand.
ATGTAAATATAATATTTCAGATATACATTTTTAATACATTTGCAAAAAAAATGTAGAATCAATTTTAGAATAAGGCTGTAACGTAACAAAATGTGGAAAAAATCAAGTGGTCTGAATACTTTTTGAATGCACGGTAGGCCTAAAGCCGACAAATTAAAACAGGAGAAAATATCCTGATAAAAATTCATGCTATTTCAATTTCATTCATCTCTCTACTCCGCCAGTCTGCCTTCCTTGCTATCTGTCTTGACTTGCGCTATCACTAGGGAAGTGCAACATTATATCAAATCAATCAACTGGTACCAAACAAAATGTTAGGATAGAAGCAAGGGGAAATAATGCTCAAGTTGAGATAAATACAAGAGATGATTTGGACAGCGTCATGAACATGATGATATTCTTATGAATGTGCAGTGATGATGGAACTGTTGGTTGGCATAGTGATGCATAGTATGCCTGTGATGACCAATACAGCAGGGCTTGGAACACTGCTCGTCCAGTCAGGATCCAAACAACAACAAAATGAACTTTAAAAAATGGATTAACCAGCATCTAAAGGAACGGCGGGGACTGTGAGGTGACACACACAGTTGTATTGTTCGTATTATTCTTTGGTTTGTGTGACTGTCCTTGTCTATCACTGTATCAGTGTTTCGTTACTTTCTTAGTGTTTTATTTGGATCCCAGGAAGAGTAGCTGCTGCTTCTGTAAAAGCTAATGGGGATCCAAGTAAATAAACAGGTAAATGGGTTGACTGGAACGACAACGCCGTTTATCCGTGACTGTATTCAGAAAATACATCATGGGGGAAGTTAGGTCATGTTGTAAATGTATTCATTTATGCAAATGTAGGAAAATCATTATATTGTTCATAAACTACACTGAACAGAATTAGAAATGCAACATGTAAAGTGTTGGTCCCATGTTTCATGAGTTGAAATAACAGATCCCGGAAATGTTCCATACACACAAAAAGCTTATTTCTCCAAAATGCTGTCCACAAATTTGTTTACATTCCTATAAGTGAGCGTTAATCCATCCACCTGACAGGTGTGGCATATCAAGAAGCTGATTAAACAGCATGATCATTACACAGGTGCCCCTTGTTCTGGAGACAATAAAAGGCCACTAAAATGTGCAGTTTTATCACACAACACAATGATAATGCCACAGATGTCTCAAATTTTGAGGGAGTGTGCAATTGGCATGCTGACTGCAGGAATGTCTCACAACCGCAGACAATTGCATTTCATCGATGTCAATTTGTTTACAAAGAAATACCTTGACGAGATCCTGAAGCCCATTGTGAGGCCCAATCTTTTAAGGTATCTGTGACCAACAAATCCATAGATTAGGGCCTAATTAATTAATTTCATTTGAATGATTTCCTCTATAAATCTACTATAAACTATAAATCAGTAAAATCTTTGAAATTGTTGCATGTTGCGTTTATAGTTTTGTTCGTTTTATTTTAAACATGTTTTTACTTGTTACGTTGATAGAAAGTGACAAGAGGGGACAGGAAAGACAGGGGAAAACATGGACTACATTCCGATTCTCTACCTTACCCAGAATTGCGCACTTGTATGAGGAATATGGTGGAAACTCCCACCAGGTATGCTTGCACCAATCCAATGCTTATAAATACATAAGGGGGAGTGAACGAGTGCACACTTCTGGACAAGGGTCGATCAAAAGAACACAGACGTTGTGTCAAATAGGTAGTGGGACGGATTCGTACCCATGCCAACACCATACACCACCACCAGTGGGGGTGGTGGGACTAACCGCTGGACCACCCCCCAGGCCTCTAGCTGACAATGTCTATTCTTGTTTTATGGTTGTGTACATAAAGGGAGGAGGGCACAACATTGACTATATTAGGACAGTATGATTACATGCCTTTATGGCAGATGAATGACAGTTTACATGCAAACAACGTTAATGTGATTCCCATGATAGTCCGATCAGATGATTGTCTGTGTTAAATCTGTACTGTTATTGTTTGTTGTTATTACCTCTACCTTTAGGGAGGTTGACACAAAACAACTTTATTGACTAATCATATCAATTATTTGTTTTTCAGGATATTCACCAATTATTTGACACACTGAAGTTCTGTGAATATGGTAAGTTCAGAATTAATTTGAACTCAAAATGAATCAAATTTCAATAGCTATTGAAACCAAATAACGACAATCATAAAATGGGAAATTATTAAAACAGAGTTTATGTTTTTGATTGAGAGTAGTTTTGACTGTTTGCCTATGTTCTTTGCCTATGACTATCTCTCTCTTGCTTTGTCCCTCCCTCTTTCCCTCTCTCTGTTTTTCTCACTCTCTCCTCACTCTCATTCCCTCTACCTCCCTCTCTCCCTGTGTCTTGCCCTCCCCTAAGGTTCGTCCTTCCCGCCCGAGAGGTCACCCCCACTGTGACAGCTGTTTCAGCCAGTACTGCAAGGCCCCTGTGGAGATCTCGGTGTCATGTGTGCTCATCCCCTGCCGCCTGCTGTGTGGCGCCATCTTTCACCTGTGCAAAGAGGAGGAGCATGCGCTACTCTGCCCCAATGAGAGGGTGCCATGCCTAAACGCGGGCTTCGGCTGTCCAATCAGCATGCCCCGTTCCTGGCTGGCGGCCCACCTGCAGGTCTGTCCAGCCAGCGTGGTGTGCTGCTCCATGGAGTGGAACCGCTGGCCAGCCGAGGACGCCCAGTCACACACACATTCGGCCCTGCAGCATAACCTAGTGAAGGAAGAGGAGGAGGGAGGAGGACACGGCGAGGCGCTGGACCTGGCCATGGCTCTGAGAGATCAGCACCATTTGTTCCACTCCCTAAAGATGAAGAATCTCTTCCCTGAGCTGATTGAGAGGGTGGAAGAGGAGGAGAAGGAGGAGCAGAGGAGAAGGGAGGGGAGGAGGAGGGAGAAGGAAGAGAAGAAGAGGGAGAGGGAGGCCCTGGAGGCACAGGGAGTGGATGGAGGAGTGTCTTTCCCTAACAGGGTTGGCTGTGTGTCTCCTGCTAATCGAGGATGGTATGAACCCCTCCCTGAGAATATTCAGGAGGCGGTTAGGGAGAGGGACAGAGAGAGGGAGGAGGAGAGAGAGCTGACCCAGGAGGAGAGGGAGGAGCTGGCCAGGGGAAGGGTGGTAGGATCAGAGGGCCCGGTGGCCTACGTCTGGGAGCGCATGTTTAACATGGAGAGGGGAGGCTGCATGATAGCTGAGGCTAACCAAGAGGCAGTGGCAAGGGGCAGAGGTCAGGGTCAAGCATCAGGAGTTAGAGGTCAAGAGATGGAGTCACATCAATCACAGACCCTGACCACCACAGGGACACAGGCACTTAATGACACACACACACACACAGACACACGCCCCAACCCCCAGTGCGTGGCCTGTCTGGCCGGCACTAAGAAGAGGCAGATGTATTACTACAGCCAGCTGGAGCCCATGAAAATCAACACAGTGAGGACCTTTAAGATTCCCACCAGCTTCACGGCCAAACACACACGCATCAGGAACCCCGGACACCGGAAGAGGGTGGACGCGGCCGTGGACACCAGCGACCTGGGGGTGGAGCCACAGGACATGCCAATCTGGGAGGAGGTGCAGGTGAGAGTTCAAGGTGAACTCTTTGGATATCTCCAGTCAAAGTAGTTGCGGACCGATAGTCTCCCGTTATAGTTCATTAGTCTCCTATTAGCATCAATTCATGCCTAACTGAACATTTGGACCCACCTCGGAGGAAGTTGCAGCACCTATTTTATTTTATTTATTTATTTATTTTTCACCTTTATTTAACCAGGTAGGCTAGTTGAGAACAAGTTCTCATTTGCAACTGCGACCTGGCCAAGATAAACCATAGCAGTGTGAACAGACAACAACACAGAGTTACACATGGAGTAAACAATAAACAAGTCAATAACATGGTAGAAAAAAAGAGAATCTATATACAATGTGTGCAAAAGGCATGAGGTAGGCAATAAATCGAATGATTACAATTTAGCAGATTAACACTGGAGTGATAAATCATCAGATGATCATGTGCAAGTAGAGATACTGGTGTGCAAAAGAGCAGAAAAGTAAATAAATAAAAGCAGTATGGGGGGTGAGGTAGGTAAATTGGGTGGGCTATATACCGATGGACTATGTACAGCTGCAGCGATCGGTTAGCTGCTCGGATAGCAGATGTTTAAAGTTGTTGAGGGAGATAAAAGTCTCCAACTTCAGAGATTTTTGCAATTCGTTCCAGTCGCAGGCAGCAGAGAACTGGAAGGAAAGGCGTCCAAATGAGGTTTTGGCTTTAGGGATGATCAGTGAGATACACCTGCTGGAGCGCGTGCTACGGGTGGGTGTAGCCATCGTGACCAGTGAACTGAGATAAGGCGGCACTTTACCTAGCATAGCCTTGTAGATGACCTGGAGCCAGTGGGTCTGACGACGAACATGTAGCGAGGGCCAGCCGACTAGGGCATACAGGTCGCAGTGGTGGGTCGTATAAGGTGCTTTAGTAACAAAACGGATGGCACTGTGATAAACTGCATCCAGTTTGCTGAGTAGAGTATTGGAAGCTATTTTGTAGATGACATCGCCGAAGTCGAGGATCGGTAGGATAGTCAGTTTTACTAGGGTAAGTTTGGCGGCGTGAGTGAAGGAGGCTTTGTTGCGAAATAGAAAGCCGACTCTAGATTTGATTTTGGATTGGAGATGTTTGATATGAGTCTGGAAGGAGAGTTTGCAGTCTAGCCAGACACCTAGGTACTTATAGATGTCCACATATTCTAGGTCGGAACCGTCCAGGGTGGTGATGCTAGTCGGGCGTGCGGGTGCAGGCAGCGAACGGTTGAAAAGCATGCATTTGGTTTTACTAGCGTTTAAGAGCAGTTGGAGGCCACGGAAGGAGTGTTGTATGGCATTGAAGCTCGTTTGGAGGTTAGATAGCACAGTGTCCAAGGAAGGGCCAGAAGTATACAGAATGGTGTCGTCTGCGTAGAGGTGGATCAGGGAATCGCCCGCAGCAAGAGCAACATCATTGATATATACAGAGAAAAGAGTCGGCCCGAGAATTGAACCCTGTGGTACCCCCATAGAGACTGCCAGAGGACCGGACAACATGCCCTCCGATTTGACACACTGAACTCTGTCTGCAAAGTAGTTGGTGAACCAGGCAAGGCAGTCATTAGAAAAACCGAGGCTACTGAGTCTGCCGATAAGAATATGGTGATTGACAGTCGAAAGCCTTGGCCAGGTCGATGAAGACGGCTGCACAGTACTGTCTTTTATCGATGGCGGTTATGATATTGTTTAGTACCTTGAGCGTGGCTGAGGTGCACCCGTGACCGGCTCGGAAACCGGATTGCACAGCGGAGAAGGTACGGTGGGATTCGAGATGGTCAGTGATCTGTTTGTTGACTTGGCTTTCGATGACCTTAGATAGGCAGGGCAGGATGGATATAGGTCTGTAACAGTTTGGGTCCAGGGTGTCTCCCCCTTTGAAGAGGGGGATGACCGCGGCAGCTTTCCAATCCTTGGGGATCTCAGATGATACGAAGGAGAGGTTGAACAGGCTGGTAAGAGGGGGTGCGACAATGGCGGCGGACAGTTTCAGAAATAGGGGGTCCAGATTGTCAAGCCCAGCTGATTTGTATGGGTCCAGGTTTTCCAGCTCTTTCAGAACATCTGCTATCTGGATTTGGGTAAAGGAGAAGCTGGGGAGGCTTGGGCGAGTAGCAGCGGGGGGGGGCGGGGCTGTTGGCCAAGGTTGGAGTCGCCAGGAGGAAGGCATGGCTAGCCATTGAGAAATGCTTGTTGAAGTTTTCGATTATCACGGATTTATCGGTGGTGACCGTGTTACCTAGCCTCAGTGCAGTGGGCAGCTGGGAGGAGGTGCTCTTGTTCTTCATGGACCTTACATTATCCCAGAACTTTTTGGAGTTAGAGCTACAGGATGCAAATTTCTGCTTGAAAAAGCTGGCCTTTGCTTTCCTGACTGACTGCGTGTATTGGTTCCTGACTTCCCTGAACAGTTGCATATCGCGGGGGCTCTTCGATGCTATTGCAGTTCGCCACAGGATGTTTTTGTGCTGGTCGAGGGCAGTCAGGTCTGGAGTGAACCAAGGGCTATATCTGTTCTTAGTTCTGCATTTTTTGAACGGAGCATGCTTGTCTAATATGGTGAGGAAGTAACTTTTAAAGAATGACCAGGCATCCTCAACTGACGGGATGAGGTCAATATCCTTCCAGGGTACCCGGGCCAGGTCGATTAGAAAGGCCTGCTCGCAGAAGTGTTTTAGGGAGCGTTTGACAGTGATGAGGGGTGGTCGTTTGACCGCGGACCCGTAGCGGATACAGGCAATGAGGCAGTGATCGCTGAGATCTTGATTGAAGACAGCAGAGGTGTATTTGGAGGGCAAGTTGGTCAGGATAATGTCTATTAGGGTGCCCATGTTTACGGATTTAGGGTTGTACCTGGTGGGTTCCTTGATGATTTGTGTGAGATTGAGGGCATCTAGCTTAGATTGTAGGACTGCCGGGGTGTTAAGCATATCCCAGTTTAGGTCACCTAACAGAACAAACTCTGAAGCTAGATGGGGAGCAATCAATTCACAGATGGTGTCCAGGGCACAGCTGGGAGCTGAGGGGGGTCGGTAGCAGGCGGCAACAGTGAGAGACTTATTTCTGGAGAGATTAATTTTTAAAATTAGAAGTTCGAACTGTTTGGGCATAGACCTGGAAAGTATGACAGAACTTTGCAGGCTATCTCTGCAGTAGATTGCAACTCCTCCCCCTTTGGCAGTTCTATCTTGACGGAAAGTGTTATAGTTGGGTATGGAAATCTCAGAATTTTTGGTGGCCTTCCTAAGCCAGGATTCAGACACGGCAAGGACATCAGGGTTGGCAGAGTGTGTTAAAGCGGTGAGTAAGACAAACTTAGGGAGGAGGCTTCTGATGTTGACATGCATGAGGCCAAGGCTTTTTCGATCACAGAAGTCAACAAATGAGGGTGCCTGGGGACATGCAGGGCCTGGGTTTACCTCCACATCACCCGAGGAACAGAGGAGTAGTAGGATGAGGGTGCGGCTAAAGGCTATCAAAACTGGTCGCCTAGAGCGTTGGGGACAAGGAATAAAAGGAGCAGATTTATGGGCGTGGTAGAATAGATTCTGGGCATAATGTGCAGACAGGGGTATGGTGGGGCACGGGTACAGCGGAGGCAAGCCCAGGCACTGGGTGATGATAAGAGAGGTTGTATCTCTGGACATGCTGGTCTCAATGGGTGAGGTCACCGCATGCGTGGGAGGTGGGACAAAGGAGGTATCAGAGGTACGGAGAGTGGAACTACGGGATCCATTGCAAACCAAAACAATGATAACTAGCCTGAACAACAGTATACAAGGCATATTGATATTTGAGAGAGACATACAGTAAGGCATAAAGTGATTGCAGGTCTTGATTGGGAGAGCTAGCTAAAACAACAGGTGAGATAACAGCAGCTAGTCAGCTAACACAGCAACAGCAGGTAAAAATGGCGACGACTAGGCAGAGAGGGTCGGATTAACTACACACAGAGCCTGAGTTAAAACACAGAGCCGACAGATAAAACACAAATAAACAGAATGGAGTACCGTGAATTAATGGACAGTCCGGCAGGCATCAGCTATGTAGCCAAGTGATCATAGTGTCCAGGGGGCAGCCGTAGATGGAGCAGGGAAGCCGCCACTAAGCTAGCACGCGGCGTTTAAAGTTAGTAGCCCGGGGGGTGGTCTGCTCAGACGGAGGGGGTCTGCTCAGACGGAGGCCGGTTGAGGGCACAGCGGATGGGGTATTCGTCTGCAGACCAGACGTGGTCGTGTCGACAGAGAATCCAAGCCGGATGGCGATGGCGAAAGAGAGGTTGTAATTGTAGAATTGTGTTTGCTAACTGGTGCTAGCTTCGTGGCAGTGGCGCTAGCTGCGCAAGCTGCGCTAGCTGCAAGCTAGCTGTGAGGATCAGAAGTAGTGGCTCAGGGATTACGGCAGGAATCCGGCGTTGTTGTCGAGAGACAGTCCGATGCTGGTAAATTGGTGAGTAATATCCAGGCTAATAACAGGGCTGGTGTCTGTGCAGAAGGGAAAAGCTGCTAGCAGCGGCTAAAAATGACTAAATAGCTTGTAGCTGATTAGCTGGTTAGCTACTGGGGGTTCTTGAATGTGTTCCAAAGTTTAAAAATAATAGCGATTCCGTATCACATTGGGTGAGGTAGGTTACCGGAAGGTATAATCGAATTAAAAATCGAAAAGAGATAGATTTTTTTTATTTTTTATATATACAAGAAATACGAAAAATACAAACGTACACGAGAGGACTAAACAAACACGTCTACACTGCTACGCCATCTTGGAAAGGAATTTTGAGTAATTCCTTTCCCAGAGCGGAAATTCTCATTTAAGCTAACACATATTCAGGAATTGGGGGTGTGAACGTCGTGGTGATTTCCATGTGTAGCAGAGAAATAATGACAAATAAGATACTGACCGACAGCTGTCAGAGTAACTAGCTAGTATGCTAACCGTAGCTGGCTAATGAAAGCTATGTGAGCGCTATTTCATTTAAGATGGTTGAAAATGATTATTTCTTAAAAAGACTACCAGCCTACCTGTCAAGAAATGAGTCTCAGCTACACCGTGCCTACACAAGCTGTTGACATGTTGACGTTTGTCTGACTCTTCCCATTTGCTAATTCCAGCAAAACTGTGTCATATTCCAGATGTCATTAAGCTAGCTATATATCAATGCATTATCTGGGCTGAGGGACTGGACAAATTCTAACAGTGTAATTCATATATGCTATTGCTAAAATAATAATTTGGTTGTTTTCATGAAGGTATTGGGTAGCATTAAAATAAGATTTATTTTCTCATTTCAAATAACAAACTAGCATTTTCATTAGTTTATGTTACTGTAGAGTATACAGTACCAGTCAAAAGTTTGGACACACCTAACTCATTCAAGGGTTTTTCTTTATTTTTTATTTTTTTTCTACATTGTAGAATAATAGTGAAGACATCAAAACTTTGAAATAACACATATGGAATCATGTAGTAACCAAAAAAGTGTTCATATTTTATATTTGTGATTCTTCAAAGAACCATTCCTTTGCCTTGATGACAGCTTTGCACAGTCTTGGCATTCTTTCAACCAGCTTCATGAGGTCGTCACCTGGAATGCATTTAAATGAACAGGTGTGCCTTCTTAAAAGTTCATTTGCGGAATTTCTTTCCTTCTTAATGCGTTTGAGCCAATCAGTTGTGTTGTGACAAGGTAGTGGTGGTGTATAGAAGATAACCTTATTTGGTAAAAGACCAAGTCCATATTATGGCAAGAACAGCTCAAAGAAGCAAAGAGAAACAACAGTCCATCATTACGTTAAGTCAATATGGAACATTTCAAGAACTTTGAAAGTTTCTTCAAGTGCAGTCGCAAAAACCATCAAGCGCTACGATGAAACTGGCTTGTATACAGTGTGTGCAAATGAAGTAAGGAGGTATGGCAATAAATAGGCTATAGTGGAGAAGTAATTACAATTTAGCAATTAACACTGGAGCGATAGATGTGCAGATGAGGATGTGCAAGTAGAAATACTGGTGTGCAAAAGAGCAGGAAAAAAATGATATAGGGATGAGGTAGGTAGTTGGTTGGATGGGCTATTTACAGATGGGCTGTGTACAGCTGCAGCAATCGGAAAGCTGCTCTGACAGACGATGCTTGAAGTTAGTGAGGGAGATATAAGTCTCCAACTTCAGGGATTTTTGCAATTCGTTCCAGTCATTGGCAGCAGAGAACTGGAAGGAAAGGCGGCCAAAGCAGGTGTTGGCTTTGGGGATGACAAGTGAAATATACCTGCTGGAGCGCGTGCTACGGGTGGGTGTTGCTATGATGACCAGTGAGCTGAGATAAGGCAGAGCTTTACCTAGCAAAGACCTATAGATGACCTGGAGCCAGTGGGTTTGGCGACGAATATGTAGCGAGGACCAGCCAACGAGAGCATACAGGTCGCAATGGTGGGTAGTATATGGGGCTTTGGTGACAAAACGGATGGCACTGTGATAGATTGCATCCAATTTGTTGAGTAGAGTGTTGGATGCTATTTTGTAAATGACATCGCCAAAGTCAAGGATCAGCAGGATAGTCAGTTTTACTAGGGTATGTTTGGCAGCATGAGTGAAGGAGGCTTTGTTGTGAAATAGGAAGCCAATTCGAGATTTAACTTTGGATTGGAGATGCTTAATGTGAGTCTGGAAGGAGAGTTTACAGTCTAACCAGACACCTAGGTATTTATAGTTGTCCACATATTCTAAGTCAGAACCGTCCAGAGTAGTGATGCTAGGCGGGCGGGCAGGTGCGGGTAGCGATCGGTTGAAGAGCAAGCATTTAGTTTTACTAGCGTTTAAGAGCAGTTGGAGGCCACGGGAAGAAGTGTTGTATGGCATTGAAGCTCGTTTGGAGGTTTGTTAAAGTGGCTAGTGATACATTTATTACATCAAGATGGCAAGATGCAGTAGATGGTATAGAGTACAGTACATACATATGAGATGAGTAATGTAGGGTATGTAAACAATATATAAAGTGGCATTGTTTAAAGTGGATAGTGATACATTTATTACATCAATTTTTCCATTATTAAAGTGGCTAGAGTTGAGTCAGTATGTTGGCAGCAGCCACTCAATGTTAGTGATGGCTGTTTAACAGTCTGATGGCCTTGAGATAGAAGCTGTTTTTCAGTCTTTCAGTCCCTGCTTTGATGCACCTGTACTGACCTCGTCTTCTGGATGATAGCGGGGTGAACAGGCAGTGGCTCGGGTGGTTGTTGTCCTTGATGATCTTTTTGGCATTCCTGTGACATCGGCTGGTGTACGTGTCCTGGAGGGCAGGTAGTTTGCCCCTGGTGATGCGTTGTGCAGACCTCACTACCCTCTGGAGAGCCTTACGGTTATGGGCGGAGCAGTTGCCGTACCAGGCGGTGATACAGCCTGACAGGATGCTCTCAATTGTGCATCGTTATTTTTATTTATTTAACCAGGTAGGCTAGTTGAGAACAAGTTCTCATTTACAACTGCGACTTGGCCAAGATAAAGCATAGCAGTGTGAACAGACAACAACACAGAGTTACACATGGAGTAAACAATAAACAAGTCAATAACACAGTAGGAAAAAAACCAAAATGAGTCTATATACATTGTGTGCAAAAGGCATGAGGTAGGCAATAAATAGGCCATAGGAGCGAATAATTACAATTTAGCAGATTAACACTGGAGTGATAAATCATCAGATGATCATGAGCAAGTAGAGATACTGGTGTGCAAAAGAGCAGAAAAATAAATAAATAAAAACAGTAAGGGGATGAGGTAGGTAAATTGGGTGGGTTGTTTACAGATGGACTATGTACAGCTGCAGCGATCGGTTAGCTGCTCAGATAGCAGATGTTTAAAGTTGGTGAGGGAAATAAAAGTCTCCAACTTCAGCGATTTTTGCAATTCGTTCCAGTCACAGGCAGCAGAGAACTGGAAGGACAGGTGGCCAAATGAGGTGTTGGCTTTTGGGATGATCAGTGAGATATACCTGCTGGAGCGCATCTGTAAAAGTTTGTGAGTGTTTTTGGTGACAAGCCGAATTTCTTCAGCCTACTGCGCAAACTTCATGATTGAGTTGAAGGCGTGCATGGCCACGCAGTCGTGGGTGAACAGGGAGTACTGGAGAGGGCTGAGAACGCACCCTTGTGAGGCCCCAGTGTTGAGGATCAGCGGGGTGGAGATGTTGTTACCTACCCTCACCACCTGGGGGCGGCCCGTCAGGAAGTCCAGGACCCAGTTGCACAGGGTGGGGTTGAGACCCAGGGTCTCGAGATTAATGACGAGTTTGGAGGGTACTATGGTGTTAAATGCTGAGCTGTAGTCAATGAACAGCATTCTTACATAGGTGTTCCTCTTGTCCAGAAGGGATAGGGCAGTGTGCAGTGTGATGGCGATTGCGCCATCTGTGGACTTATTGGGGAGGTATGCAAATTGAAGTGGGTCTAGGGTGGCAGGTAAGGTGGAGGTGATATGATCCTTGTCTAGTCTCTCAAAGCACTTCATGATGACAGAAGTGAGTGCTATGGGGCGATAGTCATTTAGTTCAGTTACCTTTGCCTTCTTGGGTACAGGAACAATGGTGGCCATCTTGAAGCATGTGGGGACAGCAGACGGGGATAGGGAGAGGTTGAATATGTCCATAAACACACCAGCCAGCTGGTCTGTGCATGCTCGGAGGACGAGGCTAGGGATGCCGTCTGGGCCGGCAGCCTTGCGAGGGTTAACACGTTTAAATGTCTTACTCAAGTCGGCCACGGAGAAGGAGGGCCTGCAGTCCTAGGTAGCGGGCCACATCGGTGGCACTATATTATCCTCAAAGCGGGCAAAGAAGGTTCTTAGTTTGTCTGGAAGAAAGACGTCGGTGTCAGTGACGTGGCTGGTTTTCTTTTAGTAGTCCGTGATTGTCTGTAGACCCTGCCACATACATCTCGTGTCTGAGCCGTTGAATCGCGACTACACTTTGTCCCTATACCGACATTTCACTTGTTTGATTGCCTTGCGGAGGGAATAACTACACTGTTTGTATTCGGCCACATTCCCAGTCATCTTTCCGTGGTTAAATGCGGTTGTTCGCGCTTTCAGTTTTGAGCGAATGCCGCCGTCTATCCACGGTTTCTGGTTAGGGTAGGTTTTAATAGTCACAGTGGGTACAACTTCTCCAATGCACTTCCTTATAAACTCACTCACAGAATCAGCGTATAAAACGATATTATTCTCTGAGGCTGCCCGGAACATTTCCCAGTCCGCGTGATCAAAACAATCTTGAAGAGTGGATTCCGATTGGTCAGACCAGTGTTGAATAGTTCTCATCACTGGTACATCCTGTTTGAGTTTCTGCCTACAGGACGGGAGGAGCAAAATGGAGTCGTGGTCAGATGGATTCGTGGTCAGTCGTGGTCAGAAGGGAGGGCATGGGAGGGCCTTGTGGGACTATCATTTGTTTTTCAATGGGACAATGACCCAACACACCTCCAGGCTGTGTAAGGGCTATTTGACCAAGAAGGAGAGTGATGGAGTGCTGCATCAGATGACCTGGCTTCCATAATCACCCAACCTCAACCCAATTGAGATGGTTGGGATGAGTTGGACCGCAGAGGGAAGGAAAAGCAGCCAACAAGTCCTCAGCATATGTTGGAACTCCTTCCAGGTGAAGCTGGTTGAGAGAATGCCAAGAGTGTGCAAAGCTATCATCAAGGCAAAGGGTGGCTACTTTGAAGAATCTAAAATCTATTTAGAATTGTTAAAAAAAACATTGGGTTACTGCTAGATTCCACATGTGTTATTTCATAGTTTTGATGTCTTCACTATTATTCAACAATTTAGAAAATAGTACAAATAAAGAAAAACCCTTGAATGAGTAGGTGTGTCCAAACTTTTGACTGGTACTTTATGTAAAAACAAAATACCACAAAACCCACAAAAATTCAATTGTTCAATCAATTTTATTTGTAGAGTGTTTTTGTATCAGCTATTAAACAGAAAACATAAGTGCTGGAGCTCCTTTTTTAAAAAGATACCTTTTTTACCCTAAACACAAAGACACACGGTCAGCAAAATGCACCATCAAATAATGAAAACAGCTTAAACATCATTATAAGCGCAAAGTGTGCTCGATAAATAGTGAAAATCAGCACAAAAGCAATAATGGCATTACAATTAATATACTGTAAGTGTCGATATGACAGCAGTCATAAATAGTCAATTATTGTCAGCTCATGCTTACATGGCGTGCATTTTTACGCAATGACATCAGATGGATTTCATTTAGCGCTTATTCCTTGTCCTAACTGTCGACACAAATCTTCCACTTTCCCTAGCTTGACACACTTCCCACAAACACGTCACTTGCAGGTGACACAAGTGTCTTGGGTTCTGTCTTTGTGCATCTGGCCACCTGGCACTGTCTCCTCCCCGGGAGCTGTGAGCAATTCTATCTCACGCAAAGGCTCCCATGGAATCTGTGCTGCTGCCTTGGCCCTCATTAGGTCTCAAACGTAGCCCTTATGCCAGACTCATGATGAAGTCTCTCCAAAACATCCACGCCAACCTATGGAACACAATAGAGTAGAAGACATTAGGATTATTTTCCCGTAGGAAAAACATCATGTGTTCTGTCACTTCAAGCATTGTATACGTTTATCTATATGTATGGCAATAGGTATTATGCAATATTGACTTACCTTTGATTGTAGCAGCGATGACGCAGCACGTGCATCCATTCGTCTTGGTCTTCTTGCCATTGTAAATGAATTAAATCTCTCACTGTGTACTCCAAGTAGGCCAGAGTACACTGATAAAACTGCTTGGGTTTGGTGGACTGATATAGGGTACATTCACGTTTTAGTGATGACATAAATATCCATCATTCGCTTCCCCTTGCTCATCAACTCACCCATTTGCCCCCTTTCTCCCCATCATACATTAAGTAAAGTATCAAATCTGTTGTTATATGTGTGAAATTAGTTTCGGTAGTTTAGGTTAAGTTTTGAAGCAATTATCGGGGTGATTATCAACTGGGCACTGAACATTCCAATGTCGGGAGAATGAGTGCAGCATGCCCTACTGTCGGGAAGAGGGGCAACGGGGAAAACCATTCAAATACAACATTCCCTACTAAAGCTGGTTATAACCCCAGTTCTGTTTGTGATATTAAAATCATATCAACAGCATTCAATATACGTACTTATGTAGGAAAAGTCAAGGACGGAGGAGGGCATGACTTAAAAAATAGCATAGTAATAAAATAAAATAAATTAATGAGCAGTCAAAATTACGTAACTGACAATTTCTCCAAAATGGTAAACTATCTTTATCCCCCATCTTTGCAGTAGCCAAAGATGATCTATTATATTGCTCAGCTCAGATGTGACTCACAAACTTTGCAGGTGTTTCTGATTAATAAACAATTCAATGCTAGTGGGTAGAACCATTCAAATTAAAACAAGCATTGAAACTAAACGTAGGCAACAAAAAAATGTACATGTCATTTCTTAGGAAAAGACACGTCATTGGCACAAATATGCACGAAGCAGGCAATTCGGTTCTGTCACTTCAAGCACAAATGTATCATACTTTGACTAAAACAATGATTTATTGACTTACATCATGGGTAAACTCTGGCCATTGTCTTTCAGCTCGAAAAAGGTGGATTTCTAATGGTGTGGGCGTTTAATCTTGTCCAGCAACAGTGTAAAAAGTTAGGATGTGCATATCACTCACAAACCTTTCCTGCATGTATCCTCCAGGCCAGCCTGCTGTGTTCTCTGGAGAAGGAGCAGAGGGGTCACCTGATCGCTGAGTCACAGTCCAGCGACGCCCTCCTGAGCGACACGGGGACGCAGACCTACGCCTTCCTGTCAGCTCCGTTCAGTCGTGACACTTCATTGGCCAGTCTGACGGAGGACCGCCCCCTCCAGCTCCACCTCCAGCTGCAGGCGAAGGGTGTGACGGCCCGACACAACAAGTCTAGCTCCGCCTTCACCTTTCTCTGTGGACACACCTTCCAACGCAGAGAGTTCCCCAAACACTTCAGGTACTCCAAATACTTCAGGTACTCCAAACACTTCAGGTAGCCCAAACACTTCAGGTACCTCAAACACTTCAGGTATCTCAAACACTTCCAACAGAGAGAGTGCCGCAAAAACTTAATGTGCTCAAAACACTTCAGGTACCCCAAACACTTCAGGTAGCCCAAACATTTCAGGTACCTGACCCTCTGTCGTGTAGTAGCCTTGATATGGCTTGATATACTTTAGTATGTTTTCTAGACAAATAAAATGAATGTTCCTCATCGTTATTATTCAGGAACGTGCACACCGACATACAGATGTGTGCTAGTGGCTGGTTTGAGCAGAGGTGTCCCCTAGCCTACCTGGGCTGCACTTACAGCCAGAGGAGGTTCCAGCCCTCCACACACACTGCCACTGTCACCTACAAGTAAGAAAGCTCCCTCATAGAAACATACAGACAGCCCTTACCATTACCCTGACAATAACTTTATCTAACCTGTACCTCCAGCAAAGAGCTTAGTAGCTTCAGCCTGAGACCCACTGTCCCTGCCTCTCTAAATGAGGAGCCCCAATACTCCAAATCCCAGCCTGCTCCAGAACCAGTCTCAAACCTCAGGAGGCGAAGGTCGAGGGGTGGAGGAGGACGAGACCAGGACTCTCTGAGCACTCTGCCCTACGAGGTGCTGCACCACATGGCCAGCTTCCTGGACAGCTTGTCCCTGTTCCAACTGGCCCTGGTGTCCCACCTCATGAGGGAGGTGTGTTCCTCTCTGCTGCATGACAGGGGGATGGTCTCCCTCCTCTGGGAGAAGAAGACCTATAAGACTGGCATGGCCAAGTGGAAGGCCAAGAAGGTGGTGAGTTAGCCGAGATAGGAGAAGTTTCTAAATTAGTTTTTTTACGGTGCTTTTCCTTTGTTGATTTCCTCTCCTCTCTTCTCCTTCCGCCTCTCTGCTCTCCTCTTTTTTGTTTTCTCCTCTTCTCTCTATTCCTTCCTCCTCTCATCTTCTCCTCCCCTCCACTGTACTCTCCCTCCACTCCTCCCCTCCCTCTGCCCAGGTGTGGCAGTTCAGTACACTGTTCTCTCCAGTGGAAGCATGGTGTTTTGACAACAATGTACCCTCCATGTCAGACCACCTGAAGGTGTGCCCTTACTACGAGATGGAGCCCAGGACCGAGCGTGTGCTCCTGCCTCACATTGTCAACAACAAAATGAACACAGACACACAAAGCAACAGCAATAGTCTGGTCACCCTGTTCCAGAAGAAGACTTGAATAGTGTTTCATAAGATTTAATAGTGGTTCATTAGCTTTCAATAGTAGTTCATAAGGTTTGAATAGTGGTTCATTTGTGCTGCACCTACAATCCTCTACCCTGAGTGCCTGTCTGTTTGTGCCATCATGCCAACTCCTTGTCACTTATTGTCATGCCAAACATGTATGGCTTGACAATAACAGCAAAAGACTTGGCAAGAGCATAAACATATCTGGGACCAAGTTAGCGATCCACTTAAAGAGCCACTGAACATGCCGATTGGCATGTGTGTTTTTCTGTTGCTCATTAGAAAAATGAGATTTCTGTCTTGGAAGTGCGTTTCCTGACCGATTCTGCGCTTGGTTAATGATGTTTGTCCCCCATGAGACACTGCGGAAGCCTATTTCCCTTCTTCAAAATCCCCAGAATAAATCTAAGATAACTCAAGAGATCTGTAATACATTTGTATGTTTTTGCTAAGGATGATTTAGTTGCACAATTCTACATCTAACTAAGATGTTTGGTGCAGTATTTCTCAAGTTTAAAAAAAATTGCAACGTGTTGTCTTATGTAAACAAAGTCGGAGCAGCTGGGCAGATCTGTCTCATAGTCTATGCTATTGTATAGAGAGCAATCACCGCAGCTGTTCACCCCATGTTAGTGGGCAAATTGACATCTTCAAATCAAAACCCAACCTTTATTAATTTACCCGTGGTGAAGCACAGATGTTCCAAACTGTCAGACTGGATGTGCAACTGGTCAACTGGAGTCAGGTGCAGGAGAGCAGAGATAAGTGAACAGGCATACTTTAATTGGCAGAAGCAAATCAGTCGGACGCAACAGCGTCACAACACTCCAGCCAAAGGCAAAAGCGAATAGCGCACTAGTCACACAAATAATGTACAACAATACAATACCACGGGTTCAAAACAATACCCGGAAAAACCCAGCCTGCCACGTCACACAATAAACGTAACGAACAATTACACACACAGACATGGGGGGAACAGAGGATAATATACACATAGAATGATGAGGGGATGTAAACCAGGTGTGCGGGAAAACAAGACAAAACAAATGGAAAAGGAAAGGTGGAGCAGCGATGGCTAGAAGACAAGGAGAGGAGCCGACTTCGGCAGGAGTCGTGACACAAACTCCGTTTTAGAGTACAGCACACATTTTGTTGTAACCCCGGACAAAAACACTTTTCTGCCCTACTAGAGCTGCCCCGGTCAACTGTAATTGCTGTTATTGTATTTTACTTAATTTAATATTTTTTTTAACTAGGCAAGTGGAAAGTGGAAACGTCTAGGAGCAACAATGGCTTAGCCGCGAAGTGGTAGACCACACAAGCTTACAGAACGGGACCGCCAAGTGCTGTTCTCTGGATGAATGAATCATCTGGCACCATCTCCAACTGACAAATCTGGGTTTGGTGGATGCCAGAAGAATGCTACCTGCCCGAATGCATAGTGCCAACTGTAAAGTTTGGTGGAGGGGTAATAATGCTCTGGGGCTTTTTTTCATGGTTCGGGCTAGGCCCCTTAGTTCCAGTGAAGGGAAATCTTAATGCTACAGCATACAATGACATTCTAGATGATTCTGTGCTTCCAACTTGACTGGCCTGCACAGAATCCTAACCTCAACCCCATCAAACACTGTTGGAATGAATTGGAAAGCCAACTGCGAGCCAGGCCTAATCGCCCAACATCAGTGCCCGACCTCACTAATGCTCTTGTGGCTGAACGGAAGCAAATCTCCGCAGCAATGTTCCAACATCTAGTGGAAAGCCTTTCAAGAAGAGTGGAGGCTGTTATAGTAGCAAAGGAGGGACCAACTCCATATTAATGCCCATGATTTTGGATTGACATATTTGACGAGCAGGCGTCCACATACTTTTGGTTATGTAATGTACGTACAGTATATACCATTTCCAGCCTTTCACAATAAAATAATTAGACTGCCCACAATTCATCATCATTACACTATTGTTCTAAATTCAATCATCCTCTTTATCCTCATCATTCAGATAAATCAAATTCAATCACCTTCTTCACCCTCCTCATTATTCAGTTCATAGAAGTCACATGCACCATTATCAGTTTCTATCTGGTTTCTATCGCCCATTCATCCGTTGATGACGGAATAGCATATTTAAATTGTACGTTTATTATGTTACTAGTTTTTGCTTAGTAGCCAGAGCAATGCAGCCTCGTGAGTGGTCATGCAAGGACAGCATGGATATAGAGCTGCACCTCTTGAATTTTGAGTTATTTGACAAAGGTTAGTATGTATCTATCCATAAAAACTGCAGAATATGCTCTCTCTGATACTATATAGAAATCAAAATGTTTTAAATGGATGTAACTCTGAAGGAGGATTTGATAAAGTGATGCTCCACTCCCTGCATCTGTAAATTAGAATAGAATAAAACTTTATTGTCCATCCAAATGGACATTTTGCTTTGGCATCACATTACTTTCAAAGGATTGCATACGCATACGTTCTCACATCATACACATTTAACAACTGACCACTGTCCCAACTGCAATGGATAGAATGGATAGATAAGTACACATACCGATACAATTTACATTGCATTTAGTAGTCCAACAGCACAAGGAACGAATTAATGTTTGAACACATTCTTCTTGGCCATGGGCATTCTGAAGTGCAGCCAGAGGGAAGCCTCTCGAACTGGGGGTGTAGAGAGTGGGAAGGGTCGCCAACGACAGACAGTGCCTTCTTTTTGGTTGCCTTCTTGAACAGACCTCTCAACTGAGCCTGTGGTTGACCAATTACTTTGCTGGCTGTGTTTACTATTCTGATTAGTTTGCTTTTGCTCCTCATGCTCAGATTACCATACCAGACTGTCATATATATTTTTTTTATTTCACCTTTATTTAACCAGGTAGGCAAGTTGAGAACAAGTTCTCATTTACAACTGCGACCTGGCCAAGATAAAGCAAAGCAGTTCGACACATACAACAACACAGAGTTACACATGGAGTAAACAAACATACAGTCAAAAATACAGTAGGAAAACAAGTCTATATACAATGTGTGCAAATGAGGTGAGATAAGGGAGATAAGGCAATAAATAGGCCATGGTGGCGAAGTAAATACAATATAGCAATTAAACACTGGAATGGTAGGATGTGCAGTAGATGAATGTGCAAAAGTAGAAATACTGGGGTGCAAAGGAGTAAGATAAGTAAATAAATACAGTAGGGGATGAGGTAGTTGTTTGGGCTATTTACAGATGGGCTATGTACAGGTGCAGTGATCTGTGAGCTGCTCTGACAGCTTGTGCTTAAAGCTAGTGAGGGAGAAAAGAGTCTCTAGTTTCAGTGATTTTTGTAGTTCATTCCAGTCATTGGCAGCAGAGAACTGGAAGGAGAGGCAGCCAAAGGAGGAATTGGCTTTGGGAGTGACCAGTGAGATATACCTGCTGGAGCGCGTGCTACGGGTGGGTGCTGCTATGGTGACCAGCGAGCTGAGATAAGGCGGGGCTTTACCTAGCAGTGTCTTGTAGATGACCTGAAGCCAGTGGGTTTGGCGACGAGTATGAAGCGAGGGTCAGCCAACGAGAGCGTACAGGTCGCAGTGGTGGGTAGTATATGAGGCTTTGGTGACAAAACGGATGGCACTGTGATAGATTGCATCCAATTTGTTGAGTAGAGTGTTGGAGGCTAATTTGTAAATGACATCGCCGAAGTCGAGGATTGGTAGGATGGTCAGTTTTACGAGGGTATGTTTGGCAGCATGAGTGAAGGATGCAATTCTAGATTTAATTTTGGATTGGAGATGTTTGATGTGAGTCTGGAAGGAGAGTTTACAGTCTAACCAGACACCTAGGTATTTGCAGTTGTTCAGATATTCTAAGTCAGAACCATCCAGAGTAGTGATGCTTGACGGGCGGGCAGATGCGGGCAGCGATCGGGTGAAGAGCATGCATTTACTTTTACTTGTATTTAAGAGCAGTTGGAGGCCACGGAAGGAGAGTTGTATGGCATTGAAGCTCGTCTGGAGGGTAGTTAACACAGTGTCCAAAGAAGAGCCAGAAGTATACAGAATGGTGTCTTCTGCGTAGAGGTGGATCAGAGACTCACCAGCAGCAAGAGCGACATCATTGATGTATACAGAGAAGAGAGTCGGCCCAAGAACTGAACCCTGTGGCACCCCCATAGAGACTCCCAGAGGCCCGGACAACAGGCCCTCTGATATGAAACACTGAACTCGATCGGAGAAGTAGTTGGTGAACCAGGCGAGGCAATCATTTGGGAATGCAAGGCTATTGAGTCTGCCGATAAGAATGTGGTGGTTGACAGAGTCGAAAACCTTGGCCAGGTCGATGAAAACGGCTGCACAGTATTGTTTTCTTTATCAATGGCGGTTATGATATCGTTTAGGACCTTGAGCGTGGCTGAGGTGCACCCATGGCCAACTCTGAAACCAGATTGCATAGCGGAGAAGGTACGGTGGGATTCGAAATGGTCGGTAATCTGTTTGTTAACTTGGCTTTCGAAGTCCTTAGAAAGGCAGGGTAGGATAGATATAGGTCTGTAGCAGTTTGGGTCAAGAGTGTCTCCCCCTTTGAAGAGGGGGATGACCGCAGCTGCTTTCCAATCTTTGGGAATCTCAGACGACACGAAAGAGAGGTTGAACAGGCTAGTAATAGGGGTTGCAACAATTTCGGCAGATAATTTTAGAGAGAAATGGTCCAGATTGTCTAGCCCGGCTGATTTGTAGGGGTCCAGATTTTGCAGCTCTTTCAGAACATCAGCTATCTGGATTTGGGAGAAGGAGAAAGACTTCACACTTCTGTGAAATCAAACTGTCCACTTAGGAAGCAACACTGATTGACAATACATTTCACATGCTGTTGTGCAAATGGAATAGACAAAAGGTGGAAATTATAGGCAATTAGCAAGACACCCCCAATAAAGGAGTGGTTCTGCAGGTGGTGACCACAGACCACTTCTCAGTTCCTATGCTTCCTGGCTGATGTTTTGGTCACTTTTGAATGCTGGCGGTGCTTTCACTCTAGTGGTAGCATGAGACGGAGTCTACAACCTACACAAGTGGCTCAGGTAGTGCAGCTCATCCAGGATGGCACATCAATGCGAGCTGTGGCAAGAAGGTTTGCTGTGTCTGTCAGCGTAGTGTCCAGAGCATGGAGGCGCTACCAGGAGACAGGCCAGTACATCAGGAGACGTGGAGGAGGCCGTAGGAGGGCAACAACCCAGCAGCAGGACCGCTACCTCCGCCTTTGTGCAAGGAGGAGCACTGCCAGAGCCCTGCAAAATGACCTCCAGCAGGCCACAAATGTGCATGTGTCTGCTCAAACGGTCAGAAACAGACTCCATGAGGGTGGTATGAGGGCCCGACGTCCACAGGTGGGGGTTGTGCTTACAGCCCAACACCGTGCAGGACGTTTGGCATTTGCCAGAGAACACCAAGATTGGCAAATTCGCCACTGGCGCCCTGTGCTCTTCACAGATGAAAGCAGTTTCACACTGAGCACATGAGCACATGTGACAGACGTGACAGAGTCTGGAGACGCCGTGGAGAACGTTCTGCTGCCTGCAACATCCTCCAGCATGACCGGTTTGGCGGTGGTTCAGTCATGGTGTGGGGTGGCATTTCTTTGTGGGGCCGCACAGCCCTCCATGTGCTCGCCAGAGGTAGCCTGACTGCCATTAGGTACCGAGATGAGATCCTCAGACCCCTTGTGAGACCATATGCTGACACATGCACATTTGTGGCCTGCTGGAGGTCATTTTGCAGGGCTCTGGCAGTGCTCCTCCTTGCACAAAGGCGGAGGTAGCGGTCCTGCTGCTGGGTTGTTGCCCTCCTACGGCCTCCTCCACGTCTGCTGATGTACTGGCCTGTCTCCTGGTAGCGCCTCCATGCTCTGGACACTACGCTGACAGACACAGCAAACCTTCTTGCCACAGCTCGCATTGATGTGCCATCCTGGATGAGCTGCACTACCTGAGCCACTTGTGTGGGTTGTAGACTCCGTCTCATGCTACCACTAGAGTGAAAGCACCGCCAGCATTCAAAAGTGACCAAAACATCAGCCAGGAAGCATAGGAACTGAGAAGTGGTCTGTGGTCACCACCTGCAGAACCACTCCTTTATTGGGGGTGTCTTGCTAATTGCCTATAATTTCCACCTTTTGTCTATTCCATTTGCACAACAGCATGTGAAATTTATTGTCAATCAGTGTTGCTTCCTAAGTGGACAGTTTGATTTCACAGAAGTGTGATTGACTTGGAGTTACATTGTGTTGTTTAAGTGTTCCCTTTATTTTTTTGAGCAGTGTATATTTCTATGTTGGTGTATGTGTATGGTTCCCAATTGGAGGCAGCTGAATATCGTTGCCTCTAATTGGGGATCATACTTAGTGTGTCCTTTTTCCCACCTGCGATGTGGGAAATTGTTTTGTTTTGTATGTGTGCTTATGTGCGCTACGTATTTCACACCGTTATATCTTTGTTGTTTTGAAAAGTTTCACTATTATAAAAATGTGGATCTCTACTCACGCTGCGCCTTGGTCCAATTATTTACATGACGATCGTGACACCACCATCTCACAGTAAGTCCTCAGCCGCCATAAACGATCACATGCAACACATCACATCAAATCAAATCAAATTGTATTTGTCACATACACATGGTTAGCAGATGTTAATGCGAGTGTAGCGAAATGCTTGTGCTTCTAGTTCCGACAATGCAGTAATAACCAACGAGTAATCTAACCTAACAATTCCACAACTACTACCTTATACTCACAAGTGTAAAGGGATAAAGAATATGTACATAAAGATATATGAATGAGTGATGGTACAAAACAGCATAGATGCAGTAGACGGTATAGAGTACAGTATATACATATGAGATGAGTAATGTAGGGCATATAAACATAAAGTGCAACACATTTTGCCATCCTAATGTGCCTTTTGTGTATAGGCATATGTCTTTATAGGGATGTTGGGATTACTGCACAGTTTCCCAGACCAATGCACAAGTCACCCCAGCATGAGAGCTCACTCTTCACATGCAAGTCCAGTTCAGGTGTCACAGCCATGGGATGTAGCAAAATATGTGCATATGAAGGCAACGCACGTCAGAACTTTCCAGATGGCATTTATTTTGGCTGTTGGATGGACTCATGACATGTGACAGTCCAGTTCTATGGTGTCTCTGCCTGTAGTAACTGCTAGTGGGGAGGGCTGATGGTGGAGTTGGCCTATTGAGGACAGTTCTGGGAGATTCAGGATGATTTTTTAAAATTTTATTTAACCTTTATTTAACTAAGCAAGTCAGTTAACTTCTTATGGCTGGGGGCAGTATTGAGTAGCTTGGATGAATAAGGTTCCCAGAGGTGCCCAGAGTAAACGGCCTGCTACTCAGTCCCAGTTGCTAATATATGCATAGTATTAGTATATTTGGATAGAAAACACTCTGAAGTTTCTAAAACTGTTTGAATGATGTCTGTGAGTATAACAGAACTCATATGGCAGGCAAAAACCTGAGAAAAAATCCAACCCGGAAGTGGGAAATCTGAGGTTGGTCGTTTTTCAACTCATTCCCTATTGAAGATACAGTGGGATATTGGTCATGTTGCACTTCCTACGGCTTCCACTAGATGTCAACAGTCTTTAGAAACTTGTTTGAGGCTTCTACTGTAAAGGATAGGCGCATAAGGGCTCTTTGAGTCAGTGGTCTGGCAGAGTGCCACAGGCTCGTGACGCTCGTTCACGTGAGAGGTAGCTCGCGTTCCATTGCTTTTTCTACAGACAAAGGAATTCTCCGGTTGGAACATTATTGAAGATTTATGTTAAAAACATCCTAAAGATTGATTCTATACATCGTTTGACATGTTGCTACGGACAGTAACTGAACTTTTTTACATTTTGTCTGCTCCTAGTGAACGAGCTTCGTGACTTTGGATTTGTTTACAAAACGCGCTAACAAAAGTAGCTATTTGGACATAAATGATGGACATTATCGAACAAAACAAACATTTATTGTGGAACTGGGATTCCTGGGAGTGCATTCTGATGAAGATCATCAAAGGTAAGTGAATATTTATCATGTTATTTATGACTTCTGTTGACTGCACAATATGGCGGATATCTTTTTGGCTGGTTTGGGCTCTGAGCGCCGTACTCAGATTATTGCATGGTTTGCTTTTTCCGTAAAGCTTTTTTGAAATCTGACACAGCGGTTGCATTAAGGAGAAGTGGATCTAAAATTCCATGTATAACACTTGTATCTTTGATCAACGTTAATTATGAGTATTTCTGTAAATTGATGTGGCTCTCTGCAAAATCACCAGATGTTTTTGGAACTACTGAACATAACGCGCCAATGTATACTGTATACTTTATATAAATATGAACTTTACAGAACAAAACATACATGTATTGTGTAACATGAAGTCCTATGAGTGTCATCTGATGAAGATCATCAAAGGTTAGTGATTCATTTTATTTCTATTTCTGCTTTTTGTGACTCCTCTCTTTGGCTGGAAAAATGGCTGTGTTTTTCTGTGACTTGGCGGTGACCTAACATAATCGTTTCTGGTGCTGTCGCTGTAAAACCTTTTTGAAATCGGACACTGTGATGGGATTAACAACAAGATTACCTTTAAAATGGTATAAGATACTTGTATGTTTGAGGAATTTTAATTATGAGATTTCTGTTGTTTGAATTTGGCGCCCTGCACTTTCACTGGCTGTTGTCATATCGATCCCGTTAGCGGGATCTCAGCAACAAATTCATATTTACAATGACGGCCTACCCCTGCCAAACCCTAACCCAGACGACGCTGGGCCAATTGTGCGCCGCCCTATGGGACTCCCAATGATACATCCTGGAATTGAACCAGGGTCTGTAGCGACGCCTCTAGCACTGAGATGCAGTGCCTTAGAGCACTGCACCACTCGGAAGCCCATTGCATTGACATTGGTGAAGTGCAATTCCTATGACATGTGAAGGCCCACTAAGTTGATGGCATTTCTCTTCAATGACTGTCAGGTTGTGCTGGTTCACATGCCTTATATGCTAGTCATGTGTATGTGCATCCTCCCCATACACCATGATGTCACCAAGTCAATATACATTACCAAAAATATGTGGACACCAGCTCTTCGAATTAGACCTGGATGGCAGTCAGCGTTTCAATTCATCCCACAGGTGTTCGACGGGGTTGAGCTCAGGACTCTGTGCAGGCCAGTCAAGTTCTTCTACACCGATCTCAACAAATCATATCTGTATGGCCCTCTGTGTGCACGGGGGCATTGTCATGCTGAAACAGGAAAGGGTCTTCCCTATACTGTTGCCACAAAGTTGGAAGCACAGAATCTTCTAGAATGTCCTTGTGTGCTGTAGCGTTAAGATTTCTCTCCACTGGAACTAAGGGGCCTATCACAAACCATGAAGAACAACCCCAGACTATTATTCCTCCTCCACCAAACTACAGTTGACACTATGCATTGGGGCAGGTAGCGTTCTCCTGCCATCCGCCAAACCCAGATTCGTCCGTCAGACTGCCAGATGTTGAAGCGTGATTCATCACTCCAGAGAATGTGTTTCCACTGCTTCAGAGTCCAATGGCAGCGAGCTTTACATCACTCCAGCTGACACTTAGCATTGCGCATGGTGATCTTATGCTTGTGTGCGGCTGCTCGGCCATGGAAACCCATTTCATGAAGCTCACGATGAACAGTTCTCGTGCTGACGTTGCTTCCAGAGGCAGTTTGGAACTCGGTAGTGAGCGGTGAAACTGAGGACAGACACATTTTACAAGCTTCAGCACCTGGTGGTCCACGTTCTGTGAGCTTGTGTGGCCTACCACTACACGGCTGAGCTGTCGTTGCTCCTAGACGTTTCCACTTCACAATAACAGCACTTACAGTTGACCGGGGCAGCTCTAGCAGAGCAGACATTTGATGAACTGACTTGTTGGATAGGTGGCATCCTATGACGATGCCATGTTAAAAGTCACTGAGCTCTTCAGTAAGGCCATTCTACTGCCAATGTTTGTCTATGGAGATTTCATGGCTGTGTGCTCGATTGTATACACCTGTCAGCAACGGGTGTGGCTGAAATAGCAGAATCCACTAATTTGAAGGGGTGTCCACATACGTTTGTGTATATAGTGTATAAGGCAACTCCAGGGCAGAGAGCCAGGATGGTGGACATTATTGTCTGGAAGAAGCAATGTGCCAGCTCAACCCAAACAGGACCAAAATGCACCGGAACATCCCAATGTGCATCACAATACAGTGAGCCAGCAGAAGGTCATGTTGGATTCAGGCAGATGTATTGGACGAGCAATGAATCAAAGCTCACTTCTAAATGATAAGGAGGTGACTTAAGAGACCAATCCTGGAGGCGCAAGTTATACCACAGTGGGGGCAAGTTGTTGAGCTAGGTGTCAGAGTCCAGGATTCTCTTTTCTTTAATTGGAGCATCCCAGTTGTCTTACTGATCCTCAAAGAGGCTGGTGACTTGGTGTTGCCATGGCAAGCAGTCTGTTGCCTTTTTATATATCCAGACAAAGGTATTTGAGTGTATATGATGGGCATATTAGATTCATAACACAGTTGAAGTACACAAAAATAGTGTTGAGGGCAGGTCATAAGTGCGGTACACAAATCTGGAAAAAGTATCTAATTTAAAACATGTACTTCTACAGGTGATTAAAACACCATTTAATGGTATTGTGGAAGCCATATTGGATTTTGGACACCAAATTGGATTTGGAGTCAAGTCTAGGAGTGGCCGCTAACGTAATTGCAAGGGTAGGGGCTGAACATATAAAATCCACAGAGGAACATTTAACTGGAAAACATGACAGTTTTCAGAGTCTGAGATCACTTGCCTTGGAGCTGATTCTAGTAGCCACAACATCATAAAACGTGTAACTTTATGCATTTTGTCAGACAGGCCATATAGCACTGAATTAGAGCACATTTGACTGGGAAAGTTGTCTATTGAAAGGTTACCAAAGAGTTAACTTCATCATAAATATTCAAAGTTGATATTTATGACTATTGTATCTGTGTGTTTACAGGTTTATTTTTCCAAAATGCTTTATTAAGGTATTCTAATGCTGTTTTTTGTCATGTATGTGGGGCAGACAATTTACTATTTGTATTTCACATTTTTGCAATATCAAAGCTTGCAATATTGGGTTACATGAGCGTATGTGGCCCCCTCTCACAACAAATTATTTCCCATTTGTAATTGGCATTGACACTAATTTTCACAACAAAAAAATATTTTCATTATGGCCATTGGCCGCAACCAACGTGATGATAAAACATTGATTTTGTAACGATGATTTGAATGAATGAGCAACCCAAAGGTTTACGCAAGTTGTGCATTCTCACTCATTCATTGTGAACGTTAGTGCCTCGTCAGCCTTTCTCTGTGCTGCTGTTGTGTCACACAGAAAGGCTTGCTCTTCCCTTCAACAATAACGACTAACGACAAAACTCTAAGCAAAATCACAAACAATACCGGATCTACATCCAGTTATTCCCTTTAGATTTAAAAAATACAGTTATTTTTTGTGTAATATTTTCAGTGCTCCTCAACTTTTCCTGCACTTTTACCGACCTGTCAAATCATCGAGGGGCCGAGGGATGAGGGTTGGAACAGGTTTGGTTGCCGAGAAAACGGACTGTTGTCCCATCGCGATAGGTGCTTTCCGCTAATGCAAAGACTGCCTCCGGACACTTTCATAAAACATACCTGAATTCTTATCACATGTTCGTTGAGGACTATTGAGGAACGTCTGTAATTACTGTAGAATCAGCGGGATGTCTGGAAGGCCACGTGAGTACCGTTTTCTGTGTGAAAAAATGATTTAGTAATGGTTGAATGAGTAGGCTAGACTGGTGCGTAAAAGTCCGCTCACGACTCACCTGTCAAATCATCCAGCAGATTGTAAAGGCTCTCCCTCATGCGTTGCATAATTCTCCTGTGATGTTGCAGGCAGGTGGATTTTCCATTCTGCTCTACTGTAAATTGTAATCTCACTGTGTTATACACCATGTTCATGTGTTTTAGAAACTATGAGAGAATGACATACTTACTCATACACCTATAACATCCTTGGGTACATTTTTAAATAAGTTAACCACTTTTTTATAGAAAATAAGATATTTGTAAAAGCACACCTGATACATTTTCTTCTTGAATATTTGGTCATCTTACTTTCATGAGCAGTTTATGGAGAGGACAGAGTTGACAATAAGCCCAGATGTATTTTGTCCTCTTATGTGAGTCACCCTTCACACACAGAGAATGGGTCAACAACTTCTAACACTCCTGTGTGTGTGTGTGTGTGTGTGTGTGTGTGTGTGTGTGTGTGTGTGTGTGTGTGTGTGTGTGTGTGTGTGTGTGTGTGTGTGTGTGTGTCTGTGTCTGTGTCTGTGTCTGTGTCTGTGTCTGTGTGTGTCTGTGTGTCTGTGTGTCTGTGTGTCTGTGTCTGTGTCTGTGTCTGTGTCTGTGTGTGTGTGTGTGTGTCTGTGTCTGTGTCTGTGTCTGTGTCTGTGTCTGTGTCTGTGTGTGTCTGTGTGTCTGTGTGTGTCTGTGTGTGTCTGTGTGTGTCTGTGTGTGTCTCTGTGTCTGTGTCTGTGTCTGTGTGTGTGTGTGTGTGTGTGTGTGTGTGTGTGTGTGTGTGTGTGTGTGCGTGTGCGTGTGCGTGTGCGTGTGTGTGTGTGTGATCACAGATTTTAGCGAGTTGCTGGACGTCGACCCAGATGAAGCGTCTGAAGAGCTGACAGAGGTGGTGTGTCTGGAGTCAGAACTAAAGGACGGACAGTAAGAAAGAGAGGGGAGAGGGGTGGAGAAAGAGAGGGATGGAGATAATATATATATATATATATATATATATATATATATATATATATATATATATATATATATATATATATATATATATAAAAGACAGAGGTGGTGTGTCTGGAATCAGAACTACAGGATGGTCAGTAATAGGGATGTGGCATATTTTTTTAAATAACGCTTAAACCGTCATTTTTTAAATCAGTTTTCCGTTAAAACAATAAGAAAAAATGAATACATTTCCACATAAATTCACAATGGAGCTGCGCTGTTGCCAGCAACGTTTTGTGTCTCACGATGCGTCCCTTTCAGATGGTTATTGCACCTGTACTACCATTCCTGTATTTTAATTCCACCTTGCAAAGTTTGCATTTCCTTCCTTATTTAACTTCTCAAATTATTGCCATACCCATACAGGACTTTTTCCAACTGTTAACGATGATGACGTAGTGGTGGAGAGTCGACTGCAAAATAATTGATTCCTCGACTCCTTGCACGTGTCCTCCGGCTGTCGACTCCCATTTATGAGTGTCAAGATTCTTATTCCGCTAAGAATCGACTCCTAAGATTCAGTATTTTTGGAACAGATGGGACTGATTAGTTGCCTTACTTCCGAGATCACAAACACACGCATGGAGAGACAGAGAGAGAGGGGAGGGGCACAGTATAGGCAGGTGGGCCACCAGGGAGACAGAGTCAGAACTGTGAACTAGGCCTATTAATCGGCAATCAAAAGCTGTATCTCACAATGGAATGCTGTACCCCAAAATTTCTAAGCTTGCAATGTCTCTTAACTTCAGTAAAGCCGGGCCTATCATCAATGAATAGGCTAGGATACTAAGAGGATCTAGGTGCAAAACTGGGTGATAGCCAAGCAGATAAGAAATTGGGTCAGTCACTGAAAGGTTGCTGGTTCGAATCCCTGCGATGATTAGGTGAAAGTTGTCGATGTGCCCTTGAGCAAGGCACTTAAGCGTAATTGCTCCTGTAAGTCGCTCTGGAAAAAGAGCGTCTGCTAAAATGACCCAAAACAAACGTCACTGTTCACAGGTTCTGTTCACAGCGTGGTAGCCAGGCACCAAGATAGTGGAGAAGTTGAGCCTCGCGCTTAAGTGCTCTAAGTTGTTGCAGAAATTGACCTACTATGCTGTTTACCATCTACATCCTATCGATGAATCTACCTTTACACAACTTTCCCCAGGCCTTTATAGCCTATCGCCTAGTTAGGCTATAACCCAGAAAATAATGTGTTTTGTGATTCAAATGTTTGGGTATTTTCTTAAATGTAAGGATCCCAGTTTCATCACACCCTATTCAGTAAGAAAGAGGGAAGAGAGGATGGAGATAGAGAAAACATGGGTCAGAAAGCACAGAGAGACAGATCAGTACACATGTTGTACACACATTCGTTTGTGTGTGTGTGTTTAGGATGATGGAGGTGGAGGTGGGACGTCACAATGTTCTGTTGGTACGGAGTGAAGGCATATACAGCGCCATCGGCAACCAGTGTACACACTACGGCGCTCCCTTGAGCAAAGGTGAGGAAGTACAGTCAGTGTGTGTGTGTCCCTGTGAGTGCATGTTCTCCAAGTCATGTACTGTACACAATGTATTGGCTGTTATAATAGTGTATTGTGTGTGTGTGTGTGTGTGTGTGTGTGTGTGTGTGTGTGTGTGTGTGTGTGTGTGTGTGTGTGTGTGTGTGTGTGTGTGTGTGTGTGTGTGTGTGTGTGTGTGTAGGGGTTCTATCAGGGCACAGGGTGCGATGCCCGTGGCACGGGGCCTGCTTCAACATCCAGACAGGAGACCTGGAAGAATTCCCTGGCATGGACTGTCTACCCTGTCACACGGTAGGGAGGGAAAGGGTGGCAGGGAGGGGGAGGTATGAGAGGGTGAAGAGAGAAATATAGAAAGAGAAACCTGGAGGAATACCCTGGCATGGACTGTCTGCCGCAAGGTGGGTCTAACAGACAGAAAGACAGGCAGGAAGACAGACAGACAGGCAGGCAAGAAGACAGGCTTTGATTGACTTTGTTTGATATATTTTTCAGGTGAAAGTCGAAAACAACAAAGTGTATGTGTCCGTAAACAAAAAGGTAAGCATCACTTTTAAAAATCGCATTGATTTTATTAAATGCCAGAATATTACAACATGCTGCATTTGCTGTCAAGCTGAAGCTCTCATTTCGGTTTCGATTTACTGTCACTGTTGCCTTAACCATGTCATACAGAAACAGTAAGAGCCGAAAAACTCTTTGAGTTAGTTATAGATGGATCATAAAGCAGTTATGAATTCTTTATGACCCTTTATGTCACTCTATGTCATGTGGTGTTTGTGTGTAGGCAGCGAGACAGACCAAACGAATAAAGTGTATGGGCTCCAGAGTAGAAGGTGTCATCCACACCATCCTACTGCTCGGGGGAGGTGAGGACGGGATACTGGGGCTCAGTGTGCGTGTGTGTGCACAAGTGCTTTGTGTGTGTGTGTGTGTATGTGGTTGCGCAGGTGAGTGTGCGTGATGGTGTGCTCTCTCTCTGTAAGCGCAGGGTCTGCGTCGTTGGTGTGTGCGGAAACTCTGAGACAGGAGAACTTTGGAGGCAGAATCATCATGGTAACCAGGGACAACCTTCTGCCCTATGACAAAACACGACTCAGCAAGGTAAATTACCCAAATTCTGTATCTTCTGCAAAATTCCCAGGTTTTTCCAGAAATCCTGTTTGTAGGATTCCAGATTTCCTGCTCATTCCCTTCTTATTCTGGGCTCCCGAGTAGCACAGCGGTCTAAGGCACTGCATCTCTGTGCAAGAGGCGTCACTGTAGTCTCTGGTTTGAATCCAGGCTGCCTCACATCTGGCCATGATTGGGAGTCCCATAGAGCAGTGCACAATTGGCCCAGGTTTGGCCGGGGTAGGCAGACATTGTAAATAAGAATTTGTTCTTAACTGACTTGCCTAGTTAAATAAAACCTTCTGGGCATCAACCGACCAGGATTTCTGAATAACCTGAGATTTTTGGGAGCGTAACCAGAACTCTGCTTACCCTCCCAAATCCTTACCTTATTCATTAGCTGAGGAAATAGAAAATCGGCATGTTTCTATTCTGGTAGGGGCAAAGGTCATGGGGTCAGAGGGGAGGTCAAGCCCTATAGATCTATAAAAAATAGAATAGATGGGTAACTCATTCTGGAGTTTAAAAAAAGTAAAAAGTAGTCCTAAAATATGTTTTTATTCTTTCTAACCGTCACCTAGTTGGGTTTGAGTATGTTATGAATAACACATCATTGTACCCCCCCCCCCCCCCCCTCCCCAGGTAATGAATGTGGAGAATGACAGCATTTTGCTGAGGAGGATGGAGTTCTTCCATAAATACGACATCGAGGTGTGGCTCCGCAAAGAGGTGGATACAATACAGCTTTATTTATCCAACTGTTACATAGTCCTCATTCTCCTGGCCTTTACTTTCTGTTGCGTTAATTTAGGAAGGATGAGTTTCTTGAACAAATTATTCTCAAGGTTCTATTGGAATTCTACTGTTCGAACAGATGACCTCAAAGGGTTAATTTAGATAACATGGCTCTCTCTCTCACTATGTTTTCTCTTTTGTGCTCATTCACCTGTAGTATATCTGCCTGTATTTACAGCATATGAGTGCACTATATTTATGGCCATTGCTTGGTTGTTTGCAAGCTCTGACGCCTTCTCAAGCTCTGTGTTATTGTCATGACAGGCCATGTCATTGGACACAGAGAAGAAGAAAGTAACATTTGATGACGGTTCAGTCCAGAGCTACGACCAGCTCCTCATATCCACAGGCTGCAGGTGTGTACATACTCACACAAACACACATACACACACACACACTAACACGCATGCATGCAGAGAACAGTAACCCCAATGTGATCACCATTCCACCCACCTCAGAACACAGCAGTTAGAGAATGGGAATAGGAATGTCCATTCTACTTATTCTATTTCTGTGTTCTGATCCATTCTAATTATGTTGTGTAGAGCGAAGGGTCTGGAGTGTCCAGGTAAAGACCTGGAGAATGTAAAGATGCTGGAGACACCGGAGGATGCAAGGCAGATACATGTTGCCTGTCTGGGCTGTCATATCGTCATCGTGGGGACATCCTTCGTTGGTACACCGTCTCATTCTGTCTCAAATTGACACTTTATGCCCCAACAATGCACTACTTTTGTCCAGAGCTCTCTGTCTTTGTGTGACTCTGGCCAAAAGTTGTGCACTACACTATGAATAGCCCTGATCTGTGTATTTCCCTGGCTGTGTGTTGTGTTTAGGCATGGAGGTGGCATCCTATATGACAGACAAGGCCTCCAGCATCACAGTGATTGGCAGCAGTGAGCTACCCTACCAGAAGACCTTGGGCCCTGAGATTGGCAAGGTCACCATGATGGTGAGAGACAGGAGAGGGAGCTCCGAACCCTCGTTTTATTTAAGCTTCCAATGTATAACTAAGCTGCATTTAAAACTGCTTAGAAGTCATCTTCCTTTCTGCCTCCTCACCCCTCTCACCTCTCATCCCCTCCTTGTGTTGACAGATGCTTGCAGAGAAGGATGTGGCGTTTTATATGAATGACAATGTGTCAGAGGTCCGCGGAGAGAACGGAAAGGTACAGTAGAGAGACCTCCCTGTGTCAGTGTCCTGGCAACATGAAGAGAATCCCATTATAGTTGTGTAGCTGTGTTGGGTTATTCAATGAGAATAGCATGTGTTTGTCTCTGTGCAGGTAAAAGATGTTGTGCTGAAGAGTGGGACAGTCATTCCTGCTGATGTTTTAATTGTTGGCATCGGTATGTACAACACAGGACAATTATTACACTTTGAATTCAGTGTACTACACAACCTCATAAAGACCTACTACTGTATGGCAAATCTGAAATATAAAGACATTTCTCTCTTTCTTCTCTCTATCTCCTCTCTCTTTCCTGTATCTCCCTCCCTCCAGGTGTGATCCCGAACTCAGAGTTCCTGCAGGGTACTCCCATAGCGATGGACTCTAAGAGCTCAGTCATAGTGGACAAGGTGAGCTCCAATTGGATGGCTGAATAAAGCATGTTGTTGTTCTGCTGAATCAAACCAAGGGTTGCTTTGTTTGTTAATAGTAAGAATGTTGAGATCTAATTTGTGGCATTTGTTGTAGCTTTATTTGTGGGAGGTTAGGAGTAAATAAAGCTTTACTCTTTTGACGGTATGTAGGCTCTATGTTAGCCCAAAGGCCTGGCTAAAAGCAATAGTGAGGGAAGGTATGCAGCCGGCTATACACTCGTATCTCCTGTGGACCGGTTCGTACAACAAAAACATTCTCCATTCAGGCTGCAAAGGCGTCTGTTTCCTCCTTAACTACAAAATATGCATACTTTCTTTATGAGACACCATTTCCCACCACCATTCTAGAGTGGCTAATGCTAGTCCCAAATGTTGCATAGCGTGTTCAGCCAATCAGGTTGCAGCAGTCTATTGTTTTTCACCTCTGGTCTGATAGTCCGTGACTTGCATTAGCCATGGTGCTTCATAAAGAAAGTATGCATATTTTCCCAGTTTAAAAAAATAATAATATTAAATCGAGTTAAGGAGGAAACCTTTGCAGCCTGAATATAGAAACCGGTCCACAGGAATACAAGTGTATAGCTGGCTGCACACATTCCCTTCGAAGGAAAGATGAAACGACTCAACATCACCATCTGCCGACCTTTGGGCTAGCTCTATGTAGGCTGTATGACAGTGTTTATAGGGAGAATCTCAATTGCATACTCCTCGCGTCCTCTTTCCTTGCCTCCTTCTCAAAACCAATTGGGGGGGACCTCTGGCTTTCTCATCCAGTGGGTTTTGAGGTGGTGTGGAGAGAGATCGTGAGGAGTATGCAGTTGAGATTCTTCCCCAGAGTTTATTTATAGAGTGTAACTGTCAGTGGTGTAGTGGAGAAAAACGCTGATCACCATTCACCAGTGTTGGGGAAGCTACTCTGAAAATATAGTTTACTAAACTACCAATTACTTCACACTAAAGCTACCTTCAAGAAGGATATAGTTGACTTAACTAAGGTTAGTTAGAAAAAGTAGTTCACTACATCCAAACTACTTTGTGAAAAATGATCACATCTAAATCTAATGTCACGGACTACAAATTGCAAGAACAGATCACTTTGGAATCAGATGTTAACAGAATGTGCACTTTCGCCTATGAAACATAAAAAGTGAGAATAAAGCACACAAACTGTTTCAAATGAGATTAAGGCAGGTCTGATGCTGAAAAAAAAATAATACTTCACCCATATGTCAAAAAGTTATTCATTACTGAGATTTGAATTTAGTTCAGCTACCACCAAGCTACTACAAAATGTAATTCAATTACTAGTTGAACTATAAGTAGTTCACTACTCCCCAACACGGCCATTTGTGGTTAGTAAAGTAACGCTCCCTATACTTTCAATGCATTGTTCTGCAAAAGGTGGGTAACTGCCTGTGCAAAATAAAAAAGCGGTGTTTACATGCACCTACCCTCCACTACACAACTTGTTACTATACTAAGTGTGTGTGGTTCCTCTCCTCTCCTGCAGTGCATGAGGACCAATGTTCTCGAAGTGTTCTGTGGAGGAGACCTGGCTACCTTCCCCCTGACAATGGCTAAAGACCAGAGAGTCAATATAGGACACTGGCAGATGGCACAGGCACACGGTAACTCACCCAGGCCAATTTAAACACATGCATCAGGCTTTTACCTTGATTTTTTTATTTCTTTATTTAACTAGGCAAGTCAGTTAGGAACAAATTCTTATTTACAATGACGGCCTACCCCGGCCAAACCCAGATGACACTGGGCCAATTGTGCGCCGCCATATGGGACTCCCAATCACGGCCGGATGTGATTCAGCCTGGACCTTTGCTGTTAAAGAAAATATGGCCTCAATAATCTTTCAGATCAAAAATATCTAAAAAGCAAACCTTGTTTGTGCAAAAGTCTCTAGGGTTTGACTAATGTGGGTTTTACTGGGCTTTTACTTAAAGTACCAGTCAAAAGTTTGGACACACTTACTCATTCAAGGGTTTTTCTTTATTTTTACTATTTTCTACATTGTAGAATAATAGTGAAGACATCAAAACTATGAAATAACACATATGGAATCATGTAGTAACAAATTTACCACATGATTCCATATTTAAACAAATTTTATATTTGAGATTCTTCAAAGTAGCCACCCGTTGCCTTGATCACAGCTTTGCACAATCTTGGTATTCTCTCAACCAGCTTCATGAGGTAGTCATCTGGAATG
Organism: Salvelinus namaycush; assembly: GCF_016432855.1. NCBI lineage: Eukaryota > Metazoa > Chordata > Actinopteri > Salmoniformes > Salmonidae > Salvelinus > Salvelinus namaycush. The sequence goes on from NC_052327.1 coordinate 8,617,835, forward strand.
CATTTCAATGAGCAGGTGTGCCTCTTTAAAAGTAAATTTGTGCGTTTGAACCAATCAGTTGTGTTGTGACAAGGTAAGGTTGGTTTACAAAAGATAGCCCAATTTGATAAAAGACCAAGTCCATATTGTGGCAAGAACAGCTCAAATATGCAAAGACAAACGACAGTCCATTATTACTTTAAGTCAGTCAATCTGGAAATTTCAAGAACTTTGAAAGTTTCTTCAAGTGCAGTCGCTAAAACCATCAAGGGCTATGATGAAACTGGCTCTCATGAGGACCGCCACAGGAAAGGAAGACCCAGAGTTACCTCTGCTGCAGAGGATACATTCATTAGAGTTAACTGCAGATTGCATCCCAAATAAATGCTTCAGAGTTCAAGTAACAGACACATATCCACATCAACTGTTCTGAGGAGACTGCGTGAATCAGGCCTTCATGGTCAAATTGCTGCAAAGAAACCACTACTAAAGGACACCAATAAGAAGAAGAGACTTGCTTTGGCCAAGAAACACGAGAAATAGACATTAGACCGGTGGAAATCTGTCCTTTGGTCTGATGAGTCCAAATTTGAAATGTTTGGTTCCAACCGTCGTGTTTTTGTGATCTCCACATGTGTGGTTCCCACCGTGAAGCATGGAGGAGGAGGTGTGATGGTGCGGCGGTGCTTTGCTGGTGACACTATCAGTGATTTATTTTGAATTCAAGGCACACTTAACCAGCATGGCTACCACAGCATTCTGCCTGGATGCACCATCCCATCTGGTTTGCATTTAGTGGGACTATCATTTGTTTTTCAATCGGGTCAATGACCAAACACACCTTCAGGCTGTGTAAGGGCTATTTTACCAAGAAGAGCTTTATCAGATGACCAGGCCTCTACAATCACCCAACCTCAACCCAACTGAGATGGTTTCGGACGAGTTGGACCGCGGAGTGAATGAAAAGTGGCAAACAAGTGCTCAGTATATGTGGGAACTCCTTCAAGACTTTTGGAAAAGCATTCCGGGTGACGCTGTTTGAGAGAATACCAAGATTGTGCAAAGCTGTCATCAAGACAAAGGGAATCTAAAATATATATTTTGATTTGTTTAGCACTTTTTTCCATATGTGTTATTTCATAGTTTTGATTTCTTCACTATTATTATACAATGTAGAAAATAGTTAAAAATAAATAAATAATAATTGAATGAGTCGGTGTGTCCAAACTTTTGACTGGTACTGTATATAGTCGCTATTGATTTTTATGTTGTTGCTGTGTGTGTGGTGTTGTTGTAGGGAGAGTAGCAGCCCTGAACATGCTGAATATACCCACTGAACTCAACTCTGTCCCTTACTACTGGACCGTCCTACTGGGGAAGACCATCAGATACACAGGTAAGCCTATCCACTACACACACCTTAACACACCTGAACGCGCACTAATCATTGGTGTATATGTGTCCTTTGCAGGCTATGGGGAAGGATACACTGACATCGTGGTAAAAGGGAAAGTGGAGGAACAAAAGTTCCTGGCCTTTTATATCAAGTGAGTCAACAAAAAACGGCATTGTTCAAATGGACGTGTGTGTGAGAATGTGAGAATGTGATGCCTGTATGCATGTATGTGTCTGTGGCTGTGTGTGTGTGTGTTTGTATGTGTGCGTGTATACTTTAACAGAAGATGTGTGTGTGTGTGTGTGTGTGTGTGTGCATGAATGCATGGCAGGGTTTCCATTAGCCTGTAATTGGTGGCCTTTGGCCTATGCTACTGTTGATTGCAAAGACGGAGGCTGTTTTCATTGAAGTCGAACAACAGTTAGAGAGCATGCCTATAGTGAAAAGCCTACAAGGCAGAGCTCCAGACTGCAACCATTTAGTCACATTTTGCGACCTTTTCACTTGGCTGTGCGAGTAAAAAAAACATATTGGTCGCATCGGTGCGAGCTGCACATTCCTTCAAATCACTCAAAACGTCCTATTTTTTAGGAGGCTAAAACCATGATTTGGTCTAACAGTAAAGTACATTATCCTCATTATTCCTGTAATGAAAGTGTCTGCCTGCCTGCCCCTGTACCTGTTTCACTGGGGCCTGCTGCTGTGTTGAGCGAGCCACTCTCTTTCCCAGGGTGAAGAAAAGTGTTCTGGTTGTATCATTTTGTTCAAATCCAATTGCGGGGGAAACACGGCTATCCTGTTGTCACAGATGGAGAGAGGGTGTTCTCAGCTTTTTGTAGGTGTGCTGTTTATTTCTCAACTCTACATTTTGAGCTCAATTGCAGCTACTTTACAAACAAGACATTTGATATGGCTTTGAGATACGAAGTCTGTGAAATTTTGATAGGCCTCATTAACCTCTAATTCCTCCCAAACCCGGATCCGGGAGCACCCCCATCAGTAAAAAAGCTGACTAGCATAGCCTAGCATAGCGTCACAAGTAAATACTAGCATCTAAATATCATTAAATCACAAGTCCAAGACACCAGATGAAAGATACACATCTTGTGAATCCAGCCATCATTTCTGATTTTTAAAATGTTTTACAGGGAAGACACAATATGTAAATCTATTAGCTAACCACGTTAGCAAAAGACACCACTTTTTTTACTCCACCAGTTTTTTACTCCATCAGTAGCTATCACAAATTCGACCAAATAAAGATATAAATAGCCACTAACCAAGAAACAACTTCATCAGATGACAGTCTGATAACATATTTATTGTATAGCATATGTTTTGTTAGAAAAATGTGCATATTTCAGGTATAAATCATAGTTTACCATTGCAGCCACCATCACAACTCTCACCAAAGCGACTAGAATAACTACAGAGAGCAACGTGTATTACCTAATTACTCATCATAAAACATTTCTTAAAAATACACAGCGTACAGCAATTGAAAGACACAGATCTTGTGAATCCAGACAATATTTCAGATTTTCTAAGTGTTTTACAGCGAAAACACAATATAGCGTTATATTAGCTTACCACAATAGCAAACATCACAACAGCATTGATTCAAGCCAAACATAGCGATAACGTATAAACCACCAAAAGATATTAATTTTTTCACTAACCTTCTCAGAATTCTTCAGATGACAGTCCTGTAACATCATATTACACAATGCATATAGAGTTTGTTCGAAAATGTGCATATTTAGCGGCACAAATCGTGGTTATACAATGTGATTAGTGGCCAAAACTTCAAGCAATCTGTCCGGCGCCATCTTGGAGAGGCACCTATTCTAATCGAAAACTATTCATAAACTTGACTAAAAAATACAAGTTGGACAGCAAATGAAAGATAAATTAGTTCTTAATGCAATCGCTGTGTTAGATTTTTAAAATTAACGTTACTGCGCAATACAGCGTGCGCTAAAGCGAGACCGCACCATAATTCATGGCGGAATTATTATTTGACATTTGTCAACATAAGTACGAATTAACAGCATAAAGACTGCTTACTATTAGCTGAGCTTCCATCAGAATCTTGGGCAAGGTGTCCTTTCTCCAGAACAATCGTCTTTGGGTTGAAAGATGTCCTCTTGTCCTGTTGAAATAGCCGCTAATGTTAGCCACCCACTGGAGAGGTGTCCAACTCGTGAAAGCGCATCACAAAGAAATCCAGGAAAATCGCAATAAACTGCTATAAACTGCTATAAGTCGGTTTAAATTAACTACCTTATGATGTCTTTAACACCTATAACGAATAAAAACATGACCGGAGATATAGAACTACTAAAACGAAAGCGTTTGCAGGACGCCATTGTGATGTCTTCTTGCGCCAGGCGCACCGTTGAAAAGGACGGTACTTCCGTTCCACGGTCTTATATAGGGTCCCAGATTGCGCAATCCACTCCATTCAAATTCTCCCCGCTTACTGACATCTAGAGGAAGACGTATGCAGTGCATGTAGCCCGATGGCTTACATGGGGACTTATAAACTGACCTCAGAACAGGGACCTCGATTTCTGAAATCTCACTCCCTGACAGGAAATGTGCTGCAGAATGAGTTCTGTTTCACTCAGAGAAATAATTCAAACGGTTTTAGAAACTAGAGTGTTTTCTATCCAATAGTAATAATAATATGCATATTGTACGAGCAAGAATTGAGTACGAGGCAGTTTAATTTGGGAACGAATTTGTACATGGTCGAAATGGCGCCCCCCTAGTGTCAAGAGGTTAAGCGGAATGCTACAACTTTTTGGGGCCATTAAATGTCCTGTTAGTATAATACATGGCTACTAGCTGTGGGTATTATCTGTAGAGATAGTGACCTAGTAGTTAGGTTTTGTTTTTACATTAAATGTACTGTTAGATTAATACATGTGTCACGTTCCTGACCTGTTTTCTGTTAGTTTTGTATGTGTTAGTTGGTCAGGACGTGAGTTTGGGTGGGCAGTCTATGTTTTGTGTTTCTATGTTTGTTTAATGGGTACCTGATATGGTTCTCAATTAGAGGCAGGTGGTTTTCATCTCCTCTGATTGAGAATCATATTAAGGTAGGTGGTGTCACATTGTTTGTTTGTGGGTGGTTGTCTCCTGTGTCTGTGTTTGTCGCGCCACACGGGACTGTCTCGGTTTGTTTGTTCGTTCGTTCGGTTTATGTAGTCTGTTCCTGTTTCATGCGTTCTTCGTGTCATGTAAGTTCTTATGTTCAGGTTCGTCTACGTCGTTTATTGTTTTGTAGTTTGTTAAAGTGTTTTCGTGTTTTTCCGTTTTGTTAATAAATATCATGTCATATAACCACGCTGCATTTTGGTCGAATCACTACTCCTCCTTTTCGGATGAAGAGGAGGAGGAACGCCGTTACAACATGGCTACTAGCTCAAAGAAAATGAAATCGAATGTATTTATATAGCCCTTCGTACATCAGCTGATATATCAAAGTGCTGTACAGAAACCCAGCCTAAATCCCAAACAGCAAGCAATGCAGGTGTAGAAGCACGGTGGCTAGGAAAAACTCCCTAGAAAGGCCAAAACCTAGGAAGAAACCTAGAGAGGAACCAGGCTATGAGTGGTGGCCAGTCCTCTTATGGCTGTGCCGGGTGGAGATTATAACAGAACATGGCCAAGATGTTCAAATGTTCATAAATGACCAGCATGGTCAAATAATAATAATCACAGTAGTTGTCGAAGGTGCAACAAGTCAGCACCTCAGGAGTAAATGTCAATTGGCTTTTCATAGCCGATCATTGAGAGTATCTCTACCGCTCCTGCTGTCTCTAGAGAGTTGAAAACAGCAGGTCTGGGACAGGTAGCACGTCCGGTGAACAGGTCAGGGTTCCATAGCCGCAGGCAGAACAGTTGAAACTGGAGCAGCAGCACAGCGAGGTGGACTGGGGACAGCAAGGAGTCATCATGCCAGGTAGTCCTGAGGCAGTGTTCTAGGGCTCAGGTCCTCCGAGAGAGAGAAAGAAAGAATTAGAGAGAGCATACTTAAATTCACACAGGACACCGGATAAGACAGGAGAAATACTCCAGATATAACAGACTGACCCTAGCCCCCTGACACATAAACTACTACAGCATAAATACTGGAGGCTGAGACAGGAGGGGTCAGGAGACACTGTGGCCCCATCCGATGATATCCCTGGACAGGGCCAAACAGGCAGGATATAACCCCACCCACTTTGCCAAAGCACAGCCCCCACACCACTAGAGGGATATCTTCAACCACCAACTTACCATCCTGAGACAAGGCCGAGTATAGCCCACAAAGATCTCCGCCACGGCACAACCCAAGGGGAGCGCCAATCCAGACAGGAAGACCACGTCAGCGACTCAACCCACTCAAGTGACGCACCCCTCCTAGGGACGGCATGGAAGAGCACCAGTAAGCCAGTGACTCAGCCCCTGTAAAAGGGTTAGAGGCAGAGAATCCCAGTGGAGAGAGGGGAACCGGCCAGGCAGGGACAGCAAGGGCGGTTCGTTGCTCCAGGGCCTCGTTCACCTTCACACTCCTGGGCCAGACTTCACTCAATCATATGACCTACTGAAGAGATGAGTCTTCAGTAAAGACTTAAAGGTTGAGACCGAGTCTGCGTCTCTCACATGGGTAGGCAGACCATTCCATAAAAATGGAGCTCTATAGGAGAAAGCCCTGCCTCCAACTGTTTGCTTAGAAATTCTAGGGACAATTAGGAGGCCTGCGTCTTGTGACCGTAATGTACGTGTAGGTATTTACGGCAGGACCAAATCGTAAAGATAGGTAGGAGCAAGCCCATGTAATGCTTTGAAGGTTAGCAGTAAAACCTTGAAATCAGCCCTTGTGTCACGCCCTGACCTTAGAGATCCGTTTTATGTCTCTATTTTGGTTGGTCAGGGCGTGAGTTTGGGTGGGCATTCTATGTCTGGTGTTCCATGTTGTCCTTGTTTTGTATTTCTATGTGTTTGGCCTGGTATGGTTCCCAATCAGAGGCAGCTGTCTATCGTTGTCTCTGATTGAGAACCATACTTAGGTACCCTGTTCCCACCTGTGTTTGTGGGTAGATATTTTCTGTTTAGTGTGTGTCGTCACCTTACAGAACTGTTCGTTTGTCGTTTTTGTTGTTTTGTTCAGTGTTCAGTTGATTGATTAAAATATGAACACTTACCACGCTGCACCTTGGTCCTCTTCTCCTTCTCCCGACGACGTTCGTTACACCTTGCCTTAACAGGAAGCCAGTGTAGGGAGGCTAGCACTGGAGTAATATGATCAAATTTTGGGGTTCTAGTCAGGATTCTAGCAGTCGTATTTAGCACTAACTGAAGTTTATTTAGTGCTTTATCCGGGTAGCCGGAAAGTAGAGCATTGCAGTAGTCTAACCTAGAAGTAACAAAAGCATGGATTAATTTTTCTGCATAACTTTTGGACAGAAAGTTTCAGATTTTTGCAATGTTACGTAGATGGAAAAAAGCTGTCCTTGAAACAGTCTTGATATGTTCGTCAAAAGAGAGATCAGGGTCCAGAGTAACGCCGAGGTCCTTCACAGTTTTATTTGAGACGACTGTACAACCATCAAGATTAATTAAAGATCTCTTTGTTTCTTGGGACCTAGAACAAGCATCTCTGTTTTGTCCGAGTTTAAAAGTAGAACGTTTACAGCCATCCACTTCCTTATGTCTGAAACACAGGCTTCTAGCGAGGGCAATTTTTGGGGCTTCACCATGTTTCATTGAAATGTACAGCTGTGTGTCATCCGCATAGCTGTGAAAGTTAACATTATGTTTTCGAATGACATCCCCAAGAGGTCAAATATATAGTGAAAACAATAGTGGTTCTAAAACGGAACCTTGAGGAACACCGAAATGTACAGTTGATTTGTCAGAGGACAAACCATTCACAGAGACAAATTGATATCTTTCTGACAGATAAGATCTAAACCAGGCCAGAACTTGTCCGTGTAGACCAATTTGGGTTTCCAATCTCTCCAAAAGAATGTGGTGATCGATGGTATCAAAAGCAGCACTAAGGTCTAGGAGCACGAGGACAGATGCAGAGCCTCGGACTGACGCCATTAAAAGGTCATTTACCACCTTCACAAGTGCAGTCTCAGTGCTATGATGGGGTCTAAAACCAGACTGAAGCATTTCGTATACATTGTTTGTCTTCAGGAAGGCAGTGAGTTGCCGCGCAACAGCTTTTCTAACATTTTTGAGAGGAATGGAAGATTCGATATAGGCCGATAGTTTTTTATATTTTCTGGGTCAAGGTTTGGCTTTTTCAAGAGAGGCTTTATTACTGCCACTTTTAGTGAGTTTGGTACACATCCGGTGGATAGAGAGCCGTTTATTATGTTCAACATAGGAGGGCCAAGCACAGGAAGCAGCTCTTTCAGTAGTTTAGTTGGAATCGGGTCCAGTACGCAGCTTGAAGGTTTAGAGTCCATGATTATTTTCATCATTGTCAAGAGATATAGTACTAAAACACTTGAGTGTCTCCCTTGATCCTAGGTCCTGGCAGAGTTGTGCAGACTCAGGACAACTGAGCTTTGGAGGAATGCACAGATTTAAAGAGGAGTCCGTAATTTGCTTTCTAATGATCATGATCTTTTCCTCAAAGAAGTTCATGAATTTATTACTGCTGAAGTGAAAGCCATCCTCTCTTGGGGAATGCTGCTTTTTAGTTTGCTTTGCGACAGTATCAAAAATACATTTCGGATTGTTCTTATTTTCCTCAATTAAGTTGGAAAAATAGGATGATCGAGCAGCAGTGAGGGCTCTTCAATACTGCACGGTACTGTCTTTCCAAGCTCGTCGGAAGACTTCCAGTTTGGTGTGGCGCCATTTCCGTTCCAATTTTCTGGAAGCTTGCTTCAGAGCTCGGGTATTTTCTGTATACCAGGGAGCTAGTTTCTTGTGACAAGTGTTTTTTGTTTTTAGGGGTGCAACTGCATCTAGGACATTGTGCAAGGTTAAATTGAGTTCCTCAGTTGGTTAACTGATTTTTGTCCTCTGACGTCCTTGGGTAGGCAGAGGGAGTCTGGAAGGGCATCAAGGAATCTTTGGGTTGTCTGAGAATTTATAGCACGACTTTTGATGCTCCTTGGTTGGGGTCTGAGCAGATTATTTGTTGCGATTGCAAACGTAATAAAATGGTGGTCCGATAGTCCAGGGTTATGAGGAAAAACATTAAGATCCACAACATTTATTCCATGGGACAAAACTAGGTCCAGAGTATGACTGTGGCAGTGAGTAGGTCCAGAGACATGTTGGACAAAACCCACTGAGTCGATAATGGCTCCGAAAGCCTTTTGGAGTGGGTCTGTGGACTTTTCCATGTAAATATTAAAGTCACCAAAAATTAGAATATTATCTGCTATGACTACAAGGTCCGATAGGAATTCTGGGAACTCAGTGAGGAACGCTGTATATGGCCCAGGAGGCCTGTAAACAGTAGCTGTAAAAAGTGATTGGGTAGGCTGCATAGATTCATGACTAGAAGCTCAAAAGACGAAAACGTCTGTTTTTTTTTTGTAAATTGAAATTTGCTATCGTAAATGTTAGCAACACCTCCGCCTTTGCGGGATGCACGGGGGATATGGTCACTAGTGTAACCAGGAGGTGAGGCCTCATTTAACACAGTAAATTCATCAGGCTTAAGCCATGTTTGTCAGGCCAATCACATCAAGATTATGATCAGTGAATAGTTCATTGACTATAACTGCCTTTGAAGTGAAGGATCTAACATTAAGTACCCCTATTTTGAGATGTGAGGTATCACAATCTCTTTCAATAATGGCAGGAATGGAGGAGGTCTTTATTCTAGTGAGATTGCTAAGGCGAACACCGCCATGTTTAGTGTTGCCCAACCTAGGTCGGGGCACAGACACGGTCTCAATGGGGATAGCTGAGCTGACTACACTGACTGTGCTAGTGGCAGACTCCACTAAACTGGCAGGCTGGCTAACAGCCTGCTGCCTGGCCTGCACCCTATTTCATTGTGGAGCTAGGGGAGTTAGAGCCCTGTCTATGTTCGTAGATAAGATGAGAGCACCCCTCCAGCTAGGATGGAGTCCGTCACTCCTCAACAGGCCAGGCTTGGTCCTGTTTGTGGGTGAGTCCCAGAAAGAGGGCCAATTATCTACAAATTCTATCTTTTGGGAGGGGCAGAAAACAGTTTTCAACCAGCGATTGAGTTGTGAGACTCTGCTGTAAAGCTCATCACTCCCCCTAACTGGGAGGGGGCCAGAAACAATTACTCGATGCCGACACATCTTTCTAGCTGATTTACACGCTGAAGCTATGTTGCGCTTGGTGGCCTCTGACTGTTCTATCCTAACATCGTTGGTGCCGACATGGATAACAATATCTCTATATTCTCTACACTCGCCAGTTTTAGCTTTAGCCAGCACCATCTTCAGATTAGCCTTAACGTCGGTAGCCCTGCCCCCTGGTAACCAGTGTATGATCGCTGGATGATTAGTTTTGGGCAAACGTGCCCAACTTCACATAACGCAAAGAAAAGAAAATGCCGAAAATCGCAATAAACGTTCAATAAACTGATATAACTCGGTTTAAAATAACTACTTTATGATGTTTTTATCACATATATCAAATAAAATCAGAGCCGGAGATATCTAACGTCTATACCGAAAGCTTTTCAGAACGCAACCTGGGGTTCCTTCTCGCGCCTTCCAAGACAATGAAAATTCCAGACACGTCATTCCAAAAGCTCTTGTTCGGCCTCAGATCAAGCTAGACACCCCATTCCACCTCTCACTGCCTGTTGACATCTAGTGGAAGGCGTATGCAGTGCATGTAGATCCATAGATTTCAGGCAAATTAATAGGAAGGCCCTGGAACAGAGCCTCGATTTCAGATTTTTCACTTCCTAACAGGAAGTTTGCTGCAAAATGAGTTCTGTTTTACTCACAGATATAATTCAAACGGTTTTAGAAACTAGAGAGTGTTTTCTATCCAATAGTAATACTAATATGCATATTGTACGAGCAAGAATTGAGTACGAGGCAGTTTCATTTGGGCACGATTTTTTACAAAGTGAAAATAGCGCCCCCCTATTGACAAAAGGTTAATGGGGAGAACCGGTTGAAAGTTTCTGTCGGCTGAATGAGCGACAACAGTTGTGCAGCATTTCCCTTCAGAAGCCATGAGAAAGTTGTCCGGCTGCGGGGACCGTGCGAGGGGATTTATACTAACGTTACTATCTGTACTTACTGGTGGCACAGACGCTGTTTCATCCTTTCCTACACTGAAATTACCCTTGCCTAACGATTGTGTCTGAAGCTGGGCTTGCAGCACAGCTATCCTCGCCGTAAGGCGATCGTTCTCCTGTATATTATGAGTACAGCAACTGCAATTAGAAGGCATCATGTTAATGTTACTACTTAGCTTCGGCTGTTGGAAGTCCTGACGAACCATGTCCAGATAAAACGTCCGGAGTGAAAAAGTTGAATGAAAAAAAGTTGAGTCAGGGAAAAACTAAGAATATAATCGGTAATTAAAAAGTAAAAACCGTAAAGTTGTCAGGTAGCAAAGTAATGTTGGCAACAAAACGCACAGCAGCACGTAAACAAGTCTGCGATAGCTGTGGGTATTATCTGTAGAGATAGTGACCTAGTAGTTGGGTTTTGTTTTTACATTAAATGTACTGTTAGATTAATACATGGCTACTAGCTGTGGGTATTATCTGTAGTGTTACTGATCTAGCTAATGTGTTTTGAGTTTCCACTTCATCAGTTGGTGAATTATTAGTCTAAATTAGCCTATGATATTAGAGCACGTAAAGATGCAGGCAAATTCATCTCTGTTGAACAAGAAAATGCAGGCCACCGTGCAACTCGCTATTCATCTAGGATGCCATTTTTGAACTTCAATGTATTATTATTTTCGTATTTATAATAATTTGTTTAATCATTATTATTATTATTGTATATAATTGTTATTATTGTAGGCCTTTTTATTAATCTAAACCAGTTATTTAAAAATGCTAAACGTATTTTGTTTCAGTCTGAATTAAATTAAGTTCGATCTGTCTTTTTTTAATTGTGTGCTCTGTATTTAGTTTAAGATAGGTTATAAGTAGGCATGTTGTAAAATAAATATCATTAGCCTATTGCTGTAATTGTTGGGGTACGGTAGGCACAAGTAGTTCTTGGTAATTGCTGCAAAATAACCTGTTGCAAATTTTTGTTAAGGTTTAAGCCAGTTCGGTTGAGCAATTTTCCTTGGCCAAACTAAATGTTTGTGTTTTCCGCAATATAATATCCTTCTCGTATTTTTCCTATAAACAATGGCTTGACCTACTTTTGATATTACCCTAATAAAGTTTAGAAACTTTTGCGAAGTTTTGGTGTGGTGCGGCTATTAGCCTACTATACTGCAGGCCTATGACATGAAGGCAGTGCGCACCGGCACAGCAACGGGCTCCGTCAGTTGAACTTGAGGTGAGGAAGAATGTGTTAGGCCTACCAGAGTTACTCAAATAATATAACAATATAATGCTTATTTTTATAAAAAATATTCTGATTACAATTTTGGGAATTAGCTTCCTTCTGTATACTTATATCTGTATAGCAGACGCAGTAGCTTGACAAGTATAAATAAAATAAATTATTGTTTTAGGAAAGTAAAAACCAATAAAACAATAGGCTATAAAGTTATGCATATTCTTTACCTTTATTTAACTAGGCAAGTCAGTTAAGAACAAATTATTATTTACAATGACGGCCTACCCCAGCCAAACCCAGACAATGCTGGGCCAATTGTGCACTGCCCTATGGGACTCCCAATGACAGCTGGATGTGGAGTTGGAGTTGAACCAGGGACGCCTCTTGCACTGAGATGCAGTGCCTTAGACCGCTGCGCCACTCGGGGGGCCCCAAATGCATATGCTACACATCAAAACACAAGGAATAGTGTTTTTGTAATATATTATATAGTCTGTAAGGACACGTAAATGTGGCTAATTTATCCCTTGATGGCACTGGCTGCGTGGCCTAATGTGTTAAGCACCCACTGCATATGGATGACCGGTACATTTCTCTATTGTCCGATAAATGAAAATCTTCCCCTGGTCACTTGTCTGGCGCAAAATTTTCCAGAAAACCTGGTGCATGTATGTATGAATACTATTCTTCTCCCCACTATTTTTCTCCCCGCAGGGATGATGAGGTAATAGCAGCAGCCAGTCTGAACTATGACCCAGCTGTTTCTGCTGTGGCCGAGAGGTTCGCTGCAGGAAACACCATCACTAAGAAAGAGGCTGAGTACGTGGCTGCCCACATCCCTCTCTCTCACTGTAAACTCATTATTTTATTTTCTCCAGGCAGACAGACAGACACAAGCACACACAGACACACACTGTAATACAGTGCCTTCAGAAAGTATTCACACCCCTTGACTTTTTCCACATTTTGTTGTGTTACAGCCTGAATTTTAAATGGATTAAATTGACAGTTTGTATCACTGGCCTACACACCATACCCCGTAATGTAATAGTGGAATTATGTTTTTAGAAATAAAATAAAAATGTGTTTAAAAAGTCACATAAATTGCATGGACTCACTCTGTATGCAATATTAGTGTTTAACATGATTTTTGAATGACTACCTCATCTCTGTACCCCACACATACAATTATCTGTAAGGTCCCTCAGTCAAGCAGTGAATTTCAAACACAGATTCAACAAACAAAGGCCAAGGAGGTTTTCCAATGCCTCGTAAAGAAGTGCACCTATTGATAGATGGGTAAAAGTTTTTTAAAAAAGCAGACATTGAATATCCCTTTGAGCATGGTAAAGTTATTCATTACACTTATTAATTACACTTTGGATGGTGTATCAATACACCCAGTCACTACAAAGACACAGGCGTCCTTCCTAACTCAGTTGCCGGAGAGGAATGGCTGTGAAAGGAGCAAACTCAGGAAGGATCAACAACATTGGAGTTACTCCACAATACTAACCTAAATGACAGAGTGAAAAGAAGGAAGCCTGTACAGAATAAAAATATTCCAAAACATGCATCCTGTTTGCAAAAAGGCACAAAAGTAAAGTAAAACTGCAAAAAATGAAATGAACTTTATGTCCTGAATACAAAGCATTATGTTTGGGGCAAATCAAACACAACCCATCATTGAGTACCACTCTTCATATTTTCAAGCTTAGTAATGGCTGCATCATGTTATAGTTATGCTTGTCATCCACAAGGACTAAGAGCTCAGGCAAAATCCTATTGGAAAACCTGGTTCAGTCTGCTTTCCAAGAGACACTGGGAGACATCTTTCAGCAGGACACTAACCCAAAACACAAGGCCAAATAGACACTGGAGTTGCTTACCAAGATGAAAGGGAATGTTCCTGAGTGGCCTAGTTACAGTTTTGACTTAAATCAGCTAGAAAATCTATGGCAAGACTTGAAAATGGCTGTCTAGCAATGATCAACAACCAACTTGACAGAGCTTGAAGAATATTTTTTATAATAAATGTGTAAATATTGTACAATCCAGGTGTCCAAAGCTCTTAGAGACTTACCCAGAAAGACTCACAGCTGTAATCGCTCTTAGAGACTTACCCAGAAAGACTCACAGCTGTAATCGCTCTTAGAGACTTACCCAGAAAGACTCACAGATGTAATCGCTGGCAAAGGTTATTCTAACATGTATTGACTCAGTGGGTTGAATACTTACTGTATCTAATTAAGATAGTTTTTTAAAATACATGTGTTTTTTTTAAATCCACTTTGACATTACAGAGTATTTTGTATAGATTGTTGAGAAAAAATTGACAATTAAATACATTTTAATCCCAACTTGTAACACAAAATGTGGAAGAAGTCAAGGGATGTGAATACTTTTTGAAGGCAATGTATCTCTTTCCCTTCTCTTCCTCACAGATCAGATGACCTGAGGTGGCTGAAGCTGGAACTGTCCTGATCATCCCTCCTTCCACTCATCCGTCTCAACATCACTTCATCTCCGACACACAAACACAGAATGTCCCCCCTCTGTCCATCTCTCCCTCCCTCCTCCTCCTCAGGCATCCCTCCTCATCCCCTCTCTTCCCCCTCTTCTGGAGAACAAGTCGTCTGGCTGGAGGCTCGACAGACACAGAAGAGACCTATCAGAAGAGGACGACGTGACATTGCTGAGTTATAACCAGTAGTGTAGTGGAGGGTAATCGCATGTAAACGCCGTATATGCACTTTTTTTCATTTTGTGCGAGCGTTTACTCACCTTTTGCGGAAAAATGCATAGAAAGTGCACGGAGCGTTACTTTACTCACTGATAACGGCGATCAGCGTTCACCCACCTTTTTTTTTTTATCACGACATCACTTGTTATGACATCAGACGTATAGCAGGACGACACTCAACAGTTTGTCTGTTCTGTTCTTAGCCAGTTTGTTTAGAGGTGGGGGGAGACAGAAAAAACAGTGATACCTCAGACAAACAGATTTTGTGGGTTTCATTTTTCATTTACGAGGATGAGTTTTATATGTTCTCCGTTTTGGGGAAACTACATGGTCATGATGTCGCCAATGCCCACCTGTTGATGTAGACATTTCTTACTTCACATTCTGAAAATGGAGAAGAGGAGATGACAGAAAGGTAGCTGTGTGTGTTCTACTGTAGATATGGTTGTCATGGTAGCTACCCACTGGGCACACACTAGTTGAATCAATGCTGGTCAAAATGAGATGAAAGTAGTACTGGTTGATGATTTTTTTCAAATCCAATGTATTTTCCACGTTGATTCCACGTCACAATACGTTGACAAATTACGTTGAAACAACGTTGATTCAACCAGTGTGTGCTCAGTGGGTAAAGTTCTACTGTTGACACGATAGCAACATGATGACATGCCAGGTTGGAAGTCATGGTAGCTAGTGTTCTACTGTCGATACGGTGGTCACATGACAGGTTGGTAGTCATGGAAGCTGGTGTTGTACTGTCAACATGTCAACCAGTGGTGGTGGTATAGTCTGAGTTTACGCTTACTTTGGGGTTCCATGGAAAGGGTTGCTAGGTAGGCCATTGCCGGGGTCACGGGCAGTGGAAAAACACAGGTGACCTTAATGGCAGCTGTGGCCATGTGGATGGACCAATCAGAACGCTGTTTGGGGGATTAGAGGGACAGAGGGCCAGGGCCGAGGTCTTTGAGGCTGGGATGCTGAATTAGGCAACCTGAACAAAACAGGCTGCAGAGAGAATAATAGACATGGACAAACACAACACAAAAAGATAACAACAAAACGCTTTCAAAAGAACTGCTGTGCTTCTCTCTCACCTATCTCTCTTTCTATCTCTTACATCTCTCCCTCTCACCCCATTGGGCACACTAGGTCGTTTCAACGTTGATAATTGGGTAATATTTGGTTGAGATGTTGATCAATGAGTTTACAACCTATATTTGTTGAATTTCCAATGTGTTATCACTATGCTTTCAACCATCTAAAAGCACAACCTAATTCCAATGGAAAAACAATGCCAGATTTGTTGTTTATTTATAAAACAGATGAATGAATGTGTTATCATTGTTCTTCATCTAATATCTGAACCACATGACCCGGGCCTGGTTTCCCGATAGCAGTGGAATTTAGGCGTATGAGTGTTTTAATGATGCATTGTTCCAACAACGGCCCGGGGGATGTAACATGCGTTTCCCAAAATACCACGCAGAGAGAGCGTTCACTAAGTGCGTTGTTGAGGCATAGGCCTACAGTCGAAACTAATAGGATCGAAAGAAAGTTAGCGCGGCTCTCGGATCAGTTTTCTCCATTCAAATCTTACTTTAACATTCACATTTTTGATGGGTCAGCTCCTAGAAAGATATTATCACCTATGACTGCAACTATTAGCCTACCCCAGTGGTCGCCAACCGGTCAATTCAAATCAAATCAAATGTATTGTTAACATACACATGGTTAGCAGATGGTATTGCGAGTGTAGCGAAATGCTTGTGCTTCTAGTTCTGACAGTGCAGCAATATCTAACATGTAATCTAACAATTCCTCAACAACTACCTAATACATAAAAATCTAAGTAAAGGAAGGAATAAGACTATATAAATATATGGATGAACGATGACAGAGCGGCATAGGCAAGATACAATAGATGGTATAAAATGCAGTATATACATATGAGATGAGTAATGTAAGATATGTAAACATTATTAAAGTGGCATTATTAAAGTGACTTGTGATCCATTTATTAAAGTAGCCAATGATTTCAAGTCTGTATGTAGGCAGCAGCCGCTCTGTGTTAGTGATGGCTGTTTAACAGTCTGATGGCCTTGAGATAGAAGCTGTTTTTCAGTCTCTCGGTCCCAGCTTTGATGCCCCTGTACTGACCTAGCCTTCTGGATGGTAGCGGGGTGGACAGGCACTTGCTCGGGTGGTTGTTGTCCTTGATGATCTTTTTGGCCTTCCTGTGACATCGGGTGCTGTAGGTGTCCTGGAGGGCAGGTAGTTTTCCCCCGGTAATGTGTTGGGCAGACCGCACCGCCCTCTGGAGAGCCCTGCGGTTGCAGGCAGTGCAGTTGCCGAACCAAGCAGTGATACAGCCCAACAGGATGCTCTTGATTCTACATCTGTAAAAGTTTGTGAGGGTTTTAGGTGACAAGCCAAATTTCTTCAGCCTCCTGAGGTTGAAGAGGCGCTGTTGCACCTTCTTCACCACACTGTCTGTGTGGGTGGACCATTTCAGTTTGTCTTATACTACATAAGAATAAATGTATAGTTACAGTAACCTCAAAACATTTAATGGATATGTATCTAGTGCTTGGATAGTTTCATCTGACCACTGGCTTAATCCCATTCTTTAACTATTATTTTTGGTTGAGTTGGAGACATGACTCCAACATATCATTTGTTAACTTGTCAACAAGTTAATATGCTATTTATTGTGTTTCAAAAGTGATATTGAATTGTGTTTGGTTGTCAATGCAACCAAATATCAACATTTAAAGGAGATGTATCTTCTGCTTGGATAGGTCCATCAATGGCACTGATTAGTCTGGCTTTAATTCTAGTTTGTCTTCAAACTAATTATTGATATGTTGGATTCACGTCAATTGCTGTTGATGACTTTTGCAAATGCTATAGGCCAAAATAGCATCATTGATGATATACAGTGCATTCGGAAAGTATTCAGACCCCTTCACTTTTTCCACATTTGTTACGCTACAGCTTTATTCTAAAATTGATTAAATAGTTTTTGTCCCTCATCAGTCGGAACACAATACTCCATAATGATAAAGCAAAAACAGTTTTTTAGAAATGTTTCCAAATGTATAAAAAATAAATAACTGAAATATTCCATTTACATAAGTATTCAGACCCTTTACTCAGTACTTTGTTGAAGCACCTTTGGCAGCGAATACAGCATCGAGTCTTCTTGGGTATGACGCTACAAGCTTAGCACACCTGTTTTTGGGGCGTTTCTCCCATTCTTCTCTGAAGAATCTCTCAAGCTCTGTCAGGTTGGAGGGGGAGCATTGCTGCACAACTATTTTCAGGTCTCTCCAGAGATGTTCGATTGAGGTAATTCCGGGCTCTGGCTGGGCCACTCAAGGACATTCAGAGACTTGTCCTGAAGCCACTCCTGTGTTGTCTTGGCTGTGTGCTTATGGTAGTTGTCCTGTAGGAAGGTGAACCTTCACCCCAGTCTGAGGTCCTGAGCGCTCTGGAGCAGGTTTTCATCAAGGATCTCTCTGTACTTTGCTCTGTTCATCTTTCCCTCACATGTTGTGTTACCCGATCAGGAATGCTGTTAAATATAATAGATTTTAGGTTTGTATTATTATTATTTAATTTATGCAAAAGTCTTCATTTTACACATTCTGTCCTTGAGGTAAGGACCATATTGTGTTGGTTCTACTTGAGGATTCATTCAAACGCTGCATAGAATTTATTCACAACATAAATATTTAGCAGGACTCTTTCTGCTGTCAATAAAGGCATAACAAAGCATAACCAGAATTGTGTCTTGGGAAAAAGACACTGAAATAATAGACAAACACCTCTTGTAAGAACCAACTCTTTTCAATGCAAACGGACTCTAGGGGCTCTATTTTCAGCTGGTATTAAGCCAGAACAATTGTCAAACGCACATTTGTTTGAAATTTCAATCTGTTAAAGCCAGCACTCTTCTGTTTTCAAACCCTAGTGCCTGGATTGGTAATTTACCTGTTTTATATGAGCTCGCTTGCGCTAAGGTGGTAACTGTGGCAATATCTGAGGTGTGTCCTTAAAAATGTGTGCCAAAGTTTCAGGCAACGCTGGTGGGGATATTTACTCAAAGTAACAACACAGTCAAAGACTTAGTAACTTTGTTGTTATCACGGTCTGGTTACCTATAACTACAAACATAGTTAAGTTTTAGCGTTTTTACATATTTATTCACTTATTTCCGGATAGCTTCGGAACTACCCACAATGCACTATTTCTCAATGTCATATGGAGAACCGGTGCTACCTAGCTAGTTCCAGCTGGCTAACATTAGCGACTAGCTATGCTAGCATGTAATTACAGTCCAAACTGAGCTATTATGTACATTAACAAAGAAGAAACCAAATCTTAATCACCAAAGCTTTATTAAAAGATCAAGTTTGGGAGCATCATATTTTTATATATGTAGGCTATTGTACATTATTTTAGCAAGCTGCTGTTATTATTTTGGATGTGCATAAAACCCTGTCCATGCAGGCTATATATGCCCATGGAACGAGAGATTATATGATCCAGGGGATGTCACTCATATTTAGAAACATTTAAGTTATTTTCCTGTAACAATTGCTTGTTTTTAATTTCATTTGTTTAAAAAACAATCCCTTATAGGCTACCCTTACCCTACTATAATGAAAGCTGGTTCAACAGCAATGCACAGCAAACATTCAACCTCTAGCTGCGTACCCCCCTCTAGCACCAGGGTCAGCGCACTCTCAAATATTGTTTTTTGCCATTATTGTAAGCCTGCCACACACACACTATACGATACATTTATTAAGCATAAGAATGAGTGTAAGTTTTTGTCACTTCCCACAAGGTGGGTAGTGACAAAAGGCTCTTATAGGACCAGGCCACAAATAATAATAATCAATCATTTTGCTCTTTATTTAACCATCTTACATATAAACCTTATTTGGTCATCAACAATTGTGAATAACTCACCACAGGTTAATGAGAAGGGTGTGCTTGAAAGGATGCAGATAACTCTGCAATGTTGGGTTGTATTGGAGAGTCTCAGTCTTAAATCATTTTCCACACACAGTCTGTGCCTGTATTTAGTTTTCATGCTGGTGAGGGCCGAGAATCCACTATCACATACAGTTGAAGTCGGAAGTTTACATACACTTAGGTTGGAGTCATTAAAACTCGTTTTTCAACCACTCCACAAATTTCTTGTTAATTAACAAACTATAGTTTTGGCAAGTCGGTTAGGACATCTACTTTGTGCATGACACAAGTAATTTTTCCAACAATTGTTTACAGACAGATTATTTCACTTATAATTCACTGTATCACAATTCCAGTGGGTCAGTAGTTTACGTACACTAAGTTGACTGTGCCTTTAAACAGCTTGGAAAATTACAGAAAATTATGTCATGGCTTTAGAAGCTTCTGATAGACTAATTGACATAATTTGAGTCAATTGGAGGTGTACTTGTGTATGTATTTCAAGGCCTACCTTCAAACTCAGTGCCTCTTTACTTGACATCATGGGAAAATCAAAAGAAATCAGCCAAGACCTCAGAATTTTTGGGGGGGACCTCCACAAGTCTAGTTCATCCTTGGGAGCAATTTACAAATGCCTGAAAGTACCACGTTCATCTGTACATACAATAGTACGCAAGTATAAACACCATCGGACCATGCAGTCGTCATACCGCTCAGGAAGGAGACGCGTTCTGTCTCCTAGAGTTTAATGTACTTTGGTGTGAAAAGTGCAAATCAATCCCAGAACAACAGCAAAGGACCTTGTGAAGATGCTGGAGGAAACCTGTACAAAAGTATCTATTTCCACAGTAAAACAAGTCCTATATCAACATAACCTGAAAGGCCGCTCAGCAAGGAAGAAGCCACTGCTCCTAAACCGCCATAAAATATCCAGACTACGGTTTGCTACTGCACATGGGGACAAAGATCATACTTTTTGGAGAAATGTCCTCTGGTCTGATGAAACAAAAATAGAAATGTTTGGCCCATAATGACCATCGTTATGTTAGAAGGAAAAAGGGGGAGGCTTGCAAGCTGAAGAACACATCCCAACCGTGAAGCACGGGGGTGGCAGCATCATGTTGTGGGGGTGCTTTGCTGCAGGAGGGACTGGTGTACTTCACAAAATAGATGGCATCATGACGATGGAAAATTATGTGGATATATTGAAGCAACATCTCAAGACATCAGTCAGGAAGTTAAAGCTTGGTTGCAAATGCGTCTTCCAAATAGACAATGATCCCAAGCATTCTTCCAAAGCTGTGGCAAAATGGCTTAAGGACAACAAAGTCAAGGTATTGGAGAGGCCATCACAGAGCCCTGACCTCAATCCCATAGAAAATGTGTGGGTAGAACTGAAAAAGCGTGTGCGAGCAAGGAGGCCTACAAACCTGATTCAGTTACACCAGCTCTGTCCGGAGGAATGGGCCAAAATTCACCCAACTTATTGTGGGAAGCTTGTAGAAGGTTACCCCGAAATGTTTTACCCAAGTTAAACAATTTAAAGGCAATGCTACCAAATACTAATTGAGTGTATGTAAACTTCTGACCCACTGGGAATGTGATGAAAGAAATACAAGTAGAAATAAATCATTCTCTCTACTATTATTCTGACATTTCACATTCTTAAAATAAAGTGGTGATCCTAACTGACCTAAGACAGGGAATGTTTACTAGGATTAAATGTCAGGAATTGTGGAAAACTGAGTTTAAATGTATTTGGCTAAGGTGTATGTAAACTTCCGACGTCAACTGTAGGTACGTGGTTGCAAAGGACATCAGTGTCTTAACAGCTCAATTTGCCAAGGCAGGATACTCTGAGTGCAACCCAATCCAGAAATCTGGCATTGGCTTCTGATTAAATTCAATTTTCACAGAACCACTTGTTGCAATTTCGATAAGATATCGTGTTCAGATATCGGTGAGTGGACTGGAGGCAGGGCATGAAAGGGATAACGAATCTAGTTATTTGTGTCATCCGTTTCGGGAAATTACCTGCGTAATTGCGCACCTAACTCACTCAGGTGCTTCGCTATATCACATTTGACATTGTCCGTAAGCTTGAGTTCATTTGCACACAAAAAAAATCATACAATGATGGAAAGACTTGTGTGTTGTCCTTGTTAATGCAGACAGAGAAGAGCTCCAACTTCTTAATCATAGCCTCAATTTTGTCCCGCACATTGAATATAGTTGCGGAGAGTCCCTGTAATCCTAGATTCAGATCATTCAGGTGAGAAAAAACATCACCTAGATAGGCCAGTCAAGTGAAAATTATAGTCAGTTAAGAAAACTTTAAGCTCGTCTCTCAATTCAAAAAAACGTGTCAATACTTTGGCCCTTGATAACCAGCCCTTGATAACCACCCTTCTGTATGTTGTAAAAGCGTTACATTGTCGCTGCCCATTGCATAGTGCAGAAAATACACAAGAGTTCAGGGGCCTTGCTTTAACAACGTTAACCATTTTCACTGTACTGTCCAAAACATCTTTCAAGCTGTCAGGCATTCCCTTGGCAGCAAGAGCCTCTCGGTGGATGCTGCAGTGTACCCAAGTGGCATCGGGAGCAACTGCTTGCACGCGCAATACCCCTCCACTATGTCTCCCTGTCATGGCTTTTGTGCCATCAGTACAGATACCAACATGAGCAGCAGCTACGTTTGGCTACATACGGACCGTTAGTGGAATTCCCGCAAGAGAGTAACGGTTAATGTGATTGGGTGTTAATTATTTGACTAGGCTACCTATTTTTGACATTGTGCTGTTATTTCGCTGAACACTAGATGGTTTCATTTTATTTTTGGCAGTGAAACGAGGCTACTCAGGTGAGAAAAAAACCTCACCCAAATGTAAAGCCCCGTTGGAGAATATAAATGGACTGTTTTTTAAATGTGAAGAAATGTTTTTTTCCCCCAGTTTTTTTTCCATTATTATATAAAAAAAAAAAAAAAGAATCACATTTTTATTTGCCGCACCCGCGGCGGCATTGCGCGTACCCCCAGTTTGGGAATACCTGGCCTAGGCTATATCTTGCTTATTGAGAATGTGCCACACACATACAAAACAATTTACGGGAGCCTAGTGGTTAGAGCGTTGTGCTCGTGATCGAATCCCCAAGCTGACAAGGTAAAAATCTGTCGCTTCGTCCCTGAGCACGGCAGGTAACCCATTGTTCCCCAGGCGCCGAACACGTGAATGTCGATTATGGCAGCCCGCATTTAGTTGTACAACTGACTAGGTATCCCCCTTTCCCTTTTATTTGAGGAGAAGTGCAAAATGTAAAGAACTATACCCGTTGAAGCCAATTACAACAATGTTGACTGTCAACACTAATCATATTGAGCTGGATGTTATTTTTTTTTACTGTTGCTGTAACTCGTTATTGTAGTTTATACTATTTCAAATCAAATCAAATTGTATTTGTCACATGTGCCGAATACAACAGTTGTAATGCTTACATACAAGCCATTAACAAACAATGCAGTTTTAAGAAAAAATTAAAATAGAAATATAACAAATAATTAAGGAGCAACAATAAAACAACAGTAGTGAGGCTATATACAGGGGGTACAGAGTCAATGTGCGGGGGCACATCCTGGTAATATGTACATGTAGGTTGAGGTAAAGTGACTATGCATGGGAAATAAACAGAGTAGCAGCAGCGTAAAAATGGGGGGTGGGGTGGGGACAATACAAATAGTCCGGGTAACCATTTGATTAACTGTTCAAGAGTCTTATGGCTTGGGGGTAGAAGCTGTTAAGAAGCCTTTTTGACCTAGACTTGGAACTCCGGTACCACTTGCCGTGCGGTAGCAGAGACAACAGTCTATGACTAGGGTGGCTGGAGTCCTTTGCACTTTTTTGGGCCTTCTTCTAACACCGCCTGGTATAGAGGTCTTGGATGGCAGGAAGCTTGGTCCCAGTGATGTTCTGGACCGTACGCATTACCCTTTGTAGTGCCTTATGGTTGGAGGCCGAGCAGTTGCCATACCAGGCGGTGATGCAACCAGTCATGATGCTCTCGATGGTGTAGCTGTAGAACTTTTTGAGGATCTAAGGACTCATGCAAATCTTTTCAGTCTCCTGAGGGGGAATAGGCATTGTCGTGTCCTCTTCACGACTGTCTTGGTGTGTTTGGACCATGATAGGTTGTTGGTGATGTGGACACCAAGGAACTTGAAGCTCTCAACCTGCTCCACTACAGCCCCGTCAATGAGAATAGGGGCGTGCTCGCCCCTCCTTTTTCTGTAGTCCACAATCATCTCCTTTGTCTTGATCACGTTGAGGGAGAGGTGCCCCCAGCCGAAACCATCAATAACCTGCAGAACTTGAGACAACGACATGCCGTATCAAGCCAGTGAGGGGCCAAGCCCTCATCCCAACTATAATTTATTGATTGATCAAAAACCTGCCCTTTTGCGACACTGCAAGCTATTGCACTCATAATTCCTGCAGCGAAAATAGCTCAAATATTTCACTGAGTATTAAAGGGGCAGTTCAGTCAAAAACAGGATTTGCCTGCGTTTTATATATAATTCCACACAAAAAAATTATAATGCACTTCAACTGTAAGAGCTGTTTGAAAAGACTGCCTGAAATTACAGCTTGTTTGGCTGGGTGGAGTTTTTGAATCGCCTGGTGACATCAACAGGCAGTATAAGTTAAAAGACCAATAACAAAGAGAGTTCGCCCTCCTCTCTGCCAATAGGCTCCTACAATTAGGCCCCTCTCTCAGACCACTCCCAGACAGTTCTATTACAATTCTTGCTTGAGAAATTGCATTTTGCTAAGAAGCTTTTTCCCCCACCATTTTAATTTAAAACAATCACAGTAAAGTACTTAATTGTTACCCAGAAATAATGTCTAATATTGAGATGATATGGCTGCATTGGACCTTTTAACGTGTGGGTGTACTTGACATTTTCTAAGTGAACATCTCGTTTTTACAACATTTTGTATGCAGAAAGTTCTCAGGTACCATAATATCCTAAACCATCACTACGACTCTTCCTTTTTCATCACTCTCTTTCTTCTTTTCATCAGTTTAGTATTAGGTGCCAGTTGCCTCGTCATTCAGGGAACGTGTGTAGCCTACCTCCCAGTGATGGACAGCTGGAGTGTTTCTGAGAATGTGTCCCCAATGGCACCCTATTATCTATATAGTGCATTATTTTTGACGAATGTAGCACACTATATACAGTATAAGGAATACGGTGCCATTTAAGACTCAATCTCTGGATCAGTGTATAGATCTGTTATTAATACGGAGATATTGGGGTCACCCAGCTGAAGTAACCAGTTATTTTCTGATTGAGATCCATACTTTTGACCAGAGATCCAGTCAGAGCATATCTCACATAGTGTGAGCATTCAAATGTGTCTTTGGATCATAACCCTAGTCTTGTATCCTTGCTGTATAGTAGTGCCATGGTCTTGTTTTCCAGAGGGAAATATCTAAAGGCATACAACAACGGATTCATACATTCATAAATAAACAATAACAGATTAAATCCAAATGAAGTAAACAATTTCAATGAAACAATCCATGCTATCGTCATCTTGCACTCTGTATAGGCGGATCTGTCCTAGAAACATAATGTTACAGATTTTTTCCTTTTTGTCTAAACTGTGAGAATAAAGTACATCTTTGACATGGCATGTGATGTGTGTTGACATGGAATTTGATGTTTGTTGTTGTCACGTGTGCGCCCTCTCCGGCCTCTAGGTCACCAGGCTGCTCATTATGGCGCACACCTGTCACCATCATTACGCGCACCACGTCATCAGACTCACCTGGACTCTATCACTTCCCTGATTACCTTCCCTATATATGTCACTCCCTTTGGTTCCATTCCAATGCGTTATTGTTTCTGTTCCTATGTCGTGTGTGTGTGTGTGTGTGTGTGTGTGTGTGTGTGTGTGTGTGTGTGTGTGTGTGTGTGTGTGTGTGTGTGTGTGTGTGTGTGTGTGTGTGTGTGTGTGTGTGTGTGTGTGTGTGTGTGTGTGTGTGTGTGTGTGTGTGTGTGTGTGTGTGTGTGTGTGAACTCCCTGAACTTGCTTCCTGACTCTCAGTGCACATTGTTCGTTTTTTTTTATATTCATGATTAGTCACTTCAATTGGGCTACCATTTGAAGTCAAGGCGTTCAAGGTAAGTTCAGCTCAATCTATTTTCTACATAACCTCTCCCTTGTGGAACCTAAACTGAAGTGATGGCTTTGACATCACAATGGAATTAGAATCTTCAGATTGAGGCCTATGGTTCTGAGCCCTACTTCGGGGTGAGGACTGAGGTTTTTGGGGGAAATTTTCAATTCAGTAGAGGTCTGATCCTGATTTAGGAATGTTTGCCCTTCCTACACACTTCTCAGTATTTGGTATTCAGACTGACCTCATTGACGTAACGTTTTCTGCATGTGTCACTACCCTGCATGCTCTGAATAAATGTCCTTCAACCACTCAGTACATTCATCTTAAGCCATTCCTTTAAACGATGCAGGTTTTAGTTTGAAGTTGGTCGACAGACTAGAATATATCAAGAAAACAGGTTTGAATATTAGGGATCAATGAAAGAGAGCCTTCTAAATATATGCTTAATTCTGTTTCAGCATCAATCAGATTTAAAAAATCTTGTACATTATTTAGGTTAGGAAAGTATTTGACTCAAACAGGTTTGAGAGCCTTTACACACGAAAGAAAATGGTGGTGTGATTAGTTCTGGATATTGCCACATTCAGTTCTTCAACCCATGGTAATGTTGGAAGATTATTGTACATATCATTATAGCCTCGTCTATTGCCTGCACTGGAACTGTCAAGTATTTCAAACTGTTATGGCTTGGTCTGTGCTCCACTCATAACGATTTAATTAGCCTACATCTTGTTTTTTTATATTATCAACAGTTACTAATGATCCTCAGCAACAATCACACGGCTGTGATGTTTACAGAGGAAGAAAATAAGGTAAATTAAACAATTTAGGCTATACTAACAGTCAACTTCCAATTTGCTATGTGGTTATTAGGCCTACTGTTGAAAATCCTATTACCAGTCTGTTCAACCTCTCTTTCGTATCGTCTGAGATCTCTAAAGATTGGAAAGCTGCCGCAGTCATCCCCCTTTTCAAAGTGACACTCTAGACCCAAACTGTTAAAGACCTATATCCATCCTGCCCTGCCTTTCTAAACTCTTTGAAAGCCAAGTTAACAAACAGATCACTGCCCATTTCGAATCCCACCGTACCTTCTCCGCTGTGCAATCTGGTTTCCGAGCTGGTCACGGGTGCACCTCGGCCACGCTCAAGGTCCTAAACGATATCATAACCGCCATCGATAAGAGACAATACTGTGCAGCTGTCTTCATCGACCTGGCCAAGGCTTTCGACTGTCAATCACCACATTCTTATCGGCAGACTCAACAGCCTTGGTTTCTCAAATGACTGCCTCGCCTGGTTCACCAACTACTTCTCTGATAGAGTTCAGTGTGTCAAATCGGAGGGCCTGTTGTCCGGACCTCTGGCAGTCTCTATGGGGGTACCACAGGGTTCAATTCTTGGGCTGACTCTTTGCTCTGTATATATCAACGATTTCGCTCTTGCTGTGGGTGATTCCCTGATCCACCTCTACGCAGACGACACCATTCTGTATACATCTGGCCCTTTGGACCCTGTACTAAAAAACCTCCAGACGAGCTTCAATGCCATACAACACTCCTTCAGTGGCCTCCAACTGCTCTTAAACGCTAGTAAAACTTAATGCATGCTTTCAACCGATTGCTATCCGCCCGACTAGCATCACTACTCAGGAACGGTTCAGACTTAGAATATGTGGACAACTACAAATAACCAGGGTGTCTGGTTAGACTAAACTCTCCTTCCAGACTCACATTAAGCATCTCCAATCCAAAATTAAATCTAGAATCAGCTTCCTATTTCGCAACAAAGCCTCCTTCACACTCGCTGCCTAACATACCCTAGTAAAACTGACTATCCTACCAATCCTCGACTTTGGCAATGCCATTTACAAAATAGCCTCAACACTCTACTCAACAAATTGGATGCAGTATATCACAGTGCCATCCGTTTTGTCACAAGCCCCATATACCACCCACCACTGTGACCTGTTTGCTCTCGTCGGCTGGCCCTCGCTACATATTTGTCGCCAGACCCACTGGCTACAGGTCATCTGTCTTTGCTAGGTAAAGCCCCGCTTATCTCAGCTCACTGGTCACCATAACTACACCCACCCGTAGCACGCGCTCCAGCAGGTATCTCACTGGTCATCCCCTGAAGCCAACACCCCCTTTGGCTGCCTTTCCTTCCAGTTCTCTGCTGCCAATGACTGGAACAAATTATAAAAATCGCTGAAGCTGGAGACTTACATTTCCCTCACTAACTTTAAGCATCAGCTATCTGAGCAGCTTACCGATCGCTGCAGCTGTACACAACCCCTCTGTAAATAGCCCATCCAATCTACCTACCTCATCCCCATTCTGTTTTTTTTGCTCTTTTGCACCAGTATTTCTATTTGCACATCTATCACTCCAGTGTTAATCTACCTAAATTGTAATTACTTCGCTACTATGGCCGATTTATTGCCTTACCACCTCACGCCATTTGCACACACTGTATATAGACTTTTCTATTGTTATTGACTGTACATTTGTTTATCCCATGTGTAACTGTTTGTCGCTTTGCTTTATCTTGGCCAGGTCGCAGTTGTAAATGAGAACTTGTTCTCAACTGGCCTACCTGGTTAAATAAAGATAAAAATAAAATAGGCCTACTGATGGTCAATACTGATATTTGACATATAAATAGGAGACAGAAAGTCGGAAGACCCATTTCAAGTAGCTAGGCACACAGTACCAGTTGCAAGTTTGGACACCTACTCATTCAAGGGTTGATCTCTTTTTACTATTTTCTACATTGAGAATAATAGTGATGACGTCAACTATGAAGTAACACATTTGAAATCATGTATTAACCAAAAAAGGTTAAACAAATCAAAATATATTTCAGCTTCATAGTAGCCACCCTTTGCCTTGATGACAGCTTTGCACACTCAAACCCAGATTAGTCTGTCGGACTGCCTGATGGTGAAGCGTGATTCATCACTCCAGAAAATGCATTTCCTATGGCTGCGAGCTTTACACCACTCCAGCCAACGCTTGGCATTGCACTGGGTGATCTTAGGCTTGTGTGCGGCTGCTCGGCCATGGAAACCTATTTCATGAAGCTCCCAATGAACAGTTCTTGTGCTGACGTTTCTTCCAGGGACAGTTTAGAATTCGGTAGTGAGTGTTGCAAACGAGGACAGATATTTTTACACACTTCAGCACTCGGTGGTCCCGTATGGTGAGCTTGTGTGGCCTACCACTTTGTGGCTGAGCCGTTGTTGCTCCTAGACGTTTCCAGTTCACAATAACAGCCCTTACAATTGACCCAGGCAGCTCTAGCAGGGCAGAAATTTGATGAACTGACTTGTTGGAAAGGTTGCATCCTATGACGGTGCCACGTTGAAAGTCACTGAGCTCTTCAGTAAGGCCATTCTACTGCCAATGTTTGTCTATGGAGATTGCATGGCTGTGTGCTCAATTGTATACACCGTCAGCAACGGGTGTGGCTGAAATAGCTGAATCCACTCATTTGAATGGGTGTCCACATACTTTGGCAACGTAGTGTTTCATTTTTATATTGCTACTATGCAAATATGGTGGTGATCAAGGTCAGAATACAGCGTATCTGTGGCGATGCCTTCATTTAGTCCAGCTCCACCCAAA
This sequence comes from Salvelinus namaycush, assembly GCF_016432855.1. Classification (NCBI taxonomy): domain Eukaryota; kingdom Metazoa; phylum Chordata; class Actinopteri; order Salmoniformes; family Salmonidae; genus Salvelinus; species Salvelinus namaycush. The sequence goes on from NC_052327.1 coordinate 8,647,244, forward strand.
ATGAGTAGCTTGCAATTATCACGCTTAAGGTCGGAATGTGCATAAAGGGAAGTACATTCCATTTACATGTGCATAACTCAGGTCGGAATCACAGCCCTGGTGCAGACAAACTGTCCAAATCCTCTGTTAAACATTTAAACAAACCATCAATGCTAGGCAGGGTAACTGTAGCAGGCATGTCGGTCTGAACAATCTGAAATCAATTTGTGGAGGATTTAGAGGCCTCGCCTGTGAGTGAATGTTGAGTTGACAGACTGGTCAACCATTTCCTGCCAGGGAGAATTACTTTAGCTGCTTTAAAGGGAATTAAACAGGCAGGAACACAGTGCAATGGTAACACAGTTGTATGCCAACAGTGCTGTAGTCCTATAGCATCCTCTGAAGGATATTTTAGGGACTACAGTGAACCATGTAGTCTTCTACATTGACCAACTCAAAAGTACTTTTTTTTAACCAATGTTTAAACTAACTTCATAACCAGAAGTTTATATTAAACTTTTTTCCCCTCCTGTTTAAGGCACACTGAGAAACATATTAAATATACTTCAATTTCACTTTTATTGATTTAATTCATGAGTTAAAATCATATGGCTATAAATGAGTGGTTCCTCATTCCCCCCTCCCTAGCACTGAAGTTCAGCCTTCACACTGCTAATTGATGATTCCCTGAGTAAAAACTCTGTCCAAAGTATGCAAAACAAATCACAATGGTGATCACAAAATAAAACCCTGCAGATGAGCGACGCTATTGGTGTTGCTGGGGTAAAGCAAGACCACTAGCATCGGCCCACAGCCTCTCCGTCCTCTACAGTATTCCCACTCCGTCTCTGCTCTCAGGATGGTGGCCTGAGCCCCTGCTGCCAGGATGGTGGCCTGAGCCCCTGCTGCCATCACCACCTGTCTGTGGAGCAGGTAGCGCTCACGTCCGTTAAACCGGTACACCTCCAGCCTCCTTTGCCTGGGGGTCCTCCAGAACACCCTCCCACCTCAGGCTCTCCTTGGCCTGAGCACTGACGACCCCCTCAGAGGATGGCGCCAATGGAGGCACTCTTCTCTGACACAAAGACATTTTTGTCATGTCTTTGTGCATTCATCTCCTCCTGCTGTCCCGTTGCCCTTGGTCAGCTGGTCTTCTGACCCGACGGGGCAGCGTTGGGGTGATGGTAGTGCAGTCTGGGGTTTCTCTGTGGGACAATGGTAAAGCAGATAAGATTACTGGCCACAACTCAATAGGCTACTGCAGTGTGACAAGGTGCACTGCATCCAGCTATCAATTGCTTCCCAAATGGCACTACTTTTGACCAGAGCCCTATGGGAATGGGGCCATTTGGGACAGTCTTGTATGTGGTAGGAGGGGAAAGAGCTTGAGCTAATGGATTAGTTGACCCTAATGGGGCCTCATGACACTGGTGCTTTCATCTCTACAGGGACACCTGATCCCAAAACACTTGCATTGTTCAGCTCCTCAGCAGAGTTGAGGTCAGGACTAGGGTAGGGAGACCTGTACTAAATGATAGATTGGTGTGGATCATGTGGTAAAGGCAACGTCAAGGTTGTGAGTTTTTACTCCCCACAGGGATCACATACTAAACATTTATTCACTCAAGTGTCATGTATAGGCCTATATTGTATTCATTCATAATACTATCTTTTAAAATGCAATGTGTCATTATAATGAACCAAAATCATTGTACAGTAGTGTTAAAAAAAAAAATCACAAACCTGTCTTCTGAAGTCAGGAGTGCTGGAATGTCCTGACACATCTGTTTTCTTTGCTGCTGGCGTCCTTCTCTTTGGTCTCCATGTTTGCGGGCAGCAGTGGAGGTTAGTCTTTATTCACAGAACACATGCTCCCATCACCTGAGTACAGGTTGTATCGGGGGGACGTAACATAGTGAATTTCCATCTGAGAGACTCAAATTAGTATGATATGTTAGGTTTCACATGGTATATATTGTGTGGATGTACATACAGTCAAGTCGGACTTTACATTCACTCAGGTTGGCGTGAATAAAACTCGTTTTTCAACCACTCCACAGATTTCTTGTTAACAAACTATAGTTTTGGCAAGTCGGTTAGGACTTCTACTTTGCATGACACAAGTCATTTTTCCAACAATTGTTTACAGATAGATTATTTCACTTATAATTCACTGTATCACAATTCCAGTGGGTCAGAAGTTTACATACACTAAGTTTACTGTGCCTTTATACAGCTTGGAAAATTCCAGAAATTGATGTCATGGCTTCTGATAGGCTAATTGACATAATTTGAGTGAATTGGAGGTGTACCTGTGGATGTATTTCAAGGTCTACCTTCAAACTCAGTGCCTCTTTGCTTGACATCATGGGGAAATCAAAATAAATCAGCCAAGACCTCAGAAAAGAAATTGTAGACCTCCACAAGTCTGGTTCATCCTTGGGCGCAATTTCCAAACGTCTGAAGGTACCATGTTCATCTGTACATACAATAGTACGCAAGTACAAACACAATGGGACCATGCAGCTGTCATACTGCTCAGGAAGGAGACGCGTTCTGTCTCCTAGAGATGAACGTACTTTGGTGTGACAAGTGCAAATCAATCCCAAACAGCAAAGGACCTTGTGAAGATGCTGGAGGAAACGGGTACAAAAGTATCTATATCCACTGTAAAACGAGTCCTATATCAACAACCTAAAAGGCTGCTCAGCATGAAGAAGCCACTGCTCCAAGTCAGACGACGGTTTGCAACTGCACATGGGGACAAAGATTGTACTTTTTGGAGAAATGTCCTCTGGTCTGAAACAAATAGAATTGTTTGGCCATAATGACCATAGTTATGTTTGGAGGAAAAAGGGGGAGGCTTGCAAGCTGAAGAACACCATCCCAACCGTAAAGCACGGGGGTGGCAGCATCATGTTGAGGGGGTGCTTTGCTGCAGGAGGGACTGGTGCACTTTACAAAATAGATGACATCATGAGGCAGGAAAATTGTGGATATATTGTAGCAACATCTCAAGACCTCAGTGAGGAAGTTAAAGCTTGATTGCAAATGGGTCTTCCAAATGGACAATGATCCCAAGCATTCTTCCACGTTGTGGCAAAATGGCTTAAAGACAAAAAAGTCAAGGTATTGGAGTGGCCATCACAAAGCCCTGACCTAAATCCTATAGAAAATGTGTGGGCAGAACTGAAAAAGCATGTGCAAGCAAGGAGGCCTACAAACCTAACTCAGTTACACCAGCTCTGTCAGCAGGAATGGGCCAAAATTCACCCAACTTATTGTGGACGGTTACCCGAAACGATTGACCCAAGTTAAACCATTTAAAGGCAATGCTACCAAATACTAATTGAGTGTCTAAACTTCTGACCCACTGGCAATGGGGTGAGAAATAAAAGCTGAAATAATTCTCTACTATTCTGACATTTCACATTCTTAAAATAAAGTGGTGATCTTTACTGACCTAAGACAGGGAATTTTTAATAGGATTAAATGTCATGAATTGTGACACTGAGTTGAAATGTATTTGGCTAAGGTGTATGTACACTATACAGTTGAAGTTTGGACACCCCTTCAAATTAGTGGATTTGGCTATTTCAGACACCTTTTGCTGACGGGTGTATAAAATCGACCACACAGCCATACAATCTCCATAGCCACATTGGCAGTAAAATGGCTTTACTGACGAGCTCAGTGACTTTCAACGGGACACCGTCATAGGATGTGAGCTTTCCAACAAGTCAGTTCATCAAATTTCTTCCCTGCTAGAGCTACCCCGGTCAACTGTACAGTGGTTCCTCTAAAAGTTGCGGCACACCCTGCGTGCTGCTGCATTTTGTGGCACGTCATTTAATTCTCAGCCACTTCTGTTATTGCTAGTTTGACCACCAGAGGGCAACTTTGAGAAGCATTTGATAGAATTCCGTATTGGCATTACATGGCATTACCAGGGAATAACTGGTATATTGGCTTGATTGTAAGAAATTTGGCTTAATTTGATTTATTATGGTGTTTCCATTCAGGGAAATTGTCAGTTTGTAAATTCAGACCGTTTCGCTCTCGGAGCGCACACTGGACGTTCGGGCCGAGGAGGGGTTGTAAATTTTTTTTTTTTTAAGTGTTTTGGCCTTACAACAGCAGTCACCCAAGCTAATGTTGGCTAGCTACTTCCAGACACAAATTAAACCACTCTGACCATTTTACTCGCCCTAGCAGAGCTGGTAAGGCAGTTTGTGTTAACCAGAGCGTTGGTGACTAATAGGCTAACCACACTGCTCGCGTCGCGTGAGCGTTGCAAAAATAAATGTAGAAATCCATGTTATTAAATTAATGCACCCACACTGCTCGTGCGCGCCAACAAGCGTCTGCATTGCCAAGGGCTAAAATAGAACTCCTTTCTGTTTCTGACGCAGATCGCGCTGTAAGTCCTGCGTCTTCCATCTCCTCATTGGTTTATAGAAGCTGGTACCCACGTGCCATCTCCTCATTGGTTATACCCACGTGGGTGATTGAAAGACTAAATGTTTTGCCGGTTGTTGTGGTAAGTGTCGATGCCAATCACCATAAGTTCAAAGATGAAAAAGCCTGGAAGGAGGAGAGATGACGAAAGGATTTGGTTGACTGTTTTATGTGGATCAATTGTCGGAGTAGAGGACCTTGTGCATTTCAGGTAAAATAACAACTCAATGTTTATATCACAGGACAAAATAGCTAGCAACAGCAAGCTAGTTAAATAGGACAAATTAGCTAGCTAGCTAAATTGCCGTACATGTGTTAATGCTTTTTGACCTGTCCCCAAATAAAAATGACTGTTTAATCTAAAGCAGCAGATGTCATATCTCAGTTATTGTTTTCATATCTATAAAAAATAGCGGTTCTCTTTCAGAGCGAGCTGATCAAGGGGTCAAATGTAGATATTGGCAGATATTCACTGTCCAAGGTACAGGCCGTGGAAGCTTTATTGCTGACAAGTGTCCATAACGGGGGTAATTAAACTGTTCTGTTCTTTTTCTCCAACTCTGCCTGTCTTGTTGTACATGGAACCTGTCTCGCATGCATTAATTAAAAAACCCTTAAGATGTCAGCTGCTAATTTTCAGACTTACAACACACAAACACAGCCATTTTCACTGGACTATCTGTTGCTGCCAAGTCATGATTTCCCTGCGGTTTAGCCTTGCAATAGCCAAGTGGAGACACATAGCCCTCTATTTAAATGTTTCAGGTACACTCCGATAGGTGTCTGCGTCACATACGGTATCTTCTATTGACGTCATCTTCTATTTGTCCTGATGTGTCTGTTTTTCAGCTTAAAGTACTCTGTAGCCACTTAGTGTGGACACTAGGTGAGACCACAAGTCTCTCTCCTTCACGTCATCCCTCGCCCCTTCTCCCTAAATCGTCTAGGTTATAGCAGCTGTTTTGGTGAACCCCTCCTGCATCTGAACTGGCTGACAGAGGGCACAGCATGCTCATAGGTGAGGTCACTTGGTCGGGTCAACAGGAAGTTTTAAAGATTCTTTACATTGAAATACAGAGATGTAGTAGTCCCAGAGTTAATGATCCAATGTAAGTTTTGCATTTCACCTCCTGATGATTATGATGACTGACCGTGTTAGAATAAAAAAAGGCTTAATCATGCTATCTCTCTATCCATCTGTCTCTCGTCTGCAGGTATGTTTTGATGTGAGAGAGGAAGCCAGTCCCATCATTGCCACCTCACCCGCTCTTAAGATAACCTTCGGGCCAACTGGGAGCCCATGGCTGGTTAGGAGACACCGCAATTGTGATGAACTGAAAATATTAGGGTAGCACTGTAATTCATTGAACATATGCTGTCTGCTGCTGTTCTTATCTCTCCCCACCGCGTCGTCCTCGTTTTATAATACACACCATATGTGCATTGAGGTACAGATTGAACTTGTATTTATAATATTACAATTATAATTCATTTATGTATTTATAACACCTGGATAATGAACTTCTTTCAATAAAGCGTTTCACATTCTCCCCTGGTTGAAATGAAGTATCTCATTGAAATGCTATCCTGTGTCAGATTAATGCAGCTGAATGGAGTTAGATATGCATAGATTGATTTGTAATTCATATATACAGAAAACAATTATGTTTCTAGTCTATTGCATCGTTACAATGTGTAATTGTTCTGGGAGCAGGAGTGGTAAACACTGTGTGTAATTGTAATACATACATGCAGACACAGCATCATTACAATACGGGAGTTTGATATGACTGAAAGAATGTCTCATATTCATACCTGAACCGCACCTTTATTTGCTAAGGAAGAGTACATGATCAGTGAAAATATTCAATGTACCGGCTACAATGTGGGAATCTCATGCGTGGTAATAACTACAGTACATGTATAAAGGACTTGCATCCTTGGCATAAAGTTATTATATTCTAATCTATCCGTAGGCTTCATTAATGCCATTCAGACTTGAAGTTGATACAACTATGATAGCTGAGGATTAGGTTCTGAACTAATATTCACACCAATCTAACGTTTTACAGATCGGCTACGTACTGTAGCTAGCTACACATCCATAGGCAGTTATTTTTATCCTCCACTACACAATAAGCAAGTAAATAGTTAGCTATGTTACTTCAGCTGCATTGCAAGAAAAGCTTACACAATTGTACATTCAATTTGCAGTAAATTCTTTAGCTAGCTAGATTCTTTACATCCACTGTTTCACAAGACAGGCTGGTTTTCGAGTCCCTAAAACACATGAATTCTAACACTAGCTAGTCAGCTAACTTGCTAAATGGAGGTTTTCAATAACTTTATGACAAAATATGCACAAACGTCTCTACATTAACTAACATATTCCTCTCAATTGTACTTTTTTTTGTTGCTTAACTCGACATAACGTACATTTAGTTCCGCCGTAATGTTTTGTCAGCCATCTTTGAACGCCGCAAGGGTGGCTCGCATCAAAATTTGTCATTGGAACCACTGGTCATATAAAAACCTTAACACTCATTATGCATTTGGGTCCCAACTACCCCTTGTAGTGGTCTGGAGCAATGAAGCCGTGACGCTGGGTACCTCTAAGTCCCGTGGCGCATGCTCGCAAGTTCTAAAGGAGGAACCACTAAGTGCTGTTATTGTGAAGTGGAAACGTCTAGGAGCAACAACGGCTCAGCTACGAAGTGATAGGCCACACAAGCTCACAGAACGGGAGTGCTGAAGCACATAAAAATCATCTGTCCTCAGTTGCAACATTCACTACCTAGTTCCAAACTGCCTCTGGAAGCAACATCAGCACAAGAACTGTTCGTCGGGAGTCGAGCAGCCGCACACAAGCATAAAATCACCATGCGCAATGCCAAGTGTCGGCTGGAGTGGTGTTAAGCTCGCCGCCATTGGACTCTGGAGCAGTGGAAACGGGTTCTCTGGAGTGATGAATCACGCCTCACCATCTGGCAGTCCGACGGATGCCACCTACCCGAATGCATAGTGCCAACTGTATAGTTTGGTGGAAGAATAATGGCCTGGGGCTGTTTTTCATGATTCGGTCTAAGCCCCTTGGTTTCAGTGAAGGGAAAGCTTAATGCTACAGCATACAATGACATTCTAGACAATACTGTGCTCCCAATTTTGTGGCAACAGTTTGGGAAAGGCCCTTTCCTGTTTCAGCGTGATAATGCCCCTGTGCACAAAGCAAGGTCCATACGGAAATGGTTTGTTGAGATCGGTGTGGAAGAACTTGACTGGCTTGCACAGAGCCCTGACCTCAACCCCATCTAACACCTTTGGGATGAATTAGCCAGGCCTAATCGCCCAACATCAGTGCCTGACCTCACTAAAGTTCTTGTGGCTGAATGGAAGAAAGTCCCTGCAGCAATGCTCCAACATCCTAGTGGAAGGCCTTCCCAGAAGAGTGGAGGCTGTTATTACAGCAAAGGGGGGACCATCTCCATTTTAATGCTCATGATTTTGAAATTAGATGTTTGACGAGCAGGTGTCCATATACGTTTTGTCATGTAGTGTATGTTATGAATTACAATACGTATGATATTTTATGAATTGCAATTCATACAATATGTTACGAGTTTGCAAAACGTATATTTGACTAATTCCAATTTGTTTTGGCTAACGTTAGCTAGGTATCTAGGTGGCTAACGTTAGCTAGGGTTAGGGTTAGGAGTTAGGTTAAAGGGTTAGCTAAGTAGTTGCAAAGTTCCTAATTAGCTAAAATGCTAAAGTTGTCCGTGATGAGATTCGAACACGCAACCTTTGAGTTGCTAAATGTTCGCATTATACGCCTACCCATATATTTGAGATTCAAATATAGATTTGTTTAACACATTTTTTGGTTACTACATGATTTCATATGTGTTTTTGTCTTCACTATTATTCTACAATGTAGAAAATAGTAAAAATAAAGCAAAACCCTGGAATTAGTAGGTGTGTCCAAACTTCTGACTGGTACTGTATATACAGTGGGGAGAACAAGTATTTGATACACTGCCGATTTTGCAGGTTTTCCTACTTACAAAGCATGTAGAGGTCTGTAATGTTTTATCATAGGTACACTTCAACTGTGAGAGACGGAATCTAAAACAAAAATCCAGAAAATCACATTGTATGATTTTTAAGTAATTCATTTGCATTTTATTGCATGACATAAGTATTTGATCACCTACCAACCAGTAAGAATTCCGGCTCTCACAGACCTGTTCATTTTTCTTTAAGAAGCCCTCCTGTTCTCCACTCATTACCTGTATTAACTGCACCTGTTTGAACTCGTTACCTGTATAAAAGACACCTGTCCACACACTCAATCAAACAGACTCCAACCTCTCCACAATGCCCAAGACCAGAGAGCTGTGTAAGGACATCAGGGATAAGATTGTAGACCTGCACAAGGTTGGGATGGGCTACAGGACAATAGGCAAGCAGCTTGGTGAGAAGGCAACAACTGTTGGCGCAATTATTAGAAAATGGAAGAAGTTCAAGATGACGGTCAATCACCCTCGGTCTGGGGCTCCATGCAAAATCTCACCTCGTGGGGCATCAATGATCATGAGGAAGGTGAGGGATCAGCCCAGAACTACACGGCAGGACCTGGTCAATGACCTGAAGAGAGCTGGGACCACAGTCTCAAAGAAAACCATTAGTAACACACTACGCCGTCATGGATTAAAATCCTGTCTGAAGTTTGCCAATGACCATCTGGATGATCCAGAGGAGGAATGGGAGAAGGTCATATGGTCTGATGAGACAAAAATAGAGCTTTTTGGTCTAAACTCCACTCGCCGTGTTTGGAGGAAGAAGAAGGATGAGTACAACCCCAAGAACACCATCCCAACCGTGAAGCATGGAGGTGGAAACATATTTCTTTGGGAATGCTTTTCTGCAAAGGGGACAGGACGACTGCACCGTATTGAGGGGAGAAAGGATGGGGCCATGTATCGCGAGATCTTGGCCAACAACCTCCTTCCCTCAGTAAGAGCATTGAAGATGGGTCGTGGCTGGGTCTTCCAGCATGACAACGACCCGAAACACACAGCCAGGGCAACTAAGGAGTGGCTCCGTAAGAAGCATCTCAAGGTCCTGGAGTGGCCTAGCCGTTCTCCAGACCTGAACCCAATAGAAAATCTTTGGAGGGAGCTGAAAGTCCGTATTGCCCAGCGACAGCCCCGAAACCTGAAGGATCTGGAGAAGGTCTGTATGGAGGAGTGGGCCAAAATCCCTGCTGCAGTGTGTGCAAACCTGGTCAAGAACTACAGGAAACGTATGATCTCTGTAATTGCAAACAAAGGTTTCTGTACCAACTATTAAGTTCTGCTTTTCTGATGTATCAAATACTATGTCATGCAATAAAATGCAAATTAATTACTTAAAAATCATACAATGTGATTTTCTGGATTTTTGATTCCGTCTCTCACAGTTGAAGTGTACCTATGATAAAAATTACAGACCTCTACATGCTTTGTAAGTAGGAAAACCTGCAAAATCAGCAGTGTATCAAATACTTGTTCTCCCCACTGTATGTATGGGGGATACAACCATCCCAGCTCTGCAGATTTTACTGCGAAGAGACAGAATCATTAGATCATTTATTTTGCTACTGTCAATACAGTAGCTTGTTTTTGGTCGCAGGTTTAGGAATGGCTGAAGAATTGCAACATTTACCTGGAGCTAACTCTGCAAATAGCACTGCTGGTGATTTGAAAAGTCATAGTCAATCGATCAAAAATATACTAATACTTTTAGCAAAAAAAAATGTATCTTTTAATTTACAATCTGTAAAAACTGAGAATAGAAAAGTTTAAAAACGTTTTTTAAACAGCACAGTTGAGATATATATGGCAAATAGAAATCAATTGGAAATGACGCAGACAATTACATTGATGAAAGCCACAATCTATATGCAATATTAAAGCGGATTTTTCTTCACTGCCTCAGCATACGACATCTTCTGCACAACTCTGACCTTGACCACCTCAACCTGCCTCTCCTGCACTGGACACCTCCGATCCCCAGCAACATGGGCACCCCTACAGTTGACACACCATTTTTCCCCCACAGAAACTACACATTCCTCTGTCCCATGTCCTCCTGCACACTTCCCACATCTTGGATTCTCCCTCCTACACACTGCTGCAACATGCTCATAAACGTGACACCTATAACACAGCAGTGGTTTCGGAACAAAAGCACTAACAGCATAACTCATATATCCTAACATAACTTTGTCAGGTAAAAACTCGCAAAAAATAAATAAATAGAATCTGTCACCACTCTCCTCACCGGGTCTGCGTCGCACCAAACGGCAAGCATCACCAACACCAGGAATATTCAACTTAAATTGTTCCACCTTCACACTTAACGCTACCCCCGAAATCACTCCCTTCAATGGTGCCTTAAGCGCAAAGCAAGATACAGGTCTATCCTTAAATTGCATCACAGAGCGCCTGATCCCTCTGATCTGAAGAAACACAAAAGTCCACTTCGGGTTACCTTCACCGACTCAACAGCACCCACCAATTTTTGCAACCAACCTGAAACCACCCATGGATAGCCAAAAGCAGTGGTGGAAAAAGTACTAAAATCTCATACTTGAGTAAAAGTAAAAAATACCGTCATAGAAAATGAGTCAAGTGAAAGTCACCCAGTAAAATACTACTTAAGTAAAAGTCTAAAAGTAGTTTGTTTTAAATATGCTTGAGTATTAAAAGTAAATGTAGCTACTGAAATATACTTAAGTATTAAAAGTATGAATAATAAAAATTCAATTATAATGCAAACAAGACGGCACACTTTTTCTTTTCTTTTTCGTATTTACGGATAGCCAGGGTCACACTCCAACACTCAGACATAATTCAAAAACAAAGCATTTGTGTTTAGTGAGTCCGCCAGATCAGATGCAGTAGGGATGACCAGGGATGTTCTTTTGATACGTGTACAAACTGGACCATTTTCTGTCCTGCTAAGCATTCAAAATGTAACAAGTACTTTTGGGTGTCAGGGAAAATGTATGGAGTAAAAAGTACATAATTTTATTTAGGAATGTAGTGAAGTAAAAGTAGTGAAATATAAATAGTAAAGTATAGATACAACAACTACTTAAGTAGTACTTTAAAGTACTTTACACCACTGGCCAAAAGGCCTGGTTCCACCCTCTTCAAAAATATCACTCACACTGGACCAAACTTATCTTTATCATAACCATGTCCTTAAACCAAATACCTGAATCCTTCTGAAAATATTCAACTTCTCCAAGCCGAAATCTCATTTTAGCCTCCTCGAGAGACATGCTAAATCCAGTAGTCCCTCCACCTTTAACACTAGTTCAACACTACGGCTCCAGTGCTGTTGTCACTAGTTACCACAGCAACAAAGTCAAAATTGGCTTTATCGTAAAAATGTATGATTAAAAAAAATTGCGGTTTTAATTTGCGGTTTGGCATACGATTAGCAGTGTGGTTAAGGTTAGGTTTAAAATCAGATTTTAAGACGATCAATTGTAGAATTGGTAGGGTTAATGCCTTTGTGGCTGTGGTAACTAGTTACGACCCTGTGATGTGGGAAGTAACCGCCTATTATTTGATTGATGGAAAAATTCAGCCAATGGTTGCAGCAATAGGCGGCTGTGATTTTGTCAGAGGGAATTTATTGGCCAGGAGTAAAACATCCTGCACCCAGAGCCATCGTGTATTTACTACTGCAGACAGATTACAAGCAAAAGCATGTGTTACAGCTGTGCAAACCCCGGATTTACAACCACAAACCATTTTGGCACAAATTAGACGTTACATTTGTCAACTCCGAGCTTCCAGATTCGGCATGGGCAAATCTTTTTTATTCACAGAAGATCCACAATTGAGTTGAATGCTTGCAAATGTGAAATTACATTTTTCACACATCATGATACAAGGTTATGAAATTAAATTACACATTTGCGAATTATGATACAAACTTGCAAAATGAACTAACACATTTGTTTATCGTATTTGCAACTACGAATCTCAATGTGCGACCACGAAATTCAACATACAAATGTGCGTACTTTTAGTATCCAATGTCCCAAACCTTTCCCTTCAGGACAATTTCGTTTAAACTGGACGTGCGCGCCGGGCTGTCAGCCCATGCGCGTACCCGCGGTCCGGAGGCGGTAGTGATACCTCACTGGTACTGACTTACTAAAATAAAGGAGGAGAAAACAAGATAGATGTCCTATCACCCAGCAGGGTCTAAGCAAAAACAAAACATTTGATCGCCTTTTTTTATTATTATTGCAGAACAAGGACTATGAGACAGATCATACATAGAAGGGTGAGTTGATCTTGTTTTGCCATAAAACGAAGCGGTAATGATTACGATGTGGCTGCATTTTTTTTTTTTCGCCTCCCGTCTGTCTCAAAATGGCGAAGAGGCTGTTACAGCAACATAAGGTTGGGAAATTGATTCTTGTAACTAGATAATGTCATGATCTTGCTCTGATACCTTTGTTATGTTGCCTCACAGTGCATGTTTTGCCCATGGCATTTGCATCGAGTTTGTTTACATGGCACGTTAGCTTCAAGGATTTTAAACATTGCTATTTAGCGTTAGCAATTACCACGGTTCAATTGGTTCACTTTAATGGTCGGAAGGTGGAATGATTGATTAAAATCGCATAACTATAACGTTACCTAGTTATGTAAGTTATGTTGAGACAAATGTCATGTTTGACAAGAGGACTTTGGTAATAAAATGCTAACGAACCAGCTGCATTACGTTAGCCAACCCGTTAGGTAGCTAGTTAGTTAGCTGGAAGGGCGTGTTAATTGGTCATTGCTGCAACCTTGTCCCAGGTTGCTGGCTGGATAGCTAACGTTAGCTGTTAAAATTCCTTCAATGCTAGTTATATCATATAATGTTAAATTGGCTAAACCACATATTTTAGTCTCACCTTTGCAGTAATGTAAATGTTTAATCTTGCTAAGGAGTTGCCGACTTATGTAACGTTAACCACTAACGTTAGCTACCTAGCTAGCCTTTTGGAAAGTTAGCTAACTTAAACTCACCCCATTCCGTACAAATGTGCACAACCGCAACATTCAAACGAGGGTACAAAGAAAACGAATGGGACTGTGTTGACTTCAAAATCGGGGGTGTGAACTACGTTTCTATTCAAAAGTTGATCGACATGGTAATGGCTCTATAGTATTGGAGAAAAGTTGAAAAAATTGACCCTCTGCATAACGTACAGCACGCATAAAGCAACTAGTTCTGTCTTACATTTTCTCTCCACCAGGTGTAGCACTTCTCTCATAGTTTAAAAACAAGAAATGGACAGTGACGGGGTAAGGGGGGATACCTAGTCATTTTTTGCGTCATCACTGCATGCGATCATCATTCTCAAAGCCGCTGTTTACTTCTAAGATCACTTTAGCACTGCCCTAAAAACCCGATTCAAATTCGACACAAACATTCAAATAGGTATGTAATCACACATTATATAAACTCTTTATAGTGTTTTATTTACATTTTGGGAGGCGATAAGGTAATAAGTTGGACAGATCGAGTGAAAAAAAGCAATTTTCCCACACAACATCTCTCCTTCTCACTATCACGCATTAGTTTCGCTTCCCCACCCACCATTTTTAAAAAGACCTGACAGGGCTCATTGCCTTCTTGAATCATTCAGAAACGGGCAGCGTGGGGGTCATGTAATTGATTCTGTTGGAAAGGGGCGAAATTGTGCTTTACAATGGTATTGACATTACAGTTGATCTGGAAGTATTACGTTTTTGGGGCGCTAAAATAAGGTCAATTGTACGGACCAAGGCGATGTACAAAAGTGAGTGAGTTTACATTAGTCCGCAAACTGTTCATTTCAGAAGGTTAGCTAGCTATCTAAACTGTTTGCTCTTTACGTTAACTAAATTAGTAACATCACATACTTTTTTGCTTTGGTGGTTGTTTATCATAACTAACGTTACACAGAACGTGGTCCTCTGGTAGGCTGGCGGATACCTTCCAGAGGAAGAGCGGTCCAACTCCGCAGAAAATCTGTCTCCCTCCAGCAGGTGGCATTTTTGTCGGTGTTTCGCCCACCAAGCAAGGAGTTTTGGTATGGAGGGCAATGAGTGTCAAATTTGGTCAACAACAAAAAATGTATGGCTTATTTGCTATTTGATTTTTATTTGCTCAAATAGATATTTCGTAGTGTTTAAGTTGTTAGGAGTGTACTGATATAAGTAGGACGCGACATCGCGTCAACTTTGAGAAAAAAACACTATCAGAGTTATCTCGAGATTCAAGGATTGAGGCTTGATTTGATTTATTAGGATCCCGATAGCTGTCGCCATTGGCGTCAGCTAAGTCTTGAAAAAGAGTTTACAGACAGGACTTTACAATTTACATTTTAAAAACATGTAGTGTGTGTGTGCATCTATCAGTTACACATACATGTCAGTATATACACACAAGTATGTCACATGGGGAGGTGTTGCTTTATTTGTTTTTTGAAACCAGCTTTGCTGTTCACTTGCGCTATATAAGATGGGAGTTCCATGCACTCATGGCTCTGTATAATACTGTACATTTCCTTGAATTTGTAAAGACCCCTGGGGGCATGTCTGGTGAGGTAAGTGTGTGTGTAAGTTGACTATTCAATCAATTTTGGAATTTCCAACACATTAATGTTTCTTATAAAAACAAGAAGTGACGCAAGACATGCAGTTCTCTTCTGGGCCAGCTGCAGCTAAACTAGGTCTTTCTTTGCAGCACTTGCCCATATGACTGGACAATAATCAAGATGAGCTAAAACTAGAGCCTGCCGGACTTGCTTTTTGGAGTATGGTGTCAAAAAAGCAGAGGATCTCTATATTATGGACAGACCTCTCCCCATCTTTATAACCATTGAATCTATATGTTCTGACCATGACAGTTTTACAATCTGTCTAATGTCATATCTAGGATGTTCCTAATTTGCGGTGTGTTGCTTAGGGCACTATCCTAAGTTGATAACTACATAAGTCTACAGCTGCAAAGCACCAAAGCACTTATGTTTACATAAGCGCATATGCCAATGGAAAGAACCAAGTATCCTGGTAGGTTGCAACCTGTTCAGAATGAGTCTGACTTCATCAGATAATTTCCATGTCGATGCCTGGAGGTCAGTAAGAATTTACGTCGACCTCAACACATATGTTAAGGTGTCCTGTAGTAGTTTTACTACATGTCAATGTGTTTTACGCTATTGTAGCAGTGATGGTATGAAGGAGTCTATTTCATAGCTATGTTATCCACGGAGGAGCTAACCTCACGACGGAAGTACTCTCTAAGCACTGAACCAGTCGTTACCCGGTGTGATCATGGTTCATGACTTGTATTAACTTTCATCCTGAATGGAGGGTTCTATTTATTAGTGGCATGTGTGTTGACCATCAGAAGAGTGTTCTGGAGATTCCCTTACACGTGTTGCAATCTGAGTGACTAACTCATCTGTCGCTATTATCAATAGCAATTTGACTTGTGTGGTCTAATTGTCTTACTGGTTGTTGCTGGACTGACTGTGGTAGCATTTTTAATTTATTTTTTCACCTTTATTTAACCAGGTAAGCTAGTTGTGAACAAGTTCTCATTTACAACTGCGACCTGGCCAAGATAAAGCAAGCAGTGCGACAGAAACAACACAGAGTTACATGGAATATAAAGCGTACAGTCAACACAATAGAAAAAAAGGAAAGTCTATATACAGTTTGTGCAAATGGCATGAGGTATGGCAATAAATAGGCCATTGTAGCAAAGTAATTACAATTTAGCAGATTAACACTGGAGTGATAGATGAGCAGATGATGGTGTGTAAGTAGTGATACTGGTGTGCAAAAGAGCAGAAAAGTAAATAAAAACAATATGGGGATGAGGTATGTAGATTGGGTGGGCTATTTACAGATGGACTATGTACAGCTGCAGCGATTGGTTAGCTGCTCAGATAGCTGATGTTTAAAGTTACATTTCCCTCACTAAGTCTCCAGCTTCAGCGATTTTTGCAATTCGTTCCAGTCATTGGCAGCAGAGAACTGGAAGGAAAGGCGGCCAAAGGAGGTGTTGGCTTTGGGAATGACCAGTGAGATATACCTGCTGGAGCGTGTGCTACGGGTGGATGTTGTTATCGTGACCAGTGAGCTGAGATAAGGCGGAGCTTTACCTAGCATAGACTTGTAGATGACCTGGAGCCAGTGGGTCTGTCGACGAATATGTAGCGAGGGCCAGCCGACTAGAGCATACAGGTCGCAGTGGTGAGTAGTATATGGGGCTTTGGTGACAAAACGGATGGCACTGTGATAGACTGCATCCAATTTGCTGAGTAGCATATTGGAAGCTTTTTTGTAGATGACATCGCCGAAGTCGAGGATCGGTAGGATAGTCAGTTTTACCAGGGTAAGGTTGGCGGCGTGAGTGAAGGAGGCTTTGTTGCGAAATAGAAAGCAGATTCTAGATTTGATTTTGGATTGGATATGTTTGATATGAGTCTGGAAGGAGAGTTTACAGTCTAGCCAGACACCTAGGTATTTGTAGTTGTCCACATATTCTAGGTCAGAACCGTGTATACACGGTTCGACACCATTCTGTATACAGAATGGTGTCGTCTGCGTAGAGATGTATCAGAGAATCACCCGCAGCAAGAGCGACATCGTTGATATATACAGAGAAAAGAGTCGGCCCGAGAATTGAACCCTGTGGTACCCCCATAGAGACCGCCAGAGGTCCGGACAACAGGCCCTC
This sequence comes from Salvelinus namaycush, assembly GCF_016432855.1. NCBI lineage: Eukaryota > Metazoa > Chordata > Actinopteri > Salmoniformes > Salmonidae > Salvelinus > Salvelinus namaycush. The sequence continues at coordinate 8,664,470 of NC_052327.1, forward strand.
CAATTTGACACACTGAACTCTGTCTGCGAAGTAGTTTGTGAATCAGATGAGGCAGTCATTTGAGAAACCAAGGCTATTGAGTCTGCCGATAAGAATACGGTGATTGACAGTTGAAAGCCTTGGCCAGGTCGATGAAGACGGCTGCACAGTACTGTCTTTTATCGATGGCGGTTATGATATCATTTAGCATTGGTACTAGTACTCAAAGGGGACCAGTTGTCCTACTGATTTATTCAGAAATGTTATCCTACAGGAACACATGATTTAGAGCATTTTACTAGCTGTTATTGTAGTTGAACCTACACATGGCAAGGCATGACTATTTTTGCCATTTGTTTTTGAGGTGGAAGTCCACCGGACTTCTTTTACGACCAGTGTGGTACACCTCAGTAATATCTTAGATGTGTTCTAAGATTAACCCTGTCTAGGGGCCTGTCTGCTCCTCACTGTTCTCATAGGGGAGTTTACAACTAGATTTGTTTTCTGCTCTGGCGGCCTCGTATGGTGCACGTAGTCTCGACCACCACCACCAGCGGTTGGTATCTGGGGCACAACCAAAAAGATTGGACCCATGTACAAGTTGTCAGCGGCCGCATAATGAGAATGGCTGTAACCTTTCAACCAAATCTCCTGGTGTTTGTGCTTCAAAACGCGCAGTGGCTGTCGAGGCCTGTCAGTCACCACATCGTCTGAGTGTGGCAACCTCTTCAGTACCTGCGAACTGAGACGAGGTTATCTGTCTGATATCGCAAAATGTTTCACCAGTGGGAGTCATCGGGTCAGTTGCTGGACTGACGCCATTAGTGTAATTGTAAGGGGTGACAGTCCCCCACAAAGCAGAAGATGTATCATTGGAAGCAGAGTACACTCTGCGTGTCAATGTTTTTCTTGCTGAGACGGCCGCAGTGCTTGCGGAAGTGTCCGAAGGGCAAGAGAAGTTAATCTCAACTACAGTATTGCACGACTTCAAGGGGGAGGGAAGTTGCTCATTCACAGACTGCTGGCTCGAAATCATGAAAAGAATAGTCAATCAGGTTTGCTGATTGAATGAGATATCGTAATATCTCCTTGGATCAGATTCTGCACGCTTTTGACAGATACCTCTCGTGGATGACTGCGTTGCAGCTAGCGTTAGGGGAAGATGGTGTGGTCAGTGGAGAAGGCACTGTGACCTGTGACAATACATGGTTGGTTTTCCCATCCATCGAGTCTTCTCCGAGTAGCAGGGGTTCAGATTTGAGGCTGGTAACATACACAGGGTGAATGAGCGATACTACCTGGAAGTGTAGTTTCAGCATGACTCTCAATGTGAGAGGCAAGGTAGTCTGAGTGAAACCTCGAAGTGTAGTTTCGCATCTTTCCACTTTTAACCAACGTTTAGTTGGCTTCAAAGACCTTTTGATATCGTCAAACAAGGTTTGAGAGATAAGCGATATTGTCGCGCCCGAATCAATTAGTGCATGACAAGTTAAGCAGTCCTCCAGGACCGTTTCCAGGTATGGCCATTTAGATTTGCGCTTAGTGGACATATTCCCTACAAAGTGGAGTGGTTGTTCGCAACGATGTGATGTGCCATTTCTGTTCAAGGTGAAAGCAGATTGACTTTTCAGATTTTGAGTGGTCTTGGCTTTAACGGAGCTTTTGACATTTTTCTTCGCAACCTGTATATCATGGTCTATAGACAATTTTCTCATTCTTCTCGCTTTAGTTCTTCATGTTGTGGAACTTCTGGAGAACATTGGTCTAAGTTTTGATTGTCCTTTAACCCTTTGTTACCCTTGTACTCTGACACTTTGTGTGGATTGGGTGCAGGGACATGGCGAACAGATCGATTGTAGCAGCAGTCGTTTCGATAGCGATGTGCTTTACAGTTATTTGGACTGCGGTGGTTATTGGAATCGTGGTAGAAACCGTTGTAGTGCGTCATCTCTTAACGCTTCAATACCAGATAATGCACCCTCTAACTGGAGTGAGTGCTCCTGGTCAAACTTCAAAACCGAATGGTCAGGGCTCTTAGCGTTGCAAGCTTTTGATCCTTCAAAAGCTGTGCTTGCAAGCACTGAGTTGTAAGATGGGCCCTACAGCCCACGTTAACTTGCCTAAGTAGGTAATGAAGGTGGGATACATGTTCAACAAACATTTTGTTTGAATGGTAACAGCTCTTCCATTCCTGTTTCGGTGAGTAGGCCAAAGTAAGCTGAACGAAGCCTATGATAGTAAGCTTGTGGGTGTTCATTCTAAACTTGTTTGACAGTGTTAGCCAGTGAGCTATTGTGTTTGCGAGTCGCAGAACCACTGAATTCTAATTTCAAAGCTATGGCAAGTTTAGCGTAGTCGTTTAGCACGTGTTGCTGTTGTAGATGAATGAACATCCTCACGTGTCTATTCGACGTTCACCTCAACCAGGTAAACCCTGTCAGAACCCGTAGCGTTCAGGAAGTCATCCAATGAGTCCTCTATCAGCTAGGAACGCCTCAGTGTCGTTTGGTTAACCTGGAACGGGGTCAAAGGTGGAGAAACAAGGGCCTCCCGGGTGGCGCAGTGGTCTAGGGCACTGCATCGCAGTGCTAACTGCACCACCAGAGTCTCTGGGTTCGCGCCCAGGCTCTGTCGCAGCCGGCCGCGACCGGGAGGTCCGTGGGGCGACGCACAATTGGGCTAGCGTCGTCCGGGTTAGGGAGGGTTTGGCCGGTAGGGATATCCTTGTCTCATCGCGCTCCAGCGACTCCTGTGGCGGGCCGGGCGCAGTGCGCGCTAACCAAGGGGGCCAAGTGCACGGTGTTTCCTCCGACACATTGGTGCGGCTGGCTTCCGGGTTGGAGGCGCGCTGTGTTAAAGAAGCAGTGCGGCTTGGTTGGGTTGTGCTTCGGAGGACGCATGGCTTTCGACCTTCGTCTCTCCCGAGCCCGTACGGGAGTTGTAGCGATGAGACAAGATAGTAATTACTAGCGATTGGATACCACGAAAATTGGGGAGAAAAGGGGGATAACATTTAAAAAAAAAAAAAAAAAAAAAAAGGTGGAGAAACTTGTTCTCAACTGGCCTACCAGGTTAAATAAAGGTGGGGGGGAACTCACTAGTCAGCATCACTGCATAACGTGATCATGAAAAAAATTTCATGTACTTCCTACTGCTTCCGTAGTGTGTTTGTTAACCAGCTAGCTTCCTATGTGAGTGATCCATTTTGGGTGTACTCACATTCTCATATGAACTGCAATGATGCTTTGTTCTGCTAACTGGAGCATTGCATGTGATCACATCACATGGCATAATTTAAGGTCTTAAAAATCCATAACATTTAACCGGTCATGCTAAGTTTGTTTGCTTCCTGATTAAGTACGGATACGTCCAGTGACCATATTGGTCTGCCCTGTGGTGAGAGAGGCACTGCAGCTGTCAAACCTGAGGTGATTTACGATCTGACAAGAAATTGACTAAAGGTTGAACCCTGAAACATATATTTATTACCCTTTCACATAATGAAAATGAAGAATAGTTTAACCCTTCATAGGAAAGAGATCATCATAATGGCATGTCTAGATATAGTATAGCTTCGTGAGGAATAAGTGCAGCTAGCTCAAATGAAATCGCAGAGTCTGAGGTTAAGGAGTATATCAGTGGAGACTGCTGAGGGGAGGACGGCTCATTATATTGGCTGGAACCGAGTAAACGGAAAACCATGTGTTTGATACCATTCAACTTATTCTTAACCTGTGGAGTGTATATACAGTGCATTTGGAAAGTATTCAGACCCCTCCCCTTCCACATTTTATTACGTTACAGCTAATGATGCACCAATATGACATTTTTGGCCAATACCGATATCCGACATTTTCCTTGCCAAAAAAAACGGTAACGATTTATTTACATTTTTTGCTGTCTTATAAACAGTTAAATTGTTAGACCGTTGCATCCATGTGTGTGTGAAGCCACTGCATCTGAGTGCAAGAGGTGTAACAACAGTCCCTGGTTCGAATCCAGGCTGTATCTGTGAATGCTGCGTGTAACACATCCGGTATCAGGATAAATAAAAAGCAAGGTCTGCTAACTTTTTTAAATTATGTTTAATTACCGCAAACAATGAATGGCAAATGCAATTTTCGTATATACGGGTTCGCTGTATCACCACGCAGGGAACTGGCAGGAAGTACGTAAACAGCTGTTCTTATACCGTGATGACGTAGTTCCAACGCGTCTGTTGGCCTATCACAGTAGAGGCTGAGCGCGGTTTAAACTCTTGCTCCGCCTTTGGTGGCACCCGGACTTGTCCAAGTCCCTTAGTGCTTTCCTTTGTCCACATCTGGTTGCTGGGTAGATTAGCTCCGTCTTGTGTCTCCCCCTTGATTCTTCACTCAAACAATTCCTAATATGGTACTTATCAGTGCCCTAACCTCCCTGGTTGGCCTAGAGAGATGCACCCCTCCCCTCTCCAGATTGACCACAGCTTTTATGGCCTGTGTTGGTCAGTCCTTACACACATCTGTATTGTTTGTGTGTGTGTGTGTGTAACAAAACAATATGCTAGCAGGCTATAGTGCATAAACATAAATCCTAACATATCACATTTGGCCGTGATTGGTAGTCCCATAGGGCGGCACATAATTGGCTCAGCGTCATCTGGGCTGTCATTGTAAATTAGAATTTGTTCTTAACTGACTTGCCTAGTTAAAGGTTACACACACCACACTGACCAAAAAGTAATTGTGTTGGCATTTACGTATGTCCCCATTACCAGTAAAACATAATCAAAACCTATTTCTTTCACTTACTTGCTGTGCTGTTTCGTCGTTCAGTTGTTTCATTCTCAACCACGATTTCTATGGAACGCCGTTTTGGGTCTTTGCGGGTCAAAAAATATACACTGTTTTTTACGTGTCAAATAAGCTCGTTGACCAATCAGGACCTGAATATGACTGCATGTCACAATTTAACGCATTCATATATTTTTTTGAGTAGTGTAGTCAATGTGTAATAACTATCACTCGTATTTCATATGTCACAACGATTCATCGATAAGTATGCTATGATGCTGGTAAAGTTGTATAGCGCACCTACAGTGCTGGTCATAAATAAAAAAGCTAGCTAGCTCATGAATGCAAACAATGTTCTTCCCCAAAAACATAGCAAAACGACATCTGTTTCAGTAGCTGTAGTTAGCTAACTATATAGCTAGGTTTCATCTAAAATAACCCTAATTTATAAGACAGTTCTTATTTGAGTTGATGGTGGTCAGACCCATCTATGTGAAGCTAGCCACAATGAGGATAAGCCACAACGGTGGACTTTGCGGTTAGCCTTCAAAATAAAAGTATGGCATAATTCTATCTGTATTCATTTGCATCACTGTCAATAACACTTTTATTTTGAAGGCAAACCGCAAATTCCACTATTGTGCCTAATCCTTATTGTGGCTAGCTTCATAACACACAACCCGGTCCGGTCCAGCCTCACTAGCCAGATGAAGCTAGCTGGCTGCTTATATCGTTAGCTTTGGGCAACAGGGTTAAGTAGCTGGCTAACTGTTTATTTTCATGAACTGAAGTTTAATTTCAATAGGCTAACAACAACTGGAAACCTAGCTAATACTTACTCACAAGGATTCCTAAGTCATTGCTAAGAATAATGAAAATGACTGCAGTTTCTACTGGTCATTGTTTTCAGGCTGGTTGTATTGGTGTTAGCTAACCCAGAAGTTGTAGTCAAACAATTGATGCTTTATTACCAACGCGGTATTGTAAACGCATCGTTCGTGTCTGGTGTTTGCTTGTCTGCAGACTTTTTTTTTGTACAGCTTTGAGAGTGCTACTGTATTTTTTTTGACACGCAAAGACCCAAATGGCGTTCCATAGTATGTATGTATGTCATGAAGCTAATAGCAGTGACGCTATTACTGTGCCTAAAAGGCACCTAAAGGACTCTGACCATGAGAAACAATTTTCTCTGGTCTGATGAAACCAATATTGCACTTTTTGGCCTGAATGTCAAGAGTCATGTTTGGAGGAAACCTGGCACCATCCCTACGGTGAACATGGTACTGTTTTTCAGCGTCAGGGACTGGGAAACTAATGTACCTAACCATAAACATCCATGCCTTAAAATCAATACACAAGTATATTTTTTTTAAACCTGAATATTTAGTTAAAAGATATTCATGTTAGCAGGCAATATTAACTAGGGAAATTGTTCTGTATTTCACTGAAAGAATAAACGTTTTGTTTTTGAAATGATAGTTTCCGCATTTTACCATATTAATGACCTTAGGCTCGTATTTCTGTGTGTTTATTATATTATAATTAAGTCTATGATTTGGTAGAGCAGTGTGACTGAGCGGTGGTAGGCAGCAGCATGCTCGTAAGCATTCATTCAAACAGCACTTTCCTGCGTTTGCTAGCAGCTCTTCGCAATGCTTGAAGCACAGCGCTGTTTATGACTTTAAGCCTATCAACTACCGAGATTAGGCTTTTTTGGTCCTCCAATAATTGGTATCGGCATTGAATAATCATAATCGGTCGACCTCTGTACTTGACACACTGCTCGCTTAACCTGGAAGCCACCGCACCAATGTGTCGGAGGAAACACCGTCCAACTGACAACCGAAGTCAGCTTGCCGGTGCCCGGCACGCCATTTGTACATTGTACAAATTTCAGTCTCTTAAGAACGTCATGTTTGTGATGACAACATGAAAGATATGTTTATTCATTGCTATACTCACTGATCTCCTGAAGAATCTATGCCATTTCCTTTCTTTCTGTTCCCCCAAATGATTGGGTATACCGGTCAAGTTACCATGGCTGGGTTTCCAGATAACTATGGAATTTAGGCTTCTGTGTGTGTTTAACAGTGCATCTTTCCCCCAAAAACATCAAGCTGCGAAACGGTTGCTAAGTGCGTCGAAAGTGCATGTCGATACTGATAGGATCAACTGAAAGGGAGCACTGCTCTTGGATCCGCTTTGTCCATTACAATATCTTCTTAAAGGTCCCTAACAGTGAAAATCATGTTTTTAATCCAATTGGATGATTATTTGGATAAAATCAGTTCAAAGTAGTTTACTTGTCCCCTCCCCTATGTCAAACACTTGGATTCAGGAGTAAGCCAATGATTTACTTCCGGCTTTATGAAAAGTCACATAAACCTGAAAATGTAATACACCAATGTTATTGTCTTAACCGCCTTAACTGCAAGTCACGTGTCTACACCTTGCTTTGTTTACAATCCGCTAGCTAGCTCAAGCAGAACGTACGATCTAAGACTCAGGTAACCTTTCATCTGTGGTGTGACTGTTAGCTAGCAAGCTACTTACCAGCATGTCGGCAAAAGCACACTGTGTTGTGACTGGATGCCATAGTGTTTCAGAAGAATGAAGACATTCGACAGCAGTGGCTGCTTTTCAATTCAGGTGGACAGGCTGCACTGAAAATTATGATAATGTCAAGCGTGTGCAGTGCACATTTCGAGCAAACTTTACATTTGATTTGATTCTTCCCAATTGATAATTGTTGACATACACGTGTTTAGCAGATGTTATTATGTGTGTAGAGTGTAGCGAAATGCTTGTGCGTCTAAACTCAGCAAAAAAAGAAACGTCCTCTCACTGTCAACTGCGTTTATTTTCATAACTTAACGTGTAAATATTTGTATGAACATAAGATTCAACAACAGACACAAACTGAACAAGTTCCACAGACATGTGACTAACAGAAAGGGAATGTGTCCCTGAACAGAGGGGTGGTCAAAATCAAAAGTAAGTCAGAATCTGGTGTGGCCACCAGCTGCATTAAGTACTGCAGTGCATCTCCTCATGGACTGCACCAGATTTGCCAGTTCTTGCTGTGAGATGTTACCCCACTATTCCACTAAGGCACCTGCAAGTTATCAGACATTTCTTGGGGGAATGGCCCTAGCCCTCACCCTCTGATCCAAAAGGTCCCAGACGTGCTCAATGGGATTGAGATCCGGGCTCTTCGCTGGCCATGGCAGAACACTGACATTCCTGTCTTGCAGGAAATCACGCACAGAACGAGCAGTATGGCTGGTGGCATATTCATGCTGGAGGGTCATGTCACGATGAGCCTGCAGGAAGAGTACCACATGAGGGAGGAGGATGTCTTCCCTGTAACGCACAGCATTGAGATTGCCTGCAATGACAACAAGCTCAGTCCGATGATGCTGTGACACACCGCCCCAGACCATGACGGACCCCCCACCTCCAAATCGATCCCACTCCAAAGTACAGGCCTCGGTGTAACACGCATTCCTTCGACGATAAACGAGAATCCGACCATCACCCCTGGTGAGACACAACCGCAACTCGTCAGTGAAGAGCACTTTTTGCCAGTCCTTTCTGGTCCAGCGACGGTGGGTTTGTGCCTATAGGCGACGTTGTTACCGGTGATGTCTAGTGAGGACCTGCCTTACAACAGGCCTGCAAGCCCTCAGTCTTGCCTCTCTCAGCCTATTGCGGACAGTCTGATCCCTGATAGGGGGGTTGTGCGTTCCTGGTGTGCGTTCCTGGTGTAACTCGGAGTTGTTGTTGCCATCCTGTACCTGTCCCGCTGGTGTGATGTTCGGATGTAACGATCCTGTGCAGGTGTTACACGTGGTCTGCCATTGCCAGGACGATCACCTGTCCGTCCTGTCTCCCTGTAGCGCTGTCTTAGGTGTCTCACAGTACGGACATTGCAATTTATTGCCCTGGCCACATCTGCAGTCCTCATGCCTCCTTGCAGCATGCTTAAGGCATGTTCACGCAGATGAGCAGGGACCCTGGGCATCTTTCTTTTGGTGTTTTTCTGAGTCAGTAGAAAGACTTTTTAGTGTCCTAAGTTTTCATAACTGTGACCTTAATTACCTACCGTCTGTAAGCTTTTAAGACACTAACGACCGTTCCACAGGTGCATGTTCATTAATTGTTTATGGTTCATTGAACAAGCATGGGAAACAGTGTTTAAAATCCTTTACAATGAAGATCTGTGAAGTTATTTGGATTTTTACGAATTATCTTTGAAAGACAGGGTCCTGAAAAAGGGATGTTTCTTTTTTTGCTGAGTTTAGTTCTGACAGTGCAGCAATATCTAACGAATATCTAATACGCACAAATCTAAGTAAAGGAATAATGGAGTTATACATATATGGACGAGCAATGTCAGAACAGCATAGACTAAGATATAGTACAGAATACAGTGTATACATTTGAGAAATGCACAGGGCGGGGTTCAGACCCAGGGTCTCGAGCTTAATGATGAGTTGGTGAACCGTGGATTCCGATTGGTAAGACCAGTGTTGAATAGCCCTTAGCACGGGTACTTCCTGTTTGAGTTTCTGCCTTTAGGAAGGGAGGAGCAAAATGGATTAGTGGTCAGATTTGCTGAAAGGAGGGCTTGGGAGGGCCTTGAATGCATCCCGGAAGTTTGATTAACAATGGTTGAGTGTTGTTCCAGCGTGAGTACTACAGTCCATATGCTGATATAATTTTTCTCAAATTGTTAAAAATCGTGGCCAAAAGTTGAGAATGACATAAGTATTAATTTTCACAAAGTTTGCTGCTTCAGTGTCCAGATATTTGTCAGATGTTACTATGGAATACTGAAGTATAATTACAAACATTTCATAAGTGTCAAAGGCTTTTATTGACAATTACATGAAGTTGATGCAAAGAGTCAATATTTGCAGTGTTGGCCCTTCTTTTTCAAGACCTCTGCAATCCACCCTGGCATGCTGTCAATTATCTTCTGGGCCACATCCTGACTGATTGCAGCCCATTATTGCAAAGTCAATGCTTGGAGTTTGGCCATGGACCCAAAATATCGATGTTTTGTTCCCCGAGCTACGTAATTATCACTTTTGCCTTATGGCAAGGTGCTCCATCATGCTGGAAAAGGCATTGTTCGTCACCAAACTGTTCCTGGATGTTTGGGAGAAGTTGCTGTGTTCATGAAGTTGCACATTCATGGCTGTGTTCTTAGGCAAAATTGTGAGTGAACCCACTCCCTTGGCTGAGAAGCAACCCCACACATGAATGGTCTCAGGATGCTTTACTGTTGGCATGACACAGGACTGATGGTAGCGCTCACATTGTCGTCTCCGGACAAGCTTTTTTCTGGATGCCCCAAACAATCGGAAAGGGGATTCATCAGAGAAAATGACTTTACCCCAGTCCTCAGCAGTCCAAACCCTGTACATTTGGCAGAATATCAGTCTGTCCCTGATGTTTTTCCTGGAGAGAAGTGGCTTCTTTGCGGCCCTTCTTGACACCAGGCCATCCTCCAAAAGTCTTCGCCTCACTGTGCGTGCAGATGCAATCACACCTGCCTGCTGCCATTCCCGAGCAAGCTCTGTACTGGTGGTGCCCCGATCCCGCAGCTGAATCAACTTTAGGAGACGGTCCTGGCGCTTGCTGGACTTTCTTGGGCGCCCTGAAGCCTTCTTCACAACAATTGAACCGCTCTCCTTGAAGTTCTTGATGATCCGATAAATGGTTTATTTAGGTGCAATCTTACTGGCAGCAATATTCCTTGCCTGTGAAGCCTTTTTTATGCAAAGCAATGATGACAGCACGTGTTTCCTTGCAGGTAACCATGGTGGACAGAGGAAGAACAATGATTCCAAGCACCACTCTCCTTTTGAAGCTTCCAGTCTGTTATTCGAACTCAATCAGCATGACAGTGTGATCTCCAGCCTTGTCCTTGTCAACACTCACACCTGTGTTAACGAGAGAATCACTGACATGATGTCAGCTGGTCCTTTTGTGGGAGGGCTGAAATGAGGTGGAAATGTTTTATGGGGATTCAGTTCATTTGCATGGCAGAGGGACTTTGCAATTCATCTGATCACTCTTAATAAGATTCTGAAGTATATGCAAATTGCCATTATACAAACTGAGGCAGCAGACTTCGTGTCACAAATATACATTTTAATTCTCAAACTTTTGGCCACGACTGTACATTTGCATCGATGTCAGTGATTTAAAGAGACAATAGAGTGCTGAGTACCAGACAGTTAGCAAGTTTGATATGCTACTAATGACCAGCAGCAGAGTTTGGAGAAGCCTAATTACTCTGACTAAACGGTCACGTGGAATTTGTCTGCCTTCATGACTCGTGACTGCCGGTGTGGCGGTAATATGGTCACCACAACAGCCCTATCCCCAACAGTAAAAGCTATTTCTTATAGCTATGATAAAATGTACTGTCTTCACAATCCTTAATGGGAACAGGAGCTAGGTGATGAGTTAACTGATGAAACGTGGGAAGATATTCTGTACCTTGTCGACTCTTCTATTTGTGCTGAACAACATGGTTTGATCCAATGCAAAATCCATAACGCAGGACTAAACTCAGGCTTTCTAAAATCTATCCTGATGTCGTCCCTGTTTTGCAACAGGTGTCGGCAAGCTCCTGCTTCAATAATAAACATGTTTTGGTCCTGCTTTTCTCTACATAACTATTGGTCTGCTATCTTTGATACCATATCTAAAGTATTACAAGTGCCTTTTGCTCCTACTGCCATAACATTATTTGGGGTAATACCTGATACCTTAACACTACTTATTTTTATTTAACTAGGCAAGTCCGTTAAGAATCAATTCTTATTTACAATGACGGCCTACCCGAGCCAAACCCTAACCCGGACGACGCTGGGCCAATTGTGCACCGCCCTATGGGACTCCCAATCACGGCAGGTTGAGATTTTATTTTATTTATTGGACATTTGAGAAATTTACTGGTCATCCATATGCAATGGGTGCGTAACCCATTAGGGCCGCGTTCCCCAACTAGGGGGCCGCGTGCCAAATCTGGTTCGCGGTTGATTTTATTTGGCACCCCAAGTTTTCTGAGCAAAAACAAATATATTTTTATTTTGTTGGACATAAGACTATATATAAAAGCACCAACAAATAAGCTCCAATTGATTTTAATTTTGTAAATGTGTTCCAAAGTATTCCCACGCGTGATAGTGGCCAGTTTATTAGGTACACCCGTCTAGTACCAGGTCGGACCTCCCTTTGCGTCCAGAACAAACAGAGTTTTTCGGGGCATTGAAACGTTGCTCAATTGGTATCAAGGGACCTAATGTGTGCCAGGATAACATTCCCTACACCACAAATATGTGAACAATATATATAGTCAAAAAACAATTGCATTTTGTCTTAAGTTAACAAGCAATATGTGAAAACTGTTGTGGAAATCTGCAGAGCGCAAGTCGACTACAAAACCCAAAATGCAATGCTCTCTAGAAAGTTTGGCTGGCTACTAGCTAGAAAACGTAGCTACACACAATACCAAAGTCAATATCAGCATGTGAAGTAGTCAGCTAGTTGTAAAATCCCTGAAACAAACTGCAGTATCAAATGAGGAGTTACAATCTCACCATGTATGATCCATCTTCATAATCAACAGTAGCCTAGGCGCCTCTCTCGCTCTCTCTCAGCAGCAGGTGAGGCATGCCTGTAAGGCAGCGTTCAAGGAGTGAGAGTGGTGCTGAAGCCCGGAACATTTGTCTGGCTACATTTTTATTTATCGACTTTTAATTTATTTGATTGGCCAAAAGCCGGCAATTACCAGTTAACGGAAACCCTGTGTGTTTTTAAAACCAAACAATAACTCTCTCTGTCCACATATCACTCACTTTATACGAGATGTCACCCTCATTCTCATCTCACATGGTTTCCTAGCTCTCTCAACATGCAGGTGCCGGTCTTTTAAGAAACACACACTCAAACACACACGAGATGCAGTGTACACACTGACTAGATCCTATTGTACACTGACTCGCCCTATTTTTGCTATGTCTGGATTCACCTCATGATCCATTATGGCTTCTCATAGCTTTTTAAGCTGGGAGATGAGAGAAGAGGGATTTGGTTTGGGAAATGTGTGACAAGACAGTGCTGTCTCTACAGTTTTAAAGGCTGTTACTGACTACCTGACCGGGGGCTCTAAATGAATGGAGCCTGGTGGTGGGCCTTTTTTATAGCCAAACATTCAAATAATCAAAGCTTGATGATGAGTTGGCTATTTGAATCAGCTGTGTAGTGCTAGGACAAAAACCTGGCTAGTACACAGAGAGAATCAGATGGACAGAAGGCAAACAACTGGCCAAGTCCTACCTTGAAATGATATGTCAACTTTTGTTGCACTGAACGTTTGACTGTAAAGGGATTGGACTGCAGGGAAAGTTATTCACACGTGTACACAGATTTACTTCCAGTGTGATAAGGGTAGTGCATGGGACTTTGAACTCTATTGCTCACTTAGTAATATTTTGATTGACTCAACATTGAAAGAGTGATATTTTGATTGAAGGGTATTGATCATGAAAGTCATGCCTGTTTCTCAAAAACATTGCACCTTTAACAGTTTGTTAACGTTATAATTCAACTTTCTTGTCCACAAAACACGTGTGAGTACTCCCACTTGTCACTCAACCACACATGCACACCTACACACACACACACATACCAGTCCTGGTAGAGCTGAGTTGTCTCTTGCAGGTGTCAGAGCTGGCATAGGCTTGGTGACAATGTCATATGTGAGAGGTCAGGCTAATTTGGTTAGCGGCCTATTTATGAGCTGGACAGTCAGTGCTGCCCGGAGCCTTCCTGCCTGCCTTCTCACCTTTCCCTTGTCCCCTCCTTTCTCCTCAGTCCCCTCTTCTAACAGGTCCTGTGAGACTGGTGATTAACAAGCCAGCCCACGATGGCTTTTGGTAGGTCGACTACACAGTTTGTTTCTCAGAATGAATGACTTGATGGCATAGTTTATTCTGGTGGTTCGGTGTCTCAACATGAGACGACAGACAAACAAACCGTATTCCACCTGTGTGAATCCCTGTGGCCTTTTCTGGTTGTGGTCTTTACTTAGACCCTGTCTGTCTCATTCTTTTTGTGGATCTGTCAGCTGGGAGAATGGACTGTCGTTTCTCTTTGCTTATTTGAGCTATTCTTGCCATAATATGGGCTTAGCCCTATTTGGTAAAAGACCATTTTCTGTATACCACCCCTACCCTGTCACAACATAACTGATTGGCTCAAACGGATTAAGAAGGAAATAAATTCCACAAATTCACTTTTAATGAGTCACACGTGTTAATTGAAATGCATTCCAGGTGTGCATTCCAGGTGTGCAAAGCTGTCATCAAGACAAAGGGTGGCTACTTTGAAGAATCTCCAATATATTTAGATTTGTTTAACACTTTTTTGGTTACTACATGATTCCATGTGTTTATAGTTTTGATGTCTTCACTATTATTCTACAATTTAGAAAATATTAAACATTTAAGAAAAACCCTTGAATGAGTAGGTGTGTCTGAGCTTTTGACTGGTACTGTACATTTATTTACACATGTCTGGAATTTGCATTCGTGAGAAAGGTGCTGCCAGCAATAAACCAACAGAATACAGACACAAGTTCACATAGATCTCATACAGAATATACAATATCGGAACAGTAAACTTAACATAAAACTCTGGAGCATCACATTTTTTGGAACATCAAATCGCATTAATTGCAGTTTCACATCGCAATAGAATCGTGATACATATCGTATCGGCACATACTGTAAGTATTGTGATAATATCGTATCATGAGGTCTGGCAATTCCCAGCGATACTCCTCAGTCCTGCACTGTCAGCTGTCTGGACGACTAGTCTCTGGCACACACACACACACGGATCCCACGCATACAAACAGTTCTACAAAAAGGATGGCACACCCACATACACTTGTAAGCATGTGTACACACACACACACACACAGACAGACTCTTCGTGGGCTAGCCAATAAGCAGCTTAAAGCCACTGTCACCCCAGCTACTAGCAGTCTTATGGCTCAGGAAGTACATGCTTTGCTGCAGAACCACAAATGGCTGTTGGATTTGTTTCTGTTTATTAGTAGATTAGGCTACCCTATCAATATGCCGTACTATTAGCCAAAATATGTTCCACACCTGTCAGAGGCCAGAATGAGAGAAGTGAGCCTTGCCATTAGGCAGAATGGCAGATATCATTGTGTTTAGTAATCAACGCGGTACAATCTAATTTTTCTGTCAATAACCATAAACTAATTTAATCTTTCCTTCTCCCTCCACCTCTTTGTTTTCCTCTCTCCCCTCATTCTCGCCCTTGTATCCGCCCCTCTGTTTGGAGTACCAGTTGTAGTCTCTGAGGACTGAGCAACTGACCTGAGGACCCCCCTTCACCCCTAGTCCAGAGGGCGAGATCAGCCACTACAGCCACCATGGTGCTGTCACAGAGACAACGAGATGAGCTGTGAGTACACACACACACGACACTTGTAGATTAGCCCTGCGTTTGTTTTGATAAAAATAGATTGACAGGAAATCTCTACGCAGTGAGGCCCTACTCTACAGTTCACTATGCAGGGGGGAATGTCTAGTGTGTGTAATCTGTACATGGTTTGTACGGTCATAAATCCTGGATACGTCATGGAAAATGACTTGTTTTCCAGGCTTGTGTTGGATTCTAAAATTGAACATTGAGATATTAAAGACATGATAGATCAGACGCAGAGTATATAAAGGAGTGAGATCTGTAGAAAGACAGAGTGGCTGTGGAATGTGCTGGGTGGAAGGGAGGAGATCACAGGATTGCTATAGGGGAAGCAGATGGACATCTGTGGATTAGGTGAAGGAGGGGTTGAGGTCAGGTCAGATCCCCTGAAGGGAGTAATAAGGGTTTAGTATCCTGTTACCCTCTTCCTGTGGAACCGTAAGATGTAAGGATTGGAGAGGAGGAGTGTCCAAAGTGTGATGGTGAGAAATGTTTTGTTGTCTGAATACAGCTGTAACGACCCTCTGGGAAGAATTAAACTTGGTTAAGCTTCTCTAGTGTCCGTGAGTTATTTACTCTGAAAAATAAGAACCTAGCACTTGGAATACTTTTAAATGATAAAAGTTCCAAAAAGTTTTTGAAAAGGTATGGCAATGAATTTGAATCATTTCTGTTAATGAACAAAAATTATAAACGCAACATGCAACAATTTTACTGAGTTACAGTTCATATGCGGAAATCAATCATTTTAAAATTCATTAGGCCCTAATCTATGGATTTCACATGACTGGGCAGGAGCTCAGGCATGGGTGGGCCTGAAGCTATGCCCACCCATTGGGGAGCCTGGCCCAGCCAATCAGAATGTTTCCCCCCCAAAAAGGGCTTAATTTCAGACAGAAATACTCCTCAGTTTCAAAAGCTGTCTGGGTGGCTGGTTGGTCTCAGATTATCCCACAGGTGAAGAAGGCAGATATGAAGGTCCTGGGCTGGTGTGGTTACACGTGTTCTGCGGTTGTGAGGCCGGTTGGACGTACTGCCAAATTCTCTAAAACGACATTGGAGGCAGCTTATGGTAGAGAACTGAACATGCAAGGTAATTGAAACAGCTCTGGTGCACATTTCTGCAGTCAGCATGCCAATTGCACGCTCCCTCAAAACTTCAGTGGCAATGTGTTGTGTGACAAAACTGCACATTTTAAATGGCCTTTTATTGTCCTCAGCACAAGGTGCACCTGTGTAACGATCATGCTGTTTAATCAGCTTCTTGATATGCCACACCTGTCAGGTGGATGGATTATCTTGGCAAAGGAGAAATGCTCACTAACTGGGATGTAAACACTTTTGTGCACAAAATTTGAGAGAAATAAGTTTGGTCGCAAATGGGTCTTCCAAATGGACAATGACCCCAAGCATACTTCCAAAGTTGTGGCACAATGGCTTAAAGACAACAAAGTCAAGGTATTGGAGTGGTCATCTCAAAGCCCTGACCTTAAACCTATAGAAAACTTGTGGGTAGAACTGAAAAAGGCTGTGCGAGCAAGGAGGCCTACAAACCTGACTCAGTTACACCAGCTCTGTCAGGAGGAATGGGCCAAAATTCACCCAACTTATTGTGGAAGGCTACCCGCAACGTTTGACCCAAGTTAAACAATTTTAAGGCAATGCTACTGAATACTAATTGAGTGTATGTATACTTCTGACCCACTGGGAATGTGATGAAAGAAATAAAAGCATAAATAAATAATTCTCTCTACTATTATTCTGACATTTCACATTCTTAAAATAAAGTGGTGATCCTAACTGGTGATCCTAATTTTTACTAGGATTAAATGTCAGGAATTGTGAAAATCCGAGTTTACATAGACCGTAGCCAAATACATTTAAACTTCCGACTTCAACTGTATATTCCCGTTAATTCCCACTGAAAGTTTCCATCTCTGAATATGACTGAATAACAAGTCAAGGGGTCTGAATACTTTCAGAATGCGCTGTTATTGACCAAGTTAAGTGTCTTAAACTGCAGAACATGCTCATTCTGATACTATAAAGAAATCAAACTATTTTACTTGCATGTGACACTGATGGAGGATTTTATAAAGTGATGCTCCTTTTCCTGTCTGTCAATTACAAGATGCGCCCATCTCTTCATGTCCAATTTGACAACTGATAATACTGCCACTCATCAGACTGTCAATTTAGTCTTGCCTATAGGCTAACTCTTATTTATGAAATTCGTTTTTGTATAGTTTAGGTGTAGTTTTGCTGTGCAGGCTGACTGGCATCGTTTTGTTTCTCCTTGGTCATCAACTTGGATAGAGTCAAGGATATGTCTTGCATTATTCTAAAGGTCTAATGCAACATGTAGCATGTTTTCGTTTCCCTTACAATAAATTTCATTTAGTCTTAGCATTATAGTAAATAAAACAGCCCCGTATCAACTTATTTTTACAAAGTAAAGCGTAAAAGAGAATGCATCAACCCCCAAGTCGGTTGTGATATTAAGATGAACGCCAACGATGATAAATCCGCATCATTACACGATTGTTCTAAATTAAATCAACCTCTTCACCCTCTTCAATTCAGTTAGGCCTCATTTTAAATTTGATTGTGAAGTAACGTGCACAATTATCGCCCATTCGTCATCCATTTAGTGGGCTGGCATCGTTTGCTTCCCTTCGCTCGGATAGAGTCGAGGATAAGTTTTGCATTATTCTAAAGGCCTACTGAAACACCTATCATGTTTTCATTTCCCTTTACAATCAATTTGATCAGTAATAACGTTATAGTAAGTAAAACAGTCCCGTCACAGTTTCATTTTACAAAGTAAAATGTATAAGAAAATGACATCAACCCACAAGGCGTACGGTCAAATGATTTGCTATAGACATGAGTGACAAAGCTGATGAATATGCGAATCATTACAGTATTGTCTTTCTGAATTAAGTCAACCTCATATCAGTTAGGCCTAATTTTAAATTCAATTGTGAAGTAATGTGCACAATTTTCACCCATTCATTCATTCAGTGAGGAGAGGGCGAGAGAGACTCATTAACGCCTGGCTGTGTACCAACGTCCTACAGCACGTTGTCTTGGCGGGTTAAGTTGGCAATAGGTCTGAGGGGAGGAAAAACTGTCAATTTCTAAATGCTTTTCTGTTTGGGATTTCAAAATTCTGACAAATGAGCAATGTAAAATCTTTTTTTACATTTACAAAATCAAATGTCAGTGGCCGTTGGCCTATGGCGGTTCTAGTGTTAAAGAAAGATTTTTAAGCCTGGAGACAATTGAGACATGGATTGTGTATGTGTGCCATTCAGAGGGTGAATGGGCAATACTAAAGATTTAAGTGCCTTTGAACGGGGTATGGTTGTAAGTGCCAGGCGCTTCTGGGTTTTAGTCGTGTGTCTCTGTAGTACCAGCCTGTAGAAACACACTGCTCTCTGATGGCACACTGGGCCAAAGGTTGACCTCATAGACCCACACCACATTCTCTCTGAAGGAAAGTGTACCCAGCCGCACACATACTTGAACACACACTCACACACACAGGTTACACTGATCCAGCAGCCACTTGAGGAGTGCTGACGTCACCGCCTAAACCTAGAGCTGCTGCTCATAAAACATTTAGCCCACGTCAGAGAACGGAACCTGTGTGTGCGCTGTTGATCTGCTTCTTCTGAGTGTTCCATCCCTCCAGCAGTCGTCATGTTTCCATGACCACCAGAAACACTCTGGCTGTGATTAATTCTTCAGCATTGTTTTCCTAGAGGACACATTTCACTGGACACACACACTTGTCTGATAGTGTTCAAGGAGGAATGGTAACTACCTGCAGTCAGAACACTGACTGAATGAAACATGCTCGGGTTAAAACTGGATGTGAGATTTTGTCACATACCCAGCATGATTATGAAGACCTTGGAATATAATGTGCATATTGACAGTTGTGTTTTGTGCTCTCTTTATTATCTCCTCTCTCTTTCTCAGAAACCGAGCGATAGGAGACTACCTCCGCTCAAACGGCTATGAAGAGGCCTATTCCACCTTCAAGAAAGAGACTGAGTTAGATATGGTAAGAGCACGCACACACTAACTTGCCCCAAAACTACCACACTAACCTATTCTTTGATTTCCTTGCAATTATTTGAAACCTAGAGATCACGCTCTCATTTTTCCATTTCGGTCTCCCCTCCCTCTCTACCACAGAATGAGGAGTTGGATAAGAAGTACGCTGGTCTTTTGGAAAAGAAATGGACCTCTGTCATCAGATTACAGAAGAAGGTGAGTGTTGACGTCACGTTTGAGGTATTATGGTATTTGGTGTGTGTTTGATTTTCCATCCCATATTGGAATTGCAGATGGTTTTTAAGCATGCTCTTATGCATGTTGCACCATTTTAACAGTTTTTTAAATTTTTTATTTTGTGTCGTCTCTTGTGTTTACTATATATAGGATGCTTTCTTGGCCAGGGCTCACTTGTACAATAGATGTAGTTCTCAGTGTGACCTCTGGTTAAATAAAGGCTCAATAAAAACGTATCTGGAGTATGAGTGAAATAACTCTGTGTTGGAGAACCATAAACAACCAACTGAACTATCACGTCTTCTACTCTCTCGTTGTCATCTTTTCCACACCTTTATCTTCTCTCTCCCTTCACTCCCCTACCTTCTCTCGCACCTTTCTCCCATCCCTCTCTCCTCTTCACCCTCTCCCGTCCTCTCTCCCCCAGGTGATGGAGCTGGAGTCGAAGCTGAACGAGGCTAAGGAGGAGATGACTCTAGGGGGTCCGGTGGCCCAGAAGAGGGACCCTAAGGAGTGGATCCCCCGTCCCCCAGAGAGATACGCCCTGAGCGGCCACCGCTCCCCCGTCACACGGGTCATCTTCCACCCTGTCTTCTCCGTCATGGTCACTGCTTCTGAGGACGCCACCATCAAGGTCTGTATGTGTCAATCATTTTCTAAGATCTTGGTTTAAAGTAAATGTGTACAAGTTTATTTTATCTAGCACATATACAGTTGCGGCCAAATAGATTGGCACCCTTGCGCTTTTCTTAAATAATTCCCTCTTTCTTCTAAAATAAGTTGTAATTGAAATAATAATTGCTCTCCGCACCTTGTTGGATTTTCAACATTGCAGAACCAATTTAAAATGTTGTAAACTTAAGTTTACAAATGTAATTTAGAAAATAAAGACAAGGATAAAACCATTGGTAAACATAGGAGGACACCACTGTTGAGGGGCACACAAGAGAGCCTGATTTTATTGAACTTCTCAAAAAGCACCCTAAATCCGGGGGAAACGTTCTGTGACCCAATAAAACAACATGTTAGCTCTTAGGTAGTACAGCACTGTGTTTACTGACGACTAAATGAATCATTCAATGAAAAGAACGCCCTCCGTACAATCAAACACGGAGGTTTGATAATGCTGTGGGGTTGCTTTTGCCACCTCTCATACTGGAGGCCTTAAACGTGGCACAGGGCATCATAAAATGAGGAGATGATCAGATCTTTTGGAGTCCAATGTTCAACCCAGTGTCCAAAAACTGTGTCTCCATTGGAGGTTGTGGGTGTTCCAGCAGGACAACTACCCCAAACACACATCAAAAAGCACCCAAGAATGGTTTAAGAAGAAACACTGGATTGTTCTGGAGTGGCCAGCCAAGAGTCCAGCTCAGAATCACATCCAAAAACCTATGGCGAGATCGGACAACAGCAGTTGGTGGAGGGCACCCCTCAAACAGTGAAGAATTAGTGCAGTGTGCTGCTGAAGAGTGGGCCAAATTGCCAGTAGAAAGGTGCAGCAAAGCTCATTGAAGGCTACAAGAAGTGTTTGCCTGCAGTTATCTTGGCCATAGGCTGTGAAACCAGGTACTAGCTCTGGGGTGCCAATAACCTTGTCCAAGCCATTTGTGTTCGTTTTTAAAATTAAAATTGCAAACTTACGTTTTATAAAAAATGTATTTGTTCTGCAATATTGAAAATCCATAACAAGGTCTGGAGACCATTTTTTTTTTTTTCAGTTTCAACTTCTTTATAGAGAATCATCTAAGGAAAGTGCAAGGGTGCCAATACATTTGTCCGCAACTGTACGTCAGTGACTGTCACATTAGATATCTCTGCTGCTGCTATAGCTGCTATACCTCCCCTTCATCTTCTCGATATTCTCTCTTCTACTCTGTCTTTATCTCTACTCTTCCTCTCTCCTCCTGCTCTATTGCTCTCCTTTTCACTCGCTCCCTTCTCCCCCCTCTCTCTCGCTCTTCTCATTCTCTCTCTCTCTCTCTCCTTATCTTTTCTGCTTTGTCACTGTCGAGATGGGGTGATGCTCTGGTAACCGGGACAACGCTGGCAGAGCATGGAGCACTGCACCCTGGGATACATGTGAATCTCATCCTGCTCTCTCAACTTCTTTCTCTCTTTCCTTCTTGCTCTCTCTCTTCTTTCTCTTTTATTTCTCTTGTCGCACTCACTCACTTGTGCATTGACCCAGAAGAAGTTTGTTGCCCTGTCATGTTGAAAAATGTTTCAACTGACTATGCGTTTGTGTGTCTCTCTCTAGGTGTGGGACTATGAGGCAGGGGACTTTGAGCGGACACTGAAGGGCCATACAGATTCTGTCCAGGACATCTCCTTTGACCAGACGGGCAAGCTGCTGGCCTCCTGCTCTGCAGACATGACCATAAAGCTGTGGGACTTCCAGGGCTTTGAGTGCATCCGCACTATGCATGGTGAGGGTCTTGGGGGGGGGGGGGTGGCTATGTGTTCCTCCAAGTGGTATAACAGCAAACAAGCACTATTACCCAATGTGCACCTACCTACACTTCAACAGTGTACTTATGTGATTACTGCCATAGAATCATTCTATTTCTATCTTTGGTTACTACAATGTAATTACTGTGGTGTACTAGGTATTGTAAAGTGGTATAAAAAAATAAATGTACAAAATTGTATTAGCCTTACTGATGTCACTTTCCTGTTCTGTCTGTTTCAGGTCATGACCACAACGTGTCGTCTGTAGCCATCATGCCCAATGGAGACCACATAGTCTCCGCCTCCAGAGACAAGACCATCAAGATGTGGGAGGTGGCCACTGGGTGAGACACACACACTTATCAGCTGCTGAAATACTGTATCTCTTGTTATATTAGTCCAGTGAAGGGATGTTTGAACGTATACACAGACTGACACGTTCTGGTGTCCAGTATTCCGGTTTTGCTGGAGAGGTGTGTGTGTCTAGCTATGCTACACGACCAAAAGTATGTGGACACCTGCTCGTTTAACCTGTTTGGGCTGCAAGGGGCAGTATTGAGTAGCCAGATAAAAGGTGCCCATTTCAAACGGCCTCGTACTCAATTCTTGCTCGTACAATATGCATATTATTATTACTATTGGATAGAAAACACTCTCTAGTTTCTAAAACCGTTTGAATTATTTCTCTGAGTGAAACAGAACTCATTCTGCAGCACACTTCCTGACCAGGAAGTGGAAAGTCTGAAATCGAGGCTCTGTTCTTCTTCCTGCCTATAAATGGGCACGAGACCTATTAGTATACATGCATGTCATACACCTTCCCCTGGGTGTCAAGAGGCTGTGAGAGAAGAAATGAGGTGATTATCTTGGTCTGAGATGGAACACATCATCTTGGAATGACGTGTCCCCCATTTTCGGTACTCTGAAGAGCGCGAGGTGGACAGTGGGATTGCCTTTTGTTTAGCTGCCGTTATAGGCGACTACTATCTCCGGCTTTGATTTTATTTGATACATGTCACCATATCATCGTAAAGTATGTATTTTCAATATAGTTTCATCAGATTATTGAAAATTTTTCGGGAGTTTTGCCGTGTTCCGTTCTCTTCCGTTTGTTGACATGGAGAGCGTCGTGCCACTTGGCTAGTGTGCTTGCTAAATGAAGAGGGAAAGTTGCCGTTCTAAATCCAAACAACGATTGTTCTGGACAAAGGACACCTTGTCCAACATTCTGATGGAAGATCAGCAAAAGTAAGAAACATTTTATGATGCTATTTCATATATCTGTCGTAGACGTGAACTAGTTGTCGGCGCCCAAGTGTTTCTGGCTATTGTGGTAAGCTAATATAACGCTACATTTTGTTTTCGCTGTAAAACACTTAATAAATCGGAAATATTGGTTGGAATCACAAGATGCCTGTCTTTCATTTGCTGTACACTATGTATTTTTCAGAAATGTTTTATGATGAGTAATTAGGTATTTGACGTTGGTGCCTGTAATTATTATGGCTGCTTTCGGTGCAATTTCTGATTGTAGCTGCAATGTAAACTATGATTTATACCTGAAATATGCAAATTTTTCGAACAAAACATATGCTATACAATAAATATGTTATCAGACTGTCATCTGATGAAGTTGTTTCTTGGTTAGTGGCTATTTATATCTTTATTTGGTCGAATTTGTGATAGCTACTGATGGAGTAAAAAACTGGTGGAGTAAAAAAAGTGGTGTCTTTTGCTAACGTGGTTAGCTAATAGATTTACATATTGTGTCTTCCCTGTAAAACATTTTAAAAATCGGACATGTTGGCTGGATTCACAAGATGTGTACCTTTCATATGCTGTATTGGACTTGTTAATGTGTGAAAGTTAAATATTTAAAATAAATATCTTTTGAATTTCGCGCCCTGCACTTGAAGTGGCTGTTGTCATAAGTGTACCGACGCCGGGCTGCAGCCATAAGAAGTTAACATCTCATTCCAAAATCATGGGCATTAATTTGGAGTTGGTCCCCCCTTTGCTTCAATGGAGTTGTCAGGGCTTTGTACAGGCCTGTCAAGTTCTTCCACGCCGATCTCTACAAACATTTCTGTATGGACCTCGCTTTATGCACGGGGCATTGTCATGCTGAAACAGGAAAGGGCCTTCCTCAAATTGTTGTCACAAAGTTGGAAGCACAGAATTGCGTATGCTGTAGTATTAAGGTTTCCCTTCACTGGAACTAAGGGGCCTAGCCCAAACCATGAAATCCAGCCCCAGACCATTATTCCTCCTCCACCAAACTTTACAGTTGGCACTATACATTGGGCCAGGTAGCGTACTCCTAGCATCTGCCAAAACCAGATTTGACTGCGAGATGGTGAAGCGTGATTCATCACTCCAGAGTCCATTGGCGGCGAGCTTTGCACCACTCCAGCCGACACTTGGCATTGCGCATGGTGATCTTAGGCTTGTGTGCGGCTGCTCGGCCATGGAAACCCATTTCATGAAGCTCACGACGAACAGGTCTTGTATTGACGTTGCTTTCAGCGGCAGTTTGGAACTCTGTAGTGTGTGTTGCAACTGGGGACAGACGATTTTCCTCGATTTACACACCTCTCAGTAACGGGTGTGGCTGAAATAATAGCCGAATCCACTCATTTGAAGGGATGTCCACATACTTTTGTGTGTGTAACTTGGGCGTGTCGGTTTCTTTCTCTAGGTATTGTGTGAAGACATTTACAGGCCACAGGGAATGGGTGAGGATGGTCCGGCCCAACCAGGATGGTTCTCTTATCGCCAGCTGTTCCAACGACCAGACGGTGCGTGTGTGGGTGGCCACCTCCAAGGAGTGTAAGGCTGAGCTGCGGGAGCACGAACACGTGGTGGAGTGTATTGCCTGGGCCCCCGATACCGCTCACCCCACTATCCTGGAGGCTACTGGCTCAGAGGTGAGGAGAACCTCTATACGATGTGAGGTATTTTGAAATGATGACACGTGTTTCGGCAATACAACTTGTTTTTTGTTCACGCTTATAAGCATATTTTCACCCCCCCCCCCCCCCCCCCCCACTCTCTGTAGAGTAAGAAGAGTGGGAAGCCCGGCCCATTCCTTATCTCTGGCTCTAGAGATAAGACCATCAAGATGTGGGACATCAGCACTGGCATGTGCCTTATGACTCTGGTGAGTGTGTGTGTGTGCACGTTTTACTATACTTGTGAGTACCAGAAGTCCTCAAGAATAGTAAACCAACAAAGTTAGAGAAGTGAGGACATTTTGCTGGTCCTCATTTGTAAAAAGGCTATTTTAGGGTTAAGGGAAATAGGATTTTGTTCGTTACCTTCCCCTCAGGTAGCACGATTGGTCATGATAACTGGGTATGTGTGGATGTCCAAAGTGGGTTTGTTTCTCAGGTTGGTTGTGTGTTCTCTCTAGGTGGGTCATGATAACTGGGTGCGTGGTGTGTTGGTGCACCCTGGAGGCAGGTTCATAGTGAGCTGTGCTGATGATAAGACTCTGAGGATCTGGGACTACAAGAACAAGCGCTGCATGAAGACCCTGTGTGCCCATGAACACTTTGTTACCTCTCTGGGTAAGAGTGTCTGTGTGTGCATTCCCTTAAATATTGTAGTACTAGTCAAAACCACCTGTTTGTGTGTGCGTAATCCCCAACACTTCTGCCAGTTCCACAGTGCTACCTCCACCCAGTCCATCATCAGGGTTCGTACGGTCATAAAAATTCTGGGAAAGTCATGGAATTTTTTTATGGTATTTTCCAGGCTTAGAAAAGTTGGGGGAAATGATGAAATCCTAAACGTTTTGGAAAAGTAATTAACATAAATTACGAAATACATTTTCATGTAATTTATTTAGGCACAGTTTAAAAATATATATTTTATCAATCAAATAAAAATCAACATATCAGCGAGGATCGGAATTACACTTTACCGCATCTCTGTTTGCGCGCGTCACCTGCATGTGTGAGAGATGAGTGGGCCGTTGCTCATGTGAATCGGAATAATAATTTGTGAATCGCGAATCATAGTTTCTGGAAAAAACGATTAGATGTCGCCTTTTGGATTATGTGACTTCAACACTTGTTTTGTAGATACTTCCAGTTGATTTGGGCATCCAATGAATGGGACATTGCAACTCAATAGATTCTAGTCAGCCCTCAAAGTAAACACTTCCAAGGTAAATATGACTAAACTCGAAAAGGTATATTTCCTGAAGAAAATTTGTGGGTTCGCTTCACCTGAATAAAAATATTTGGAGCCTAACATAGACTTGATGAATGAGCAGATTTATTTCAAAATGCGTAAAAATGTATTTGGTTCAAAGTATTCACCCCGCTTTACCGTTTCCAGGTTGTTGTTAAAGCCTGAATTCAAAATTCATTCCATAGAGACTTTGTCACTGATCTACACACAATACCCGTAATATCAAAGTGGAATTTGGTTTGTAGAACATTTTAGAAATTAATAAAAAATGTAAAGCTGAAATGTCTTGAGTCAATAAGTATTCAACCCCTTTGTTATGGCAAGCCTAAAGTTCAGGAGTAAAATGTGCTTAACAAATTGCATAATAAGTTGCATGGACTCATTCCGTGTTCAATAATAGTGGTTAACATGATTTTTTGAATGACTGCCCCATCTCTGTACCCCACACATACAATTATCTGTAAGGTCCCTCAATCGAGTAGTGAATTTCAAGCACAGATTCAACCACGAAGACCAGGGAGGTTTTTCAATGCCTTGCAAAAAGGCTTCATTTAAATTGTGGGGGGTTTTCAATTCCATGGGGGGTGGAAATGGGGAAGGTATCATGGGGGGATATGATGAAGGCAATATTACTATGATGGGGGATTTATCAATAAATGGGGGGCAAACAGGAAGTTTATACGCTAAATAAAAGTAAAACCCCTGGTAAGGGGGGTCTGAGCTGGCATAGTTAAAATCTCATGCCACATTCAAAAGAACTGGGAAATTTCCGACTTCAGTGCGTTCAAGACAACTGGGAACTTGGAAATAAACGAGACTGGGAAAATCGTTTTGAATGGTTATCCAACTCGGAATTCCACCTCGGGAACTCGAGCCTCTTTCTAGAGCTCCGACTTGAAGATCACTGACATCATGATTTGACTTAGTTTATTTCCGAATTCCCAGTTGTCTTGAAAGCACCATAAGTCGGTCGCGTAAACAATCCCTTGTTATAACATCTTTGGTCTGACAGACACTTACGTGACAACCAGAATGTATTGTATGATGTCAACAAACATGACGCCACACATAGCTGGCAAATAGCTTCGCATTTGCTCATCATAATCAGTAGAACCTTCAAAAGTATTTTACACGTGTCCATTACAATCATGCAAGAATCAGAATGCATGACTTGTCATCAGTACTTGAAAACATGAATAAAACTGTAAATACATTATGCTCCATACATATGGTATGCTACAGTAGAAAGAACAACACGATATACAGAAAATAAGGCACTTACTTTTTGATAGGAACGCACACATGTCCACAGTCCAATTTGTAAGGAAAACAACAACGAAGACCATGCGGCGCCAGCCATAAAATGTGCTGGGGGAAAAAGTTTGCACGGCCTGTTCTTACTAGAGATGCGCAATGTCTTCATACTTGATCTGGGGAAACACAGGGGAAGTGCTTTGGCTCTCATTGAAGAAAGAAGTTTTGTCCGGCTCAGTAAAGCCTCAAACATAACTTGTCCGCAACAGTGAAATGGGCTACTTCTCATGTGAATTAATGAGGTGGAACACACCTCAATTCAAACTGTTAGAAAATAATTTGAAATGGAAAAGTTGAACAGCCTATAGATAATTAGCAGGCAGTGTGCCTTGGTTTGAGGGAAGCACGAGTTATAACTGTCCTGTTTGTAGGAAACCTGGCACCATCCCTACGGTGAAGCATGGTGGTGGAAGCATCATGCTGTGGGGATGTTTTTCAGTGGCAGGGACTGGGAGACTACTCTTCATCTTTCCCTCGATCCTGACTAAAGTACAGAGATCCTTGATGAAAACCTGCTCCAGAGTGCACAGGACCTCAGACTGGGGCGAAGAACCTTTCCAACAGGACAACGATCCTGAGCACACAGCCAATACACTGCAGGAGTGGCTCGGGACCAGTCTCTCAATGTCCTTGAGTGGCCCAGCCAGAGCCCGGACTTAAACCCGATCTAACATCTCTGGAGAGACCTGAAAATATCTGTGCAGCGACGCTCCCCATCCAACCTGACAGAGCTTGAGAGGACTTGCAGAGAAGAATGGGAGAAACTCCCCAAATACAGGTGTGCCAAGCTTGTAGCGTCATACCCAAGAAGACTTGAGGCTGTAATTGCTGCCAACGGTGCTTCAACAAAGTACTGAGTTAAAGGGTCTGAATACTTATGTAAATGTAAAGTTAATTGTTTTTTTTAACCAAAATTTCTAAACCTGTTTTTGCTTTGTCATTATGGGCTATTGTGTCCTTGAGGGGGGGACAATTTAATAAATGTTATAATAAGGCTGTAACGTAACAAAATATTGAAAAAGTGAAGTCGTCTGAATACTTTCCGATTGCACTTTCTATTTCATTTTCAATGAATGTGGAAAAATGTCTAATCGTGTTTTCACTTTGTCATTATGGGGTATTGTGTGTAGATGGGTGAGAAAATAAATAAATAAATATATATATATATACTGAACAAAAATTGAACAATTTCAAAGATTTTACCAAGTTACAGTTCATATAAAGAAATCACTCAATTGAAATACATTCATTAGGCCCTAATTTATGGATTTCACATGACTGGGCCAGGGCGCAGCCATGGGTAGGCCTGGGAGTGGATAGGCCCACCCACTTGGGAGCCAGGCCCAGCCAATCAGATTGAGTTTTTCCCCACAAAAGGGCTTTATTACAGACCGAAGTACTCCTCAGTTTCATCAGCTGGTGACTAGTCTCAGATGATCCACCAGGTGAAGAAGCCAGATGTGTAGGTCCTGGACTGGTGTGGTTACACGTGGTCTGCAGTTCTGTGGCCGGTTGGACATACTACCAAATTCTCTAAAACAATGTTGGCCTCCATTTTTCCAGCCAAAGAGGAGTCACAAATAGCACAAATAGAGAAAATTAATCACTAACCTTTGATGATCTTCATCAGATGACACTCATAGGACTTCATATTACACAATACATATATGTCTTGTTCGATTAAGTTCATATTTATATCCAAAAACCTCCGTTTACATTGGCGCCATGTTCAGAAATGCCTCCAAATTATCCAGAGAAATTGCAGAGAGCCACGTCAAATAACAGAAATACTCATCATAAACTTTGATGAAAGATACATGTTTTACATAGAATTAAAGATACACTTGTTCTTAATGCAACCGCTGTGTCAGATTTCAAAAAGCTTTACGGCAAAACACAATATTCAATAATCTGAAAACAGCGTTCAGCCACAAAAGCAACCCATACAGTTACCCGCCCAAATTGTGCAGTCAACAAAACTCATAAAAAGCATTATAAATCTTCACTTCGCTGATCTTCGTCGGAATGCACTCCCACTTCCACAATACATTTTTGTTGTTTTCGGTAATGTCCATCATTTATGTCCAAATAGCTATTTTTGTCGCGTGTTTGGTATATAAATCCAACGTCAGGGAAGCGCGTTCACTAAAACCTGGCGAAATGTCCAAAAGTTCCGTAACAGTCCGTAGAAACATGTCAAACGATATATTGAATCACTCTTTAGAATGTTGTTAACATAAATCTTGAATAACATTCCAACCGGAGAATAACATTGACTTCAGATGAGCGATGGAACGGAGCTCCCTCTCATGTGAACGCGCATGGTCAAAGAATGGTCACCTCATGGCAGTGGTGACTCATTCCTGTCTCCTTCGGCCCCCCTCACAGTAGAGTCATCAGACAAAGTTCTACAGACTTTTGACATCTAGTGGAAGCCGTGGGAAGTGAAAACTCATCCATATCTCGCTGTGATTTCAATGGGAGCTTGGTTGAAAATCTACCAGCCTCAGAATTTCCACTTCCTGTTTGGATTTTTTCTCAGGTTTTTGCCTGCCATATGAGTTCTGTTATACTCACAGACATAATTCAAACAGTTTTAGAAACTTCAGAGTGTTTCCTATCCAATACTAATAATAATATGCATATATTAGCAACTATGACTGAGGAGCAGGCCGTTTACTCTGGGCACCTCTGTGGACCTTTCATCCAAGCTACTCAATACTGCCCCTGCAGCCATAAGAAGTTAATCAGCTTCTTGATATGCCACACCTGTCAGGTGGATGGATTATCTTGGCAAAGGAGAAATGCTCACTAACAAGGATGTGCACTAATTTGTTTACAAAATTTTAGAAATAAGCTTTTTGTGTGTGTGAATATTTCTGGCATCTTTTATTTCAGTTCAGGAAACATGGGACCAGCACTATACATGTTGTTTATTAATATTTATTTCAGGTTGTAACACAACAAAATGTGGAATAAGTCTAGGGTTATGAATATTTTCTGAAGGCACTGTATACATCAAGGGTGGTGAACCATCTTCCTGGAGAGCTAATAGGTGCAAGCTATTATTCCAGTCTGTATTTGTATTTCTTTCCCTAGATATGCACCGGACTGCTCCCTACGTGGTGACAGGCAGCGTTGATCAGACAGTCAAAGTGTGGGAGTGTCGCTGAGTCTGCCTGCTACCTCCTCATCTTCCTCTCTACCCTCCAACCACAGCCCTATACACCCCCCCAACCTCCTGCTCTACTCTTCCAGAAGCAGCATTAGTGCTCCCCTAAATAGCAGCCTCTCCTCCCCTAACCACCTCCTCTATCCCCACAAAAGCAGCCCTATACCCCCTCCTACCCACAATCTGACACTTTCTATCTGACACTCACCTAAGCCCAACCTCTCGCACTCTATACCATTGTTACCCAGGCTCTGCCCCTCATCTCCCGGCCCCGTTTTAAAATAAATATTGATTGTCCTTTTATGTAAATTATTCTGGATGTAGAGTATGCTTAATAAATATTACACACACACACATAGACACACTAAAATAAAAAATATGTATTCCTTGGATGGTGATTTCCCCAAAAAACGTGTATACTGTAAATTTGCCATGACGTGGGGGTCAAAGGGTAAATGGTTCCTGTGTCCTTCCCCAGTGGATGCTGGGTAATGGTGACCGTGCACATAAACCAATCACGTCTGTTCTTTAAGGGTTTGGTTTGTATTTTGTTTCTTGCTGCCACTGTTACTCTGGCGCTACCTAGGAGAGAGAGAAGAGTGTGAAAGGAAGAGAGAATTGTGACGGAGGAGTAGAATAAGAGATGAAATGCGTGTGCATTTGCGTGCGTACTGTGTAGTCTGTGTGTATGGAGGTAGAGAATAGAGGTGTGTGTGTGTGTGTGTGTGTGTGGAGGCAAGGCTTTCTATTCCTCTGTTTATACTCCCCTCTCACTTACTGGTAACTGACTGGCTTCTAGTAGATACTCACAAGGATCTTAAAGATCCCTATGCTGCAAAGAACATACACACAAATGAACAGACTTTCTTGCTCTCTCGCTCTGTCAAACACACACTTCAAGGAAGATGCATAGATGAGGAGACTCTTATATTTGTGTTACACACACACACACACCACATACATACACAAACTTCTGCTGTGGTGTGTCCCAAGAGCACCCTGTGCCCACTCATTCTCTGCTGTCTCTGCCTTGTTAACCCTCTTGAGGTCTCCCTCTCCAAGGGATTTCTTTCTGCTTTCTGTACTCTTACTGCTCTCTTTGTCACACACACTCACACAGATGCACATAAGCACAGTAAACTTGTGTTCCAATATATCTGTATGTGATTGTTTGCAACATAAAAATATCTGTAAATATAACATTGGCCTTGTCATGTGTGCTTTTATTTTTTATATAAAGAGGTACGGACATTTTGCACAGCCTGGGGACGCCAAAGTGAAGGTGGAGTTAGCTGTTGTAATCGAGTACTGTAGAGCTCGGAGGCTGAGAATGTCTTCACTAACTAAAACAAAAGATAAGGAAAAATTATCAGATCAATGAAGAAATAATTATTTCTCAGACAGCGCCATAAACTTCCATTTGCCTCATGCAAACTGCTGTGGAAATGTTTTAATGTAGGTCTCTAAGCCCTTTATCACAATATCTACTAAGCTAACATTGGAATTATTTCAATATGGTTATAATGTATCATATAGCCATTATATTTTTTATTTTAGGACCTCTGAAGGTATAAAAAATATATAATTTGATTAAACAGAATTCGGCCTTTACTGCTCGAGCCCATAGAAACACGTTGAATACCACATTTTTACATGGCAAAACAGACTGCCGTAAAGATTTTGTGATGTCCGAGCAAAACACCTGACGCTGTCGTGTTCGTGAGTCATCTGTCAATGGCGGTGATGTATTCGTTTGTAGCTCAAAATATTGTGATTTTTACCGACTATTTTGTGAGTATGTTCTTGTCTGGTTCCTCTTGTGTAGAAAAATACCTCTCGCAATCCCCATGATATGAAATAGGCGCAAGCTTTATATCTGCGGAAAGAGTGAATTGAGCTGCAGCCACTACACGAAACGGTAAATCTAGCATAAACACGGGGAGCTATTCAAAAATGTTGTTACTGTGTGACTAGGCAGCGTTAATCGACTTTTCAATGACCAGAAGGTAGCTTGTCTACCACCATAGCCACTGGAAGTAGGGGTGCTGCAACAGTCCCTGAATAGTCTGAATTATTTTTTTCTTTACAAAAGCAGTGCACTGGGCCGTTACTAGTCCTGTATTAGCGGACCGATTATAGCTAGTCTTGCTCAAGCAAAACAAATATGTAACCCCGATTTTCTGCCTGACTGTGGTGCTCAACCTGAGTTGTTAGGATTTGTGATCACAATAAAACTACATATTTTGCTCAAGTAGAGAATTAAATTGTGTTTTTGAAAAGATGGGCCTGGATGAGAATAGAACATT
This sequence comes from Salvelinus namaycush, assembly GCF_016432855.1. Lineage (NCBI taxonomy): Eukaryota > Metazoa > Chordata > Actinopteri > Salmoniformes > Salmonidae > Salvelinus > Salvelinus namaycush. The sequence continues at coordinate 8,697,502 of NC_052327.1, forward strand.
CAGTTTTCTGCCTGAGTGTGGCGCTGTTAACCTCAATTTTCTGGATTATCTTGTGACCAGAACAAAACGACGTTCGTTTTGAGACGCACACACAAAAAAAGGTTATTCGGCTGTCCCCATAGAAGAACCCTTTTTGATTTCAGGTAGAACTATTTTGGGTTCCATGTAGAATCCTCTGTGGAAAGGGTTCTACCTAGAACCAAAAATGATTCTTCAAAGAGTTCATCTGTGGGGAAAGAAGAAGAACCATTTTAGGTTCTAGATAACACCTTTTTTTCCTAAGAGTGTGTAGAGATTTAAATAAATTATTTATTTGATAAGATGGGCCTGGCATGAAAAATACATTAAAGGGAAAGGATCAACAAACAGGCTGATTATCTTTCTGCATATCTCTTTATTTCCAATGCTGGCTGCCATGGTTAACACACATGCAGGACCATGAATGCTACCTGAACTGACTCAGAAATGTAACATAAGTAGACCTACAGTATCACAGCGAGGTCAAACAGTTGTGTTTTAGTCAGATTATCCAATGCCCACAGCAACACTATTGATTATTCTCCACCCCCAGTGCATGTGGTGTACTATGCTCTTAGTGAGAGCATGACTAACTCCCAACTTCTTTCTGTCTCCCCTTCTGGATGGCCTGAGGCTCTATGACGACAACTGAGGACACCCTGGCCCAATCCCACCAGGCCCCCATCTAACTGCCTGTTGCTGCCTCTGCTGGTTCTTTCTCCCCCTCAAGTCACTGAAACCCGTCCCTGAGCCTGATTTAGCTTTGAGCCTCTTTGCAGATGTCTTCAATACATAAAACGTATGTGTTATGGACTTACTGCTGTATTGTGGATAAAGAGTTACCTGTCTAACAGAACACAGAGTGGGTTATTTAATGGAAGCCTCTCCAACACAATCCAGGTAGAATCAGGACATGCCACTGGCTTTGAGTAAAGCCAGTGTATCTATGTATGCGGATGACTCAACACTATACACGTCAGCTACTACAGCAACTGAAATGACTGCAACGCTTAACAAAGAGCTGCAGTCGGTTTCAGAGTGGGTGGCAAGGAATAAATTAACACTAAATATTTCAAAAACTAAGAGCATTGTATTTGGTACAAATCATTCACTAAACCTCAACTAAATCTTGTAATAAATAATGTGGCAATTGAGCAAGTTGAGGTTACTAAACTGCTTGGAGTAACCCTGGATTGTAAACTGTAATGGTCAAAACATATTGATACAACCTGAGTGGCGCAGCGGTCTAAGGCAGGCGTCACTACAGACCCTGGTTCGATCCCGGGCTGTACCACAACCCGCCGTGATCGGGAGTCCCATAGGGCGGCGCACAATTGGCCCAGCGTCGTCCGGAGTAGGCCGTCATTGTACATAATAATGTGTTCTTAACTGACTTGCCTAGTTAAATAAAGGTAAAAAAACTGGTGTAAAGCCATAACACATACGTTTTTTTCAGCAGCAGACTATGATCGATAATGTTAAAAGACGCACTGAAGTCTAACGAACAATCTTTTTATCACCAGCACGGCTGGCTCTTGAATGTACACAGAGAGCTAATATTAGTCTCTCCCTGGCTCAAAGTGGAGGAGAGATTGACTTCATCACTACTTGTATTTATGAGAGGTATTGACATCAAATCAAATCAAATGTATTTATATAGCCCTTCGTACATCAGCTGATATCTCAAAGTGCTGTACAGAAACCCAGCCTAAAACCCCAAACAGCAAGCAATGCAGGTGTAGAAGCACGGTGGCTAGGAAAAACTCCCTAGAAAGGCCAAAACCTAGGAAGGAACCTAGAGAGGAACCAGGCTATGAGGGGTGGCCAGTCCTCTTCTGGCTGTGCCGGGTGGAGATTATAACAGAACATGGCCAAGATGTTCAAATGTTCATAAATGACCAGCATGGTCAAATAATAATAATCACAGTAGTTATCGAGGGTGTAGCAAGTCAGCACCTCAGGAGTAAATGTCAGTTGGCTTTTCATAGCCGATCATTGAGAGTATCTCTAACGCTCCTGCGGTCTCTAGAGAGTTGAAAACAGCAGGTCTGGGACAGGTAGCACGTCCGGTGGAAAGGTCAGGGTTCCATAGCCGCAGGCAGAACAGTTGAAACTGGAGCAGCAGCAATGGCAAGTGGACTGGGGACAGCAAGGAGTCATCATGCCAGGTAGTCCTGACGCATGGTCCTAGGGCTCAGGTCCTCCGAGAGAGAGAAAGAAAGAGAGAAGGAGAGAATTGGAGAGAGCATACTTAAAATTCACACAGGACACCGGATAAGACAGAAGTACTCCAGATATAACAAACTGACCCTAGCCCCCCGACACATAAACTACTGCAGCATAAATACTGGCATGTTGAATACACAGAGCTGTCTGTTTGAACGACTGGCACACAGCTCGGACACCCATCCATACCCCACAAGACATGTCACAAGAGGTCTCTTCACAGTCCCCAAGTCCAGAACAGACTATGGGAAGCGCACAGTACTACATAGAGCCGTGACTACATGGAACTCTATTCCACATCAAGTAACTGACTCAAGCAGTAAAATTAGATTAAAAAAAACGGATAAAATAAACACCTTCAGGAACAGCGGGGACTCTGAAGCAACACAAACATAGGCACAGACACATGCATACACACACACACACAAACATGGATTTAGAACTGTAGATATGTGGTGGAGTAGGGTCCTGAGGGCACACAGTGTGTTGTAAAATCTGTGAATGTATTGTAATCTTTTAAAAATTGTATAAACTGCCTTAATTTTTCTGGACCCCAGCAATAGTAGCTGTTTCCTTGGCAGATGTTTTCCCATTCGGATGTTTCCCACACAGATTTTTTCCCATTCGGTCAAACAAATAATGCCTTATTACCATCGCAAAATTGTAAACACATCGATGCCGGTGTGTGTACTTGTTTGCAGTCTTTTTTGTTGTTGTACAACTTTGACAGTACTACTGATCATAGTGGTGGCGCTTGGCTAGCACTTGCAAATTCAGCACACACAACATTCTATAAAATAATTGTGTTTTTTGACGCATCAAATAGTGTTATTTGTTGTGTATCTTTTTTGACACGCAAAGACCCAAACGGCGTTCCATACTTTAGTCTCTCCCCTGTGGTTTCCAAGCTGTGCGCCAGAAGAGGAAAGAACTGATCCCAGCCATGAAAGCTGCCAGAGCGCTTGGGGACATTGCTTACATCCGCTATGACAGGCTCATTGTCCACCCTCCCTCCCAGAAGCCTGGAAGGGATGAGAGAGCCAAGGCTATATGGGTTCGTAGCCTCAACCCGGTAGCACACACACACACCAATTGATTAATGGACTGCTAATGTATATATTTTTATTTTGCTTTGTCTGCTCTTTTCAATATTATGTCTATCTCTGATAAGCCACCCAGGAAAGGGCTGAAAATAGCCCATATTAGTATATGTAGCCTTAGAAACAAGGTTCATGAAATCAATAACTTGCTAACATCAGATAACATTCTTATATTAGCCATTTCTGAGACTCACTTAGATAATTAATTTGATAATACATCAGTAGCAATACAAAGATATAACATTTATAGAAGAGGCAGGAATGTTCATGGGGTGTTGCTGTATATATTGAGAGCCATATCCCTGTAATGCTTAGAGAAGATCTTATGTCAAGTGCTATTAAAGTGTTGTGGTTGCAGGTTCCCTTGGCACATCTAAAGCTTTTAATTTTGGGGTGTTGCTATAGGCCACCAAGTGCTAACAGTCAGTATCTAAATAATATGTGTGAAATGCTTGATAGTGTATGTAATGTAAACAGAGATGTCTACTTTCTTGGGCACCTGAATATTAACTGGTTTTCATCAAGCTGTCCGCTCAAGGGGAAGCTTCTTAAAAACACCAGTCTCAACGTCAACAGTGAAGACGCGACTCCGGGATGCTGGCCTTCTAGGCAGAGTTGCAAAGAAAAAGCCATATCTCGACCCATGACCGATAAACAGAGGCGCACAGTGATGACGTAAGAGACAGACTACAACGTTCTGTCAGTGTCCCTCCGACATTCATTTAAATAAATAGTACACTGTAAAATTAAATATTCGATTTTATTCAAACAAAAATGATTTTATAAACACATTTTTGGAAAATATTGTCGTTTGTCTGACTTCTGATTCATTTTCTGAAAAAACTGATTTCAACGTGCATGGATCTATCAAATACTCAATGTAATGCGGTTTCCGCCCTTTTCTATCCTCTTTTTCCGCTGGAAGGTAACGTGGTTGTTTGGTGTTCTTGTAGTCGTATTAAAAAAGAACAATTTGACCTGTCTCCTATGTTTAGATTGCTAATTGTTTAATAACAACGTACGTTTTTATTACATAGGTGTGATATTGATTGTAGCGATACTTTTTATAGAAATTTCTAATCGAACTACTTCAAATCGGTCAGCCTGCTGCTAGGCCCTAAATCAGTCTGCCATACTACGAGGTAAAGTTAGCTGGCGTGGTTGTTTGTCCAATACAAGAGCACGGGGCTTCAACGTGCGCCCTCATTTGTAATCTGGTGTAGCTAATGTTTGTCAACTATATATTTTTTGCATATTGTAAATCCCTTAATCGGAAACAGTTGAAGGGCATAACACGCCATCTTCACAGTCCCACCCAACTAGACCATATTCGTGCAATTTAACGTTAGGTACCTAACTTCCTATCCTAGCTATTTTGTTAATGTAATTAGTTTGAGGTAGCCAATTGGTAGTTGGGTACATTTTTGTCAACTATAGGAAGGTGACAAAACTATCCTGCCAAGTTGCTCTGCTTTATAGCCTGGCTTTTGGCTAATGTTAGCCAAACAAATAATGAACTTGTTCTAGTAACGTTATTTTTTTCCTAAATGTGCCTTTGACTCCCGTGTTACTTGACTAATTTATATTAAAGGGATTTGGGCAATGAGGCCGTTTATCTACTTCACCAGAGTCCGATAAACTCGTGGGTACTATTTGTATGTCCAGTATGGAGGAAGTGCGGTAGTTCGCGAGCCAATTTTAACTAGCCTAACCCATAGACTTCCAGTCATTACGCTATCTGCTATCCCTTTAACGCTTATTGTCTGCCCCAGGTTCGTCAACATGTCTTCTCATCTGCAGTGGATGGTCATTAGGAACTGCTCCAGCTTCCTCATCAAGAGGAATGGACAGACTTACAGCACCGTGAGTACAACTGAGACAGCCAAGAATCAGTTGTCCTAGTAAATGTACCCCACATACCTGGTGGATCATGAAGTAGGTCATGCATGCAGTCAGATGTTCTTTGAGTTGTTGAGAATTTGTCTATGGTCTGTCAATTCTTTATTCACATAACAAAGAGATGAATGTACACTGAACAAAAGGAGAACGTAACACAATTCTGGCAACAGCTCTGGTGGACATTCCTGTAGTCAGCATGCCAATTGCATGCTCCCTCAACTGGAGACATCTGTGTGTTGACAAAATAACACATTTTAGTGGCCTTATTGTTCCCAGCACAAGGTGCACTCGTTTAATAATCATGCTGTTTAATCAGCTTCTTGATATGCCACACCTGTCAGGTAGATTGATTATCTTGGCAAATGAGAAATGCTCAGTAACAGGTATTTTTAGAAATTTGTGCACAACATTTTATAGAAATACTCTTTGTGCATATGGAACATTTCTGGGATGATTTATTTCAGGTCATGTTGCGTTAATATTTTTGTTCAGTATACATATGGATTGGCCATGCAGGGTCGTGCTGCAGGATTTGTCAATGCTGCAGATTGAGGATTTAATAAACAAGTTCAATGGGATTTGTTAGTCAAATGTAATTTGCATTTGTTTAACAGGAGCCCAACAACCTGAAGTCCAAGAACTCCTTCCGTTTCAACGGGCTGGTGCACAGGAAGACTGTTGGTGTTCAGCCTGCAGCTGATGGAAAGGGTGTTGTTGTCGTGCTGAAGAAGCGTGCAGGTAAACATGGTTCTCCATAATACCAACCAGGAAATGCAAGTACAGTTCCACCACATACCTGTTTATGGTGATTCTTCGATACTTGTCATTATTCACCTCTTGTGAATCACCTTAGTTGTCTTGCTGTAAAGATATTGGTAGCTGTTGTACCTGTGAACCTGACTGACATGTCATTGATTTAGGTCAAAGCGTACTCTAAGAATGTGAATTGAGGGAGTTTGGGCTTGTATTATTACTCCTTAGGCCAGCGCAAGCCTGCCACTTCATATGAGAAGATCACCATCAACAAGAACTCGCGTGCCACTCTGAGCAGCCTGAGGCACATCATCCGCAAGAACAACTACAGAAAGGACCTGCGCATGGTGAGCACTCTACTACACCACTTGTTTTTCTACTGGTCTTCAATATTAGCTAGGGACCAACCGGGCTTTTGACAAAAGCCTGTAACCCTGTTGGATTCAGGACTAGGATTGAAGACTTCTGTAGTGCCACACAAGTTTGCATCTAACATGCTGACCAGACCGGACACGTCGTGTGCGCGAGTGTTGCAAAATAAATTTAGAAATCCATGTTATTAAATTATTGCGCCCACACTGCTCGCGCGTGCCAACGAACGTCTGCGACGCCAAGGGCTAAAATAGAACTCATTCCTATTTGACGCAGATCGCGCTGCAAGTCCTGCCTCTCCCATCTCCTCATTGGTTTATAGAAGCAGGTACCCACGTGCCATCTCCTCATTGGTTATACCCACGTGGGGGATTGAAAGACGAACTTTGTTGCCGGTTGTCGTGGAAATACAATGAAAGTTTAGATGCGATCGCCATATAAGTTAAAAGATGAAAAGGTCTGGAAGCAGCTTTGGAGCTAGCTAGCATTTCAGGTAAAATAACTCAATGTTTATATCCCAGGACAAATTAGCTAGCAACAGCAAGGTAGCTAAATAGGACACGAATGTTAGCTAGCAAGTGCAAGCTAGCTAACTAAATTGCCATACATGTTTAATGCTTTTCGACCTGTCCCCAAATTAATGTCATTGGTTCAGAGTTCGTGATCGCGTTTGGTGTGGGGGGGGGGGGGAAATAAATGCATGCACGATGGCGAACGCGCGCAGCCGGTCTGGGTTCCGTGTTAGACGATGATGGGCCGATTTTCCCTGACATGGATAAAGGGCTAGATTCTATCAAACACGTGCTAGCCGACATCCACATAGCGGTTGTTTTGGCTGTGTAGGAAGTGGAACTGTGTTAGTGGTCAAATCCACAAGCGGCTCCTTGCGTTTCCTTATTGCGGACACTGCCATTGTATTTTCCATGAAACCGCACCCAACTTTATCTGACATCCCATGCATCCTATTCAAACACTCAAATGCATGATGTTCAATCGTCTATACCTTGATTACACTGATTATACCCCCATTCCAAATAAAGATGCATTAGAATACACCTTCTTTGTTTTGAACATCTAACACGTTAGGGATAATTAGGTAGTGGTTTGTGACACGAGCAGCTGCTCACACCACAGACGCCGCCAAAATATCCACTATGCGGATGTCTGCCAATGTGGGTTAATGCTCAATCTGATTGAATTGAGGACTGAGCCTTGTCCTGGACTAAAGTATGTCGAATGGAAGTTCTCCATTGAAAGTGCTTTTTTAGTCCAGCTTCGGCTTACACGGAACCCAAACAGGCTGCGCGCGTGTGCCATCGTGCGCCATCGTGCATAAATGTATTTTGTCCCCCCCAAATCAGTTATGTTATAGTCACAGACACTATTTTAACAGTTTTGGAAACTATAGAGTGTTTTCTATCCAAATCTACCAGTTATATGCATATCATATCTTCTGGGCCCGAGAAGCAGGCAGTTTAATTTGGGCATGCATTTCATCCAAAATTCCGAATGCTGCCCCCTACCCTAGAGAAGTTAAAATATCAAAACAAACTCTGAACCAATTACATTGATTTGGGGACAGGTCGAAAAGCAATTTATGGCACTTGCTAGCTAATTTGTCCTATTTAGCTTGCTGTTGCTAGTTAATTTGTCCTGGGATATAAACATTGAGTTGTTATTTTACCTGAAATGCACAAGGTCCTCTACTCCGCCAATTAATCCACACATAAAACGGCCAACCGAATATCTAGTCATCGCTCATCCTTCCAGGCCTTTTCTTCTCTGGACTTTATATTGCCATTGGCAACTTTCATAAATTAGGTGCATTACCGCCACCAACCTCGTTCGTCTTTCAGTCACCCACGTGGGTATAATCAATGAGATGGCACGTGGGTACCTTCTTCTATAAATCAATGAGACGGGAGAGGCAGGACTTGCAGCGCGATCTGCGTCACAAATAGAGCTGACTTCTATTTTAGCCCTTGTTTTAGCCCTCTATTATACCCTCGTTGGCGCACGTGAGCAGTATGAGTGCAATAATTGAATAATATAGATTTCTAAATTTATTTTGCAACGTGAGCCGTGTAGTCAGGGTATTAGTGTACAGAAAACCGGCCCTTGCAGTGGACATGAATAACCCATAGGGCTTACGGTTGTATAATGGGTTTATGGTCAGACTTCTAGCAAGTAAAAGATCAATCCAAGTATAACATCTTAAAGTTGAAAGAAGAGTAATTTGAGTGATGTCTTATGTTTTCCCAGGCTGTTCTGCGTCGTGCCAGCGCCATCCTGATGAGCCAGAAGCGTGTGGTGGTGGTGAAGAGGCGTTCCAAGGCTGCCAAGACCGCATAGTTGCCGAGTTATGACAAATACAAATAAAAATTGGGTTTGAAAAACACTACCCTGTCAGTCTTCAATCTTTGGGTCTTAAGAATAAATAGCAATGCCTCAAGTTGGCGTAAGTGTCTATAACACCACTGTATCATGTGTTTGATGGTTCCTAGGAACACATAATTTCCAATTGATGTTGTAAATGTTTTGTTTTTGGCAGACCTAATTTAAATGGTGCTATGCAACATTCCCTGTTTCTGATTCATTCAATCTGGTTATTTAAACCCACAGCCCTGGTTTCCCGATAGCGATGGAAGTTACGAGTGTTCTAACGATGCATCTTCCCTACAACGGCTGGATATGTCACATGCGCTTCCCCAAATGCCGTGCATAGAGAACGGTCGCTTAGTGTGTCGATGTTGGGTTGGAATATATTTTTTAGAGAAACGGGAATGAAAAAAGTCGGGCCCCGACCTCTGACTTCCATACGACTCTGGTTTCTCTGTCTGTCTGTCTGTCTGTGACTTTTTACCCACACACAGCCCTGGAAAAGTTGTCAGAGTGGGTTGGGTGACCACCCACCCGCGAGATCCCAGCCTAGTAGTGCACAGAGTGTGTCTCGGGCCCCGACCTCTGACTTCCATACGACTCTGGTTTCTCTTCATTACGCACAAGCCTTTCGCCTTTTACTAAAGACTTCCGTGGAGAGGAACACTTATGAGTTCAAAGTATTTTTGGAAGGGCTTTGCTTCTGGCAGAGCTCGGTATAGCTTGTTTCAAGAGAAATTGACAGAGATGATGATGCCCACCCACCCACCGCCGAGACACTTTTTGCTCATGCGTTTGACTTCAATCGGACTGACCGGTGTATTTCTCCACTCCAAGTTGTCGCTAAGGGCAATTGAGTTCAAAGAGCTAGTGACTTAAAGACGCATTGGCGACTTCAAAAAAAAAAAAAACACCCGCATGTCTGTCTGTCTGTCTGTCTGTCTGTCTGTCTGTCGCCAGGGAAAGGTTGGGTGGGTGGGGGGTGGGGGGGAGAGGAGGAGGAGCCACCTTTTGCCGAACCGCCAAAGTCTGCCGAGACCCCCGGGTGCCCGGCGGGTGCAGGGTTCCATTTGTGGGTTATCGCTTCTCGGCCTTTTGGCTAAGATCAAGTGTAGTATCTGTTCTTATCAGTTTAATATCTGATACGTCCCCCATCGGGGGACTACATATTAAATGGATTTTTCGAACAGGGAGTCGGAAATGGGGCTTGCTCCGTCCGCTCCACGCATCGACCCGGTATTGCAGTACCTCCGGGAACGGTGCAACACATTCCTCCCGTTGTCAAGGAAAGAAAAAAGAAAGAAAAAACATCCAAAGTGAAAGTAGGGCGAAGCGCTCTTCGTGGGTTCCCCCGTTTCCCGCCATTTTACTTAAAAAAAAAAAAAAAAAAAAAAAAAAAAAAAAAACGTTGGTCAGGATAGTGAGTGAGTGAGTGAGTGAGTGAGTGAGTGAGTGAGTGAGTGAGTGAGTGAGTGAGTGAGTCTGTCTGTCTGTCTGTCTGTCTGTCTGTCTGTCTGTCTGTGACTTTTTACCCACACACAGCCCTGGAAAAGTTGTCAGAGTGGGTTGGGTGACCACCCACCCGCGAGATCCCAGCCTAGTAGTGCACAGAGTGTGTCTCGGGCCCCGACCTCTGACTTCCATACGACTCTGGTTTCTCTTCATTACGCACAAGCCTTTCGCCTTTTACTAAAGACTTCCGTGGAGAGGAACACTTATGAGTTCAAAGTATTTTTGGAAGGGCTTTGCTTCTGGCAGAGCTCGGTATAGCTTGTTTCAAGAGAAATTGACAGAGATGATGATGCCCACCCACCCACCGCCGAGACACTTTTTGCTCATGCGTTTGACTTCAATCGGACTGACCGGTGTATTTCTCCACTCCAAGTTGTCGCTAAGGGCAATTGAGTTCAAAGAGCTAGTGACTTAAAGACGCATTGGCGACTTCAAAAAAAAAAAAACACCCGCATGTCTGTCTGTCTGTCTGTCTGTCTGTCTGTCTGTCGCCAGGGAAAGGTTGGGTGGGTGGGTGGGTGGGTGGGTGGGTGGGTGGGTGGGTGGGGGGTGGGGGGGAGAGGAGGAGGAGCCACCTTTTGCCGAACCGCCAAAGTCTGCCGAGACCCCCGGGTGCCCGGCGGGTGCAGGGTTCCATTTGTGGGTTATCGCTTCTCGGCCTTTTGGCTAAGATCAAGTGTAGTTACCTTGTCAGTGCTGCACTTGATCGGAGAAGCGATCGCAGGCCGGAGGGCGCCCGGGAAATTGTGCTATTTAATTTTGTTAAAATTATTATTTTTGTTGTTTGTCTTAACCTTGTATGTTCTTTTGTCCTGGGTTAGGTGGTGGTTTTGGTGGTGGGCTACAGGTGCACCAGCACCTGTAGGGTGAGTTTAAAGGCCCTCTGGTCTTTTTCTTTCTTATTTAATTTCATTTCATTTTCCCCCTTGTTTGTCCTGTTTTGCATCTCTCCACCCCCTTGTATCCTACCCTCCCCCACCTTTAGCTCTTCCTACTGTTTTGAGTTTTGTGTTGTCTGCTAGCCTGAGTGGCTTGTGGGCCTGCTAGCTTTAGCTTGGCCTGCTAGCCCCCTGGCCCTCTTAGGTGTGGCAGGCTTTGTTTGTTTTTGTCTTGACTGTAGTTTCCTCGTTCCCCTCGTATCTTTAGTTTATCTCCCCAATTGCCTTTTGTCCCAGTCCCTTGTTGTTTTGTGTTGTCAACTGGGGGACATTTGCTGGCTGGCCTGCTAGCTGGTTAGCTTAGTCTGGTCTGCTGGTGAGGCTTGCTAGCTTCCTCGTCCCTCAAGTTTGGCAGGTGTTGTTAGTTAGTGTGCCCCTTTTTGTTTCCCCCCCTTTTTCCCCAATAATTTGTTCCCCTCCCCCCTCCTTTTTGGTTTGTGTGCTTGTTTGGTTTTGGTGTGAGGCCTCGTGGCTTGTGGGCTGCTAGCTGGTAGGCTTAGCCTGGCCTGCTGGTAAGACCTGCTAGCCTCCTGGCCTTTGTTTGGTGTGTGTGGTTTAAATTTGTCTTTCCCTTTTGTGTCCTTCCCTTTACAAAAAATATTATTTAAAAAAAAAAACTCCCCCCCACCCCCCCCCCCCCCCCCCCCCCCCCTTCCTAGTGTTCCTTCCCCCTGTTCACAAGATTAGTTTGGTGCTGTGCTAGATAGGCTGTTGTGTGTCCCGTGGTGCTGGTAGGCCCTGGTTAGCTTAGCCTAGCTGAGCCTGCTAGCATCCTCGGTTGTCTTACACCCCTCCCCCTCTTTCCCAAACCTCTTTCCCAACCCCCTCTCCCTTCCCCCGCTCCCCTCTTCCTTCCCCCTCCCCCTCTTCCTTCCCCCTCCCCTTTTTCCCCTTCCCCTCCCCCTACTTTCACTGGTGTTGGGTTATAAAGGGAGTGGGCCTCCATCATGTCAGCAGCACAGGCTGGCATGAGGAGGCACCATGCAGTGCGCCTCCTTTTAAAGGAGAAGGGAGGAAAAATAATGGAGTTATCCCGATTGGATTTCTCCAGAAAATTCCTCCAAAAGGAACTCGGTTTCCATCCCGCGCAGGTAAACTGCATCCTCGCCCTCCCCTATGGGAAGGGCTTCGATGTCAGTTTTGCCAGAGGCAGCTACCTGAGGGACTTCTGGAGGGAACTCCAGAACGCCCTGAACACTCAGGGGTCCCTCACAGCAATGTTTGAGGTGACCAAGCTGACGGATAATAGCATTAAAACTGTTATTATCCGTATGTACAATGAAACCGTACAGCCGGAGGACGTTGCAGTATGGCTGGGCAGGTACTGCAACGTGAGGGGGCCCCTGGTCCAGGTGAAGGATCCCGACGGGATCTGGACAGGGGCCTGGAGGGTCACTGTCCAGCAATGGGAGGACCCCGGGGGCTATGGTGGGTTGAAAGCCATCCCATCCACCATAGTCCTCGGAGAGAACAGGGGCCATGTTCACTACCAGGACCAGCCCAAGCTGTGCCGTAAGTGTGGTGAACATGGCCACCTTGCAGAGGCCTGTAAGAAGGTCGTCTGCATGAAGTGCCGGGAGGTGGGCCACCGCTACGAGGAATGCACGAACGGAAGGTCGTGCAACCTCTGTGGCGAGCGGTCCCACCTCATCCGCGGCTGCCCCTACTCCTGGGCCAATAAGGTCAGGGCCGAAAGGAGGGAGGTGGCGGCCGCGGACCGGGCTTCCGAGCGTCAGGTGGTGGTCACCGAGGCAGTTGCCGAGGAGGTGGTTGTGGAGCAGGTGGTGGTGGAGGAGACAGTGGTGGAGGCGGTGGCCGTGGTAGAGGACGCGGAAGGTGCAGTGGTGGAAGAAGTGGGAGGAGAGGACAAAACCCTCCCCACCCCAATCCCCCTGCCCCAGACTAAGGTGACCCCTGAAGGAGAAAGGGCCGAGAAAGACGGCTCTGGAGAGTTGGTGAGTGAGAGCTCCCCAAGTGGGTCTGACAGCATGATGACAGTGTCGGAAACGACACTGTCAAGCGAGGAGGGTACGGGAGGGGGGGGAGAGACCCTGGGCGAACACGTTCCCCTACGGAAGAGAAACGCAGAGGAGCTCTCCGACCCTGAACAGGGCGAGGAAAAGAAGGGTAAACTGGAGTGGGAGAGCTCCCAGGGGGAGGATGAGTCCAGGGTCTTCCCTGCCAACTCTCCTAACCAGGAATCGTTTTTAAACCCTGTTTTAACCTCCTCTCCCTACCGCCCCCCCTTACCCCGTAGGGAGAGAGAGAAAGGATCCGAAAAATAACCCCTTTTAAACTGGTTTAATGCCTTCTTTCCTTTTAGCACTGTTTTTACTCACCTCTTTCATGGCTTTTAACATCACCACCATAAATGTTAGGAGTGTAAAGACTGAAATAAGAGCACAATCGGTTTTATCCTTTTTAGAAAGTGTTAATTCAGATGTGTTTTTATTACAGGAGTGTGGTCTACCCTTTTTATCCTCTTACAGCAAATGGGAGGAAAAGTGGCAGCACGGGCCCTCCATTTGGAGCGGATCCAATTTTAATAAAAACGATGGTGTTGCCATTCTATTCAAGACCCCACAGGTGGTGGTGAGGGGGAGCACAGTGGTGGTTGGGGGGCGTGCTCTTTTAGCCAACTGTACTTTTATGGGGAGGAATTTTAACGTGCTAAATGTATATGGTTTTAACAACAAACATGACCGTTGCACACTTTTAGAAGACCTGCAGTCCCACATGCTGGGGAGGGATCCTCTAGTGGTGGGTGGGGATTTTAATTGTGTTTTAAGTAGAGCAGACAGGAGAGGGGCAGGAGAGGATTTTAAGGTAGATAGGTCAATTGTTTTATTGCAAGGGTTGTGCAGGGATTTTAAACTAACTGACTGTTTTAAAACCCTGCATCCAAGAGAGGAGGGCTTCACCTGGACCAGTGGTGACGGCACCAGAGCCTCTCGTATTGACTATCTGTTTACCCGCGATTGCCCGCCAACTGATGCTAGAATAACCCCTGCTTTCTTCTCAGATCACGTAATGCTGACGTGTACCCTTTCACTAACTTTGGGTGTGACTGTAGGACGAGGTCCCTGGAAACTGAACTGCTCCCTTTTAGAAGATGATAGAGTAGTTAGTCAGTACAGGGAGCAGTTCAGCCAGTGGCAGACGCTACAGGACTTCTTTGATACACGAGCACAGTGGTGGGAAATGGTGAAGGGTAAGACGAGGACCTTCTTCAGGGAGATAGGAAAGAGGGAAAGTAAGGAACAAGATAGACGCATGTTGGGACTGCAGAAGCGACTGGAACGGTATTTTAACCTATGCCAACAGAGCTTTGATTTTAACCAAGAAATCAAAGAAGTAAAGAAAGAAATGGCATTTTTAGCAGAACATAAGAGCAAGGGGGTTATTTTAAGAAGTAAGGAAAGGGAATTAGAAGAGGGGGAGAAGTGCACTAGGTACTTTTTTAAGAAGATAGTTAGCAAGGGTAGTTTAATGACAGGGTTAAAAGATAAAGATGGGGTTTTAAAAACAGACACAGAGGGAATTAAAGGAGTAGTCGAGGATTTTTATGGGGAACTGTTCGGGGTAAAAGATGTATGTGAGGAGATTATGGAGGACGTTTTAACATACATTGACAGGACTATACCCAGCACGGACGACCTCACGAAAGATCTGACAATGACTGAACTCGACGAAGGACTGAGACATTTTAAGAGGGGTAAATCACCGGGGGAGGACGGCCTCCCTTTGGAGTTTTATCTGACCTTTTGGGATGTTTTAGCCGACGAACTTCTGACTGTTTTTACTGACTTCGAACAACTTGACAGACTACCTGACAGTTTTAGAGTAGGAATCGTGACCCTTTTACACAAGAAAAACGACAGGACTGACTTGACAAACTGGAGACCGATCACCCTTTTAAATTTTGATTGTAAACTTTTTACCAAGGTTTTAACACTCAGAATGTCTTCTGTTTTAGGGGAGGTGATCCACCCAGATCAAGCCTGTGCCATTCCGGGAAGGAAGATCACGGACAGCCTAGTACTGATCAGAGATGCCATCTGTTATGCGAGAGACAGAAACATGCGGCTTATAGTCCTAAATTTAGATTTTGAGAAAGCTTTTGATCGGGTCTCGCACCAGTACCTCTTCAAGGTACTGCAAAAAATGGGGTTCCCAGAAAGGTTTCTAGCTTGGGTGGGATTGCTGTATGGGGACATCACCAGCAGAATCCTGGTAAATGGGCATTTGTCAAGAGCAGTGGGAGTACACTGCGGCGTCCGTCAGGGCTGTCCATTATCTCCCCTCCTGTTTGTTGCTTGTATTGAACCACTGGCACAGGTCTTGAGAAGGGACCAACGGATCAGTGGGATGAGTATCCCGGGGAGTGGGGGGATGACTGCCAAGTGCGTTTTTTATATGGACGACGTCAACATTTTATGTACCGACCTTTTATCTGTCGACAGGACCCTGGACAGGACTGACTGGTACGGACAAGCCTCTGGGGCGAGACTGAACAGGAACAAGACAGAGGCCCAATTCTTCGGACCGTGGGCAGACTCAGACTTGACCAGACTACCACTGACAGTCAAAATGACGGACATAAGGGTTCTGGGGGTAAAATTTGACAGGGAGGGAGTAGGTAGTGGCAATTGGACCGGGATTTTAGGGACTGTAAGACAGAGACTGGGTTTTTGGGGACTGAGACGGCTGACATTTGAGGGCAAGGTTTTAATCATCAAGGCTGTGATTTTACCTGTGCTTTTATTAATCAGTTCTGTTTTTATCCCCCCACGAACAACTCTTTTAGCTCTGGACCGGATGCTGTTTTATTTCCTGTGGGGAAGCAAATGGGAGAGGCTGAGGAGGGAGGTGGTGAAGAGGCCCAGGCTCAGGGGGGGGGAAAGGCTTGCCTGACCTCTACTTGTTCCTGGGCAGCCGCTACACAGCGTTACATCTGACTCTCGCCACCTCCCCGGTCAGCAACAAGACCCAGGCCCTCGCACGGTTTCTGGCTGGGATCTTACTCAGGGTCTCTGGGGCTGATCCCAGTCGACCCTGCGAGCCCCAGTCTCTTTCTGCTCCCCACTCACTACGCCCAGCTCCAGAAATTTTTAAGACATTTTAAACTGGAAAAAGAAGCAGTCACGGTTTTTAACTAACACACCGCTCTCTTCTCTCTCTTGTGCAGGATCGGGAACCGTGTGTCCAGTACGCGGGCTTGCTATAGCGAGCCCACAACGGTTTGGCGTAATGTGGCCCACCTGCTCTCCTGAATTGGCACCGGGACCTGTCCTGGATGGTCGCCCACGAGATCCTCCCGGTCAGGCCGTCATGCACTCACGGGCATGGCGAGAACATCCGCGTGCCCCCCGACCAGGCTGCGGCCAAGAGGAGTCGGTGAGGCACCTGCTCTGTGAGTGCAGAGCCGCCAGGGACCTGTGAAGGAAGCAGGCCCCCTGATCACTCCGTGTCTGCCAGCAGGGGAGGACCTAACGCCTCAGCTCGTGCTGTACGGGTGGGCCGAAGGCCCATTCCATCGAAGGCCTTCACCAAGCTCTGGCCCACCCTCACGTGCCTGAAGGACGCCCTGTGGTCCTCCCGCAACCTGCTGGTAGCGAAGAACTTAGAGACCCACCCCCCAGGCATGGCTATGGTAGCCACGGAAGCCCTGGTGGTACAGAAGGAAGGGGGCCTCGACCCCAAGTGAAGGTCGCCCCCACACACCCTAGGTCCCGGCGGCCACGGCCTGACAGCGCTGGGCGCCTAGGGCGATGCGCCTAGGGGAGGGATCTCCTCTGGGCCCCGAAGGATGGGACGGTAGTTTATCCAGAGGAGCAGGATGAGGCGAGTTTGATAAGGACTCACCCCGCACCTGTACAAAGGACCGAAGACAGCTTTTTAACAAAGTGACTTTTTAACATGTTTTTTCATGTCTTAAAAATGTTTTACTTTTGTTAAATCATTCGTACACATTTTAAATGGCTTTTACAGATTTGATGTTTTTACAAGAAAAGTACTTTTATTCATGGTTGTTTTCATTGGTTTTAACAACATGTACTTTTTAACAAATTTAAATGTAATCTTCAAATGCTGTGTTTTTATGCCTCTTGCCGTTTTTATGTGTATGAAATGATGTAAAAAAATGTATGAGCTGTTTTAAAGGAAAACGTGTCAATAAAACTTTTTCCAAAAAAAAAAAAATCTGTTCTTATCAGTTTAATATCTGATACGTCCCCCATCGGGGGACTACATATTAAATGGATTTTTCGAACAGGGAGTCGGAAATGGGGCTTGCTCCGTCCGCTCCACGCATCGACCCGGTATTGCAGTAGCCTCCGGGAACGGTGCAACACATTCCTCCCGTTGTCAAGGAAAGAAAAAAGAAAGAAAAAACATCCAAAGTGAAAGTAGGCGAAGCGCTCTTCGTGGTTCCCCCTTTCCCGCCATTTTACTTAAAAAAAAAAAAAAAAAAAAAAAAAAAAAAACGTTGGTCAGGATAGTGAGTGAGTGAGTGAGTGAGTGAGTGAGTGAGTGAGTGAGTGAGTGAGTGAGTCTGTCCTGTCTGTCCTGTCTGTCTGTCGTCTGTCTGTGACTTTTTACCCACACACAGCCCTGGAAAAGTTGTCAGAGTGGGGTTGGGTGACCACCCACCCGCGAGATCCCAGCCTAGTAGTGCACAGAGTGGTCTCGGGCCCCGACCTCTGACTTCCATACGACTCTGGTTTCTCTTCATTACGCACAAGCCTTTCGCCTTTTACTAAAGACTTCCGTGGAGAGGAACACTTATGAGTTCAAAGTATTTTTGGAAGGGCTTTGCTTCTGGCAGAGCTCGTATAGCTTGTTTCAAGAGAAATTGACAGAGATGATGATGCCCACCCACCCACCGCCGAGACAACTTTTTGCTCATGCGTTTGACTTCAATCGACTGACCGGTGTATTTCTCCACTCCAAGTTGTCGCTAAGGGCAATTGAGTCAAAGAGCTAGTGACTTAAAGACGCATTGGCGACTTCAAAAAAAAAAAAACACCCGCATGTCTGTCTGTCTGTCTGTCTGTCTGTCTGTCTGTCGCCAGGGAAAGGTGGGTGGGTGGGTGGTGGGTGGGTGGGGTGGGTGGGTGGGTGGGGGTGGGGGGAGAGGAGGAGGAGGCCACCTTTTGCCGAACCGCCAAAGTCTGCCGAGACCCCCGGGTGCCCGGCGGGTGCAGGGTTCCATTTGTGGGTTATTGCTTCTCGCCTTTTGGCTAAGATCAAGTGTAGTATCTGTTCTTATCAGTTTAATATCTGATACGTCCCCCATCGGGGGACTACATATTAAATGGATTTTTCGAACAGGGAGTCGGAAATGGGGCTTGCTCCGTCCGCTCCACGCATCGACCCGTGTATTGCAGTACCTCCGGGAACGGTCAACACATTCCTCCCGTTGTCAAGGAAAGAAAAAAGAAAGAAAAAACATCCAAAGTGAAAGTAGGGCGAAGCGCTCTTCGTGGGTTCCCCCGTTTCCCGCCATTTTACTTAAAAAAAAAAAAAAAAAAAAAAAAAAAAAAAAACGTTGGTCAGGATAGGGGTGAGTGAGTGAGTGAGTGAGTGAGTGAGTGAGTGAGTGAGTGAGTGAGTGTGAGTCTGTCTGTCTGTCTGTCTGTCTGTCTGTCTGTCTGTGACTTTTTACCCACACACAGCCCTGGAAAAGTTGTCAGAGTGGGTTGGGTGACCACCCACCCGCGAGATCCCAGCCTAGTAGTGCACAGAGTGTGTCTCGGGCCCCGACCTCTGACTTCCATACGACTCTGGTTTCTCTTCATTACGCACAAGCCTTTCGCCTTTTACTAAAGACTTCCGTGGAGAGGAACACTTATGAGTTCAAAGTATTTTTGGAAGGGCTTTGCTTCTGGCAGAGCTCGGTATAGCTTGTTTTCAAGAGAAATTGACAGAGATGATGATGCCCACCCACCCACCGCCGAGACACTTTTTTGCTCATGCGTTTGACTTCAATCGGACTGACCGGTGTATTTCTCCACTCCAAGTTGTCGCTAAGGGCAATTGAGTTCAAAGAGCTAGTGACTTAAAGACGCATTGGCGACTTCAAAAAAAAAAAAACACCCGCATGTCTGTCTGTCTGTCTGTCTGTCTGTCTGTCTGTCGCCAGGGAAAGGTTGGGTGGGTGGGTGGGTGGGTGGGTGGGTGGGTGGTGGGGGTGGGGGGGAGAGGAGGAGGAGCCACCTTTTGCCGAACCGCCAAAGTCTGCCGAGACCCCCGGTGCCCGGCGGGTGCAGGGTTCCATTTGTGGGTTATCGCTTCTCGGCCTTTTGGCTAAGATCAAGTGTAGTATCTGTTCTTATCAGTTTTAATATCTGATACGTCCCCCATCGGGGGACTACATATTAAATGGTTTTTCGAACAGGAGTCGGAAATGGGGCTTGCTCCGTCCGCTCCACGCATCGACCGCGGTATTGCAGTACCTCCGGGAACGGTGCACACATTCCTCCGTTGTCAAGGAAAGAAAAAGAAAGAAAAAACATCCAAAGTGAAAGTAGGGCGAAGCGCTCTTCGTGGGTTTCCCCTTTCCCGCCATTTTACTTAAAAAAAAAAAAAAAAAAAAAAAAAAAAAAAAACGTTGGTCAGGATAGTGAGTGAGTGAGTGAGTGAGTGAGTGAGTGAGTGAGTGAGTGAGTGAGTGAGTGAGTCTGTCTGTCTGTCTGTCTGTCTGTTGCTGTCTGTCTGTCTGTCGTGATTTTTACCACACACAGCCCTGAAAAGTTGTCAGAGTGGGTTGGGTGACCACCCACCCGCGAGATCCCAGCCTAGTAGTGCACAAGTGTGTCTCGGGCCCCGACCTCTGACTTCCATACGACTCTGGTTTCTCTTCATTACGCACAAGCCTTTCGCCTTTTACTAAAGACTTTCCGTGAGAGGAACACTTATGAGTTCAAAGTATTTTTGGAAGGCTTTGGCTTTCTGGCAGAGCTCGGTATAGCTTGTTTCAGAGAAATTGACAGAGATGATGATGCCCACCCACCCACCGCCGAGACACTTTTTGCTCATGCGTTTGACTTCAATCGGACTGACCGGTGTATTTCTCCACTCCAAGTTGTCGCTAAGGGCAATTGAGTTCAAAAGAGCTAGTGACTTAAAGACGCATTGGCGACTTCAAAAAAAAAAAAACACCCGCATGTCTGTCTGTCTGTCTGTCTGTCTGTCTGTCTGTCGCCAGGGAAAGGTTGGGTGGGTGGGTGGTGGTGGGTGGGTGGGTGGGTTGGGTGGGGGGTGGGGGGGAGAGGATAGGAGCCACCTTTTGCCGAACCGCCAAAGTCTGCCGAGACCCCGGGTGCCCGGCGGGTGCAGGGTTCCATTTTGGGTTATCGCTTCTCGGCCTTTTGGCTAAGATCAAGTGTAGTATCTGTTCTTATCAGTTTAATATCTGATACGTCCCCCATCGGGGGACACATATTAAATGGATTTTTCGAACAGGGAGTCGGAAATGGGGCTTGCTCCGTCCGCTCCACGCATCGACCCGGTATTGCAGTACCTCCGGGAACGGTGCAACACATTCCTCCCGTTGTCAAGGAAAGAAAAAGAAAGAAAACACTCCAAAGTGAAAGTAGGGCGAAGCGCTCTTCGGTGGTTCCCCCGTTTCCCGCCATTTTACTTAAAAAAAAAAAAAAAAAAAAAAAAAAAAAAAAAAACGTTGGTCAGGATAGTGATGAGTGAGTGAGTGATGAGTGAGTGAGTGAGTGAGTGAGTGAGTGAGTGAGTGAGTCTGTCTGTCTGTCTGTCTGTCTGTCGTCTGTCTGTCTGTCCTTTTTACTTTTACCCACACACAGCCCTGGAAAAGTTGTCAGAGTGGGTTGGGTGACCACCACCCGCGAGATCCCAGCCTAGTAGTGCACAGAGTGTGTCTCGGGCCCCGACCTCTGACTTCCATACGACTCTGGTTTTCTCTTCATTACGCACAAGCCTTTCGCCTTTTACTAAAGACTTCCGTGAGAGGAAAACACTTATGAGTCAAAGTATTTTTTGGAAGGGCTTTGCTTCTGGCAGAGCTCGGTATAGCTTGTTTCAAGAGAAATTGACAGAGATGATGATGCCCACCCACCCACCGCCGATAACACTTTTTGCTCATGCGTTTGACTTCAATCGGACTGACCGTTGTATTTCTCCACTCCAAGTTGTCGCTAAGGGCAATTGAGTTCAAAGAGCTAGTGACTTAAGACGCATTGGCGACTTCAAAAAAAAAAAACCACCCGCATTTCTGTGTCTGTCTGTCTGTCTGTCTGTCTGTCTGTCGCCAGGGAAAGGTTTGGTGGGTGGGTGGGTGGGTGGGTGGTGGGTGGGTGGTGGGGGGTGGGGGGAGAGGAGGAGGACCACTTTTTGCCAACCGCCAAAGTCTGCCGAGACCCCCGGGTGCCCGGCGGGTGCAGGGTTCCATTTGTGGGTTATCGCTTCTCGGCCTTTTGGCAAGATCAAGTGTAGTATCTGTTCTTATCAGTTTAAATCTGATACGTCCCCCATCGGGGGACTACATATAAATGGATTTTTCGAACAGGGAGTCGGAAATGGGGCTTGCTCCGTCCGCTCCATCCACGCATCGACCCGGTATTGCAGTACCTCCGGGAACGGTGCACACATTCCTCCCGTTGTCAAGAAGAAAAAAGAAAGAAAAAACATCCAAAGTGAAAGTAGGGCGAAGCGTCTTCGTGGGTTCCCCCGTTTCCCGCCATTTTACTTAAAAAAAAAAAAAAAAAAAAAAAAAAAAAAAAACGTTGGTCAGGATAGTGGTGAGTGAGTGATTGAGTGAGTGAGTGAGTGAGTGAGTGAGTGATGAGTGAGTCTGTCTTTCTTGTCTGTCTGTCTGTCTGTCTGTCTGTGACTTTTTAACACACACCAGCCCTGGAAAAGTTGTCAGAGTGGGTTGGGTGACCACCCACCCCGACGAGATCCCACCTAGTAGTGCACAGAGTGTGTCTCGGGCCCCGACCTCTGACTTCCATACGACTCTGGTTTCTCTTCATTACGCACGCCTTTCGCCTTTTACTAAAGACTTCCGTGAGAGAACACTTATGAGTTCAAAGTATTTTTGGAAGGGCTTTGCTTCTGGCAGAGCTCGGTATAGCTTGTTTCAAGAGAAATGACAGAGATGATGATGCCCACCCACCACACCGCCGAGACACTTTTTGCTCATGCGTTTGACTTCAATCGGACTGACCGGTGTATTTCTCCACTCCATTTGTCGCTAAGGGCAATTGAGTTCAAAGAGCTAGTGACTTAAAGACGCATTGGCGATTCAAAAAAAAAAACACCCGCATGTCTGTCGTGTCTGTCTGTCTGTCTGTCTGTCTGTCGCCAGGGAAAGGTTTGGTGGGTGGGTGGGTGGGTGGGTGGTGGGTGGGTGGGTGGGGGTGGGGGAGAGAGGAGGAGAGCCACCTTTTGCCGAACCGCCAAAGTCTGCCGAGACCCCCGGGTGCCCGGCGGTGAGGTTCCATTTGTGGGTTACGCTTCTCGGCCTTTTGGCTAAGATCAAGTGTAGTATCTGTTCTTATCAGTTTAATATCTGATACGTCCCCATCGGGGGACTACATATTAAATGGATTTTTCGAACAGGGAGTCGGAAATGGGGCTTGCTCCGTCCGCTCCACGCATCGACCCGGTATTGCAGTACCTCCGGGAACGGTGCAACACATTCCTCCCGTTGTCAAGGAAAGAAAAAAGAAAGAAAAAACATCCAAAGTGAAAGTAGGGCGAAGCGCTCTTCGTGGTTCCCCGTTTCCCGCCATTTTACTTAAAAAAAAAAAAAAAAAAAAAAAAAAAAAAAAAAAAACGTTGGTCAGGATAGTGAGTGAGTGAGTGAGTGAGTTGAGTGAGTGATGTGAGTGAGTGAGTAGTGAGTGAGTCTGTCTGTCTGTCTGTCTGTCTGTCTGTCTGTCTGTCTGTGACTTTTTAACCACACACATCCTGGAAAAGTTGTCAGAGTGGGTTGGGTGACCACCCACCCGCGAGATCCCAGCCTAGTAGTGCACAGAGTGTGTCTCGGGCCCCGACCTCTGACTTCCATACGACTCTGGTTTCTCTTCATTACGCACAAGCCTTTCGCCTTTTACTAAAGACTTCCGTGGAGAGGAACACTTATGAGTTCAAAGTATTTTTGGAAGGGCTTGCTTCTGGCAGAGCTCGGTATAGCTTGTTTCAAGAGAAATTGACAGAGATGATGATGCCCACCCACCCACCGCCGAGACACTTTTTGCTCATGCGTTTGACTTCAATCGGACTGACCGTGTATTTCTCCACTCCAAGTTGTCGCTATAGGGCAATTGAGTTCAAAGAGCTAGTGACTTAAAGACGCTTGGCGACTTCAAAAAAAAAAAAAACACCCGCATGTCTGTCTGTCTGTCTGTCTGTCTGTCTGTCTGTCGCCAGGGAAGGTTGGGTGGGTGGGTGGTGGGTGGGTGGGTGGGGGTGGGGGGGGTGGGGGGAGATGAGGAGGAGCCACCTTTTGCCGAACCGCCAAAGTCTGCCGAGACCCCCGGTGTGCCCGTGCGGGTGCAGGGTTCCATTTGTGGGTTATCGCTTCTCGGCCTTTTGGCTAAGATCAAGTGTAGTATCTGTTCTTATCAGTTTAATATCTGAACGTCCCCATCGGGGAACTACATATTAAATGGATTTTTCGAAACAGGGAGTCGGAAATGGGCTTGCTCCGTCCGCTCCACGCATCGACCCGGTATTGCAGTACCTCCGGGAACGGTGCAACACATTCCTCCCGTTGTCAAGGAAAGAAAAAAGAAAAGAAAAAACATCCAAAGTGAAAGTAGGGCGAAGCGCTCTTCGTGGGTTCCCCCGTTTCCCGCCATTTTACTTAAAAAAAAAAAAAAAAAAAAAAAAAAAAAAAAAACGTTGGTCAGGATAGTGAGTGAGTGAGTGAGTGAGTGAGTGAGTGAGTGAGTGAGTGAGTGAGTGAGTGAGTCTGTCTGTCTGTCTGTCTGTTCTGTCTGTCTGTCTGTCTGTCGTGACTTTTTACCCACACACAGCCCTGGAAAAGTTGTCAGAGTGGGTTGGGTGACCACCCACCCGCGAGATCCCCGCCTAGTAGTGCACAGAGTGTGTCTCGGGCCCCGACCTCTGACTTCCATACGACTCTGGTTTCTCTTCATTACGCACAAGCCTTTCGCCTTTTACTAAAGACTTCCGTGGAGAGGAACACTTATGAGTTCAAAGTATTTTGGAAGGGCTTTGCTTCTGGCAGAGTCGGTATGGCTTTTTCAAGAGAAATTGACAGAGATGATATGCCCACCACCCACCGCCGAGACACTTTTTGCTCATGCGTTTGACTTCAATCGGACTGACCGGTGTATTTCTCCACTCCAAGTTGTCGCTAAGGCAATTGAGTTCAAAGAGCTAGTGACTTAAAGACGCATTGGCGACTTCAAAAAAAAAAAAAACACCCGCATGTCTGTCTGTCTGTCTGTCTGTCTGTCTGTCTGTCGCCAGGGAAAGTTTGGTGGGTGGGTGGGTGGGTGGGTGGGTGGGTGGGTGGGTGGGGGGTGGGGGGGAGAGAGGAGGAGGAGCCACCTTTTGCCGAACCGCCAAAGTCTGCCGAGACCCCGGGTGCCCGGCGGGTGCAGGGTTCATTTGTGGGTTATCGCTTCTCGGCCTTTTGGCTAAGATCAAGTGTAGTATCTGTTCTTATCAGTTTAATATCTGATACGTCCCCCATCGGGGGACTACATATTAAATGGATTTTTCGAACAGGGAGTCGGAAATGGGGCTTGCTCCGTCCGCTCCACGCATCGACCGGTATTGCAGTACCTCCGGGAACGGTTGCAACACATTCCTCCCGTTGTCAAGGAAAGAAAAAAAGAAAGAAAAACATCCAAAGTGAAAGTAGGGCGAAGCGCTCTTCGTGGGTTCCCCCGTTTCCCGCCATTTACTTAAAAAAAAAAAAAAAAAAAAAAAAAAAAAAAAAAAACGTTGGTCAGGATAGTGAGTGGTGAGTGAGTGAGGTGAGTGAGTGATTGAGTGAGTGAGTGAGGTGAGTGAGTGAGTCTGTCGTCTGTCTGTCTGTCTGTCTGTCTGTCCTGTGACTTTTTACCCACACACAGCCCTGGAAAAGTTGTCAGAGTGGGTTGGGTGACCACCCACCCGCGAGATCCAGCCTAGTAGTGCACAGAGTGTGTCTCGGGCCCCGACCTCTGACTTCCATACGACTCTGGTTTCTCTTCATTACGCACAAGCCTTCGCCTTTTACTAAAGACTTCCGTGAGAGGAACACTTATGAGTTCAAAGTATTTTTGGAAGGGCTTTGCTTCTGGCAGAGCTCGGTATAGCTTGTTTCAAGAGAAATTGACAGAGATGATGATGCCACCCACCCACCGCCGAGACACTTTTTGCTCATGCGTTTTGACTTCAATCGGACTGACCGGTGTATTTCTCCACTCCAAGTTGTCGCTAAGGGCAATTGAGTTCAAAGAGCTAGTGACTTAAAGACGCATTGGCGACTTCAAAAAAAAAAAAACAACACCGCATGTCTGTCTGTCTGTCTCTGTCTGTCTGTCTGTCGCCAGGGAAAGGTTGGGTGGGTGGGTGGGTGGGTGGTGGGTGGGTGGGTGGTGGGGGGGTGGGGGGGAGAGGAGGAGGAGCCACCTTTTGCCGAACCGCCAAAGTCTGCCGAGACCCCCGGTGCCCGGCGGGTGCAGGGTTCCATTTGTGGGTTATCGCTTCTCGGCCTTTTGGCTAAGATCAAGTGTAGTATCTGTTCTTATCAGTTTAATATCTGATACGTCCCCCCATCGGGGGACTACATATTAATGGATTTTCGAACAGGGAGTCGGAAATGGGGCTTGCTCCGTCCGCTCCACGCTCGACCCGGTATTGCATACCTCCGGAACGGTGCAACACATTCCTCCGTTGTCAAGGAAAGAAAAAAAGAAAGAAAAACATCCAAAGTGAAAGTAGGGCGAAGCGCTCTTCGTGGGTTCCCCGTTTCCGCCATTTTACTTAAAAAAAAAAAAAAAAAAAAAAAAAAAAAACGTTGGTCAGGATAGTGAGTGAGTGAGTGAGTGAGTGATGTGAGTGATGGTGAGTGAGTGAGTGAGTGAGTGAGTCTGTCTGTCTGTCTGTCTGTCTGTCTGTCTTCTGCTGTCTGTGACTTTTTACCCACCACACAGCCCTGAAAAGTTGTCAGAGTGGGTTGGGTGACCACCCACCCGCGATATCCAGCCTAGTAGTGCACAGAGTGTGGTCTCGGGCCCGACCTCTGACTTCCATACGACTCTGGTTTCTCTTCATTACGCACAAAGCCTTTCGCCTTTTACTAAAGACTTCCGTGTGAGAGGAACACTTATGAGTTCAAAGTATTTTTGGAAGGGCTTTGCTTCTGGCAGAGCTCGGTATAGCTTGTTTCAAGAGAAATTTGACAGAGATGATGATGCCCACCCACCACCACGCCGAGACACTTTTTGCTCATGCGTTTGACTTCAATCGGACTGACCGGTGTATTCTCCACTCCAAGTTTGTCGCTAAGGGCAATTGAGTTCAAAGAGCTAGTGACTTAAAGACGCATTGGGCGACTTCAAAAAAAAAAAAACACCCGCATGTCTGTCTGTCTGTCTGTCTGTCTGTCTGTCTGTCGCCAGGGAAAGGTTGGGTGGGTGGGTGGGTGGGTGGGTGGTGGGTGGGTGGGTGGGGGGTGGGGGGGAGAGGAGGAGGAGCCACCTTTTGCCGAACGCCAAAGTCTGCCGAGACCCCGGGTGTGCCCGGCGGGTGCAGGGTTCCATTTGTGGGTTATCGCTTCTCGGCCTTTTGGCTAAGATCAAGTGTAGTATCTGTTCTTATCAGTTTAATATCTGATACGTCCCCATCGGGGGCTACATATTAATGGATTTTTCGAACAGGGAGTCGGAAATGGGGCTTGCTCCGTCCGCTCCACGATCGACCCGGTATTGCAGTACCTCCGGGAACGGTGTCAACACATCTCCTCCCGTTGTCAAGGAAAGAAAAAGAAGAAAAAACATCCAAAGTGAAAGTAGGGCGAAGCGCTCTTCGTGGGTTCCCCCGTTTCCCGCCATTTTACTTAAAAAAAAAAAAAAAAAAAAAAAAAAAAAAAAAACGTTGGTCAGGATAGTGATGTGAGTGAGTGAGTGATGAGTGAGTGAGTGAGTGGAGTGAGTGAGTGGTAGTGAGTCTGTCTGTCTGTCTGTCTGTCTGTCTGTCTGTCTGTGACTTTTTACCCACACACAGCCCTGGAAAGTTGTCAGAGTGGGTTGGGTGACCACCCACCCGCGAGATCCCAGCCTAGTAGTGCACAGAGTGTGTCTCGGCCCCGACCTCTGACTTCCATACGAACTCTGGTTTCTCTTCATTACGCACAAGCCCTTTCGCTTTTACTAAAGACTCCGTGGAGAGGAACACTTATAGTTCAAAGTATTTTTGGAAGGGCTTTGCTTCTGCGGCAGAGCTCGGTATAGCTTGTTTCAAGAGAAATTGACAGAGATGATGATGCCCACCCACCCACCGCCGAGACCTTTTTGCTCATGCGTTGACTTCAATCGGACTGACCGGTGTATTTCTCCACTCCAAGTTTGTCGCTAAGGGCAATTGAGTTCAAAGAGCTAGTGACTTAAGACGCATTGGCGACTTCAAAAAAAAAAAACAACCCGCATGTCTGTCTGTCTGTCTGTCTGTCTGTCTGTCTGTCGCCAGGGAAAGGTTGGGTGGGGTGGGTGGGTGGGTGGGTGGGTGGGTGGGTGGGGGGTGGGGGGGAGAGGAGGAGGAGCCCACCTTTTGCCGAACCGCCAAAGTCTGCCGAGACCCCCGTGTGCCCGGCGGGTGCAGGGTTCCATTTGTGGGTTATCGCTTCTCGGCCTTTTGCTAAGATCAATTTGTATCTGTTCTATCAGTTTAATATCTAACGTCCCCCATCGGGGGACTACATTTAATGATTTTCGAAAGGGAGTCGAAATGGGGCCAAAAAGACTTCTTCTGATTACTTCTCTTTGGCTTCCGTCCGCGTCATTTTTACATAGCCGCCTCTCGGCTGCTGCTGCAATCGCGTATTCCTCATTTTATGCGGTTTCTTCCCAAAAAAAAAAAAAATGCGGTAACCGGCTCGTCGCCGAAAATTTAGGGAGCTTTTCGTCGTGTTTCGCTGCGTTTCGCGGTATCTCTTATACTGTGTATCCCCAGATCTATTCTTCTCCGGCTCTTTCTTTTTATAGTCGCACCCATTTTTTTGTCTGTGTATAGGGACGCGTTGTTAAATTGCTCTGCTTTACACTTTCCTTGATGGCCCGTCTACTCGGGAAAAAGTTGGTTTTACTGAGTGTCCTTCTTATTCTCT